>NC_139220.1:6359224-6959224 GCF_055691185.1 Crinia signifera
TCGGTGTATTGGGGGGGGGGAGGCTGGTGTATGGAGGTGTGAGTGAGGGGGTCCCGGTGTATTGGGGGGGGGGAGGCTGGTGTATGGAGGTGTGAGTGAGGGGTTCCCCCCGGTATATTGGGGGGGGGCGGTGTATGGAGGTGTGAGTGAGGGAGTCTCGGTATATTGGAGGGGGGGGCAGTGTATGGAGGTGTGAGTGAGGGGGTCCCGGTGTATGGGGGGGGGGGGGAGGCTGGTGTATGGAGGTGTGAGTGAGGGGGTCCCGGTGTATTGGGGGGGGGGGGGGGGAGGCTGGAGGAGTGAGTGAGGGTGTCCCGGTGTATTGGGGGGAGGCTGGTGTATGGAGGTGTGAGTGAGGGGTCCCGGTGTATTGGGGGGGGGGGGGGCCTGGTGTATGGAGGTGTGAGTGAGGGGGTCCCGGTGTATGGGGGGGGGGGGGAGGCTGGTGTATGGAGGTGTGAGTGAGGGGGTCCCGGTGTATTGGGGAGGGGGGCAGTGTATGGAGGTGTGAGTGAGGGGTCCCGGTGTATTGGGGGGGGGGAGGCTGGCTGTACGGAGGTGTGAGTGAGGGGGTCCCGGTGTATTGGGGGGGGGGGGGGGAGGCTGGTGTATGGAGGTGTGAGTGAGGGGTCCCGGTGTATTGGGGGGGGGGGGGGGGGCTGGCGTACGGAGGTGTGAGTGAGGGGGTCCCGGTGTATTGGGGGGCCGGTATATGGAGGTGTGAGTGAGGGGGTCCCGGTATATTGGAGGGGGGGCGGTGTATGGAGGTGTGAGTGAGGGGGTCCCGGTGTATTGGGGGGGGAGGGGGAGGCTGGTGTATGGAGGTGTGAGTGAGGGGTTCCGGTGTATTGGGGGGGGCTGGTGTATGGAGGTGTGAGTGAGGGGGTCCCGGTGTATTGGGGGTGGGGGGGGGGGGAGGCTGGTGTATGGAGGTGTGAGTGAGGGGGTCCCGGTGTATTGGGGGGGGGGGGGGGGCTGGCGTACGGAGGTGTGAGTGAGGGGGTCCCGGTGTATCGGGGGGCAGAGGCCCCGGGCCGGCCGCACATCTGGAGGCAGCAGCGGCGCTGTGTGAGTGCAGTGGCGGGGGAGGGGGGCGGAGGAGGGAGCGGCGGGGGGCTGAGGGCTGAGCCGCTGCTGCTGCTGCTGCCGTCTCTCCCCCTCTCCCTCTGCAGAAGCGGCTGCTGCCAGCACACAGCTCTCGGCATCAGGAACAGCATCTCCCCGGCATGTCTCCCCCCAGCACCGCCGCTCCACACTGGGGAGCAGGGAGCCCACATCACTGACCCCCCGTCCGTCCTAGCGGTGCCCGGGCCAGGATGCAGAGAGGCAGCGGCAGCGGCTCTCCGAGGGGCTGTCATACAATGCTGGGGATCAGGTAATAGCCCACCGCAGCCGGGAGACTACAGAGACCCCCAATACCACTACAGAGAGACCCCCATCACCGGAGACCCCCATCACTGGAGATCCTAATTCCACCACAGAGAGACCCCATCACTGGAGCCCCCCAAATTACTACAGGGAGACCACCCCCATCGCTGGATACCCCAATATTATTACAGAGTCCCCTCATCACTGGAAACCCCAATATTACTGCAGAGAGGCCCCCCATTACTGAAGACCCCAATACTACTACAGAGAGACCCCCTCATCACTGGAGACCACCAATATTACAACAGAGAAACCACAAAACTACTACAGAAAGCCCCCCCCCCCCTCTCATGGAGACCCCAATATTACTACAGATACCCCAACATTACTACAAACAGACGCCTCATTCACTTGAGACCCCAATATTACTACAGAGAAACACCCCTACTGCCTTCATAACTGGAGAGACAGACCCCAATACTGATTTAAAGAAAGACCCCCCTTCACTTGACGGGCAGTCCACAAACCACTGGAGACCCCCTGTACCTTCATTACTGGAGAGACAGACCCCCAATATTACCAGAAGCAAGAGCATCGCATCACTGGGCCCGGAGAGCACCCCCACAAATCAGGACCCAGACACCTCCTCCAATCATTGGATACAGAACCACCAAACTACTGGAAACAGACCCCAATATTACTAGTGAGAGCACCCCATCACTGGAGACAGAGCGTCCTCCATATATCATTACTGGACACAGAGCCCCTCACCCCATTACTGGACACAGACCCCCTCACCCCTTACTGGACACAGAGCCCCTCACCCCATTACTGGACACAGACGCCCTCACCCCATTACTGGACACAGAGCCCCTCACCCCATTACTGGACACAGACCCCCTCACCCATTGCTGGACACAGAGCCCCTCACCCCATTACTGGACACAGACGCCCTCACCCCATTACTAAACACAGACGCCCCTGCCACTACAGACAAACCCCCAGATTACTAGAGAGCACCCATCACTGAAGAGTCCCCCAACTCCCCTCATCACTGGACTAATCCAACAGATCTCCCCACAACACCTTGGCAGCAGCCCCCCATTACTTGAGACATCTCCACGGTCACTTGACACTCCCCCCCCCATCCCCTATAACCTTTACTGGACACAGCCCCTCCATCCAATCTGGGACCTCACCTCTATATTGGGCCTGGACAGTGACAACCCCCCTAGCCCTCTGATTTGGGACAGACCCTGGATCCTTGGACACGGCCTTCTCTGGAGGATTAACCTGGAATCTTTTTTTTCCCCTATTTTTAAATGGTCAATGAAAGCCAGAGGATGTATATGTCGGAAGGAGACCATCCAGGTGAGGGTCCTAGACCACCATGAGTCCTAGAGGTAGCCCTCGTCCTGTCTTGTGTGTTATCCAAGGCTCCTAGAGGTGTCCGTCATTGTGTGATGTGGTCCACAGGTCCCCAGGACAGCTGTCATTGTCATTGGAATCTATGGCTGTAACGATGCATATCCATACTGGATGTGACCCTTGGGGTTCTAGTGGTTGCTGTCACATTAATTGTGATTCAAGAGTCCTTGGGGTATCTGTCATGGCGAATGCAATCCACAGGTCCTAGAGGTCCATCTGGCACAGAGAGGTGATGGTAAATGTGTGTGCTAGATTATGCAGAACATGTATCTGTGTGTGTCAGGGGAAGGGGTCTTGTGGTGCAGCCCCCCTACTCCCCAGCAGGATTTCGGAAGGCACAGTACTCGGCTGAGGAGGGCCTGGTGCTCCTGAGTGACAAGAAGTGATTTGGTGGGGAGGGTTGATCAGGCCTGGTCAGGAGGAGAAGGGTTTCTGATGTAGCCTGTGATGTGTGACAGCCAATGTACAGGCTCCGTTACAGTGTCTCCCGGGTAACCTATAGTGTCCGTCTATAGGTGCATGCTCCGTTACAGTGTCTCCCGGGTAACCTATAGTGTTCATCTATAGGTGCATGCTCCGTTACAGTGTGTCTCCTGGGTAACCTATAGTATCCGTCTATAGGTACATGCTCCGTTGCAGTGTGTCTCCCGGGTAACCTATAGTGTCCGTCTATAGGTACATGCTCTATTACAGTGTGTCTCCTTGGTAACCTATAATGTCCGTCTATAGGTGCATGCTCCGTTACACTGTGTCTCCCGGGTAACCTATAGTGTCCGTCTATAGGTACATGCTCCATTACATTGTGTCTCCCTGGTAACCTATAATGTCTGTCTATAGGTGCATGCTCCGTTACAGTGTGTCTCCCTGGTAACCTATAGTGTCCGTCTATAGGTGCATGCTCCGTTACAGTGTGTCTCCCGGGTAACCTATAGAATCCGTCTATAGGTACAGGCTCCATTACAGTGTCTCCCGGGTAACCTATAGTGTCCAACTATAGGTACATGCTCCGGTACAGTGTGTCTCCTGGGGTAACCTATAGTATCCGTCTATAGGTGCACGCTCCATTATAGTGTCTCTCCCACATAACCTACAGTATCCGTCTATAGGTGCACTGCTCCGTTACAGTGTGTCTCCCGGGTAACCTATAGTATATGTCTATAGATACATGCTCCATTACAGTGTGTCTCCCGGGATAACCTATAGTATCTGCCTATAGGTACATGCTCCCGTTACAGTGTGCCCCGGGTAACCTATAGTGTCCATCTATAGGTGCATGCTCCATTACTGTGTGTCTCCCGGGTAACCTATAGTGTCCATCTGTAGGTATATGCTCCTCTACAATGTGTCTCCCGGGTAACTATAGTGTCCAACTATAGGTACATGCTCCGGTACAGTGTGTCTCCTGGGTAACCTATAGTATCCGTCTATAGGTGCACGCTCTGTTATAGTGTCTCTTCCCACATAACCTACAGTATCCGTCTATAGGTGCACGCTCCGTTATAGTGTCTCTCCCACATAACCTACAGTATCCGTCTATAGGTGCATGCTACGTTACAGTGTGTCTCCCGGGTAACCTATAGTATCCGTCTATAGGTACATGCTCCGTTACAGTGTGTCTCCCGGATAACCTATAGTATCTGCCTATAGGTACATGCTCCGTTACAGTGTGCCCCCGGGTAACCTATAGTGTCCATCTATAGGTGCATGCTCCGTTACTGTGTGTCTCCCGGGGTAACCTATAGTGTCCATCTGTAGGTATATGCTCCTCTACAGTGTGTCTCCCGGGTAACCTATAGTGTCCATCTATAGGTACATGCTCCGTTACAGTGTCTCCCGGGTAACCTATATTATCCGTCTATAGATGCATGCCCCGTTACAGTGTCTCCCGGGTAACCTATAGTATCCATGTATAGATACATGCTCCGTTACAGTATGTCTCCGGGTAACCTATAGTATCCATCTATAGGTACATGCTCCATTACAGTGTGTCTCCCGGGTAACCTATAGTGTCCGTCTATAGGTACATGCTCCGTTACAGTGTGCCTCCGGGTAACCTATAGTATCAGTCTATAGGTACATGCTCCGTTACAGTGTCTCCTGGGTAACCTATATTATCCGTGTATAGATGCATGCTCCGTTACAGTGTGTCTCCCAGGTAACCTATAGTGTCCATCTATAGGTACATGCTCCGTTACAGTGTCTCCCCGGGTAACTATAGTATCCATGTATAGATACATGCTCCGTTACAGTATGTCTCCGGGTAACCTATAGTATCCATCTATAGGTACATGCTCCATTACAGTGTGTCTCCCGGGTAACCTATAGTGTCCGTCTATAGGTACATGCTCCGTTACAGTGTGCCTCCGGGTAACCTATAGTATCAGTCTATAGGTACATGCTCCGTTACAGTGTCTCCTGGGTAACCTATATTATCCGTGTATAGATGCATGCTCCGTTACAGTGTGTCTCCCAGGTAACCTATAGTGTCCATCTATAGGTACATGCTCCGTTACAGTGTGTCTCCCAGGTAACCTATAGTATCTGCCTATAGGTACATGCTCTGTTACAGTGTGTCCCCGGGGTAACCTATAGTGTCCATCTATAGGTGCATGCTCCGTTACTGTGTGTCTCCCAGGTAACCTATAGTATCCGTCTATAGGTGCATGCTCCGTTTACAGTGTCTCCTGGGTAACCTATAGTATCCGTCTATTGGTACATGCTCCTCTACAGTGTTTCTCCCGGGTAACCTATAGTGTCCATCTATAGGTGCATGCTCCGTTACTGTGTGTCTCCCAGGTAACCTATAGTATCCGTCTATAGGTGCATGCTCCGTTACAGTGTGTCTCCTGGGTAACCTATAGTGTCCGTCTATAGGTACATGCTCCGTTACAGTGTCTCCCGGGTAACCTATATTATCCATCTATAGGTGCATGCTCCGTTACAGTGTCTCCCGGGTAACGTATATTATCCGTCTATAGGTATATGCTCCCGTTACAGTGTGTCTCCTGGGTAACCTATAGTGTCCGTCTATATGTACATGCTCTGTACAGTGTCTCCCGGGTAACCTATATTATCCATCTATAGGTGCATGCTCCGTTACAGTGTCTCCCGGGTAACGTATATTATCCGT
Source organism: Crinia signifera (assembly GCF_055691185.1). Taxonomy (NCBI): domain Eukaryota; kingdom Metazoa; phylum Chordata; class Amphibia; order Anura; family Myobatrachidae; genus Crinia; species Crinia signifera. The sequence goes on from NC_139220.1 coordinate 6,365,151, forward strand.
CTATAGGTGCATGCTCCGTTACTGTGTGTCTACCGGGTAACCTATAGTGTCCGTCTATGGGTACATGCTCCATTACAGTGTCTCTCCCTGTAACCTATAGTGTCCGTCTATAGGTACAGGCTCCTTTACAGTGTGTCTCCCGGGTAACCTATAGTATCCGTCTATAGGTACAGGCCCCCTTACAGTGTCTCCCAGGTAACCTATAGTGTCCATCTATAGGTACATGCTCCATGACAGTGTCTCCCGGGTAACCTATAATATCCATGTATAGATACATGCTCCGTTACAGTGTGTCTCCCGGGTAACCTATAGTATCTGTCTATAGGTACATGCTCCGTTACAGTGTGTCTCCCGGGTAACCTATAGTATCTGTCTATAGGTACATGCTCCGTTACAGTGTGTCTCCCCGGTAACCTATAGTTTCCGTCTATAGGTACATGCTCCGTTACAGTGTGTCTCCCGGGTAACCTATAGTATCTGTCTATAGGTACATGCTCCGTTACAGTGTGTCTCCCGGTAACCTATAGTTTCCGTCTATAGGTACATGCTCCGGTACAGTGTGTCTCCCCGGTAACCTATAGTATCCGTCTATAGGTACATGCTCTGTTACAGTGTGTCCCCCGGGTAACCTATAGTATAAGTCTATAGGTGTATGCTCCGTTACAGTGTCTCCTGGGTAATCTATAGTATCCGTCTATAGGTGCATGCTCCGTTACAGTGTCTCCCGGGTAACCTATAGTATCCATCTATAGATACATACTCCGTTACAGTGTGTCTTCCGGGTAACCTATAGTATCCACCTATAGATACATGCTCCGTTACAGTGTGTCTCCGGGTAACCTATAGTATCCACCTATAGATACATGCTCCATTACAGTGTGTCTCCGGGTAACCTATAGTGTCCATCTATAGGTACATGCTCCATTACAGTGTGTCTCCCGGGTAACCTATAGTATCCACCTATAGATACATGCTCCGTTACAGTGTGTCTCCGGGTAACCTATAGTATCCACCTATAGATACATGCTCCGTTACAGTGTGTCTCCGGGTAACCTATAGTGTCCATCTATGAGGTACATGCTCCGTTACAGTGTGTCTCTCGGGTAACCTATAGTGTCTGTCTATAGGTACATGCTCCGTTACAGTGTGTCTCCCCGGTAACCTATAGTTTCCGTCTATAGGTACATGCTCCGGTACAGTTTGTCTCCCCGGTAACCTATAGTATCCGTCTATAGGTACATGCTTCGTTACAGTGTGTCTCCCGGGAAACCTATATTATCCGTCTATAGGTGCATGCTCCGTTACATTGTGTCTCCCGGTAACATATAGTACCCGTCTATAGGTACATGCTCCGTTACAGTGTCTCCTGGGTAACCTATAGTATCCGTCTATAGTTACATGCTCCGGTACAGTGTCTCCACGGTAACCTATAGTATCCATCTATAGGTGCATGCTACCTCACAGTGTATATCCTAGTAACCGTCTATATTTACAGTCTCCATTACAGTTATATCTCCCGGGTAACCTATAGTATCCGTTTATAGGTGCGTCCTAGGTAGCTATTACAGGTATAGTTGTATATGTGCGTCCTCGGGCTGTATGTATCACAGGTATAGAGCGGTATAGGTGTATATGTACGTCCTCGGGCTGTACGTATCACGGGTATATAGCGGTATAGGTGTATATGTGCATCCTCGGGCTGTATGTATCACAGGTATAGAGCGGTATAGGTGTATATGTGCATCCTCGGGCTGTACGTATCACAGGTATATAGCGGTATAGGTGTATATTTATGTCCTCGGGCTGTACGTATCACAGGGATATAGCGGTATAGGTGTATATGTGCGTCCTGGGGCTGATGTATCACCGGTATAGAGGGTATAGGTGTATATGTGCGTCCTTGGGCTGTACGTATCACAGGTATAGAGCGGTATAGGTATTATGTGCGTCCTCGAGGCTGTACGTATCACAGGTATATAGCGGTATAGGTGTATATGTGCGTCCTCGGGCTGTAAGCATCACAGGTATAGAGTGGTATAGGTGTATGTGTGTCCTCGGGCTGTATGTATCACAGGTATATAGTGGTATAGGTGTATATGTGCGTCCTCGGGCTGTACGTATCACAGGTATAGAGCGGTATAGGTGTATATGTGCGTCCTCGGGCTGTACGTATCACAGGTATATACCGGTATAGGTGTATGTGTGTCCTCGGGCTGTATGTATCACAGGTATATAGTGGTATAGGTGTATGTGTGTCCTCGGGCTGTACGTATCACAGGTATATACCGGTATAGGTGTATGTGTGTCCTCGGGCTGTATGTATGACAGGTATATAGTGGTATAGGTGTATATGTGCGTCCTCGGGCTGTACGTATCACAGGTATAGAGCGGTATAGGTGTATATGTGCGTCCTCGGGCTGTACGTATCAAAGGTATATAGCGGTATAAGTGTATATGTATGTCCTCGGGCTGTACGTATCACAGGTATACAGCAGTATAGGTGTACAGTATATGTGCGTCCTCGGGCTGTACGTATCACAGGTATATAGCGGTATAGGTGTATAATGTACGTCCTCGTGTTGTATGTATCACAGGTATATAGCGGAATAGGTGTATATGTATGTCCTCGGGCTGTACATATCACAGGTATATAGCGGTATAGGTGTATATGTGCGTCCTCGGGCTGTACGTATCACAGGTATATAGCGGTATAGGTGTATATGTACGTCCTCGTGTTGTATGTATCACAGGTATATAGCGGATAGGTGTATATGTATGTCCTCGGGCTGTACGTATCACAGGTATATAGCGGTATAAGTGTATATGTAGGTCCTCGGGCTGTACGTATCACAGGTATACAGCAGTATAGGTGTACAGTATATGTGCGTCCCTCGGGCTGTACGTATCACAGGTATATAGCGGTATAGGTGTATATGTACGTCCTCGTGTTGTATGTATCACAGGTATATAGCGGAATAGGTGTATATGTATGTCCTCGGGCTGTACGTATCACATGTATACAGCGGTATAGGTGTACAGTATATGTACGTCCTCTGGCTGTACGTATTACAGGTATATAGCAGTATAGGTGTATATGTACGTCCTCGGGCTGTACGTATCACAGGTATATAGCGGTATAGGTGTATATGTGCGTCCTCGGGCTTTACGTATCACAGGTATATAGCGGTATAGGTGTATATGTGCGTCCTAGGGCTGTACCTATCACAGGTATATAGTGGTATAGGTGTATATGTATGTCCTCGGGCTGTACGTATCACAGGTATAGAGCGCCATAGGTGTATATGTGCGTCCTCGGGCTGTACGTATCACAGGTATATAGCGGTATAGGTGTATATGTGTGTCCTCGGCTGTACATATCACAGGTATATAGCGGTATAGGTGTATATGTGCGTCCTCGGGCTGTATGTATCACAGGTATATAGCGGTATAGGTGTATATGTGTGTCCTCAGGCTGTAAGCATCACAGGTATACAGCGGTATAGGTGTATATGTGCGTCCTCGGGCTGTACGTATCACAGGTATATAGCGGTATAGGTGTATATGTGTGTCCTCGGGCTGTAAGCATCACAGGTATAGAGCGGTATAGGTGTATATGTATGTCCTCGGGCTGTACGTATCACAGGTGTGTAGTGGTATAGGTGTATATGTGCGTCCTCGGGCTGTACGTATCACAGGTATATAGCGGTATAGGTGTATATGTGCGTCTTCGGGCTGTACGTATCACAGGTATATAGGGGTATAGGTGTATATGTGTCCTCGGGCTGTACGTATCACAGGTATAGAGCGGTATAGGTGTATATGTGTGTCCTCGGGCTGTAAGCATCACAGGTATAGAGCGGTATAGGTGTATATGTATGTCCTCGGGCTGTACGTATCACAGGTGTGTAGTGGTATAGGTGTATATGTATGTCCTCGGGCTGTACGTATCACAGGTGTGTAGTGGTATAGGTGTATATGTGCGTCCTCGGGCTGTACGTATCACAGGTATATAGCGGTATAGGTGTATATGTGCGTCCTAGGCTGTACGTATCACAGGTATATAGCGGTATAGGTGTATATGTATGTCCTCGGGCTGAATGTATCACAGGTATATAGCGGTATAGGTGTATATGTATGTCCTCGGGCTGTACGTATCACAGGTGTGTAGGGGTATAGGTGTATATGTGCGTCCTCGGGCTGTACGTATCACAGGTATATACCGGTATATATGTACATTCTGGGGGCTGTACCTATCACAGGTATATAGCGGTATAGGTGTATATGTACGTCCTTGGGCTGTATGTATCACAGGTATATAGCGGTATAGGTGTATATGTACGTCCTCCGACTGTACAGTATCACAGGTATAGAGCAGTATAGGTGTATATGTACGTCCTCGGGCTGTATGTATCACAGGTATAGAGCGGTATAGGTGTATATGTGCGTCTTGGGCTATACGTATCACAGGTATATAGGTGTAATATGTGCATCCTCGGGCTGTACGTATCACAGGTATAAAGCGGTATATGTACGTCCTCGGGCTGTGTGTATCACAGGTATATACGAATAGGTGTATATGTGCGTCGCTCAGGCTGTACGTATCACAGGTATATAGCGGTATAGGTGTATATGTGCGTCCTCGGGCTGTACGTATCACAGGTATATAGCGGTATAGGTGTATATGTGCGTCCTCGGGCTGTACGTATCATAGGTATAGAGCGGTATAGGTGTATATGTGCATCCTCCGGCTGTACGTATCACAGGTATATAGTGGTATAGGTGTATATGTGCGTCCTTGGGCTGTACGTATCACAGGTATAGAGCGGTATAGGTGTATATGTACGTCCTCGGGATGTACCTATCACAGGTATATAGCGGTATAGGTGTATATGTGCGTCCTCGGACTTTGTGTGTCACAGGTATATAACGAATAGGTGTATATGTGCGTCCTCGGGCTGTATGTATCACAGGTATATAGCGGTATAGGTGTATATGTACGTCCTCGGGCTGCACGTATCACAGGTATATAGCGGTATAGGTGTATATGTGCGTCCTCGGGCTGTACGTATCACAGGTATATAGCAGTATAGGTGTATATGTGCGTCCTCGGGCTGTACTTATCACAGGTATATAGCGGTATAGGTGTATATGTGCGTCCTCGGGCTGTACGTATCACAGGTATAGAGCGGTATAGGTGTATATGTGCGTCCTCGGGCTGTACGTATCACAGGTATAGAGCGGTATAGGTGTATATGTGCGTCCTCGGGCTGTACGTATCACAGATACAGAGCGGTACAGGTCTATATGTACATCCTCGGGCTGTACGTATCACAGGTATATAGCGGTACAGGTGTATATGTATGTCCTCGGGCTGTACGTATCACAGGTATAGAGCGGTACAGGGTATATGTATGTCCTCGGGCTGTACGTATCACAGGTATAGAGCGTACAGGTGTATATGTATGTCCTCGGGCTGTACGTATCACAGGTATATAGCGGTACAGGTGTATATGTATGTCCTCGGGCTGTACGTTATCACAGGTATATAGCGGTATAGCTGTATATGTGCGTCCTCGGGCTGTTTGTATCACAGGTTTATAGCGGTATAGGTGTATATGTACGTCCTCAGGCTGTACGTATCACAGGTATAGAGCGGTATAGGTGTATATGTGCGTCCTCGGGCTGTATGTTTCACAGGTATAGAGCGGTATAGGTGTATATGTGCATCCTCGGGCTGTACGTATCACAGGTATATAGCGGTATAGGTGTATATGTACGTCCTCAGGCTGTACGTATCACAGGTATAAGCGGTATTGCATGTGCCATTTGATCCTGGGGTTGCTGTGAATCTCGGCGGCTGGGGGGTGGGGGGGTGGGGGGTATCCACGGGAGGGGGGGTGGCAGGGGGGGGTGTGTATGCCATGAATTGCGGGGAGGGGGGGTCGCGGGGGTGGGTGCTGCGAATTGCGGGAGGGGTGGGCGCGGGGGTTGCAGCGAAACGCGGGAGGGGGGTCGCAGGCCGGGGGGTTTGCCGCGAATCACGGGGGGGGGGGGGGGTCAGGGGGTGCCGCGAACTCCGGGGTCGCGGGGGTGCAGGGGGAAGATGGGTGCGGGGGGTTGCAGCGAATCGCAGAAAGGGGGGGACGCAGGGCGAGCTGCCGCTAATCGCGGGAGGAGGGGGGTCGCGGGGTGGGGTGCCCCGAATCGCCGGAGGGGGGTTCGCGGGGGCGGGGGAGTGCGAATCGTGGGAGGGGCCCTGCGAATCGCGGGAGGGGGGCGGCGGGGGCGGGGGAGTGCGCGAATCGGGGGAGGGGACCTGCGAATCGCGGGAGGGGGGGCGGCGCTCACCTGGTGTGTCTGGTGAGTAGCTGTGTCTTTGCTGGGTAACATGGGGAGGCAGAGGGTGTCTGGCACTGTGCATACCTCCCAACATGACCCATGCCAGGAGGGACACAATGCTCTGCCGCTGGACTTTCTTCCTAATGTATGATTACCCTCCATCTGTGTTGAACAGGTTAATTGATAGGAAAGGTGCTTCAACACAGGTGATGGCAATCATACATTAAAAGGGAAAGTGCAGGAGCAGAGCAATGTGTCCCTCCTATGACTGTGGGCTCACTGGGCTGGTTCTCTGTCATGTGAGTCAGAGGCTCCACCCAGCGTTAGAGGGTCAGACACACTTTGAGTAACAGATGTAGCCAAATTTATAAGAGATAGGTGTATAGGTACGTCTCGGGCTGTACGTATCACAGGTATATAGCGGTATAGGTGTATATGTACGTCCTCGGGCTGTACGTATCACAGGTATAGAGCGGTATAGGTGTATATGTACGTCCACGGGCTGTACATATCACAGGTATATAGCGGTATAGGTGTATATGTGCGTCCTCGGGCTATTCGTATCACAGGTATAGAGCGGTATAGGTTTATATGTAACGTCCTCAGGCTGTACGTATCACAGGTATATAGCGGTACAGGTGTATATGTATGTCCTCGGGCTGTACGTATCACAGGTTTATAGCGGTATAGGTGTATATATATGTCCTCGGGCTGTACGTATCACAGGTATATAGCGGTATAGGTGTATATATACGTCCTCGGGCTGTACGTATCACAGGTATATAACGGTATAGGTGTAAATGTGCATCCTCGGGCTGTACGTATCACAGGTATATAGCGGTATAGGTGTATATGTACGTCCTCGGGCTGTACGTATCACAGGTATAGAGCGGTATAGGTGTAAATGTGCATCCTCGGGCTGTACGTATCACAGGTATATAGCGGTATAGGTGTATATGTACGTCCTCGGGCTTTGTGTGTCACAGGTATATAACGAATAGGTGTAAATGTGCATCCTCGGGCTGTACGTATCACAGGTATATAGCGGTATAGGTGTATATGTACGTCCTCGGGCTGTACGTATCACAGGTATAGAGCGGTATAGGTGTAAATGTGCATCCTCGGGCTGTACGTATCACAGGTACATAGCGGTATAGGTGTATATGTACGTCCTCGGGCTGTACATATCACAGGTATATAGCGGTATAGGTGTATATGTGCGTCCTCGGGCTATTCGTATCACAGGTATAGAGCGGTATAGGTGTATATGTACGTCCTCAGGCTGTACGTATCACAGGTATATAGCGGTACAGGTGTATATGTATGTCCTCGGGCTGTACGTATCACAGGTTTATAGCGGTATAGGTGTATATATACGTCCTCGGGCTGTACGTATCACAGGTATATAGCGGTATAGGTGTATATATACGTCCTCGGGCTGTACGTATCACAGGTATAAAACGGTATAGGTGTAAATGTGCATCCTCGGGCTGTACGTATCACAGGTATATAGCGGTATCTCTTATATATTTGGCTACATCTGTCACTCAAAGTGTGTCTGGAGCTGTAACGCTGGGTGGAGCCTCTGACTCACATGACTGAGAACCAGCCCAGTGAGCCCACAGACAGTGCCAGACACCCTCTGCCTCTCCATGTTACACAGCAAAGACACAGCTACTCACCAGACACACCAGGTGAGCGCCCCACACCTCCATACCTCCCAACATGACCCTCTCCAGGAGGGACAGAATGCTCTGTTTGTGGACTTCCATCTTAATTTATGATTGTCATCACCAGGGTAATTGATAAGAAAGGTGTTTAAGCACAGGTGATGGTAATCCATCAATTAAGAAGAAAGTCCAGAAACAGAGCAATGTGTCATGTTGGGAGGTATGCACCTCCCTCCCCCCCCCCCCCCCCCCCCATTCACGGCATCCCCACGATTAAATGGCACATGCAAAACACTGACATGGCTATGGTCGACAATGAAAAAGGTTGACAAGATTTATTTTTCACTTTTTCAATGTTTTCATATTCATTCTCATGTGTCGACATGGACACCAATGAGGTGTCACACTTATGTCAACATTTACATGTGTTGACCTTTCTATGTTGATTTTTTCTTGTGGCAATTTTTTTCCAGTGACAACTATGTGCACGTCAACCTAGACATCATCAACCAATTCTTTGTATAATATATAACACCTGTTCTGTTTTACTGTAGGTGTTTTAAGTTAGATCTTTTACTGCTACTATTACTGTTTATGTAAATGCATTCTGAATGACAGCAACATCCTACCATCCTTCTACAAGAATATATAACCAACTAGGTGATTCATCGCGCCCCGTGCCCCCCCCCTCCCACAATTCACGGACCCCCCGCGCACCCCCCTCCTGCGATTCGCAACCCCCCCCTCGTGCAATTCACGCCCCCTTCCACGCTTTGCGGACCCCCGCCCTCTCCCGCGATTCGCCGACACCTCCGCCCCCCCTTCCCTTGATTCACGGCACCCCCCGCAATTCACGGCACCCCTAAGCCCCTCTTTAGTCCCCCGTATACTCACACACCCCTATCACTACCCAGCTTCCTGCTCTCCTGAACCGTAACTTCCACCACTGGGGAGTCGCTGACGCTGTTTTGCCCACATGCCCCTATCATGCCTCATAGCCCAGCCTCCTGCTCTCATGCACCCGAACTCCCACCCAGTAGGAGGAGACACTGACTAAGGGCCACCATCCTGTACTGCCACGCTGGACCCTCACCCACTGGCAGAAGCTGCACAGTATCTCCCACCCTCCTCTTTAGTCCCCCTTATGCCCACACACCCCTATGACTACCCAGCCTCCTGTTTTCCTGTGTCGTGACCTCCGCCAGTGGGGAGCCGCTGACTCAAAAACACCCTACTATACTATTGCACACACACACACACCTAAACAACATGCACACACAGCCCCACACCCCCCCACACCCACAAATGTCACTGTACCTCCACACTATCAATGTACATCTTACTCTGTAACCGCTTTTTAATTAAACAAAACAATACACCCCCCCTTCCACATCATATGCTCTCTATGTAACACATATCACCTATAACTCAAGTTGCAATACAGGCATCTTTCATACAATTCTAACCATCTTTCTCATATACAAATGTTCTGTGCAAGGTAAATACTGGCTGCTTTATTATTATACTGCAATTTAGATTTCCCTTTGAACACACCCCACCAAAATCTAACTTTCTCTGCACCTGTTACATCTGCCCCACATGCAGTGCACATGGTTTTGTCCATTTTGAGAATAACTTTGTCCTGCGGTTAGTCTGAATTAGGCCCAGTGTATCTATCCCAGAGAGTAGAGTACTGTATATGCGTGTTCTCCATGTACCCGTGTATACGTCCTTTCCCGGGCCTAGCTCACTCACCCGATGCCCCGGAGGCACCCACGCTGCTCTCTCTGGGAAGGCCGCAGTCCATGGTATTACCGGGTATTTGTGCAGCATATGGACAGATGCGATAATACTTCGCATATTAAATAGATCTCTGTCCTCATCCTGTTATTGCAATCAGATAAATCCCAGTGCCACCCCCAGCGCAGGCCCTGGCAGGGGATCGGGCTCGGCGTAACCCCCGCCATCCCAGCATGAGCAGCTTAGGGGGAGAGATGGGAAGACGAGGGGATAACGTTATCCAGATACACCTGGGTCCTTTCCAGGTTTGGAAATACACTCTGGCCCCTCTGCTATACAGAGGCGGATGACAGCCGTGGTACTTAACCCTTTCCTGGACGGAATTATCCAGCTTTCGGCGTTTAACCCTTTCAGTGCCTGCTACCATGCTGGAGATCTTGCAAAAATAAAAATCTTGGGAGGATTATTCGGGAAGGCTCGCTGCTCCTTCGGCTCGCGTATCGAGGCGTTGGTTTGACCAAGGTGGATTTATTTCTGTGTGCTCGTGCAGCATTTGTTGGCTCCCGCACTGGTTATCTATATACCATACTGAATACGAGGACCTCTGTGTTTCCTGGTACCTTTAATATTTAGTTTTTGGACCAAAAAAAATTACAAATGCAATGGTAATTTTCAAAAAGACTCGCGTTGTGCGCGGCGTATCCCGGGCCTGAGAACAATAGCTCATCACGTTTGTCCTGAAGGGGTCATTTATCTTGTGACATTTTTCCGGTAATAAAAAGAGAAGCCTTCGGGATCGTCAGTCAGCTGTTCAGTAAGACGCGCGGAGTGGGCCGATCCCAGCTGGAAGCCTAGGGGTTAAAGCGATGCGCCCCATCTATCAGGAAGAGCTGACATAAACAAAGGGGGGGGGTCTTATTTATTATTTTCCCCATTATTTATTGAGTACAGTTTTTATAGAGGCCATAGAAGGCCATAGAGGTAGGGAAATGTGCGACGCACATGGAAAGAGATGGCCTTCAGCTTTATATACAAGCACTGAGTAATCTATTCATACGATGGAGTGGATATAGAAGGGGCTGCTGCCCCCACAGCGCCATTGGATGGGGATTGTCCCGATCGCAGCGCTCGCTCTGTGTGACGCAGGTGCTGCGGGGGAACCTCGGAAACGCTGCTGCATGCTCAGCTGCAGATAATCGCTCAGCTGCGTAAATATCGGCGCTGTGTGTGGATTGCGTAGGAATCGGGCCCTCTGTCGCTGTAGTACTACAATGAGGTTTATCCAATCCATGCATGGCAATAAAACGGATTTCCCTTTGCTACAGAATAAGTACTTATGCTTTGAGCAGCCGAATGCTGACGTTTCGGCTGGAACACAATGTTGGCGTCGACGGTCGTTGCTCTTATTAGCGGTTTATTTCCGCTCTGCGGGTCTCAGATGTGCGCGGACAGGTGGGGTAATCAGCGGCTCAGCCATTGTTGCAGGTTCCTGTGATTAATGAGGGATGTGCACCAAACATGGCACATCGGGAGGCCAGAGATGCCAGTTGGGAGAGAGTAGATTAGGACAGGTGTGGACACAGCCGACGTGCAGATGTTTTCTGTGATGCATGAACAGAGGGGCATTCGCCAGAGGGAAGGTCAGGTCATCCCCGTATCCTCCATTGAACGCGTTTCGCCCGAAACGCTTATACCTGTCTGTAGAACGTTTTGGAAAAGTAATTTTCTGACAGGGCAGAAATAGGAGCATGCCGTCAGACTGACCCGGTGAGCTTACCTTGTGATGGAGTCGGTAGGTCGACGTGCACAAGGACAGTACTGACAAAAGCTCAACATATGAAAAGGTCGACATGTTTGGGGATTTTTATCCAGTTTTTGGATATTTTTCATACTTTTCCGTCAACATGGATTCCAATTGTCCTGAGTGGAAGGGAGCAGTGTGTGTCAGCAGCTAGGGAAATGATATGGACGTATTCCACCCCCAACCGTAAATGTACTATGCTTCATGCCAGGGGCAGCCAACTCCAGTACTCGAGAGCTACCAACAGTTCCCATTTCCAGGTCTCCGCACAGGATCACAGGTGAAGTAATTAGCTTCACCTGTGGGTCTTTTAAAATGTGTCAGTCAGTAATGAGTGCACCTGCGAGGTGAGGTGGAAAACGTGACCTGTTGGTAGCTCGCGAGGACTGGAGTTGGCTACCCCTGCTTTATGCTATGCATCGTACCTGAGGCGCAGGTACCAGAGCTGGACCATTCTCTGTGATTGCATATGTCTAGGAATTGCATATGTCACCATGGAGGAAGCAGTTTTCCGTCGCACTCCTGGCTTCCTGGCCCGTACAGACTGCTCAGTGCTACACGATCCCACTGTATATTCAGTCCCGCAGGCCCGTTCCCACAGCACGGACGATCCCATCTCAGAAATATTGCACTGGGTCTAGGTTTAGCTGCCATGGTGGGTACCTTACAGCCGCTATCTTATTAGCTGATCGCCCTCGCTCCCCTCGCTCGCAGCTAAATGAAACTCAGATAAACTATTAATGGCGGCTTTATTCCGCATGATTGGCCATAAGTGGCTGCATTTGATGGCGTTTTTACATATACAATTTCCCAGCATTGGACATTTAAATATTCACGCTGGAAAAAGGCTGAAAATTCCATAAACCGCAGGTATTTAATCTGTAATTTAGAAATCTGCAATGTGTGCAGCGAGGATTTCTGGAAAACCTGCTCCGCTTGAGCACATTTTCCACCCCAGGTGCTGCTGTGATATTATTATTATTTTCCGGTATCTCCCGGCCTCGGCTGTGTTACGTCCTCAGCGGTAATGCTGTAGCTGATGCAGAACCTCTTGGTGGTATCGGCTCGCTGTATACGCTTGGGTAGTTGGCTCGTTAGTTATTTCCCTAGGATTATTCCGAGACCTCGCTGACCGGGCCGGTGAGATGATCAGACCCAGCGCTTGTATTTGTGTAAATTGCTGAGAACTTGTTTTCATCCTCCTGTTAAATATTCATATATTTCACCTGCCGTTTCCAGCGATTGAGTTATTGTACGCGGCGGACGGGAAGGACGTTATTGTGATGCGCTTCAGCCGGAGAGTGGAGAGGATTATTTAAGTCCTGTGACCTTGTAGAGGTCGTCCTGGCTCCTCTGTGGTCTCCGGCGTAATCCAGGCTCTGCTGTTCCAGCTGCTGTGCGACTACAAGTCCCAGCAAGGCTCGCCAGCCATGGGACAGATGCCTACCTTTGACATCGGCTAGGGCACATATAGCAATGGGAAGAGATGAAGCAGAGAGAGATAAAGTAGAAGCCAGTCAGCTCCTAGTTGCCATGTTGCATGCTGTGTTTGAATATTGACAGTTTGGAGCTGGTTGATTGGTACTTTATCCCTCTTCACTTTATGTATCTGCAAGTCCTTGTACACCTGCTCCAAAATGTGCTCTAACCCATAGCAACCAATAAGACACTATATATGCGCCAACAACTTCTTCCTGTGCACCCAGGGCCTCCATTTCCATTTTGTAGGCGTGGTTTACCTTCCCAATGACAGGGAAGTGGGCGTGGTTCCAAATACGCTTGGCAGACTGAAGGTGCGTACACACGGGGCAATATGATCGCTGCAATATATTGCTCAGCGTTCCGTTTTCATCTGCGACCAGAGATAGTCGCAGATGAAAATGTCACATTGCCGGGAGAAGAGGCGCCGGGGATGTCGCTGGTCGGAGGAGCGACCATTTAGGTGCTGAAAACGGGAGCGCGCACCCGGCGATTTATCGCTGGTGCACACTCCGCTCCGCGACCATATTTCCAGCGATATTTGCTATAAACGCCCCCGTGTGTACGCACCTTGACAGGCACCAATTTAAATATCGGCGCAGGCACCTGCTATGGTCAGTAAATGGGCATCATTAAGCCTGAGCTGGGACCGGTGTAGGGGCTTAATTAAGATCTGATCGCAGGAGAAGTTTCTTCTCAAAATGGGCAAAAACCATGCTGCACCGCAGGCGGGGCAGATGTAACAGGTGCAGAGAGAGTTAGATTTGGGTTTGCTATGTTGTTTCTGTGCAGGGTAAATACTGGCTGCTTTATTCTTACACTGCAATTTAGATTTCAGTTTGACCACACCCCACCCAAATGTAACTCTCTCTGCACCTGTTACATCTGCCCCACCTTCAGTGCAGCATGGTTTTGCCCATTTTGAGAACAAATGCGGCCTGCAATCAGGTCTGAATGAGGCCCTAGGACTGGAACGTGCTCTTGGAGCAGATGAAGATTGTTTATTGAACAGACGGCCGCATACAAATGAATAACAATGATTTACAAATCCCATAATTACCGTCGTCGCTCTATTTCAGTGGCCGTTCCCTGGTGGTGATCCGGCGCAGCTGACAAATGCCTCAGAATCATTATATTGCTACAGGGTGGGGATCAGCTCACAGTCAGTAGATCAACAGTGTCAGCAAAAGGTTTACACGTGAAAGGTTGACCGTGAGGTTTTAACTGTTTTTTGGGGGTGACACCTGAGCGCATGGACCTCTGATTGGTGTATGTCAATCATATTGTGTAGTGATCCCTTCAGAATCAGGGCAGGGTGGAGGGGTAAAGAGGGCAGCTCGTGCCTGCCGTCATCACTAATGTGGACGGGTCTGCCGACGACACTAATGTGGGTGGGCCCGGGCCGCCGCGGTCGCTAATGTGGGCAGGCCCAGGCCACTGAAATCACTCTTGGGGATGTACCCGGCACGTATGGAGGTGCCGGGCGTCCCCATGTTCTCTTGTCAACATGAATATACGGCGTGTGCGTATGACTCACAGGTCGCTGATAAATGGGCACGGCGCCCTGCTTAAACGGCCTGGAGCAGGCATGTCCGAACTGCGGCCCTCCAGCTGTTGTGGAACTACACATCCCAGCATGCCTTGCCATAGTTTTAGCATTCCCTTATAGCAAAACTGTAGCAAGGCATGATGGGTCTTGTAGTTTCACAACAGCTGGAGGGCCATAGTTTCGAGTGTATGGCCTACCTTCCCTGGCGGCAAACGACACTGACAGAGAACATTACACACGTGAGAGTTCTTGTTACCGCCCTTGTATTACATATCAGACAGGTGCTGTCCATTGATGACAGAGACTCCATCTTTGATGCATAGCCACACAGCCAGCGCAGCGGCCTGACCGTCCCTCCAGTTCTCCGCGTGTCGGCTTCCTGGAGCTGTGCATATGCTAGGCACGGTGAGGTAATGCAGCCTCCAGACAGTATCGCAGAAACATTCCTTATTGGCTTCCCTGGGGACGAGCCAGTATAGATGCTGGGACGCTCGCTGCGATTATCGTACGGTACATCTCTCCCGCCCAGGGTATACATCGCTGTACTTTCATTTACTTTACATTTTTCAAGAACTGCTTTTTCACAACAAAAAATAAAAAAAGTAATCCGTAAGTGACGTTCTGGCCGGAATGCTGTCGCTGCCCGCGCTCCGGGACTCGATGTCTGCGGCTGGGATTGTTTTGTAATGAGAATAGTTAAGGAATGGCAGCTGATGCTGTATGATGTCGTTTGTGTACCTGTACGGGTTTGTGTTACCGCTCAGTCACTTGTATATCGGCAATCTGACGGATATCGATTATTTATCAATTGGATCTTTATAACGGATCCTGGCTGCGGCGTGCCCGCTAGCTGCCTGCACCCATTCATTATCCGCTCATACTGGGGGTTCCGCTCAGTCGCTATGACGACCCCATCAACAGGTAAAAGGTGTACAAAATGGGCAGGTTTAAAATGTCATCATGATGTCAACACGGAGCTGGCCGACACAAGTTTTTGTGTTTGCTTTTGGTATTTTGTTTTAAAACTTTTGTTCCATTTACCGTCCACGTGGACTAGGATCGGGAATAATAACCCGTGGCAGGTGCAGACACTTTGCCCGAGGCGTGGCACATTCACACAAATGGTGGCCACAGAGGACGACACATACACAATTTCCGTAGTGACCTTTTGACCCTGTCGGCGATATGGGGTCGACCATTTCACCACACTGATTTATACCACACCCCATACTGAGCAGTGCTGTACAGCGCTCATTATGGTCCTCATTCTGAGCTGGACGCGGTGGTGCGTTATAGGGGATTTTCCACTATATAACCGGTGCCGCTCCCTGCTCCATATGGGCTTACAACTCTGTGAGGTAAGATTGGTGCCACTGACCGCCATGTCTGGTCACCCCTATCATATATATGTGGGCGTGTCTGGAGGCGGAGCTCCAGGGATACTTACCAATAACGACAAACACCAGTCTCAGAGTGGGAGGGGTTGGTGCTGGTCACTTGACCTTAATTTCACACAGAACGATTCGTATGTCTGACGAGCATTCATTGGACATTAAAGTGTAATTGACCAGGCTGTAATGCTGGGACTTCTAGTTCCACAGCAGCTACCCCGGGGATCTAGGGTTTTATTCTGGTTCATTCACTCGGATGCAAAATTCGCAGTGAACCAGATCCCGCCTTGTGAATGGCGGTAAGCCGGCCCACCATTCGTAAGGCGCGTACGTTTGCACTGGCTGTGAATGGATGTTTTACATGCGACCCCCCCCCCCCCCCCACGGTGACCATCGAAAGATGTGGAAGGTGCATGAATATGTAAGGTTGCTCTGAGCTCAGGGGGAAGTGGTGATGTCAGCTGCCCGCCCCCCACGGTCTCATTAGCATGAGAACGCCCAGCATTGTCATGGGAACACCAATGAAACGCTTGACGTTCCTATATGGTAATGGGCCAGCCTGCCGCCGCCCCCCCGCCATCCGTTCGCAAGCATGGGTGCGTAACCCAGCGACCAGTGTGGTCACCATGGACGCTTGCACCAATTGCATGCACATGCGCAGAAATGCAAAACAGCGGCTCCCTTCGAACGCAGACAGGCATGCGAACGGACCAGAATAAGGTCCCTTTTACTCTGTGAGTAGGGACACGGTGACAGGAGGGCGCGAGCAGCACGGTCAGGGGCGCTTATTGCTCCAGGCCTCGCCTAATCCTACAGTCCTGTCAGGCAGGGAGCGAGGAGCGGCCTCCGATGCTGCGAATACTGCACCAGATCTATCACACGGTTCCCTGGATCATACCGACAGTCACACACGGAAATAGCACATCGCTGAGAGGATCCTGCCAGGCAGGGAGCGAGGAGCGGCCTCCGGTGCTGCGAATACTGCACCAGATCTATCACACGGTTCCCTGGATCATACCGACAGTCACACACGGAAATAGCACATCGCTGAGAGGATCCTGCCAGGAATCGGGCTTCACATAATACCCTGTTACTGTAATCACAGGAGTAGGGGGTCCGTATCGCGGCCCCTCGCTGACAGACGTGCGCCGTGTCTACATTTTCCAGAGAAAGTTCCAGATTCTCAGCCCGGCTTGTGTCACCGCGGGACGTCAGACTGGGGCCTCACAAGTTCATTTCCAGACTCTAGACGCTGTGAACCTGCTGTAACATTCCCACATTATAAACAGCTCGGAGCGTCTGGGGGGGCCAGGCCGCCCTTTGGGGTACAGAAACAAGGCAGCGTTAGTTAACCTCTATTATTGGACCCCAGTAATGTGCCCCAAAGCTGCCCCTTTGTTTACATGCGACTTTCCGATCACGCAAGGACCAACAACAGTCACAGGCGATTTTCTACACGCGTGCGGATATCTGTACAGGTTAGCACCAGCTTGGGACGTTCCTGAATAAGGCCCCGCTGAGAGGCTGGGATATCGGCTAGTACAGTGCCCAGCTCCTTATCATGCAGGCGTCTGTCTGCAGTAATACCAAGCGAGGGAGACTTCGGAGAGGATAACCCTATTTGGTAAAAGTGAGCGAGAGGCTGGGAGAGATGCATCCCAGCTGTATACACGGCGTCCCCTGAGAACGCAAGACAGCAAGTGGCATGGGAACATCATCCAGAGGCCACGAGACCAGGGGCTCGCTTAACCCCGTGTCTGCCAGCACTTGGCAGCGGTCCCTAAAATCTTTTTTGGGATTTTATTTTCAAAGTGGGAGATGGGGAGGAACCCCAGAAAATGCTTATTTCTGTCTGTGCCAGGGGGCAGTGCCAACCTATACCTCTCCGTACAGTGGCACAGCAGATGTTGTGTATCGCTCGCTGCTGGAAGGTAATCCGTAAGATGGGAGGACAGATGGCGAGGGTATAAGTGCGCGACTACAGCCCCTGCCCAGACTTATCCTGTAACTAGCACACCAGGCAATGATAGGGGTCTTGTCTTATACACATCCTCCATCCCGCACCAAATCCGCTACAGCGGCCCATTGTACAAGTGCCAGGTGGGACCGATTGTAGGTATTAAAATGAAAGTTTATTTTGCGCAAGCGCATCGGTTCTTGTGCGCAGTATAATGCCTTCCGCCGCAGCCAGGCCGATAGACGCAGTTTCACAACACTGTGGGCAGGATGCAGAGACGGTCGCTGCGGTTCCGTTCCGCCACCGCCCAGGAATGCCGATTGCTTTGCATCTCAGGTTCCGTTACCTGCTCTCCCCTACGCAACAGCGTATTTGTGTGTACACGCAGGGTAACGCAAGTGCAGCAGGGGATTCCGGATTATTCCGCACAGTTGCAGATAATCGCTACCTGCACCATTGTCCCTAATATGCGCCACCTCTGAATTAGGCCCCTGAATGTAGGAAACATTTTTCCACGTATGTGTGAAATCAAGTCACGCAGCGAGATACCCTTCTCAGGGGTTTCTGTCACCCGTTTCTGTAACTTTCTAGGATGCAATCGAGATAGTATAGACCAGTGAGCCCGCTCGACGCAAAAGCTTCGAACGCTAGTCTGCTACCTTCTGTGTTTGTGCATGTGTGAGAAAGAGATGTAGTTTCACTCTGCCAGCAGATGGCGGTGTTTCGGAGACTCACGGACCCTAGACATATATAGATGATAGAATCTGATTGGTTGCTATGGGCAACATAAAACACCTCTGGTGCGTTCCCAGCATGCATTGCTGGCAGGCAGTTTATTGGCTAATTCAGTGTTCATGAGAATGCAGCCAATCATTACATGCAGTAGTGCCTCATGCCTCAATGAGGTGACGGTTCCTAATGGATTGATAAGCTGACTGTTGGTCCATCCCATTGCACCCAGCGTACGCGCCTCAGCGTCATTTACCGGTTTGGACATTTTATTTGGAAATAAGCAAAACGTGGGACGCGCTGGCGACGATGCGCTACAACCGTCATATAAATCATGGTGAAAACCTTTTCTCTCTTTTTTTGGAAAGACGTTTCCCAGCAAAGTAGTGGGGAAATATTCCCACACACAACCCGTAGGAGCCCGTCAGTAAGGGAGCGTGAATGATGTGGGATTCCCGCCAGTAAGGGAGCGTGTATGATGTGGGTTTGGTTCCACTGTCAGAAAGAAAAAACACATGAAGGGGAGATTGTCAGAGTAAGATGCATGGAGGGAAATGCTTAAAATGATTAAGGATAATATCTCACCGATTACACAAAGAGACCCTCACAGCCAATGGCGTACACACACACACGCACACATATACACACACACACAGAACAATGGGGTCGCAGTCATCATCACAGCACGGGACATAGAATTTGGTGGCAGCTGAGAATTCCGTGGTCCATGCCGTCAGTATCTCTGCGTAGGAACCTCGGAGCCTGTATCGCCCTCGGCCTTTCTCCAGATGTGTGATCGCCTTGGTACCATGGTGCATATCTCAGCGTTGTACTGCTCTGTACCTGGGCACTGTGAGGAGGCGGGCATGGCGCGTGCGCTTAGCGGTGTGGTGGTGTCATGATCGGGCACAAAGCATAAATAAATGACACCGAAAAATACACAAAAAACACTCGTCAATCTTTTTTTGTGTTGTTCATTATTCTTATAACTTTTGTGATAACTTATTCATGTCAATCTATTGACTTTGTCGACCTTTGGATCTAGCCGACATACTGCATGTCGACTATATGTGCGCGGAGAACATTTGTGTACTCACCTCTGTGCCGTGTGCGTGGAGAACATTTGTGTACTCACCTCTGTGCTGCGTGCATGGAGAACATTTGTGTACTCACCTCTGTGCTGCGTGCATGGAGAACATTTGTGTACTCGCCTCTGTGCTGCGTGCGTGAAGAACATTTGTGTACTCACCTCTGTGCTGCGTGCACGGAGAACATTTGTGTACTCACCTCTGTGCTGCGTGCATGGAGAACATTTGTGTACTCGCCTCTGTGCTGCGTGCGTGAAGAACATTTGTGTACTCACCTCTGTGCCGCGTGCATTGAGAACATTTGTGTACTCGCCTCTGTGCTACGTGCATGGAGAACATTTGTGTACTCGCCTCTGTGCTGCGTGCATGGAGAACATTTGTGTACTCGCCTCTGTGCCGGGTGCATTGAGAACATTTGTGTACTCACCTCTGTGCTACGTGCACGGAGAACATTTGTGTACTCACCTCTGTGCTGTGTGCATTGAGAACATTTGTGTACTCACCTCTCTGCCGCATTCATTGAGAACATTTGTGTACTCACCTCTGTGCCGCGTGCGTGGAGAACATTTGTGTACTCACCTCTGTGCTGTGTGCACGGAGAACATTTGTGTACTTGCCTCTGTGCCGCGTGCATTGAGAACATTTGTGTACTCACCTCTGTGCCGCGTGCATGGAGAACATTTGTGTACTCACCTCTGTGCTGTGTGCATTGAGAACATTTGTGTACTCACCTCTCTGCCGCATTCATTGAGAACATTTGTGTACTCACCTCTGTGCCGCGTGCGTGGAGAACATTTGTGTACTCACCTCTGTGCCGCGTGCATGGAGAACATTTGTGTACTCACCTCTCTGCCGCGTGCATTGAGAACATTTGTGTACTCACCTCTGTGCCGTGTGCATGGAGAACATTTGTGTACTCACCTCTGTGCCGCGTGCATGGAGAACATTTGTGTACTCACCTCTGTGCTGCGTGTACGGAGAACATTTGTGTACTCACCTCTGTGCTGCGTGCATGGAGAACATTTGTGTACTCACCTCTGTGCCGTTTTGTGCACATATTAAGTTTCCCCGCACCTCCTGTGTGTGCTCCCCTGGATTGCTACCAGCTGGAGGATGGAGGCTTACTGCGCGCAGTCCCCCGCATCTCCGCAGATCAGTAATCTGTGCTGAATCAGGCCCAGTGTGAGGATTTGCTTACAATGGGCACCAGAAGACAGGGAGCAGGGACCGATCCGGGGAGAGAAGGGTTTCCCTGCACACTGGGTGCCATCAATAATCTCCGGGATAAATAGAGTTGTCCGGCGGCTGCTGAGCTGTAAAATACCAGATTTACTTCACTTCACTAACAGACGATTTTTGACATAGTCATTAAAGAACAAAGTAAAAAATGGTCTTTGGGTAAATGTGTGATAAAGTGGACTATGTACTAAGCCTTGCAGAGGGACCAGTGCCAGCCAATCAGCCCCTAGTACCATGTTACAGGCTGTGTTTCCAAAAATGGAAGTTAGAAGCCGATTGTTTTGGGGGTGATTCAGCCCCGTTTGCTGCGGGCCCAGTTCGGTCACCTGACTGATGTTCGCAGGGCTATTTTTCAGCAGGCTCCAGCAGGAACTGAGGCCCTTATTCTAGTTCACTCTTTCTGACAAAATATTTCTTAGATGGACAAAACCATGTGCACTGCAGGTGAGGCAGGTGTTACTTGTGCAGAGATAATTAGATTTGGGTGGGGTTTTATACCCGCCTCACCTGCAGTGCACATGGTTTTGTCCATCTAAGAAATATTTTGTCAGAAAGAGTGAACTAGAATAAGGGCCTCAGTTCCTGCTGGAGCCTGCTGAAAAATAGCCCTGGATGTTCGGGATTTGCGCGTGCCGCCCATAGAAACGCTGGGCGTGCCCCAGTGAACGCAAACGTTGGCGCCCGTCCTGAATTTGATGGGAAGTGTATGCTAGAAGTCAGTCCAGGCTGACTTTTCTTTACGCACAGTCGAAAAATCATTCGATGGTGACCGATCATCGAATGATTTTTCTTTCTTGCGAGCGGAGGATTATGTGAACAGAACCACTCACATGCTAGTGAGCAGATTCAGGAGGTGGGGGGTGCAGGCGTTCGGCGGGGGTGGAGCATGTTTCTAGCCTATCTACCTGTGAGCCGGAGATTCCATATGGCAGGTAAACAGCGAGTGTGAAGAAATAATCTCAGTTATCAGATCCTCCCCCCCCCCCTCACTCTCTACATACAACATGGACAGTGGCCGTACGTGCTGCTGTGTTACCTTGTTGCAACAATGTCGTTACACTTTACAAAAGAGTAATACGTTCTGCTGCTGGTGTTCCTCCATCCGGGCTGGGGCCCAGGAGGGGCATGCTCTGCGGACACAGGGCCTCATTCAGAGTTGAAACCAAAACTAAAAAAAAAATACACAACTGGGCAAAACCATGCTGCACTGCAGGGGGGCATATGTAACGTGTGCAGAGACTTAGATTAAGGTGGTGGTGTTGTAATATAAATCTAAAGTGCAGTGAAACAATGCTGCTATCTAACATGCGTAGGCTGCATGCCAAAGCAGACAGTATTTACCCTGCACAGAAACAATATAACCCACCTAAATATAAATCTCTCCGCACGTTACATCTGCCCCACCTGCAGTGCAGCGCCAATTAAAAAATAACTTAAAAATATAAGTCTTCGCTCTTGCAAACTCAGAACCTGTTGCGTCGTCGTCCCCGTGTCGGCCAAGCAGACAGGTCAAAGTGGTCCGAGCGGATGCTGGTAGCCCCTCACCCCGCGGCCTTCCTTCCCCGTGATGGCAGCTGGTACACGGACATATGAATAAACATATACATACATGATTAATGGCTGGAAATATCGGCTGCGTCTGAAATCTTTATTGCTCTCATCAATTATGCAAAGTCTCTCAAAGTGGGAAATATTTCACTGTGGGCTCGGAAGCAGAAAGACGTCTCCAAATGCAGAAGTAACTGTTGGTTTGTGGATCTATTATGTCGATAAGACGGTGATCTGTAACTATCAGTACAAACCGCATAATGCCGGTGAGGGAGCGCGCCCCATTTGTCTTCTGCAATCCAATTAGCTGTTGTGGAAAACTTGTACTGCAGCCCTTATACGGCCCTGCACATCCAGGCGGTCACAGGAGAATTCAGCGCCATCGCGTAGAGCGATGGCGTCATCGGCGGCTGGGTGGAACAACTGATGTACAGTTTGGAGATGGCCCTGAAGACCTAAAATGGAAACTGCGGCCCGTGACTGTTAATGACCATTTTTAGTGCCTTAATCACCGTCTCAGATATGCGGGTGCCCGATGGTTTTAGTATTTGCACCGGCTCATGGCACAATTATAGTATAATGTTCCAAGACCCATTATCCCCAATCCCCACACTATTTGTATGGTACCCCCTATTTCAGGTCGGTTCCTGCTGAATAAGCCGCAACGCATTTCAGATCTCCGACACCTATTGTGGTCGGAGCTCTGATTGGACAGCGGCCGACCAACCATCTGTTCAGCTCTCTGCTGGACATTGGACAATTCTGCGCTATTCCTGACTGCCACCTTCTCCGCCAGGAAGACTGGCTGCGGTGAGACCTGCTGCGGTTCTGTGAGTCATCTGGCGTCTGCCGTCTTGATTGGCATGGGTAACCCATCATGGCCAACGTAAACCACTGGTTCCCCACCATTAATCCTTTTTTCCATCCAATACTCCCCAACCATTCCGCGCTTCTAAATGATGTCCATCTGATGGTGGTTGGCTTCCATTCTGTGCCGGCACCATGAAGAAGATACAGTAGCAAGGCTGGGTGACCCCTGGGCCTGCACCATAGTTGACCTTTGCTGGATTAACCATCCAGGGGTTTGCATGTCTATGTTCCCCTTCACCCCCTGCAATGGCCTAACCCTATTCCCACCCCCATTGCGATGGGCATCCCTAGTCTGGGGGGCATCCAGCCACGTGATCTGGCTGCACAGGAGACCGCCGTGCTCTATGACCACGGGTAGTCGGCGTGTTCCATGCAAACGCCCCTCTGTTACAGTCTGTCTCTCCGTTCGGCCTGATTCATAGACCTGTTATGATAAATGGGCCCCAGGGCTCCCAGGAGTGTCTGTTAAGTGTCTGTTTTGCTGCTAATTTGATGTAAAATAGCTTCCACTCTGTATTATCGTCTTCCTTTAGTGCTTTGTGGTATCTGAAGCTGTGTACGGTAAATGGTGTTTTCTGTCTGCTGAGCAGCGCGGGAACTTCGTGCCCCCTCTTGACTCTGGTACTTGGATAAGGAGTGGGATAAAGGGTTCACATGTCCAGTTATGTCTGTACATGGGCAATGTCTGTGTGTCGCAGGGGCCAATGTACATGCGAGCATACTATACGTGAATAACCAGGTTGGCTGGGGGTGGGTTAGGAGGGGGATACAACCGTGTTCAGCTGACCAATAATTAAAGGGCGACCGATGGAGCAATTCAATTGTTTCTGGGCACCCAATAACTATTGCGCTTGTCACGTCAGAATAGACCCGGTGTAACTGTAACGACTGAACCCACCTATAGTCCGGGCTAAGGACTTGTCGCACGGTAACTCTCTGCGAGATGTGCGCACCCGAACGGAGCAACAATTGATTTGCTGCGTACAGCGCCCATGAATTAACATTCTCCAAAAAATAATTGAACCCCCCTCGTATAAGTCAATGTTATAATATTTTATCTTAGCATTTAATGTACACATTCAGGGGTGGATTAGGAACTAAAAGTGTCCCTAGGGTCCAAACGGATTGAGGTTCCAGGTGTATTACTGCAACTTCAGGTTATTGCAAATCTGTTATAAATCATATAAGCACTTACATAGATCAGGTAGATCTGGTGGAGAGAAGCTCACGGGCAGATCTGGTGGAGAGAGCTCACAGGTAGATCTGGTGGAGAGAGCTCACGGGTAGATCTGGGGGAGAGAGGTCACAGGTAGATCTGGTGGAGAGAGGTCACAGGTAGATCTGGTGGGGAGAAGCTCACGGGTAGATCTGGTGGGGAGAAGCTCACGGGCAGATCTGGTGGGGAGAAGCTCACGGGTAGATCTGGGGGAGAGAGGTCACAGGTAGATCTGGGGGAGAGAGGTCACAGGTAGATCTGGGGGAGAGAGGTCACAGGTAGATCTTGGGGAGCGATCTCACCGGTAGATCTGGCGGAGAGAGCTCACATGGAGCTGGGGGAGAAAGCTCACGGGTAGATCTGGTGGAGAGAGCTCACAGGTAGATCTGGTGGGGAGAAGCTCACGGGTAGATCTGGTTGAGAGAGCCCACTAGTAGATCTGGTGGAGAGAGCTCACGGGTAGATCTAGGGAAGAAAGCTCACAGGTAGATCTGGTGGAGAGAGCTCACGGGTAGATCTAGGGAAGAAAGCTCACAGGTAGATCTGGTGGAGAGAGCTCACAGGAAGATCTAGTGGAAAGATCTCACAGGTAAATCTTGGATAGAAGAAGCTCACAGGTAGATCTGGGGGAGAGATCACGGGTAGATCAGGGGGAGAGAGCTCACAGGTAGATCTGGGGGAGAGATCATGGGTAGATCAGGGGGAGAGAGCTCACAGGTAGATCTGGTGGAGAGAGCTCACGGGTAGATCTGGGGGAGAGCTCACGGGTAGATCTGGGGGAGAGAGCTCATGGGTAGATCTGGTGGGGAGAAGCTCACGGGTAGATCTGGTAGAGACAGTTCACAGGTAGATCTGGTGGGGAGAAGCTCACGGGTAGATCTGGTAGAGACAGTTCACAGGTAGATCTGGGGGAGAGCTCACAGGTAGATCTGTTGGAGAGAGGTCACAGGTAGATCTGGTGGAGAGCTCATGGGTAGATCTGGGGGAGAGCTCACGGGTAGATCTGGGGGAGAGAGCTCATGGGTAGATCTGGTGGGGAGAAGCTCACAGGTAGATCTGGGGGAGAGAGGTCACAGGTAGATCTGGAGGAGCGATCTCACCGGTAGATCTGGTGAGGAGAAGCTCACGGGTAGATCTGGGGGAGAGAGGTCACAGGTAGATCTGGGGGAGAGAGGTCACAGGTAGATCTGGGGGAGAGAGGTCACAGGTAGATCTGGAGGAGCGATCTCACCGGTAGATCTGGCGGAGAGAGCTCACATGGAGCTGGGGGAGAAGCTCACGGGTAGATCTGGTGGAGAGAGCTCACGGGTAGATCTAGGGAAGAAAGCTCACAGGTAGATCTGGTGGAGAGAGCTCACAGGAAAATCTAGTGGAAAGATCTCACAGGTAAATCTTGGATAGAAGAAGCTCACAGGTAGATCTGGGGGAGAGATCACGGGTAGATCAGGGGGAGAGAGCTCACAGGTAGATCTGGGGGAGAGATCACGGGTAGATCAGGGGGAGAGAGCTCACAGGTAGATCTGGTGGAGAGAGCTCATGGGTAGATCTGGTGGGGAGAAGCTCACGGGTAGATCTGGTAGAGACAGTTCACAGGTAGATCTGGTGGGGAGAAGCTCACGGGTAGATCTGGTGGGGAGAAGCTCACGGGTAGATCTGGTGGGGAGAAGCTCACGGGTAGATCTGGGGGAGAGAGGTCACAGGTAGATCTGGGGGAGAGAGGTCACAGGTAGATCTGGGGGAGAGAGGTCACAGGTAGATCTGGGGGAGCGATCTCACCGGTAGATCTGGCGGAGAGAGCTCACATGGAGCTGGGGGAGAAAGCTCACGGGTAGATCTGGTGGAGAGAGCTCACGGGTAGATCTGGTGGGGAGAAGCTCACGGGTAGATCTGGTTGAGAGAGCCCACAAGTAGATCTAGTGGAGAGAGCTCACGGGTAGATCTAGGGAAGAAAGCTCACAGGTAGATCTGGTGGAGAGAGCTCACAGGAAGATCTAGTGGAAAGATCTCACAGGTAAATCTTGGATAGAAGAAGCTCACAGGTAGATCTGGGGGAGAGATCACGGGTAGATCAGGGGGAGAGAGCTCACATGTAGATCTGGGGGAGAGATCACGGGTAGATCAGGGGGAGAGAGCTCACAGGTAGATCTGGGGGAGAGATCACGGGTAGATCAGGGGGAGAGAGCTCACAGGTAGATCTGGTGGAGAGAGCTCACGGGTAGATCTGGGGGAGAGCTCACGGGTAGATCTGGTAGAGACAGTTCACAGGTAGATCTGGTGGGGAGAAGCTAACGGGTAGATCTGGTAGAGACAGTTCACAGGTAGATCTGGGGGAGAGCTCACAGGTAGATCTGTTGGAGAGAGGTCACAGGTAGATCTGGTGGAGAGCTCATGGGTAGATCTGGGGGAGAGCTCACGGGTAGATCTGGGGGAGAGAGCT
This sequence comes from Crinia signifera, assembly GCF_055691185.1. Classification (NCBI taxonomy): domain Eukaryota; kingdom Metazoa; phylum Chordata; class Amphibia; order Anura; family Myobatrachidae; genus Crinia; species Crinia signifera. The sequence continues at coordinate 6,392,204 of NC_139220.1, forward strand.
CATGGGTAGATCTGGTGGGGAGAAGCTCACGGGTAGATCTGGTAGAGACAGTTCACAGGTAGATCTGGGGGAGAGCTCACAGGTAGATCTGTTGGAGAGAGGTCACAGGTAGATCTGGTGGAGAGCTCATGGGTAGATCTGGGGGAGAGCTCACAGGTAGATCTGGTAGAGACAGTTCACAGGTAGATCTGGTGGGGAGAAGCTCACGGGTAGATCTGGTAGAGACAGTTCACAGGTAGATCTGTTGGAGAGAGGTCACAGGTAGATCTGGGGGAGAGAGCTCACATGGAGCTGGGGGAGAAATCTCATGGGTAGATCTGGTGGAGAGAGATCACGGGAAGATCTAGTGGAAAGATCTCACAGGTAGATCTGAGGGAGAGATAACGGTAGATCAGGGGGAGAGAGCTCATGGGTAGATCTGGGGGAGAGCTGACGGGTAGATCTGGGGGAGAGCTGACGGGTAGATCTGGGGGAGAGCTGATGGGTAGATCTGGGGGGGAGCTGATGGGTAGATCTGGGGGAGAGAGCTCACGGGTAGATCTGGGGGAGAGATCACGGGTAGATCTGGGGAGAGAGCTCACAGGTAGATCTGGGGGAGAGAGCTCACAGGTAGATCTGAGGGAGAGATAACGGTAGATCAGGGGGAGAGAGCTCATGGGTAGATCTGGGGGAGAGCTGACGGGTAGATCTGGGGGAGAGCTGACGTGTAGATCTGGGGGAGAGCTGATGGGTAGATCTGGGGGAGAGCTGACGGGTAGATCTGGGGGAGAGAGCTCACGGGTAGATCTGGGGGAGAGATCACGGGTAGATCAGGGGGAGAGATCACGGGTAGATCAGGGGGAGAGATCACGGGTAGATCTGGGGAGAGAGCTCACAGGTAGATCTGGTGGGTAGAACATTACATTTGGCTGGTGTTGGGGCTGAGGTGGAATATAGTAGATCTGGGGGAGAGATCACGGGTAGATCTGGGGGAGAGATCACGGGTAAATCGTTCTGTAGGTGCAGTCGGTGCCCTCGGCCTGTTGCTGGCAGCTGGTGCCCCTTGGTCTGTCAGTGCAGTCGGTGCCCTCGGTCTGTTGCTGACAGTCGGTGCCCCTCAGTCTGTCAGTGCAGTCGGTGCCCTCTGCCTGTTGCTGGCAGCTGGTGCCCCTTGGTCTGCTGCTGGCAGGCGGTGCCCCTGTAAGTGCAGTCGGGGGTCCCTGGGATGGGCACCGGCAGAGTCTCTGGTAGTGTAGGATGAACTCAGATGACCTGTCTGTGTTACCAGCGAGGGGAGAAATACGCGTGTCCTCAGATGACTCCCTGTGTCCGTCTGCTGTACCATGTATATGCCCAGTGTGTATACGGCACTGTGCAGCACATCTGGGTGTTGTTACAGGGGAGTGCTGTGACAATAGTGTGTCTCCTGTACCATGTATATGCCCAGTGTGTATACGGCACTGTGCAGCACATCTGGGTGTTATTACAGGGGAGTGCTGTCTCCTGTCACAGCGGGAGCTGGACCCAGGTTCTAGATGTTGTCAGCGCCTCTCACGCTCAGGGCCTAATTCAGGTTGTCTCACTAAGCAGCAGACGTTTGCTGTTTAGCGAGCACCTTAACGCCCCCTATCCTATACACTAATGTTTATTTCCAGATCAGCAAAGATGGGTCCGGCGCTGACATCATATGTGGTGTGTAACTCATCATGTGACGCACGCGACTCGCCGAAGCCATTCGCTGCCGGGTTTGCACATGCGCAGAAATGGGGTGGTGGACGTGGTCCCGACAGTCATTAACCCGACCAGGATTCCGACTGTTAAAACACAGACGGCTGGGTTCCCGACGGCCGACGGCTATTCTCCCTCGTGAGGGTCCACGACCCCCATAGAGGGAGAATAGAATAGGTGGCGCGCACCATGTGACCTGTGTAACTGAGCTCTCTGCGTCTGTGATCATGTGTGATGTCATCCCGTTTCCTGCCGATGGCTGTGTCTTCAGATGCAACGTGAACTCTCCGACCATCCAAAGTAACCGATGCTCACACAGGTTATCCAATGTTTTGTCTCCGGATAAAGCAGCCGATCGGAGAAACTGTCAGGAGGCGTCTATGGGGGGCGATTCAGGTTGGTGTGCAAAAGCAAAATCCTTCTTTAATGGACAAAACCATGTGCACTGCAGGAGGGGCAGATGTAACAGGTGCAGAGAGAGTTAGGTTTGGGTGGGGGGTGTCCAAACTGAAATCTAGATTGCAGTGTAAGTAATAAAGCAGCCAGTATTTACTCTGCACAGAACCAAAATAACTCCCCCACATCTAACTCTCGCTGCACCTGTTACATCTGCCCCACCTGCAGTGCACATGGTTTTGTCCATTACAGAAGGAGTTTGCTTTTGCACACCAAACTGAATCACCCCTATTTCCACAAAGCACCTTCTGCGGCAAAGACAGCAGCTGACGTTACCGGTATGTTACATGGAAGTACCGGACACTACGAGTAGATAAATCACTAATGTCACATGGTATAACTGTTACTGTAAGCCGGGGATGGGTGTACAATGCTGTGATACGTCCTCATCGTGGCTGGGGTGTCCAGGTAACTGTGTCCCCTTTGTGAGATGTCAGCGCCCAATGGAAACACTCCGCGCCTCCTGAAGCCATTTCCAATTGTTTCTGGAGCGAAACAAATTGACAAAGGCGTCTTTAAAGAAACGTTGTGAACGTGGCCGGTGTTACAGACTCTCATAAACTTTTTCCATTGGACCTCAAGTAACATTAGCCAGCCTGCATTACGCTCTGCACATGTTACATCTGCCCCTCCTGCAACGCAGCATGGTTTTGTCCATTTGCAAGCAAAATGTGCCCTGCTATCATGTCTGAATTAGGCCATTTGTCCCTGATGGCCAGTGCTGACAAGTACCTCCGTTATTTTTCATTATCCATCTGTGCTCAAGCATGGATATCCCGATAACCTGGACCTTTATTGTGCCTTGCAGACCCTGGTTGTGAAGCACTGCTCTATGCCCTTCCACCCCACAGCCTAGCCCTGACCATCCAGTCCGCAGCCTAACCCTAATGTCGTCATTCTGACAATGTTGACTTATGTAACTTCTGCCCCAGCGTCACAGACTATTCCCGTACTTCCTTCTGTGACAGTGGCTCTGCTTTTAATAGCGACAACCACGGCGGTCATAATGAAATGTATCTGAGATCCGAGGGCTGCGTCAGAAGACTGCGTCGGTTCAGCATCACGACCACCTGTCGCAACCCCTGCTTTTGACAATGGAGGCGGCTCCCTTATCCCCCATATACCGGTCCCCAGAATCCATCTGTATGTATAAAGAGAAACATTCCCATTGCCATATAATCCCCAGAAAATGAACAGATATTAATCAGCCATTGGACACAATGAAAAACTGTTTTCAATTACCGGGTACGTTAAATATTATTCAGCTCTCTTTTTCCATTTGGTATAAATTAACCTAAAACGACCTCGGTTATAAGGAATAAACAACAATAATCTGTAAACACCCAATAAGTGAGCAATTAGTTCATTTACTGAAAATACTAATGATGGCCTCCGGTAAATGAACGCTCCCCCCCCCCCCAAAAAAAAAAAAACACCCGCCCCCCATCAGGTTACCTTACCGGGCTGTCCCCAGAGATTTCCAGCGCAGAAGATAAGAATCTAATACCTTTAAAGCCGTAGCCCAAATGTCCTGGAGTATAATCACTATACATGGGGCCCTTATTCAGGTTGGTTTGCTATGCTGCATACATTCACATATTCACTACCGAGACACTTTGCACAGGATTGCAGTAAAGAGGCTGCTGAACATCTGTGGAAATATAGTGTTTTCTCCTGATGATGAGACTCTGGGGAGACTGACGTGGGGGGTTATTTACAAGGCAGAGAAGCCACCCGTACTTGCTCTAACTCCATTTTCCTGGTGATTATTACTGCGCTGCTGCTGCGCATTTCTGTGTCATTTAAATACAAAATCAGCAGAAGGCGTCATAGGAGATGGATGTCGCCTGCATGCATTCGCGGGGTCTCCCATGCTGTTGTGTGGAAGCCTTTACCTATTTGTCTTACACAGGACGGCTCTCCAGGCCAGCGGCACTGCATGAGTTACATCTCCAGGGGAGCCTGTGGTCTGCATCATTTTTTATAAAAAGTTGCCAGGTACGGCATCTGGAAGTCTCTGCGCCAGGGTCGGCTGAAAAGTGACGTCAATGCATTCTGTGCCCGCTGAGCGCTGCGACTGACTCAGCTCTCAGTAATTGTCCCCACATTTCCCTCGTGTAAACAAATCTCATTGTTTTCTGTCCCACGGCGAGGATGGGGCGGCGCTGACGCAGTATCCCGGTAGGCTTGTGTCTGGCAGATCGGTACCACTGGCACTACATATACCAGGCGTCCGAGTTGTGTCCCAGTAACCTAGTGGTTTAACAGATGTAAGACGCTGGGTGTCGGGGCAGTGGCGCACTGATAAAATATACACACCGTGAGATATGCTCTATTGTTCTATCCCATTTTGCTTATAGAAGCAAAATCGAATAGAAAATCAAATGTTTTTTCTATAATCGATGCAGATTTGATCCCAATGTGTGCTCCCGTGTAGTGTAAATCGAATAGAAAAATAGTCTTGGCAGCCACGACTATATAGTGCAAATCTAATGTGTTTACTGTAGGATTCGATTCGATGTTCATCTCCTGCCTGAAGCCAGTGTTGATCTAATACCAAATCGAATGCACATCGAATGGAAAATCTGTACTTGTGTATTATCACGGCGCCCATCGCATTGCATACCATAAGGCTTAATATGGTATGCAATAAGATGAGATGAGATTTTAAATTGTATAAGCACACTAATGGGTGCTTACAATGTTAAATGGGTACTCTTTACCTAAAGGGCGCCCACGATTTTGATCGTGGGCATCGTAAGGTAAAAAAAATCGCGTCGGTCGCATCGCATGCAGGCAAAAAAATCGCATGCGATGCGACCGACGCGATGCCCGCGATTTCCCATAGGGAACAATGTTAAATGGCCCACAGAGGCCAAATAGGCACCCTGAAGTGTGAAATGGGCCCCCCAATTGTTAACACCACCCCACGATCAACGTCAACCCGTAGCGTGGCGAGCGCAGCGGTACGCGTCCTACGACCTTTTCATACCCCCACTATCCACGTCGGCGTGGAGTTGAGAATAGAAAGTGTGGCGAGTGCAGCGAGCCACCGAGCCCGAAGCGTGGCGAGCGGACGCGGACACCTTCACAGGTATACGCGTCCCCTCGCGGGCTTCACAGGTGTCCGCGTCCCGGCGTGGGGCTCGCTGCGCTCGCCACGCAATTGGGGGGGCCATTTCACACTTCAGGCCTCTGTGGGCCATTTAACATTGTTCCCTATGGAAAATCGGGTCAATTGGGACATTTAACATTGTTCCCTATGGGAAATCGCGGTAATCGCGTCGGTCGCATCGCATGCGATTTTTTGGTACATGCGATGCCCGCGATGGGCGCCCTTCTAGGTAAAGAGTACCGTTAAATGCACCCCACGCCACCCCCACTATCAACGCCAACCCGAAGTGTGGCGAGCGGCGGCGGTACGCGTCCTCCGACCTTTTCATACCACCACTATCCATGTCGGCGTGGAGTTGATTTTATATAGTGTGGCGAGCGCACGCGTAATACATGTAAAGTAAAACGCGTCCCCTCGCTATGGTATACAATTTTAAATTGTATAAGATGGAAATCGTGGGCGCTGTGCTAATACACAAGTACCGGAAAATCTAATAGAAAATAGTGGTAATCTGAAAGGAGTAGAAAAAACTTCAGAGCAGGTGGAATAGTCCGTATCCAATAGAAATCGAATCGACCCGTGTGTACACTCTTTAAGGGAATACACACGATTTAATTTTGCCAGGCTTTTGATTCGATTTTGCATATAGAGGCAAAATCGAAATCGAATGGTTTCTAATCACTGCTTCCCATGCTAGAGTACAGGACTTTGCCCGTGCTGCACCCCTTCAGTGGAACGCACTCCCTCGCTCCATTAGACTCTCCCCGACCTTGCAAAGCTTCAAACGGGCACTGAAAACTCACCTGTTCATCAAAGCGTACCCTTCCACTGCATAAACCAGCTGGTTCTCCGACCCCTTGCCTGTTTACATCCTGCTATCTAACCACCACCCCCTCGCTTGCACCTCTTGTAATCTGTCTGTCTCCCCTTCCTACTAGATTGTAAGCTCCTCCGAGCAGGGCCCTCTTCCCTCCTGTTGTCAAAGCCCACTTCTCTTCACATGTCACTCACAGCTCTCCTATACTCCAACACTCAGTGACCATCTTCATACTCATCTCCATCATTGGCCTCAAGCCTCTAGTTGTATGTTGATTGAGTCCTCACTACTTACATTTAAGCTGTAATGTGTATTGAACTGTGGCGCTTTTTATTTGTACTGTATTTTTGTTATTTATTCAATGTTATGCCAAGTTTTGTCTCCCTGTATTGTTCCTTTGTACGGCGCTGCGAAACACTTGTGGCGCCTTATAAATAAAATTATAATAATAATAATAGTTTCTAAGACGCTTTCGATCTGCGTTTGATTCGATGCGCGCTCCCATTTATCTATATAGAAAAGAGAAATAGACCGTACGGGCAAGGAAATATCGAATTCCATCCAGTACATTGAACTGCGCCTCGAATGCACATCAGTCGATATCGGATGCTAACATGCAGATCGAATGTGAAATCGAACGGAAAGCAAAGGCCAAATTGAAAGGGGTGGAATTGGGGAAATCTAATGGAAAGTAAATAGATGCGCGTGTACACACTGTGACACGTAAGGCCTGGGATCGCGTCTGCAGGAATCCGTGTTGCTAATTCGCTCACAGTCTCCGGGATAGTCCTTTGTATTGTTTTTTATTTTATTTTAGCGAGTCTCTTTGTTTAAGGGATGGTAATTGCTTAGGGCGAGATGTACTAAGCCTTGAAAATTATACACCACCAACCAATCAGCTCTTACCTGTCATTTTATCAAACACAGTCTGTGACCCGGCAGTGAGGAGCTGATTGGCTGGGGGTTTATACGTCTCCATACATCTGGACCTTAGTCAGAGAAGCACCAGGCCTGTCTGTGAATACAGCCCATCTTGTTGTACTTGGGACTGTACATTAGTTACGCCCCGAAAGGAATTTCTTGGTGCAATAAGCAATGACCGGGAACCGTTTGGTGCAGAGTCTAACCATGGATACATATAGGTATACGCAGACCAGCATAGGTGAGATCATAGGTGGCTTATGTGCTGCCGAATCCTTGTGGTAACCTCACTGAAGCGTGCCTCGTGCCTCAGCTGTATATAAATGGCGGCACAGTATAACATGTAGCAGATGTATATATTTTATTAGGGGAATGGACATTGGGTCTGATTGGGATGCTTTATGCACAATGGTGATTGGATCGTAGATGCCGGTGGGAGGAGTCTCTATCTCCTACAGACGCCTCTTGCTGCGTTAGAATCCGAATCGGCCCAGAATTCTGATTATAATAGTGATTTGGTTTGACTATACCCGTTCTATACTCATCTCTTATAGCCTGCCCCATCACCAGAGGTGCGAGGGTTAATACGTGGCGTCTCCGTGTAATACCTGTATAAATAGTGTTCCCTCTAGAAATGAGGGCGGGCAGGGCGCCGCAGCGCAAGGGGGGCAGACCGGGCTCACCGACATCACAATTGTGGGCGGTCCTGGGCAGCGACGTCACAAAAAGGGGCGTGCCCGGGCCGCAATGTCGCGAAAAGGGGCAAGCCCGGCCGGCTCCGTCACTAAAGGAGGCGGGGCCGGCACCGCCGAAGTTACCGTGCTGCCGGGGAAGCGCTGGGAATCGCCGTCTAAGGCGGCGCTGCACTTCCCCGTGCACACAGCCAGGGCAGGCACCACGCTGTTTTAGCGGGCGCTGCTAGCCGGGCAGGGCGCATTTTGCCCTGTAAAAATCGGGCAGGGCGCAGCGCCCCGCTAAAACAGCCTAGCGGGAACACTAATAAAGGGTATATACAGCCTGCCCCATCGCCAGAGGTGCGAGGGTAAATGCGAGGCGTCTCCATGTACTATCTGTATACACGGTATATACAGCCTTCCACATCACCAGAGGTGCGAGGGTTAATATGAGGCGTCTCCGTGTAATATCTGTATACACGGTATATACAGCCCGCCCCATCACCAGAGGTGCGAGGGTTAATACGAAATGTCTCCGTGTAGTATCTGTATACACGTTATATATAGCCTGCCCATCGCCAGAGGTGCGAGGGTTAATACGAGGCGTCTCCGTGTGATATCTGTATACAGGGTATATACAGCCTGCCCCATCACCAGAGGTGCGAGGGTTAATACGAGGCGTCTCCGTGTAATATCTGTATACACGGTATATACAGCCTGCCCCATCACCAGAGATGTGAGGGTTAATATGAGGCGTCTCCGTGTAATATCTGTATACGCGGTATATACAGCCTGCCCCATCACCAGAGGTGCGAGGGTTAATACGAGGCGTCTCCGTGTAATATCTGTATACAGGTTATATACAGCCTGCCCCATCACCAGAGGTGCGAGGGTTAATACGAGGTGCCTCCGTGTAGTATCTGTATACAGAGTATATACAGCCTGCCCCATCACCAGAGGTGCGAGGGTTAATACGAGGCGTCTCCGTGTAATATCTGTATACAGGGTATATACAGCTTGCCCCATCGCCAGAGGTGCGAGGGTTAATACGAGGCTTCTGTGTAATATCTGTATACAGGGTATATACAGACTGCCCCATCACCAGAGGTGCGAGGGTTAATACGAGGCGTCTCCGTGTAATATCTGTATACAGGGTATATACAGCCTGCCCCATCACCAGAGGTGCGAGGGTTAATACGAGGCGTCTCCGTGTAATATCTGTATACACGGTATATACAGCCTGTCCCATCACCAGAGGTGCGAGGGTTAATACGAGGCGTCTCCGTGTAATATCTGTATACACGGTATATACAGCCTGTCCCATCGCCAGAGGTGCGAGGGTTAATACGAGGTGTCTCCGTGTACTATCTGTATACAGGGTATATACAGCCTGTCCCATCACCAGAGGTGCGAGGGTTAATACGTGGCGTCTCCGTGTAATATCTGTATACAGGGTATATACAGCCTGCCCCATCACCAGAGGTGCGAGGGTTAATACGAGGCGTCTCCGTGTAATATCTGTATACACGGTATATACAGCCTGCCCCATCACCAGAGGTGCGAGGGTTAATACGAGGCGTCTCCGTGTAATATCTGTATACAGGGTATATACAGCCTGCCCCATCGCCAGAGGTGCGAGGGTTAATACGAGGCGTCTCCGTGTAATATCTGTATACACGGTATATACAGCCTGAGCCATCACCAGAGGTGCGAGGGTTAATACGAGGCATCTCCGTGTAATATCTGTATACACAGTATATACAGCCTGCCCCATCACCAGAGGTGCGAGGGTTAATACGAGGCGTCTCCGTGTAATATCTGTATACAGGGTATATACAGCCTGCCCCATCACCAGAGGTGTGAGGGTTAATACGAGGCGTCTCCTTGTAATATCTGTATACTCGGTATATACAGCCTGCCCCATCACCAGAGGTGCGAGGGTTAATACGAGGCGTCTCCGTGTAATATCTGTATACACGGTATATACAGCCTGTCCCATCACCAGAGGTGTGAGGGTTAATACGAGGCGTCTCCGTGTAATATCAGTATACACGGTATATACAGCCTGTCCCATCACCAGAGGTGCGAGGGTTAATACGAGGCGTCTCCGTGTAATATCTGTATACACGGTATATACAGCCAGTCCCATCACCAGAGGTGCGAGGGTTAATATGAGGCGTCTCTGTGTAATATCTGTATACAGGGTATATACAGCCTGTCCCATCACCAGAGGTGCGAGGGTTAATACGAGGCGTCTCCGTGTAATATCTGTATACAGGGTATATACAGCCTGCCCCATCACCAGAGGTGCGAGGGTTAATACGAGGCGTCTCCGTGTAATATCTGTATACAGGGTATATACAGCCTGCCCCATCACCAGAGGTGCGAGGGTTAATACGAGGCTTCTGTGTAATATCTGTACACATGGTATATACAACCTGCCCCATCGCCAGCGGTGCGAGGGTTAATACGAGGCGTCTCCGTGTAATATCTGTATACACGGTATATACAGCCTGTCCCATCACCAGAGGTGCGAGGGTTAATATAAGGCGTCTCCGTGTAATATCTGTATACACAGTATATACAGCCTGTCCCATCGCCAGAGGTGCGAGGGTTAATACGAGGTGTCTCCGTGTAATATCTGTATACAGGGTATATACAGCCTGCCGCATAACCAGAGGTGCGAGGGTTAATACGAGGCGTCTCCGTGTAATATCTGTATACAGGTTATATACAGCGTGCCCCATCGCCAGAGGTGCGAGGGTTAATACGAGGCATCTCCATGTAATATCTGTATACAGGGTATATACAGCCTGCCCCATCAACAGAGGTGCGAGGGTTAATACGAGGTGTCTCCGTGTAATATCTGTATACACGGTATATACAGCCTGCCCCATCACCAGAGGTGCGAGGGTTAATATGAGGCATTTCCGTGTAATATCTGTATACGCGGTATATACAGCCTGCCCCATCGCCAGAGGTGCGAGGGTTAATACGAGGCGTCTCCGCGTAATATCTATATACACGGTATATACAGCCTGCCCATCACCAGAGGTGCGAGGGTTAATACGAGGCGTCTCCGTGTAGTATCTGTATACAGGGTATATACAGCCTGCCCCATTACCAGAGGTGCGAGGGTTAATACAAGGCGTCTCTGTGTAATATCTGTATACAGGGTATATACAGCCTGCCCCATCGCCAGAGGTGCGAGGGTTAATATGAGGTGTCTCTGTGTAATATCTGTATACAGGGTATATACAACCTGCCCCATCACCAGAGGTGCGAGGGTTAATACGAGGCGTCTCTGTGTAATATCTGTATACAGGGTATATACAGCCTGTCCCATCACCAGAGGTGCGAGGGTTAATACGAGGCCTCTCCGTGTAATATCTGTATACATGGTATATACAGCCTGCCCCATCACCAGAGGTGCGAGGGTTAATACGAGGCGTCTCCGTGTAATATCTGTATACACGGTATATACAGCCTGTCCCATCACCAGAGGTGCGAGGGTTAATACGAGGCGTCTGTGTAATATCTGTATACAGGGTATATACAGCCTGCCCATCACCAGAGGTGCGAGGGTTAATACGAGGCATCTCCGTGTAATATCTGTATACAGGGTATATACAGCCTGTCCCATCACCAGAGGTGCGAGGGTTAATATGAGGCGTCTCTGTGTAATATCTGTATTCAGGGTATATACAACCTGCCCCATCACCAGAGGTGCGAGGGTTAATACGAGGCGTCTCTGTGTAATATCTGTATACAGGGTATATACAGCCTGCCCCATCGCCAGAGGTGCGAGGGTTAATACGAGGCGTCTCTGTGTAATATCTGTATACAGGGTATATACAGCGTGCCCGATCACCAGAGGTGCGAGGGTTAATACGAGGCGTCTCCGTGTAATATCTGTATACAGGGTATATACAGCCTGCCCATCACCAGAGGTGCGAGGGTTAATACGAGGCGTCTCCGTGTAATATCTGTATACAGGGTATATACAGCCTGACCCATCGCCGGGGATGCGAGGGTTAATACGAGGCTTCTGTGTAATATCTGTATACATGGTATATACAGCCTGCCCCATCACCAGAAGTGCGAGGGTTAATACGAGGCGTCTCCGTGTAATATCTGTATACAGGGTATATACAGCGTGCCCCATAACCAGAGGTGCGAGGGTTAATACGAGGCGTCTCCGTGTAATATCTGTATACAGGGTATATACAGCCTGCCCCATCACCAGAGGTGCGAGGGTTAATACGAGGTGTCTCCGTGTAATATCTGTATACACGGTATATACAGCCTGCCCCATCACCAGAGGTGCGAGGGTTAATACGAGGCGTCTCTGTGTAATATCTGTATACACGTTATATACAGCCTGCCCCATCACCAGAGGTGCGAGGGTTAATACGAGGCGTCTCTGTGTAATATCTGTATACAGGGTATATACAGCCTGTCCCATCACCAGAGGTGCGAGGGTTAATACGAGGCTTCTGTGTAATATCTGTATACATGGTATATACAGCCTGCCCCATCACCAGAGGTGCGAGGGTTAATACGAGGCGTCTCCGTGTAATATCTGTGTACACGGTATATACAGCCTGCCCCATCCTCAGAGGTGCGAGGGTTAATGCGAGGCATCTGTGTAATATCTGTATACAGGGTATATACAGCATGCCCCATCACCAGAGGTGCGAGGGTTAATACGAGGCGTCTCCGTGTAATATCTGTATACAGGGTATATACAGCCTGCCCCATCACCAGAGGTGCGAGGGTTAATACGAGGCGTCTCCGTGTAATATCTGTATACAGGGTATATACAGCCTGCCCCATCACCAGAGGTGCGGGGGTTAATACGAGGCGTCTCCGTGTAATATCTGTATACAGGGTATATACAGCCTGCCCCATCACCAGAGGTGCGAGGGTTAATACGAGGCATCTGTGTAATATCTGTATACACGGTATATACAACCTGCCCCATCACCAGAGGTGCGAGGGTTAATACGAGGCGTCTCTGTGTAATATCTGTATACAGGGTATATACAGCCTGCCCCATCACCAGAGGTGCGAGGGTTAATACGAGGCGTCTCCGTGTAATATCTGTATACACGGTATATACAGCCTGCCCCATCACCAGAGGCGCGGGGGTTAATACGAGGCGTCTCCGTGTAATATCTGTATACAGGGTATATACAGCCTGCCCCATCACCAGAGGTGCGAGGGTTAATACGAGGCGTCTCCGTGTAATATCTGTATACACGGTATATACAGCCTGTCCCATCACCAGAGGTGCGAGGGTTACTACGAGGCGTCTCCGTGTAATATCTGTATACACGGTATATACAGCCTGCCCCATCACCAGAGGTGCGAGGGGTAATACGAGGTGTCTCTGTGTAATATCTGTATACAGTGTATATACAGCCTGCCCCATCGCCAGAGGTGCGATGGTTAATACGAGGCGTCTCCGTGTGATATCTGTATACAGGGTATATACAGCCTGTCCCATCACCAGAGGTGCGAGGGTTAATACGAGGCGTCTCCGTGTAATATCTGTATACAGGGTATATACAGCCTGCCCCATCACCAGAGGTGCGAGGGATAATACGAGGCGTCTCCGTGTAATATCTGTATACAGGGTATATACAGCCTGCCCCATTGCCAGAGGTGCGAGGGTTAATACGAGGCGTCTCCGTGTAATATCTGTATACACGGTATATACAGCCTGCCCCATTACCAGAGGTGCGAGGGTTAATACGAGGCGTCTCCGTGTAATATCTGTAAACACGGTATATACAGCCTGCCCCATCGCCAGAGGTGCAAGGGTTAATACAAGGCGTCTCCGTGTAGTAACTGTATACAGGGTATATACAGCCTGCCCCATCGCCAGAGGTGCGAGGGTTAATACGAGGCGTCTCCGTGTAATTTCTGTATACAGGGTATATACAGCCTGCCCCATCACCAGAGGTGTGAGGGGTAATACGAGGCGTCTCCGTGTAATATCTGTATACAGGGTATATACAGCCTGCCCCATCACCAGAGGTGCGAGGGTTAATACGAGGCGTCTCCGTGTAATATCTGTATACACGGTATATACAGCCTGCCCCATCACCAGAGGTGCGAGGGTTAATGCGAGGCGTCTCCGTGTAATATCTGTACAGGGTATATACAGCGTGCCCATCACCAGAGGTGCGAGGATTAATACGAGGCGTCTCGTGTAATATCTGTATACACGGTATATACAGCCTGTCCCATCACCAGAGGTGCGAGGGTTAATACGAGGCGTCTCTGTGTAATATCTGTATACACGGTATATACAGCCTGCCCCATCACCAGAGGTGCGAGGGTTAATACGAGGCATCTCCGTGTAATATCTGTATACAGGGTATATACAGCTTGCCCCATCGCCAGAGGTGCGAGGATTAATACGAGGCGTCTGTGTAATATCTGTACACAGGGTATATACAGCCTGTCCCATCACCAGAGGTGCGAGGGTTAATACGAGGCGTCTCCGTGTAATATCTGTATACAGGGTATATACAGCCTGCCCCATTACCAGAGGTGCGAGGGTTAATACGAGGCGTCTCCGTGTAGTATCTGTATACAGGGTATATACAGCCTGCCCCATTACCAGAGGTGCGAGGGTTAATACGAAGCATCTCCGTGTAATATCTGTATACAGGGTATATACAGCCTGCCCCATCACCAGAGGTGCGAGGGTTAATATGAGGCGTCTCCGTGTAATATCTGTATACAGGGTATATACAGAGTGCCCCATCACCAGAGGTGCGAGGGTTAATACGAGGTGTCTCCGTGTAATATCTGTATACAGGGTATATACAGCCTGTCCCATCACCAGAGGTGCGAGGGTTAATACGTGGTGTCTCCGTGTAATATCTGTATACAGGGTATATACAGCCTGCCCCATCACCAGAGGTGCGAGGGTTAATACGAGGCGTCTCCGTGTAGTATCTGTATACAGGGTATATACAGCCTGCCCCATCACCAGAGGTGCGAGGGTTAATACGAGGCGTCTCCGTGTAATATCTGTATACAGGGTATATACAGCCTGCCCCATCACCAGAGGTGCGAGGGTTAATATGAGGCGTCTCCGTGTAGTATCTGTATACACGGTATATACAGCCTGCCCCATCGCCAGAGGTGCGACGGTTAATACGAGGCGTCTCCGTGTAATATCTGTATACAGGGTATATACAGCCTGCCCCATCACCAGAGGTGCGAGGGTTAATACGAGGCGTCTCCGTGTAATATCTGTATACACGGTATATAGAGCCTGCACCATCACCAGAGGTGCGAGGGTTAATACGAGGTGTCTCCATGTAATATCTGTATACAGAGTATATACAGCCTGTCCCATCACCAGAGGTGCGAGGGTTAATACGAGGCGTCTCCGTGTAATATCTGTATACACGTTATATACAGCCTGCCCATCACCAGAGGTGCGAGGGTTAATACGAGGCGTCTCCGTGTAATACCTGTATACAGGGTATATACAGCCTCTCCCATCACCAGAGGTGCGAGGGTTAATACGAGGCATCTCTGTGTAATATCTGTATACAGGGTATATACAGCCTGCCCCATCACCAGAGGTGCGAGGGTTAATACGAGGCGTCTCCGTGTAATATCTGTATACACGGTATGTACAGCCTGTCCCATCACCAGAGGTGCGAGGGTTAATACGAGGCGTCTCCGTGTAATATCTGTATACACGGTATATACAGCCTGTCCCATCGCCAGAGGTGCGAGGGTTAATACGAGGCGTCTCCGTGTAATATCTGTATACACGGTACATACAGCCTGCCCATCACCAGAGGTGCGAGGGTTAATACGAGGCGTCTGTGTAATATCTGTATACAGAGTATATACAGCCTGTCCCATCACCAGAGGTGCGAGGGTTAATACGAGGCGTCTCCGTGTAATATCTGTATACAGGGTATATACAGCCTGTCCAATCACCAGAGGTGCGAGGGTTACTACGAGGCGTCTCAGTGTAATATCTGTATACAGGGTATATACAGCGTGCCCATCACCAGAGGTGCGAGGGATAATACGAGGCGTCTCCGTGTAATCTCTGTATACAGGGTATATACAGCCTGTCCCATCACCAGAGGTGCGAGGGTTAATACGAGGCGTCTGTGTAGTATCTGTATCCAGGGTATATACAGCCTGTCCCATCGCCAGAGGTGCGAGGGTTAATACGTGGCGTCTCCGTGTAATATCTGTATACACGGTATATATAGCCTGCCCCATCACCAGAGGTGCGAGGGTTAATAAGAGGTGTCTCTGTGTAATATCTGTATACACGGTATATACAGCCTATCCCATCACCAGAGGTGTGAGGGTTAATACGAGGCGTCTCCGTGTAATATCTGTATACAGGGTATATACAGCGTGCCCCATCACCAGAGGTGCGATGGTTAATACGAGGCGTCTCTGTGTAGTATCTGTATACAGGGTATATACAGCCTGACCCATCGCCGGGGATGCGAGGGTTAATACGAGGTGTCTCTGTGTAATATCTGTATACAGGGTATATACAGCCTGTCCCATCACCAGAGGTGCGAGGGTTAATACGAGGCATCTCCGTGTAATATCTGTATACACGGTATATACAGCCTGACCCATCGCCGGGGATGCGAGGGTTAATACGAGGTGTCTCTGTGTAATATCTGTATACAGGGTATATACAGCCTGTCCCATCACCAGAGGTGCGAGGGTTAATACGAGGCGTCTCTGTGTAATATCTGTATACAGGGTATATACAACCTGCCCCATCACCAGAGGTGCGAGGGTTAATACGAGGCGTCTCCGTGTAATATCTGTATACAGGGTATATACAGCCTGCGCCATCACCAGAGGTGCGAGGGTTAATACGAGGCGTCTCCGTGTAATATCTGTATACAGGGTATATACAGCCTGCCCCATCGCCAAAGGTGCGAGGGTTAATACGAGGCGTCTCCGTGTAGTATCTGTATACAGGGTATATACAGCCTGCCCCATCGCCAGAGGTGCGAGGGTTAATACGAGGCGTCTCCGTGTAAATTCTGTATACAGGGTATATACAGCCTGCCCCATCACCAGAGGTGCGAGGGTTAATACGAGGCGTCGCCATGTAATATCTGTATACAGGGTATATACAGCCTGCCCCATCACCAGAGGTGCGAGGGTTAATACGAGGCGTCTCCGTGTAATATCTGTATACAGGGTATATACAGCCTGCCCCATCGCCAGAGGTGCGAGGGTTAATACGAGGTGTCTGTGTAATATCTGTATACAGGGTATATACAGCCTGTCCCATCACCAGAGGTGTGAGGGTTAATACGAGGCGTCTCTGTCTAATATCTGTACACAGGGTATATACAGCCTGCCCCATCACCAGAGGTGCGAGGGTTAATACGAGGCGTCTCCATGTAATATCTGTATACAGGGTATATACAGCGTGCCCCATCACCAGAGGTGCGAGGGTTAATACGAGGCGTCTCCGTGTAATATCTGTATACAGGGTATATACAGCCTGCCCCATAACCAGAGGTGCGAGGGTTAATACGAGGCGTCTCCGTGTAATATCTGTATACACGGTATATACAGCCTGCCCTATCACCAGAGGTGCGAGGTTAATATGAGGCGTCTCCATGTAATATCTGTATACACTTTATATACAGCCTGTCCATCACCAGAGGTGCAAGGGTTAATACGAGGCGTCTGTGTAATATCTGTATACAGGATATATACAGCCTGTCCCATCACCAGAGGTGCGAGGGTTAATACGAGGCGTCTCCATGTAATATCTGTATACAGGGTATATACAGCCTGCCCCATCACCAGAGGTGCGAGGGTTAATACGAGGCGTCTCCGTGTAATATCTGTATACAGGGTATATACAGCCTGCCCCATCGCCAGAGGTGCGAGGGTTAATACGAGGCGTCTCCGTGTAGTATCTGTATACAGGGTATATACAGCCTGCCCCATTACCAGAGGTGCGAGGGTTAATACGAGGCGTCTCCGTGTAATATCTGTATACAGGGTATATACAGACTGCCCCATCACCAGAGGTGCGAGGGTTAATACGAGGCGTCTGTGTAATATCTGTATACAGGATATATACAGCCTGTCCCATCACCAGAGGTGCGAAGGTTAATACGAGGCGTCTCCGTGTAATATCTGTATACACGGTATATACAGCCTGTCCCATCACCAGAGGTGCGAGGGTTAATACGAGGCGTCTGTGTAATATCTGTATACAGGGTATATACAGCCTGTCCCATCACCAGAGGTGCGAGGGTTAATAAGAGGCGTCTCCGTGTAATATCTGTATACAGGGTATATACAGCGTGCCCCATCACCAGAGGTGCGAGGGTTAATACGAGGCGTCTCCGTGTAATATCTGTATACACGGTATATACAGCCTGTCCATCAGTAGAGGTGTGAGGGTTAATATGAGGCGTCTCCGTGTAATATCTGTATACACGGTATATACAGCCTGCCCCATCACCAGAGGTGCGAGGGTTAATATGAGGCGTCTCCGTGTAATATCTGTATACAGGGTATATACAGCCTGCCCCATCCCCAGAGGTGCGAGGGTTAATACGAGGCGTCTCCGTGTAATATCTGTATACACGGTATATACAGCGTGCCCCATCACCAGAGGTGCGAGGGTTGATACGAGGCGTCTCCGTGTAATATCTGTATACACGGTATATACAGCCTGCCCCATCACCAGAGGTGCGAGGGTTAATACGAGGCGTCTCCGTGTAATATCTGTATACACAGTATATACAGCGTGCCCCATCACCAGAGGTGCGAGGGTTAATACAAGGCGTCTCCTTGTAATATCTGTATACAGGGTATATACAGCCTGCCCTATCACCAGAGGTGTGAGGGTTAATACGAGGCGTCTCCGTGTAATATCTGTATACACGGTATATACAGCCTGTCCCATCACCAGAGGTGCGAGGGTTAATACGAGGTGTCTGTGTAATATCTGTATACACGGTATATACAGCCTGCCCCATCGCCAGAGGTGCGAGGGTTAATACGAGGCATCTCCGAGTAGTATCTGTATACAGGGTATATACAGCCTGCCCCATCGCCAGAGGTGCGAGGGTTAATACGAGGCGTCTCCGTGTAATATCTGTATACACGGTATATACAGCCTGCCCCATCGCCAGAGGTGCGAGGGTTAATACGAGGAGTCTCCGTGTAATATCTGTATACAGGGTATATACAGCGTGCCCATCACCAGAGGTGCGAGGGTTAATACGAGGCGTCTCCGTGTAATATCTGTATACACGGTATATACAGCGTGCCCCATCACCAGAGGTGCGAGGGTTAATACGAGGCGTCTCCGTGTAATATTTGTATACACGGTGTATATACAGCCTGCCCCATCGCCAGAGGTGCGAGGGTTAATACGAGGCTTCTGTGTAATATCTGTATACATGGTATATACAACCTGCCCCATCACCAGAGGTGCGAGGGTTAATACGAGGTGTCTTCGTGTTATATCTGTATACAGGGTATATACAGCCTGCCCCATCACCAGAGGTGCGAGGGTTAATACGAGGCATCTCCGTGTAATATCTGTATACAGGGTATATACAGCCTGCCCCATCACCAGAGGTGCGAGAGTTAATACGAGCCGTTTCCGTGTAATATCTGTATACAGGGTATATACAGCCTGCCCCATCGCCAGAGGTGCGAGGGTTAATACGAGGCATCTCCGAGTAGTATCTGTATACAGGGTATATACAGCCTGCCCCATCGCCAGAGGTGCGAGGGTTAATACGAGGCGTCTCCGTGTAATATCTGTATACACGGTATATACAGCCTGCCCCATCGCCAGAGGTGCGAGGGTTAATACGAGGAGTCTCCGTGTAATATCTGTATACAGGGTATATACAGCGTGCCCATCACCAGAGGTGCGAGGGTTAATACGAGGCGTCTCCGTGTAATATCTGTATACACGGTATATACAGCGTGCCCCATCACCAGAGGTGCGAGGGTTAATACGAGGCGTCTCCGTGTAATATTTGTATACACGGTGTATATACAGCCTGCCCCATCGCCAGAGGTGCGAGGGTTAATACGAGGCTTCTGTGTAATATCTGTATACATGGTATATACAACCTGCCCCATCACCAGAGGTGCGAGGGTTAATACGAGGTGTCTTCGTGTTATATCTGTATACAGGGTATATACAGCCTGCCCCATCACCAGAGGTGCGAGGGTTAATACGAGGCATCTCCGTGTAATATCTGTATACAGGGTATATACAGCCTGCCCCATCACCAGAGGTGCGAGAGTTAATACGAGCCGTTTCCGTGTAATATCTGTATACAGGGTATATACAGCCTGCCCCATCGCCAGAGGTGCGAGGGGTAATACGAGGCGTCTCCGTGTAATATCTGTATACACGGTATATACAGCCTGTCCCATCACCAGAGGTGCGAGGGTTAATACGAGGCTTCTGTGTAATATCTGTATACAGGGTATATACAGCCTGCCCCATCACCAGAGGTGCGAGGGTTAATACGAGGCGCCTCTGTGTAATGTCTGTATACAGGGTATATACAGCCTGCCCCATCGCCAGAGGTGCGAGGGGTAATACGAGGTGTCTCCGTGTAATATCTGTATACACGGTATATACAGCCTGCCCCATCGCCAGAGGTGCGAGGGGTAATACGAGGCGTCTCCGTGTAATATCTGTATACACGGTATATACAGCCTGTCCCATCACCAGAGGTGCGGGGGTTAATACGAGGCGTATCTGTGTAATATCTGTATACAGGGTATATACAGCCTGTCCCATCGCCAGAGGTGCGAGGGTTAATACGAGGCGTCTCCGGGTAATATCTGTATACAGGGTATATACAGCCTGCCCCATCACCAGAGGTGCGAGGGTTAATACGAGGTGTCTCCGTGTAATATCTGTATACACGGTATATACAGCCTGCCCCATCGCCAGAGGTGCGAGCTGTAATACGAGGCGTCTCCGTGTAATATCTGTATACACGGTATATACAGCCTGTCCCATCGCCAGAGGTGCGAGGGTTAATACGAGGCGTCTCCGTGTAATATCTGTATACACGGTATATACAGCCTGCCCCATCGCCAGAGGTGCGAGGGGTAATACGAGGCGTCTCCGTGTAATATCTGTATACACGGTATATACAGCCTGTCCCATCACCAGAGGTGCGGGGGTTAATATGAGGCGTATCTGTGTAATATCTGTATACATGGTATATACAGCCTGTCCCATCACCAGAGGTGCGGGGGTTAATACGAGGCGTATCTGTGTAATATCTGTATACAGGGTATATACAGCCTGTCCCATCGCCAGAGGTGCGAGGGTTAATACGAGGCGTCTCCGTGTAATATCTGTATACACGGTATATACAGCCTGCCCCATCACCAGAGGTGCGAGGGTTAATACGAGGCATCTCCGTGTAATATCGGTATACACGGTATATACAGCCTGCCCCATCGCCAGAGGTTCGAGGGGTAATACGAGGCGTCTCCGTGTAATATCTGAATACACGGTATATACAGCGTGCCCCATCACCAGAGGTGCAAGGGTTAATACGAGGCATCTTTGTAATATCTGTATACATGGTATATACAGCCTGCCCCATCACCAGAGGTGCGAGGGTTAATACGAGGCGTCTCCGTGTAATATCTGTATACACGGTATATACAGCCTGTCCCATCACCAGAGGTGCGGGGGTTAATACGAGGCGTCTCTGTGTAATATCTGTATACAGGGTTTATACAGCCTGCTCCATCACCAGAGGTGCGAGGGTTAATACGAGGCATCTCCGTGTAATATCTGTATACAGGGTATATACAGCCTGCACCATCACCAGAGGTGCGAGGGTTAATACGAGGCGTCTCCGTGTAATATCTGTATACACTGTATATACAGCCTGCCCCATCACCAGAGGTGCGAGGGTTAATGCGAGGCGTCTCTGTGTAATATCTGTATACAGGGTATATACAGCCTGCCCCATCGCCAGAGGTGCGAGGGTTAATACGAGGCATCTGTGTAATATCTGTATACACGGTATATACAGCCTGCCACATCGCCAGAGGTGCGAGGGTTAATACGAGGCGTCTCCGTGTAATATCTGTATACTCGGTATATACAGCCTGCCCCATCGCCAGAGGTGCGAGGGGTAATACGAGGCGTCTCCGTGTAATATCTGTATACATGGTATATACAGCCTGTCCCATCACCAGAGGTGCGAGGGTTAATACGAGGCGTCTGTGTAATATCTGTATACACGGTATATACAACCTGCCCCATCACCAGAGGTGCGAGGGTTAATACGTGGTGTCTCTGTGTAATATCTGTATACAGGGTATATACAGCCTGTCCCATCACCAGAGGTGCGAGGGTTAATACGTGGCGTCTCCGTGTAATATCTGTATACACGGTATATACAACCTGCCCCATCACCAGAGGTGCGAGGGTTAATACGAGGCGTCTCCGTGTAATATCTGTATACTCGGTATATACAGCCTGCCCCATCGCCAGAGGTGCGAGGGGTAATACGAGGTGTCTCTGTGTAATATCTGTATACAGTGTATATACAGCGTGCCCATCACCAGAGGTGCGAGGGTTAATACGAGGCATCTCCGTGTAATATCTGTATACAGGGTATATACAGCCTGCGCCATCACCAGAGGTGCGAGGGTTAATACGAGGCATCTCCGTGTGATATCTGTATACAGGGTATATACAGCCTGCCCAACACCAGAGGTGGAAGGGTTAATACGAGGCATCTCCGTGTAATATCTGTATACACGGTATATACTGCCTGCCCCATCACCAGAGGTGCGAGGGTTAATGCGAGGCGTCTCTGTGTAATATCTGTATACAGGGTTTATACAGCCTGCCCCATCACCAGAGGTGCGAGGGTTAATACGAGGCGTCTCCGTGTAATATCTGTATACACGGTATATACAGCCTGCCCCATCACCAGAGGTGCGAGGGTTAATGTGAGGCGTCTCTGTGTAATATCTGTATACAGGGTATATACAGCCTGCCCCATCACCAGAGGTGCGAGGGTTAATACGAGGCATCTGTGTAATATCTGTATACACGGTATATACAGCCTGCCCCATCGCCAGAGGTGCGAGGGTTAATACGAGGCATCTGTGTAATATCTGTATACACGGTATATACAGCCTGCCCCATCGCCAGAGGTGCGAGGGTTAATACGAGGCGTCTCCGTGTAATATCTGTATACTCGGTATATACAGCCTGCCCCATCGCCAGAGGTGCGAGGGGTAATACGAGGCGTCTCCGTGTAATATCTGTATACATGGTATATACAACCTGCCCCATCACCAGAGGTGCGAGGGTTAATACGAGGCGTCTCCGTGTAATATCTGTATACTCGGTATATACAGCCTGCCCCATCACCAGAGGTGCGAGGGGTAATACGAGGTGTCTCTGTGTAATATCTGTATACAGTGTATATACAGCGTGCCCATCACCAGAGGTGCGAGGGTTAATACGAGGCATCTCCGTGTAATATCTGTATACAGGGTATATACAGCCTGCGCCATCACCAGAGGTGCGAGGGTTAATACGAGGCATCTCCGTGTGATATCTGTATACAGGGTATACAGTATACTGCCTGCCCAACACCAGAGGTGCGAGGGTTAATACGAGGCATCTGTGTAATATCTATATACATGGTATATACAGCCTGCCCCATCGCCAGAGGTGCGAGGGTTACTACGAGGCGTCTCCATGTAATATCTGTATACAGGGTATATACAGCCTGCCCCATCACCAGAGGTGCGAGGGGTAATACGAGGTGTCTCTGTGTAATATCTGTATACAGTGTATATACAGCCTGCCCCATCGCCGGAGGTGCGAGGGCTAATATGAGGCGTCTCCGTGAAATATCTGTATACACGGTATATACAGCCTGCCCCATCGCCAGAGGTGCGAGGGTAAATACGAGGCGTCTCTGTGTAATATCTGTATACATGGTATATACAGCCTGCCCCATCACCAGAGGTGCGAGGGTTAATATGAGGCATCTGTGTAATATCTGTATACACGGTATATACAGCCTGCCCCATCGCCAGAGGTGCGAGGGTTAATGCGAGGCGTCTCTGTGTAATATCTGTATACAGGGTATATACAGCCTGCCCCATCACCACAGGTGCGAGGGTTAATACGAGGCGTCTCTGTGTAATATCTGTATACAGGGTATATACAGCCTGCCCCATCACCAGAGGTGCGAGGGTTAATACGAGGCGTCTCTGTGTAATATCTGTATACAGGGTATATACAGCCTGCCCCATCACCAGAGGTGCGAGGGTTAATACGAGACGTCTCTGTGTAATATCTGTATACAGGGTATATACAGCCTGCCCCATCACCAGAGGTGCGAGGGTTAATGCGAGGCGTCTCTGTGTAATATCTGTATACAGGGTACATACAGCCTGTCCCATCACCAGAGGTGCGAGGGTTAATACGAGGCGTCTCTGTGTAATATCTGTATACAGGGTATATACAGCCTGCCCCATCACCAGAGGTGCGAGGGTTAATGCAAGGCGTCTCCGTGTAATATCTGTATACAGGGTATATACAGCCTGCCCCATCACCAGAGGTGCGAGGGTTAATGCGAGGCGTCTTTGTGTAATATCTGTATACAGGGTATATACAGCCTGCCCCATCACCAGAGGTGCGAGGGTTAATACGAGGCGTCTCCGTGTAATATCTGTATACAGGGTATATACCATCTGCCCCATCACCAGAGGTGCGAGGGTTAATACGAGGCGTCTCTGTGTAATATCTGTATACAGGGTATATACAGCCTGCCCCATCACCAGAGGTGCGAGGGATAATACGAGGCGTCTCCGTGTAATATCTGTATACAGGGTATATACAACCTGCCCCATCACCAGAGGTGCGAGGGTTAATACGAGGCGTCTCCGTGTAATATCTGTATACACAGTATATACAGCCTGTCCCATCACCAGAGGTGTGAGGGTTAATACGAGGCGTCTCCGTGTAATATCTGTATACACAGTATATACAGCCTGTCCCATCACCAGAGGTGCGAGGGTTAATACGAGGCATCAGTGTAATATCTGTATACAGGGTATATACAGCCTGCCCCATCACCAGAGGTGCGAGGGTTAATACGAGGCGTCTCCGTGTAATATCTGTATACAGGGTATATACAGCCTGCCCCATTACCAGAGGTGCGAGGGTTGATACGAGGCGTCTCCGTGTAATATCTGTATACAGGGTATATACAGCCTGTCCCATCACCAGAGGTGCGAGGGTTAATACGAGGCATCAGTGTAATATCTGTATACAGGGTATATACAGCCTGCCCCATCACCAGAGGTGCGAGGGTTAATACGAGGCATCAGTGTAATATCTGTATACAGGGTATATACAGTCTGCCCCATCACCAGAGGTGCTAGGGTTAATACGAGGCGTCTCCGTGTAGTATCTGTATACAGAGTATATACAGCCTGTCCCATCACCAGAGGTGCGAGGGTTAATACGAGGCGTCACCGTGTAATATCTGTATACAGGGTATATACAGCTTGCCCCATCGCCAGAGGTGCGAGGGTTAATGCGAGGCGTCTCCGACTAATATCTGTATACACGGTATATACAGCCTGCCCCATCACCAGAGGTGCGAGGGTTAATACGAGGTGTCTGTGTAATATCTGTATACACGGTATATACAGCCTGCCCCATCGCCAGAGGTGCGAGGGTTAATACGAGGCATCTGTGTAATGTCTGTATACAGGGTATATACAGCCTGTCCCATCGCCAGAGGTGCGAGGGTTAATACGAGGCGTCTCCGTGTAATATCTGTATACACGGTATATACAGCCTGCCCCATCACCAGAGGTGCGAGGGTTAATACGAGGTGTCTCCGTGTAATATCTGTATACACGGTATATACAGCCTGCCCCATCGCCAGAGGTGCGAGGGGTAATACGAGGCGTCTCCGTGTAATATCTGTATACACGGTATATACAGCCTGTCCCATCGCCAGAGGTGCGAGGGTTAATATGAGGCGTCTCCGTGTAATATCTGTATACACGGTATATACAGCCTGCCCCATCGCCAGAGGTGCGAGGGGTAATACGAGGCGTCTCCGTGTAATATCTGTATACACGGTATATACAGCCTGTCCCATCACCAGAGGTGCGGGGGTTAATACGAGGCGTATCTGTGTAATATCTGTATACATGGTATATACAGCCTGTCCCATCACCAGAGGTGCGGGGGTTAATACGAGGCGTATCTGTGTAATATCTGTATACAGGGTATATGCAGCCTGTCCCATCGCCAGAGGTGCGAGGGTTAATACGAGGCGTCTCCGTGTAATATCTGTATACACGGTATATACAGCCTGCCCCATCACCAGAGGTGCGAGGGGTAATACGAGGCGTCTCCGTGTAATATCTGTATACACGGTATATACAGCCTGCCCCATCGCCAGAGGTTCGAGGGGTAATACGAGGCATCTCCGTGTAATATCTGTATACACGGTATATACAGCGTGCCCCATCACCAGAGGTGCAAGGGTTAATACGAGGCATCTTTGTAATATCTGTATACATGGTATATACAGCCTGCCCCATCACCAGAGGTGCGAAGGTTAATACGAGGCGTCTCCGTGTAATATCTGTATACACGGTATATACAGCCTGTCCCATCACCAGAGGTGCGGGGGTTAATACGAGGCGTCTCCGTGTAATATCTGTATACAGGGTTTATACAGCCTGCTCCATCACCAGAGGTGCGAGGGTTAATACGAGGCATCTCCGTGTAATATCTGTATACAGGGTATATACAGCCTGCCCCATCACCAGAGGTGCGAGGGTTAATACGAGGCGTCTCCGTGTAATATCTGTATACACGGTATATACAGCCTGCCCCATCACCAGAGGTGCGAGGGTTAATGCGAGGCGTCTCTGTGGAATATCTGTATACAGGGTATATACAGCCTGCCCCATCACCAGAGGTGCGAGGGTTAATAGGAGGCATCTGTGTAATATCTGTATACACGGTATATACAGCCTGCCCCATCGCCAGAGGTGCGAGGGTTAATACGAGGCATCAGTGTAATATCTGTATACACGGTATATACAGCCTGCCACATCGCCAGAGGTGCGAGGGTTAATACGAGGCGTCTCCGTGTAATATCTGTATACTCGGTATATACAGCCTGCCCCATCGCCAGAGGTGCGAGGGGTAATACGAGGCGTCTCCGTGTAATATCTGTATACATGGTATATACAGCCTGCCCATCGCCAGAGGTGCGAGGGTTAATACGTGGTGTCTCTGTGTAATATCTGTATACAGGGTATATACAGCCTGTCCCATCACCAGAGGTGCGAGGGTTAATACGTGGCGTCTCCGTGTAATATCTGTATACACGGTATATACAACCTGCCCCATCACCAGAGGTGCGAGGGTTAATACGAGGCGTCTCCGTGTAATATCTGTATACTCGGTATATACAGCCTGCCCCATCGCCAGAGGTGCGAGGGGTAATACGAGGTGTCTCTGTGTAATATCTGTATACAGTGTATATACAGCGTGCCCATCACCAGAGGTGCGAGGGTTAATACGAGGCATCTCCGTGTAATATCTGTATACAGGGTATATACAGCCTGCGCCATCACCAGAGGTGCGAGGGTTAATACGAGGCATCTCCGTGTGATATCTGTATACAGGGTATATACAGCCTGCCCAACACCAGAGGTGCGAGGGTTAATACGAGGCATCTCCGTGTAATATCTGTATACACGGTATATACTGCCTACCCCATCACCAGAGGTGCGAGGGTTAATGCGAGGCGTCTCTGTGTAATATCTGTATACACGGTATATACAGCCTGCCCCATCACCAGAGGTGCGAGGGTTAATACGAGGCGTCTCCGTGTAATATCTGTATACACGGTATATACAGCCTGCCCCATCACCAGAGGTGCGAGGGTTAATGCGAGGCGTCTCTGTGTAATATCTGTATACAGGGTATATACAGCCTGCCCCATCACCAGAGGTGCGAGGGTTAATACGAGGCATCTGTGTAATATCTGTATACACGGTATATACAGCCTGCCCCATCGCCAGAGGTGCGAGGGTTAATACGAGGCATCTGTGTAATATCTGTATACACGGTATATACAGCCTGCCCCATCGCCAGAGGTGCGAGGGTTAATACGAGGCGTCTCCGTGTAATATCTGTATACTCTGTATATACAGCCTGCCCCATCGCCAGAGGTGCGAGGGGTAATACGAGGCGTCTCCGTGTAATATCTGTATACATGGTATATACAACCTGCCCCATCACCAGAGGTGCGAGGGTTAATACGAGGCGTCTCCGTGTAATATCTGTATACTCGGTATATACAGCCTGCCCCATCGCCAGAGGTGCGAGGGGTAATACGAGGTGTCTCTGTGTAATATCTGTATACAGTGTATATAGGGTTAATACGAGGCGTCTCTGTGTAATATCTGTATACAGGGTATATACAGACTGCCCCATCACCAGAGGTGCGAGGGTTAATGCGAGGCGTCTCTGTGTAATATCTGTATACAGGGTACATACAGCCTGTCCCATCACCAGAGGTGCGAGGGTTAATACGAGGCGTCTCTGTGTAATATCTGTATACAGGGTATATACAGCCTGCCCCATCACCAGAGGTGCGAGGGTTAATGCGAGGCGTCTCCGTGTAATATCTGTATACAGGGTATATACAACCTGCCCCATCACCAGAGGTGCGAGGGTTAATGCGAGGCGTCTCTGTGTAATATCTGTATACAGGGTATATACAGCCTGCCCCATCACCAGAGGTGCGAGGGTTAATACGAGGCGTCTCTGTGTAATATCTGTATACAGGGTATATACCATCTGCCCCATCACCAGAGGTGCGAGGGTTAATACGAGGCATCTGTGTAATATCTGTATACAGGGTATATACAGCCTGCCCCATCACCAGAGGTGCGAGGGTTAATACGAGGCGTCTCCGTGTAGTATCTGTATACAGAGTATATACAGCCTGTCCCATCACCAGAGGTGCGAGGGTTAATACGAGGCGTCACCGTGTAATATCTGTATACAGGGTATATACAGCTTGCCCCATCGCCAGAGGTGCGAGGGTTAATACGAGGCGTCTCCGTGTAATATCTGTATACACAGTATATACAGCCTGCCCCATCACCAGAGGTGCGAGGGTTAATGCGAGGCGTCTCCGTCTAATATCTGTATACACGGTATATACAGCCTGCCCCATCACCAGAGGTGCGAGGGTTAATACGAGGTGTCTGTGTAATATCTGTATACACGGTATATACAGCCTGCCCCATCACCAGATGTGCGAGGGTTACTATGAGGCGTCTGTGTAATGTCTGTATACACGGTATATACAGCCTGTCCCATCGCCAGAGGTGCGAGGGTTAATACGAGGCGTCTCCGTGTAATATCTGTATACAGGGTATATACAGCCTGTCCCATCGCCAGAGGTGCGAGGGTTAATACGAGGCGTCTCCGTGTAATATCTGTATACACGGTATATACTGCCTGCCCCATCACCAGAGATGCGAGGGTTAATACGAGGCGTCTTCGTGTAATATCTGTATACAGGGTATATACAACCTGCCCCATCACCAAAGGTGCGAGGGTTAATACGAGGCGTCTGTGTAATATCTGTATACAGGATATATACAGCGTGCCCCATCACCAGAGGTGCGAGGGTTAATACGAGCGTCTCCGTGTAATATCTGTATACAGCCTGTCCCATCACCAGAGGTGCGAGGATTAATACGAGGCGTCTCCGTCTAATATCTGTATACAGCCTGTCCCATCACCAGAGGTGCGAGGGTTAATACGAGGCGTCTGTGTAATATCTGTATACACGGTATATACAGCCTGCCCCATCACCAGAGGTGCGAGGGTTAATACGAGGCGTCTGTGTAATATCTGTATACACGGTATATACAGCCTGTCCCATCGCCAGAGGTGCGAGGGTTAATACGAGGCGTCTGTGTAATATCTGTATACAGGGTATATACAGCCTGCCCCATCACCAGAGGTGCGAGGGTTAATACGAGGCTTCTGTGTAATATCTGTATACACGGTATATACAGCCTGCCCCATCACCAGAGGTGCGAGGGTTAATACGAGGCGTCTCCTTGTAATATCTGTATACAGGGTATATACAGCCTGTCCCATCACCAGAGGTGTGAGGGTTAATACGAGGCGTCTCTGTGTAATATCTGTATACAGGGTATATACAGCCTGCCCCATCACCAGTGGTGCGAGGGTTAATACGAGGCGTCTCTGTGTAATATCTGTATACAGGGTATATACAGCCTGCCCCATCACCAGAGGTGTGAGGGTTAATTCGAGGCGTCTCCGTGTAATATCTGTATACAGGGTATATACAGCCTGCCCCATCACCAGTGGTGCGAGGGTTAATACGAGGCGTCTCCGTGTAATATCTGTATACAGGGTATATACAGCCTGCCCCATCACCAGAGGTGCGAGGGTTAATACGAGGCGTCTCCGTGTAATATCTGTATACACGGTATATACAGCCTGTCCATCGCCAGAGGTGCGAGGGTTAATACGAAGCATCTCCGTGTAATATCTGTATACAGGTTATATACAGCCTGTCCCATCACCAGAGGTGCGAGGGTTAATACTAGGTGTCTGTGTAATATCTGTATACAGGGTATATACAGCCTGCCCCATCACCAGAGGTGCGAGGGTTAATACGAGGCATCTGTGTAATATCTGTATACAGGGTATATACAGCCTGCCCCATCGCCAGAGGTGCGAGGGTTAATACGAGGCATCTGTGTAATATCTGTATACATGGTATATACAACCTGCCCCATCACCAGAGGTGCGAGGGTTAATACGAGGCATCTGTGTAATATCTGTATACACGGTATATACAGCCTGCCCCATCACCAGAGGTGCGAGGGTTAATACGAGGCGTCTCTGTGTAATATCTGTATACACGGTATATACAGCCTGTCCCATCACCAGAGGTGCGAGGGTTAATACGAGGCGTCTCCGTGTAATATCTGTATACAGGGTATATACAGCCTGCCCCATCGCCAGAGGTGCGAGGGTTAATACGAGGCGTCTCCGTGTAATATCTGTATACATGGTATATACAGCCTGCCCCATCACCAGAGGTGCGATGGTTAATACGAGGCGTCTCCGTGTAATATCTGTATACACGTTATATACAGCCTGTCCCATCACCAGAGGTGCGAGGGTTAATACGAGGTGTCTCTGTGTAATATCTGTATACATGGTATATACAACCTGCCCCATCACCAGAGGTGCGAGGGTTAATACGAGGCATCTGTGTAATATCTGTATACACGGTATATACAGCCTGCCCCATCACCAGAGGTGCGAGGGTTAATATGAGGCGTCTCCGTGTAATATCTGTATACAGGGTATATACAGCCTGTCCCATCACCAGAGGTGCGAGGGTTAATACGAGGCATCTCCGTGTAATATCTGTATACAGGGTATATACAGCCTGCCCCATCACCAGAGGTGCGAGGGTTAATACGAGGCGTCTCCGTGTAATATCTGTATACTCGGTATATACAGCCTGTCCCATCACCAGAGGTGCGAGGGTTAATACGAGGCATCAGTGTAATATCTGTATACAGGGTATATACAGCCTGCCCCATCACCAGAGGTGCGAGGGGTAATACGAGGCGTCTCTGTGTAATATCTGTATACAGGGTATATACAGGCTGCCCCATCGCCAGAGGTGCGAGGGTTAATACGAGGCGTCTCCGTGTAATATCTGTATACCGGGTATATACAGCCTGTCCCATCACCAGAGGTGCGAGGGTTAATACGAGGCTTCTGTGTAATATCTGTATACACGGTATATACAACCTGCCCCATCACCAGAGGTGCGAGGGTTAATAGGAGGCATCTCCGTGTAATATCTGTATACAGGGTATATACAGCCTGCCCCATCACCAGAGGTGCGAGGGTTAATACGAGGCATCTCCGTGTAATATCTGTATACACGGTATATACAGCCTGCCCCATCACCAGAGGTGCGAGGGTTAATGTGAGGCGTCTCTGTGTAATATCTGTATACAGGGTATATACATCCTGCCCCATCACCAGAGGTGCGAGGGTTAATACGAGGCGTCTCCGTGTAATATCTGTATACTCGGTATATACAGCCTGTCCCATCACCAGAGGTGCGAGGGTTAATACGAGGCTTCTGTGTAATATCTGTATACATGGTATATACAGCCTGTCCCATCACCAGAGGTGTGAGGGTTAATACGAGGCGTCTCCGTGTAATATCTGTATACTCGGTATATACAGCCTGTCCCATCACCAGAGGTGCGAGGGTTAATGCGAGGCGTCTCCGTGTAATATCTGTATACAGGTTATATACAGGAGAGAAGAAGTGAAGAGACCCGCACCATAAGGTGCTTTTGAAGCAATGTATGGTATCGTGGAATAATTGTGCTTATATTCGCTGGAAATTTTTATAAAAATCTTTCCTGGCAATTTAGGGTGCTGATCCCCTGATTCAAAAATGAGCAATAACAATGGAAGAGAAAAAAGGTGAATCAGTTTGACTGGGATGCACTCCTGTTCCACAGTAATAAAATATTATTTTTACCTATAAAAGGTGTATACTTTATTTGTTGGCGTATTTGATTATTTTTAGAAGTTTTATTTATTAAACTTTATTAAGAGCTAGTAGGTCATCATTCTGTAATGGTGCTGGATAATACAGTTTGTCAATGATATGAGACCTTAAGGTAAGTAGTGAAAATATTAAAACAAGATATAGATTTAAAGAGAAAAAGAAATTTTAAAGATTAAAAATCACTCTGTGAATATTGTAGCTTGAGTATACTTGTCTAGTTACTGCTTAAATTCCACAGTGTGATAGTGGATTAATGCAGTGCCTGTGTAGGGTGTTTGATTAACACGGTGATATTCTCACTGTCTGTTGTCTAATCAAAGCAATGTATTGCCCTCTGCGTATATATTCCTCAAATGGGGTTGATTCTGCCTACGATAGTTCTATCTGAACCACTGCATATGGTGCAGATGTATAATCCGTACGGACAGGTTTGTCCTACACTAGTACTAGTGCTCACAATCTGTCAGGCAGAGTCACTGGTAATTGTCAAAGGGTGTGCACTCAATCAGTGCCGTGCACACTGTGCGATCTTCCAATTGGATCTATGCTGATCCTATAAGGTGCTCTACATACAATTCATGTGGCACATATACGTGGGTCGTACACACTGTGCAATCTTCCGATTGGATCTGTAATGATCCTGTGCTTCTGAGCTTAAATGGCTGATGTGCTTTATGGTGCACTACATACAGTTCATGTGGCACGTATACATAGGTAGGAACAGTACTGATGGTATGTTGTGCACAGTTTAATGAATCACGTGTTCACATACATGCATTTCTTTATTGGGCAAGATCACTGGTAGGCTGCCAGTACGAATGTGTGATCGCTGGATGTCATACACACTATGCAATCCTCAGGTTGGATCTACACTAGCATTGTGTTTTTGTGCTAAAATAGCTACTGCATTTTGTAATGCGCTGTTAACAAGTTAATATATCACATATACATCAATGAAAGCAAATGCCAGTGGTGTACTGCACACAGTGAGTCACTGTTAACTGCCAAGATGGATCTTCAATCACTGATTGCCATACACACTGTGCAATCCTAAGATTGGATCAACACTCGCACTGTGCTTCTATGTTTTGATAACTCATACGCTTTCTGATGCGCTTATTAACGAGTTCTGATATCACATATACAAGAGTGAAAGCCAATACCAGTGACGTATTTGACAGGCTTAAATGGATTATATGTGCACAGCAAAACAGTTCTCTAACGGGCACAGTTACTGGTAGCTGTCGCAATAAATGTGCAAACACTGATTGCCCTACACACTGTGCAATCCTCAGATTGTATCCCCACTAGTGTTGCGCTTCTGTGTTTTAAATAACCAATGCGCTATTAAGGGTTAGTATAACATATATATGTGAATGGAACTTGTGTCAGATCGTATACACTAGATTCTATGCCAGGATCTCCTTTACTATTGACAGTGATCCATTGCCTGTGTAGGGTGTTTGATTAACACGGTGATATTCTCACTGTCTGTTGTCTAATCAAAGCAATGTGTTGCCCTCTGCGTATATATTCCTCAAATGGGGTTGATTCTGCCCACGATAGTTCTATCTGAACCACTGCATATGGTGCAGATGTATAATCCGTGCGGACAGATTTGTCCTACACTTGTACTAGTGCTCACAATCTGTCAGGCAGAGTCACTGGTAATTGTCAAAGGGTGTGCACTCAATTAGTGCCGTGCACACTGTGCGATCTTCCAATTGGATCTATGCTGATCCTATAAGGTGCTCTACATACAATTCATGTGGCACATATACGTGGGTCGTACACACTGTGCAATCTTCCGATTGGATCTGTAATGATCCTGTACTTCTGAGCTTAAATGGCTGATGTGCTTTATGGTGCACTACATACAGTTCATGTGGCACGTATACATAGGTAGGAACAGTATTGATGGTATGTTGTGCACAGTTTAATGAATCACGTGTTCACATACATGCATTACTTTATTGGGCAAGATCACTGGTAGGCTGCCAGTACGAATGTGTGATCGCTGGATGTCATACACACTATGCAATCCTCAAGTTGGATCTACACTAGCATTGTGTTTTTGTGCTAAAATAGCTACTGCATTTTGCAATGCGCTGTTGACAAGTTAATATATCACATATACATCAATGAAAGCAAATGCCAGTGGTGTACTGCACACAGTGAGTCACTGTTAACTGCCAAGATGGGTCTTCAATCACTGATTGCCATACACACTGTGCAATCCTAAGATTGGATCAACACTCGCACTGTGCTTCTATGTTTTGATAACTCATACGCTTTCTAATGCGCTATTAACGAGTTCTGATATCACATATACAAGAGTGAAAGCCAATACCAGTGACGTATTTGACAGGCTTAAATGGATTATACGTGCACAGCAAAACAGTTCTCTAACAGGCACAGTTACTGGTAGATGTCGCAATAAATGTGCAAACACTGATTGCCCTACACACTGTGCAATCCTAAGATTGTATCCCCACTAGTGTTGCGCTTCTGTGTTTTAAATAACCAATGCGCTATTAAGGGTTAGTATAACATATATATGTGAATGGAACTTGTGTCAGATCGTATACACTAGATTCTATGCCAGGATCTCCTTCACTGTTGACAGTGATCACTGAGTGTACACGTGCTGCTAGCGCTGTCAGAACATGACACTATGCGCTGCTGTACACGAGTAATGATTGTGGCTATACGCCAGTGTGGGCAAGGACGCTCACTCTCCTATTAATGCCTGTTGCCAGGGATGTAATCCCCTTGGCCGGCGTGTGCTGCTGCGCCTCAGCGCTACTCGCACAGGAGCTGCTGAGCTAACTAAACAGAGGTATTTTTACATGAGACAAACAGACATTACATAATTTAACAGGCTAAATTGCTACAATTTCACAGAGGAGGGCTGCCAATGCGCATTTCACTAAGTAGCTTTTTCAAGGCTATCACCTAAGTCGGTGATAGCCTTGAAAAAGCTACTTAGTGAAATGCGCATTGGCAGCCCTCCTCTGTGAAATTGTAGCAATTTAGCCTGTTAAATTATGTAATGTCTGTTTGTCTCATGTAAAAATACCTCTGTTTAGTTAGCTCAGCAGCTCCTGTGCGAGTAGCGCTGAGGCGCAGCAGCACACGCCGGCCAAGGGGATTACATCCCTGGCAACAGGCATTAATAGGAGAGTGAGCGTCCTTGCCCACACTGGCGTATAGCCACAATCATTACTCGTGTACAGCAGCGCATAGTGTCATGTTCTGACAGCGCTAGCAGCACGTGTACACTCAGTGATCACTGTCAACAGTGAAGGAGATCCTGGCATAGAATCTAGTGTATACGATCTGACACAAGTTCCATTCACATATATATGTTATACTAACCCTTAATAGCGCATTGGTTATTTAAAACACAGAAGCGCAACACTAGTGGGGATACAATCTTAGGATTGCACAGTGTGTAGGGCAATCAGTGTTTGCACATTTATTGCGACATCTACCAGTAACTGTGCCTGTTAGAGAACTGTTTTGCTGTGCACGTATAATCCATTTAAGCCTGTCAAATACGTCACTGGTATTGGCTTTCACTCTTGTATATGTGATATCAGAACTCGTTAATAGCGCATTAGAAAGCGTATGAGTTATCAAAACATAGAAGCACAGTGCGAGTGTTGATCCAATCTTAGGATTGCACAGTGTGTATGGCAATCAGTGATTGAAGACCCATCTTGGCAGTTAACAGTGACTCACTGTGTGCAGTACACCACTGGCATTTGCTTTCATTGATGTATATGTGATATATTAACTTGTCAACAGCGCATTGCAAAATGCAGTAGCTATTTTAGCACAAAAACACAATGCTAGTGTAGATCCAACTTGAGGATTGCATAGTGTGTATGACATCCAGCGATCACACATTCGTACTGGCAGCCTACCAGTGATCTTGCCCAATAAAGTAATGCATGTATGTGAACACGTGATTCATTAAACTGTGCACAACATACCATCAATACTGTTCCTACCTATGTATACGTGCCACATGAACTGTATGTAGTGCACCATAAAGCACATCAGCCATTTAAGCTCAGAAGTACAGGATCATTACAGATCCAATCGGAAGATTGCACAGTGTGTACGACCCACGTATATGTGCCACATGAATTGTATGTAGAGCACCTTATAGGATCAGCATAGATCCAATTGGAAGATCGCACAGTGTGCACGGCACTAATTGAGTGCACACCCTTTGACAATTACCAGTGACTCTGCCTGACAGATTGTGAGCACTAGTACAAGTGTAGGACAAATCTGTCCGCACGGATTATACATCTGCACCATATGCAGTGGTTCAGATAGAACTATCGTGGGCAGAATCAACCCCATTTGAGGAATATATACGCAGAGGGCAACACATTGCTTTGATTAGACAACAGACAGTGAGAATATCACCGTGTTAATCAAACACCCTACACAGGCAATGGATCACTGTCAATAGTAAAGGAGATCCTGGCATAGAATCTAGTGTATACGATCTGACACAAGTTCCATTCACATATATATGTTATACTAACCCTTAATAGCGCATTGGTTATTTAAAACACAGAAGCGCAACACTAGTGGGGATACAATCTGAGGATTGCACAGTGTGTAGGGCAATCAGTGTTTGCACATTTATTGCGACAGCTACCAGTAACTGTGCCCGTTAGAGAACTGTTTTGCTGTGCACATATAATCCATTTAAGCCTGTCAAATACGTCACTGGTATTGGCTTTCACTCTTGTATATGTGATATCAGAACTCGTTAATAAGCGCATCAGAAAGCGTATGAGTTATCAAAACATAGAAGCACAGTGCGAGTGTTGATCCAATCTTAGGATTGCACAGTGTGTATGGCAATCAGTGATTGAAGATCCATCTTGGCAGTTAACAGTGACTCACTGTGTGCAGTACACCACTGGCATTTGCTTTCATTGATGTATATGTGATATATTAACTTGTTAACAGCGCATTACAAAATGCAGTAGCTATTTTAGCACAAAAACACAATGCTAGTGTAGATCCAACCTGAGGATTGCATAGTGTGTATGACATCCAGCGATCACACATTCGTACTGGCAGCCTACCAGTGATCTTGCCCAATAAAGAAATGCATGTATGTGAACACGTGATTCATTAAACTGTGCACAACATACCATCAGTACTGTTCCTACCTATGTATACGTGCCACATGAACTGTATGTAGTGCACCATAAAGCACATCAGCCATTTAAGCTCAGAAGCACAGGATCATTACAGATCCAATCGGAAGATTGCACAGTGTGTACGACCCACGTATATGTGCCACATGAATTGTATGTAGAGCACCTTATAGGATCAGCATAGATCCAATTGGAAGATCGCACAGTGTGCACGGCACTGATTGAGTGCACACCCTTTGACAATTACCAGTGACTCTGCCTGACAGATTGTGAGCACTAGTACTAGTGTAGGACAAACCTGTCCGTACGGATTATACATCTGCACCATATGCAGTGGTTCAGATAGAACTATCGTAGGCAGAATCAACCCCATTTGAGGAATATATACGCAGAGGGCAATACATTGCTTTGATTAGACAACAGACAGTGAGAATATCACCGTGTTAATCAAACACCCTACACAGGCACTGCATTAATCCACTATCACACTGTGGAATTTAAGCAGTAACTAGACAAGTATACTCAAGCTACAATATTCACAGAGTGATTTTTAATCTTTAAAATTTCTTTTTCTCTTTAAATCTATATCTTGTTTTAATATTTTCACTACTTACCTTAAGGTCTCATATCATTGACAAACTGTATTATCCAGCACCATTACAGAATGATGACCTACTAGCTCTTAATAAAGTTTAATAAATAAAACTTCTAAAAATAATCAAATACGCCAACAAATAAAGTATACACCTTTTATAGGTAAAAATAATATTTTATTACTGTGGAACAGGAGTGCATCCCAGTCAAACTGATTCACCTTTTTTCTCTTCCATTGTTATTACAGGTTATATACAGCCTGCCCCATCACCAGAGGTGCGAGGGTTAATACGAGGCGCCTCTGTGTAATGTCTGTATACACGGTATATACTGCCTGCCCCATCACCAGAGGTGCGAGGGTTAATACGAGGCGTCTCCGTGTAATATCTGTATACAGGGTATATACAGCCTGCCCCATCACCAGAGGTGCGAGGGTTAATACGAGGCATCTCCGTGTAATATCTGTATACAGGGTATATACAGCCTGCCCCATCGCCAGAGGTGCGAGGGTTAATACGAGGCATCTCCGTGTAATATCTGTATACTCGGTATATACAGCCTGCCCCATCACCAGAGGTGCGAGGGTTAATACGAGGCGTCTCCGTGTAATATCTGTATACTCGGTATATACAGCCTGCCCCATCACCAGAGGTGCGAGGGTTAATACGAGGCATCTCCGTGTAATATCTGTATACAGGGTATATACAGCCTGCCCCATCGCCAGAGGTGCGAGGGTTAATACGAGGCATCTCCGTGTAATATCTGTATACAGGGTATATACAGACTGCCCCATCACCAGAGGTGCGAGGGTTAATACGTGGCGTCTCCGTGTAATTTCTGTATACACAGTATATACAGCCTGCCCCATCACCAGAGGTGCGAGGGTTAATGCGAGGCGTCTCCGTCTAATATCTGTATACACGGTATATACAGCCTGCCCCATCACCAGAGGTGCGAGGGTTAATACGAGGCATCTGCGTGTAATATTTGTATACACGGTATATACAGCCTGCCCCATCGCCAGAGATGCGAGGGTTAATACGAGGCGTCTCCGTGTAATATCTGTATACAGGGTATATACAGCCTGTCCCATCACCAGAGGTGCGAGGGTTAATACGAGGCGTCTCCGTGTAATATCTGTATACACGGTATATACAGCCTGCCCCATCACCAGAGGTGCGAGGGTTAATACGAGGCTTCTGTGTAATATCTGTATACATGGTATATACAGACTGCCCCATCACCAGAGGTGCGAGGGTTAATACGTGGCGTCTCCGTGTAATATCTGTATACAGGGTATATACAGCCTGTCCCATCGCCAGAGGTGCGAGGGTTAATACGTGGCGTCTCCGTGTAATATCTGTATACACGGTATATATAGCCTGCCTAATCACCAGAGGTGCGAGGGTTAATAAGAGGTGTCTCTGTGTAATATCTGTATACACGGTATATACAGCCTGCCCATCACCAGAGGTGCGAGGGTTAATACGAGGCGTCTCCGTGTTATATCTGTATACAGGGTATATACAGCCTGCCCCATCACCAGAGGTGCGAGGGTTAATACGAGGCATCTCCGCGTAATATCTGTATACAGGGTATATACAGCCTGCCCCATCACCAGAGGTGCGAGGGTTAATACGAGGCATCTCCGTGTAATATCTGTATACACGGTATATACAGCCTGTCCCATCACCAGAGGTGCGAGGGTTAATACGAGGCGTCTCCGTGTAATATCTGTATACACGGTATATACAGCCTTCCCCATCACCAGAGGTGCGAGGGTTAATACGAGGCGTCTCCGTGTAATATCTGTATACAGGGTATATAGAGCGTGCCCCATCACCAGAGGTGCGAGGGTTAATACGAGGCGTCTCCTTGTAATATCTGTATACAGAGTATATACAGCCTGCTCCATCACCAGAGGTGCGAGGGTTAATACGAGGCATCTCCGTGTAATATCTGTATACAGGGTATATACAGCCTGCCCCATCACCAGAGGTGCGAGGGTTAATACGAGGCATCTGTGTAATATCTGTATACAGGGTATATACATCCTGCCCCATCACCAGAGGTGCGAAGGTTAATACGAGGCGTCTCCGTGTAATATCTGTATACACGGTATATACAGCCTGCCCCATCACCAGAGGTGCGAGGGTTAATACGAGGCGTCTCCGTGTAATATCTGTATACAGGGTATATACAGCCTGCCCCATCACCAGAGGTGCGAGGGTTAATACGAAACGTCTCCGTGTAATATCTGTATACAGAGTATATACAGCCTGTCCCATCACCAGAGGTGCGAGGGTTAATACGAGTCGTCTGTGTTATATCTGTATACAGGGTATATACAGCCTGTCCCATCACCAGAGGTGCGAGGGTTAATACGTGGCGTCTGTGTAATATCTGTATACAGGGTATATACAGCCTGCCCCATCACCAGAGGTGCGAGGGTTAATACGAGGCGTCCCTGTGTAATATCTGTATACACGGTATATACAGCCTGCCCCATCACCAGAGGTGCGAGGGTTAATACGAGGCGTCTCCGTGTAATATCTGTATACAGGGTATATACAGCCTGCCCCATCACCAGAGGTGCGAGGGTTAATACGCGGTGTCTCCGTGTAATATCTGTATACAGGGTATATACAGCCTGTCCCATCACCAGAGGTGCGAGGGTTAATACGAGGCATCTCCGTGTAATATCTGTATACAGGGTATATACAGCCTGCCCCATCGCCAGAGGTGCGAGGGTTAATACGAGGCGTCTCCGTGCAATATCTGTATACAGGGTATATACAGCCTGCCCCATCACCAGAGGTGCGAGGGTTAATACGAGGCGTCTCCGTGTAATATCTGTATACACGGTATATACAGCCTGTCCCATCACCAGAGGTGCGAGGGTTAATACGAGGCGTCTCCGTGTAATATCTGTATACACGGTATATACAGCCTGCCCCGTCATCAAAGGTGTGAGGGTTAATACGAGGCGTCTCCGTGTAGTATCTGTATACAGGGTATATACAGCCTGACCCATCACCAGAGGTGCGAGGGTTAATACGAGGCGTCTCCGTGTAGTATCTGTATACAGGGTATATACAGCCTGTCCCATCACCAGAGGTGCGAGGGTTAATACGAGGTGTCTCCGTGTAATATCTGTATACACGGTATATACAGCCTGTCCCATCACCAGAGGTGCGAGGGTTAATACGCGGTGTCTCCGTGTAATATCTGTATACAGGGTATATACAGCCTGTCCCATCATCAAAGGTGCGAGGGTTAATACGAGGCGTCTCCGTGTAGTATCTGTATACAGGGTATATACAGCCTGACCCATCACCAGAGGTGCGAGGGTTAATACGAGGCGTCTCCGTGTAGTATCTGTATACAGGGTATATACAGCCTGTCCCATCACCAGAGGTGCGAGGGTTAATACGAGGTGTCTGTGTAATATCTGTATACAGGGTATATACAGCCTGCCCCATCACCAGAGGTGCGAGGGTTAATACGAGGCGTCTCCGTGTAATATCTGTATACAGGGTATATACAGCCTGCCCCATCACCAGAGGTGAGAGGGTTAATACGA
This sequence comes from Crinia signifera, assembly GCF_055691185.1. Lineage (NCBI taxonomy): Eukaryota > Metazoa > Chordata > Amphibia > Anura > Myobatrachidae > Crinia > Crinia signifera. Next base: position 6,433,997 of record NC_139220.1, read on the forward strand.
GGCGTCTCCGTGTAGTATCTGTATACAGGGTATATACAGCCTGCCCCATCACCAGAGGTGCGAGGGTTAATACGAGGCTTCTGTGTAATATCTGTATACAGGGTATATACAGCCTGCCCCATCACCAGAGGTGCGAGGAGTAATACGAGGTGTCTCCGTGTAATATCTGTATACTCGGTATATACAGCCTGCCCCATCGCCAGAGGTGCGAGGGGTAATACGAGGTGTCTCTGTGTAATATCTGTATACAGTGTATATACAGCGTGCCCATCACCAGAGGTGCGAGGGTTAATACGAGGCGTCTGTGTAATATCTGTATACAGGGTATATACAGACTGCCCCATCACCAGAGGTGCGAGGGTTAATACGAGGCGTCTCCGTGTAGTATCTGTATACAGTGTATATACAGCCTGCCCCGTCGCCGGAGGGTTAATACGACACGTCCGCTGCGCATCCCTACTATAAGACACACTTTGTATTGTTCCTTGGGCCTCAGGATGGATGTTCCCCGTGTGTCTGTGTCAGTCTCGCAGATTGTGTGGGTTTCCAGACTGACGAGAGTCAATCGACTCCCAGCAATCTCCATGTATGCTACACAGTCGGCGGGGGAGCAGACAGCTTGCACTTGTCACTTCCATCTTGTGTCTCTTACTTAATGTATCGTGGCTTTCGCTCCATCCCCCCCCCCCACGGGCTCAGCGCAGAGCCCGGCACTTCCACGCGCTCCTCTTCAGATCTCCAACTTTCCGGAGATTGAGCTAAAACATGTTCTCCTCGCTGCGTGCTACCAGTTGTCATTGTTTAAAAATGCAGAATGCGAGTTTCAGTGTACAGTATATTGGGGTGGTTCCAAAAACAGGTAACTCAGCACTTGGGTAACACCGTGCTGCACTGCAGGGTGCAGATGTAACAGGTGCAGAGAGTAATGCTGGCCACACATCAGACCAACTTTCCTCCAACCATCCAACTAGTTGCTTGGATGGAATAAGAATATGGTACTGGATGGGAGCAAATGTAATATTTACTTCAGAAATTTGCTCCCAAAATCTGGAAAATGACAAAAACTGTCGCTTAGACGCAGTACTGTAGTTCAACCTGTTTGATTTAAACAATTTAACTGAATGTTTTTGTCCATTTTCCTGGGGTTTGAGCACATTTCTGATTGTCCTTTGCTCCCATCCAGTTCCAGATTTTTATTCCATCCAATCAACTAGTTGGATGGTTGGAGGAAAGTTGGTCTGATGTGTGGCCAGCATTAGGTGTGGGAGGGGTGTGTCCTAGCTCAGAGCTACATTACAGTGTGAGAATGAAACTGTCCAGTATGTGTGGGCTACATGCAGAAGTAGCTAGTAACTGTACCCCTGGGTATCACCATGCTGCACTGCAGGGGGCAGATGTAACAGGTGCAGAGAGTTAGGTGTGGGAGGGGCGTGTCCTAGCTCAGAGCTACATTGCAGTGTGAGGATACAGCTGTCCAGCATGTGTGGGCTACATGCAGAAGCAGCCAGTAACTGAGCACCGGAGTAACACCATGCTGCACTGCAGGGGGGCAGAAGCAGCCAGCATTTACCATGCATTCACACAGATTACATGCACTTGTTGTGCACCATGGTTTGTCCTGGTGCACAGTTTCTTGCTCTTATTGCTTTGCTCCCAATTCGGTCTCATTGAGTGTAGTGTCGACACGTGTGTGTGCGTAGATTTGCCGACTCCTGCGTGCTGCTGTTATGTGGGTCTCCCACCCTTTGCCGCACAGATCCTGTGTACCCTCAGGCCCGCGCAGCATCTGCTTCCTACATCTTGGTACTTGTGAATAACTATTGATTTCAATAATTGTCTAACAAGCGGCGTCCTCGGTCTCCCTGGCGTTCGGGCTACAGCGGGATTAGACGCGGCATCATCCATAGTAATCAATAGAACACACTTCTGATATTTATTCTGCCCGGTCACAGCGCGACGCAGGATAACGTGACTTTGGCGACTTTATTACTACGTGGGGGAGAAATAGACACAGACAGTCGCTCAGCGTGTCGACAGTGATCAGTTTGCCGATCGCCATGTCTGCATGTATATGTTGACATAATGAACTGTTGACAAGCGGCCCCTGGTGATCTAGTGGGTACGATTTGCACTATTCGATTTGCGTTTGATCTCACAGTGTTCCTGATCCATCAGGCAGGAGATTGAATCTGGATCGAATCGAATGCAGCAGTGAACACATTAGATTTGTACTAGATATGCTGGGTACACACAGAACGATTTGGGCTCAATTCGGCCCAATTTCGATGCAATTTCGACGATTGAGCATATTTTCAATGCTATTCTGATCCAAAGCGTGTCCCTGCTGGTCGTTTGGTCGATTCATTGAGGTAGGGTGTGGGGAACACTCTGGATAATTGGTGCATGAAGTATATAACTATAATTATATACAAATATAGTAACTGCCGCTACACCGCTCTCTGCTGGCGGCTGTTACAGATCTGCCTTTGGATTGGTCAGATTCTTATCCTGGGGGGGGAGGGGCTTAATAAATGCTGGTCACTTTCTCCGATGTTATGGTGATTCTTATGAAGTATGCCGGGTGATGTGGAACATTGCAGAAACAGATTTACAGCTGCATACTGGGATTGTGCACGTGTGTGTGTGCACGTGTGTGTGTGCGTGCACACCTGTATGATAAGCAGCACAGTGCAGGATTCTCAGCAGCGTGTCCCTGCTTATAGGGGTACGTCACTCACTTCTCTGCACCCCTTAGCGTGGAGTACGTGACTGAAGGTTCATTGTAAATATGCCTTTGTCATAATAGTTGGTTTCCGCTTAATTTTATAAGTAAAACTAAATAAAAGTTATATTAAAAAAAAAAAAATTCTAAAGTTGTGCCCCCCCCCCCCCCAAAAGAGAGAGTTCTTTCTTTCCTCCCCACTATACTTTATCACTCTCTAGGGAGCACCTCCACTTAAAAAACTGATACAGTAGTATCTATCATTTTTTATATTGTGGATTTCAATATACCTAGAAAACTAATTGAACCTAATATTCAGTGAATCTTGTGCATAGACAAAAACTCCCCTTCCCCCAAACAAATGAAGGTTCATTGTGCCAGATGTATTAATGCTGGTGAAGAGATAAAGTAGAAGGTGATCACGCACAGTCAATCAGCTATGTTTGAAAAATGACAGTTGTGAGTTGATTGGCTGTCGCGTTATCCCCTTCCACTTTATCACTTCATCCGGTTTAGTACATTTGCCCCAATGTCATGTAATGTCTTTACGCTCCTTCCGGAGGCACATGGCGGAGGATTTAATCACCCTCTAAGATAGTACGTGTCTGGCGTATGTACAAGGTCCTGGACATCGGAACTTTGCATTATGTACCTCAGATCCATCGAGAGGTGAATTAGCCCCACTGTCACGTGACATCAGCGCCCCGGCCTATTGCCGTATCCAAGTCCCAGGTGCGATCCAGCATTTGCAATGTGAAAGGGGTATAAGTAATCTGACTGCAGTGCCTGGTTTCAAATGGGCAAAGGTGTGCTTTGTAAAACGGTGCAAAGGGAGAGCTCACCAAAGGTCACATATTCCAGAGCACAATGATGATGCATTGTAAGTTGCAGGTGGCAAAGCTACCGATTTACAATGCCAATATAATTCTGCAAATCTACGGACCAAGTCATTTGGTGTATGATGAGCAGACTGGCATCATAGCTGAAGGACGACTTATACAGTATGAGGGACATATTTCTATTCATATATAGAAATAAAATGTTTTATAAAGCAGTTCAGTAGATAAGGCATGCTGGTGCTTGTAGTGACTGTCAGGTGTGACACATGCTCAGTAGAAGTGCGCTTGGGAATAAATGTAACGGAAGCTATGTGCCCCATGGGCGTTATAGTTACCGAGGACGCGGTTTATCCGCAGTTTCTGGACACACAATTTTACAGGGCCAAAAACTCCAAGTTCTGCATTTGATGCTGTTGCCCTACTGACCCCTTGTCCTGTGATTAGGTGGCAGATGGCGGATAATGCTGGCGACATATACTGCTATTTGTACACATCGGCGTATTCCTGTGCGCTGCACCGGGAATGTGGCGCTTATTTACTTATTGCATCTCCTTATGGACACGATGACACATGGAAACAGAGAGCCATAGCGCAAAGCAAAGTTCAGTCTCAGCGTCACCGTCCCTGTGTTTTGTATTTAGCATCAGAAAATCAATGGCAGATGTGATTAACTCTCCGATGTGTAAGGCCGCAGTCGGGGGTCCTATGCACCAGTCGCTGCCCGGGCACGTATAGTATGACCAAGGGCACATATAGTCAGGCCCCGGGCATGTATAGTCAGGAGACAGCGGGTGAGACACCATCACCTGTGCCTCAGTCCGCCTGGCCAGCGTAGCTCAGGAGACATTGGGCCAGTCCCCGGACCCCTGTATACCATCACCTGTGCCTCAGTCCGCCTGGCCAGCGTAGCTCAGGAGACAGCGGGTGAGACCCCAGCCCCCTGTACACTGTCACCTGTGCCTGAGTCCGCCTGGCCAGCGTAGCTCAGGAGACAGCGGGTGAGACCCCAGCCCCCTGTACACTGTCACCTGTGCCTCAGTCCGCCTGGCCAGCGTAGCTCAGGAGACAGTGGGTGAGACCCCGGCCCCCTGTACGTCACCTGTGCCTCAGTCCGCCTGGCCAGCGTAGCTCAGGAGACAGCGGGTTAGACCCCGGCCCCCTGTACCATCACCTGTGCCTCAGTCCGCCTGGCCAGCGTAGCTCAGGAGACAGCGGGTGAGACCCCGGCCCCCTGTACACTGTCACCTGTGCCTGAGTCCGCCTGGCCAGCGTAGCTCAGGAGACAGAGGGTTAGACCCCGGCCCCCTGTGCCATCACCTGTGCCTCAGTCCGCCTGGCCAGCGTAGCTCAGGAGACAGTGGGTGAGACCCCGGCCCCCTGTACGTCACCTGTGCCTCAGTCCGCTTGGCCAGCGTAGCTCAGGAGACAGCGGGTTAGACCCCGGCCCCCTGTACCATCACCTGTGCCTCAGTCCGCCTGGCCAGCGTAGCTCAGGAGACAGCGGGTGAGACCCCGGCCCCCTGTACCATCACCTGTGCCTCAGTCCGCCTGGATGGTGTAGCTCAGGAGACAGCGGGTGAGACCCCGGCCCCCTGTACCATCACCTGTGCCTCAGTCCGCCTGGATGGTGTAGCTCAGGAGACAGCGGGTGAGACCCCGGCCCCCTGTACGTCACCTGTGCCTCAGTCCGCCTGGCCAGCGTAGCTCAGGAGACAGCGGGTGAGACCCCGGCCCCCTGTACGTCACCTGTGCCTCAGTCCGCCTGGCCAGCGTAGCTCAGGAGACAGCGGGTGAGACCCCGGCCCCCTGTACGTCACCTGTGCCTCAGTCCACCTGGCCAGCGTAGCTCAGGAGACAGCGGGTGAGACCCCGGCCCCCTGTACCATCACCTGTGCCTCAGTCCGCCTGGCCAGCGTAGCTCAGGAGACAGCGGGTGAGACCCCGGCCCCCTGTACCATCACCTGTGCCTCAGTCCGCCTGGCCAGCGTAGTTCATGAGACAGCGGGTGAGACCCCGGCCCCCTGTACCGTCACCTGTGCCTCAGTCCGCCTGGCCAGCGTAGCTCAGGAGACAGCGGGTGAGACCCCGGCCCCCTGTACGTCACCTGTGCCTCAATCCGCCTGGCCAGCGTAGCTCAGGAGACCGGGTGAGACCCCGGCCCCCTGTACCGTCACCTGTGCCTCAGTCCGCCTGGCCAGCGTAGCTCAGGAGACAGCGGGTGAGACCCCGGCCCCCTGTACCATCACCTGTGCCTCAGTCCGCCTGGCCAGCGTAGCTCAGGAGACAGCGGGTGAGACCCCGGCCCCCTGTACCATCACCTGTGCCTCAGTCCGCCTGGCCAGCGTAGCTCAGGAGACAGCAGGTGAGACCCCGATCCCCTGTACCATCACCTGTGCCTCAGTCCGCCTGGCCAGCGTAGCTCAGGAGACAGCAGGTGAGACCCCGATCCCCTGTACCATCACCTGTGCCTCAGTCCGCCTGGCCAGCGTAGCTCAGGAGACAGCAGGTGAGACCCCAGCCCCCTGTACCATCACCTGTGCCTCAGTCCGCCTGGCCAGCGTAGCTCAGGAGACAGCGGGTGAGACCCCGGCCCCCTGTACCGTCACCTGTGCCTCAGTCCGCCTGGCCAGCGTAGCTCAGGAGACAGCGGGTGAGATCCCGGCCCCCTGTACGTCACCTGTGCCTCAGTCCGCCTGGAGCCGGGGCCTGGAATCCGTCCTCTCAGGAAGAGAACGCGCTCTCTCCGCACTTCCATGTGTCACATTCCTCAATAACCACAACATGGGGATATTTTTAGCCTTGAATACAAACCGTGAGCAAGGAGCGAGGCCAGAGCGCCCAATTGCTGCTGAGAGGAGAAGCCGGCCTAACGTTTACCTTCTTTGGAGTGACAGCCGTGTGCTGGAGCAGGATCAAGGCCCTGGAAGTGACCGAGCAGGAGCTTAATAAGACTCATGTCCTCCTCCGAAGCTGACGTAGCCGGGGAGACAGAAACCAGGGCACAGGAAATAGTCCCAGCAGAACCATACATCTGGGAGATGGCTGTAGGACAAGTGCACTGCATTGTCTCCCATACGTTTTGTAGGACAAGTGCACCGCGATGTCTCCCCAGGACAAGTGCTACGCCATGTCTCCCCTATGTATTGTAGGACAAGTGCACTGCATTGTCTCCCATACTTTTTGTAGGACAAGTGCACTGCCATGTTTCCCATACGTTTTGTAGGACAAGTGCACAGCCATGTCTCCTATACGGTTTGTAGGACAAGTGCACCGCCATGTCTCCCCTACGTATTGTAGGACAAGTGCACCGCCGTGTCTCCCCTACGTATTTTAGGACAAGTACACCGCCGTGTCTTTCCTACGTATTGTAGGACAAGTGCACCACTACGTCTCTCATGCGTATTGTAGGACAAGTGCACCGCCGTGTCTCCCATACGTATTGTAAGACAAGTGCACAGCGACGTCTCCCATACGTATTGTAGGACAAGTGCGCCGAGATGTCTCCCACACGTACTGTAGGTCAAGTGCACCGCCATGTCTCCCATACGTATTGTAGGACAAGTGCACCGCCATGTCTCCCATATGTATTGTAGGACAAGTGCACCGCAATGTCTCCCATACGTTTTGTAGGACAAGTGCTCCGCCATGTCTCCCATACGTATTGTAGGACAAGTGCACCGCCATGTCTCCCATACGTATTGTAAGACAAGTGCACCACTACGTCTCTCATGCGTATTGTAGGACAAGTGCACCGCCGTGTCTCCCATACGTATTGTAAGACAATTGCACCGCCATGTCTCCCATACGTATTGTAGGACAAGTGCACCGCAATGTCTCCCATACGTTTTGTAGGACAAGTGCACCGCCGTGTCTCCCCTACGTATTTTAGGACAAGTGCATCGCCATGTCTCCCCTACGTATTTTAGGACAAGTACACCGCCGTGTCTCCCCTACATATTGTAGGACAAGTGCACCGCCGTGTCTCCCATACGTATTGTAAGACGAGTGCACCACTACGTCTCTCATGCGTATTGTAGGACAAGTGCACCGCCGTGTCTCCCATACGTATTGTAAGACAAGTGCACCGCCATGTCTCCCATATGTATTGTAGGACAAGTGCACCGCGATGTCTCCCATACGTTTTGTAGGACAAGTGCACCGCCGTGTCTCCCGTACGTATCTTAGGACAAGTGCACCGCCATGTCTCCCATACGTATTGTAGGACAAGTGCACCGCCATGTCTCCCCTACGTATTTTAGGACAAGTACACCGCCGTGTCTCCCATACGTATTGTAAGACAAGTGCACCGCCGTGTCTCCCCTACGTATTGTAGGACAAGTGCTCCGCCATGTCTCCCATACGTATTGTAAGACAAGTGCACCGCTACGTCTCCCATGCATATTGTAGGACAAGTGCGCCGCGATGTCTCCCATATGTATTGTAGGACAAGTGCACTGCGATGTCTCTCATACGTATTGTAGGACAAGTGCGCCGCGATGTCTCCCATACGAATTGTAGGACAAGTGCACATCCATGTCTCCCATACGTATTGTAGGACAAGTGCACATCCATGTCTCCCATACGTATTGTAGGACAAGTGCACCGCCATGTCTCCCATACGTTTTGTAGGACAAGTGCACTGCGATGTCTCTCATACGTATTGTAGGACAAGTGCGCCGCGATGTCTCCCATACGTATTGTAGGACAAGTGCACCGCCATGTCTCCCATACGTATTTTAGGACAAGTACACCGCCGTGTCTCCCATACGTATTGTAAGACAAGTGCACCGCCGTGTCTCCCCTACGTATTGTAGGACAAGTGCTCCGCCATGTCTCCCATACGTATTGTAAGACAAGTGCACCGCTACGTCTCCCATGCATATTGTAGGACAAGTGCGCCGCGATGTCTCCCATATGTATTGTAGGACAAGTGCACTGCGATGTCTCTCATACGTATTGTAGGACAAGTGCGCCGCGATGTCTCCCATACAAATTGTAGGACAAGTGCACATCCATGTCTCCCATACGTATTGTAGGACAAGTGCACATCCATGTCTCCCATACGTATTGTAGGACAAGTGCACATCCATGTCTCCCATACGTATTGTAGGACAAGTGCACCACCATGTCTCCCATACGTTTTGTAGGACAAGTGCACTGCGATGTCTCTCATACGTATTGTAGGACAAGTGCGCCGCGATGTCTCCCATATGTATTGTAGGACAAGTGCACCGCCATGTCTCCCATACGTATTGTAGGACAAGTGCACATCCATGTCTCCCATACGTATTGTAGGACAAGTGCACCGCCATGTCTCCCATACGTTTTGAAGGAGAAGTGCGCCGCGATGTCTCCCATACGTATTGTAGGACAAGTGCACCGCCATGTCTCCCATACGTATTGTAGGACAAGTGCACCGCCATGTCTCCCATACGTATTGTAGGACAAGTGCACAGCCATGTCTCCCATACGTATTGTAGGACTAGTGCACCGCCATGTCTCCCATACGTATTTTAGGACTAGTGCACCGCCATGTCTCACATACGTTTTGTAGGACAAGTGCACCGCATTGTTCCCATACTTTTGTAGGAGAAGTGCACCGCGATGTCTCCCATATGTTTTGTAGGACAAGTGCGCCGTGATGTCTCCCATACGTATTGTAGGACAAGTGCACCACCATGTCTCCCATATGTATTGTAGGACAAGTGCACCGCCATGTCTCCCATATGTATTGTAGGACAAGTGCACTGCGATGTCTCTCATACGTATTGTAGGACAAGTGCACCGCCATGTCTCCCATATGTATTGTAGGACAAGTGCACTGCGATGTCTCCCATACGTATTGTAGGACAAGTGCACCGCCATGTCTCCCATACGTATTGTAGGACAAGTGCACCGCCATGTCTCCCATATGTATTGTAGGACAAGTGCACTGCGATGTCTCTCATACGTATTGTAGGACAAGTGCGCCGCGATGTCTCCCATACGTATTGTAGGACAAGTGCACATCCATGTCTCCCATACGTATTGTAGGACAAGTGCACCGCATTGTTCCCATACGTTTTGTAGGAGAAGTGCACAACGATGTCTCCCATACGTTTTGTAGGACAAGTGCGCCGCGATGTCTCCCATACGTATTGTAGGACAAGTGCACCACCATGTCTCCCATACGTATTGTAGGACAAGTGCACTGCGATGTCTCTCATACATATTGTAGGACAAGTGCACCGCCATGTCTCCCATACGTATTGTAGGACAAGTGCACCGCCATGTCTCCCATATGTATTGTAGGACAAGTGCACCGCCATGTCTCCCATACGTATTGTAGGACAAGTGCACCGCCATGTCTCCCATACGTATTGTAAGACAAGTGCACCTCCATGTCTCCCATACGTATTGTAGGACAAGTGCACCGCCATGTCTCCCATATGTATTGTAGGACAAGTGCACCGCCATGTCTCCCATATGTATTGTAGGACAAGTGCACCGCCATGTCTCCCATACGTATTGTAGGACAAGTGCACCGCCATGTCTCCCATATGTATTGTAGGACAAGTGCACTGCGATGTCTCCCATACGTATTGTAGGACAAGTGCACCGCCATGTCTCCCATACGTATTGTAAGACAAGTGCACCTCCATGTCTCCCATACGTATTGTAGGACAAGTGCACCGCCATGTCTCCCATATGTATTGTAGGACAAGTGCACCGCCATGTCTCCCATACGTATTGTAGGACAAGTGCACCGCCATGTCTCCCATATGTATTGTAGGACAAGTGCACTGCGATGTCTCCCATACGTATTGTAGGACAAGTGCACCGCCATGTCTCCCATACGTATTGTAAGACAAGTGCACCTCCATGTCTCCCATACGTATTGTAGGACAAGTGCACCGCTATGTCTCCCATATGTATTGTAGGATAAGTGCACCGCCATGTCTCCCATACGTATTGTAGGACAAGTGCACCGCCATGTCTCCCATACGTATTGTAGGACAAGTGCACCGCGATGTCTCCCATACGTTTTGTAGGACAAGTGCACTGCCATGTCTCCCATATGTATTGTAGGACAAGTGCACTGCCATGTCTCCCATGCATATTGTAGGACAAGTGCACCACAATGTTTCCCATACGTATTCTAGGACAAGTGCACCGCGATGTCTTTTGCTAGACAGATTACAGATGGATATTTATGTCCCCCCCCCAGCGTATGACCTATGTGCCCAGTTAGGGATGTTCCTGACTAGTAGTGGTCGTAGCTAGTGCCATATTTATACCACATCACTAATATATTCTCTAGTTACAGTTATTATTTACATTAATAAAGTGCCTCTTCCATGTGTATGTAGTGGGTGCGTTGCTCACAGGGCCTGATAAAAGGTACCAGGTGCCCCAGGCTAACACACATGTAGCTCGCCGTGTAATGCTGTTATACACACGTGTATGGGCGCTCAGGGACTCGCCAGTCATACTGCCCATGTGCGTGTAACGAAGGGTGGCATATGGAGGACACTTGCGTTAGGCTGGTGTTGTAGCACAATGTACATTAAGTAATGGTTCCATCAGTAAGTTACGTTGGCACAGCCATCTGCCTGTCACCCACAGTACATCGGGACAGGGTATAGCTGACAAGCATGGTATAATTTAGCCCTTCGTGTTATACCTCGGCTGTCCCTGCCCTCAGCGCTGTGGTCCCCGGATCAGTTGCGCTGCCCTGGAGATGACATGTGATACACTACGGTCTGCTCATTGGATAAACCAGCAGCGTATACGGGGACTAAATTATACCTGGAAAAGAGATTTATTTGAAGGTGCAGTTCCCGATAATGCAGAAATAATTGTAAGTGCATTTTATGGCCTCTGACCCGGATAGTAACGGCTGATTACTGCTTATCTATTATTAATTATTATTGTTTGTGTAATGATTTGCTGAATCCCCGCATTATAGGGATACTATCTCGTACATTAATGGATTATAATGATATTAGTCCGGCCTGTAATAACATTAGGCCAGATTCTCTAAGCTTCAAAAGTGATAAAACGGAGAGTGATAAACCGCCAGCCAATCAGCTCCTGTCTGACATTTTTCAAACACAGTCTGTGACATGTCAGGTAGGAGCTGATTGGCTGTTTATCACTCTGCATTTTATCACTTTTGAAGCTTAGAGAATCTGGCCCATTGTCTCCTCTGTGATGTGTATGATATGTCTGTTGGTTCATAGTCTACAGCAAACAAGTCAACAGGATCACGATGTCGACAGTAGTGAATGTCGTAGGAATATAATTGAGATCCATGCTTACGGGATAACAAATCTTTGTATTGGTTTAATGTTGGCAATAATGCAAGTCATCGACAAATAACCGGAACGGATGAAAGTATCATTCTGCTCATCCCTCCTGCATCGTCGTCCTGTCAGCGAGGAATCAGGATAAGACGGTTTGATAACAGCGTCTACACAAACGCCGGCACGTCGCGAGCATATTCTTGGCTTGACCTGGCGTGAGACTGATCTCCTACGCGTAAAATATGTCATAAGTGCCACATCTCCTGCATCGCTTCCATGCGGCCACGGAGGCCCCCATACGTATTGTAGGACAAGTGCACCGCCATGTCTCCCATATGTATTGTAGGACAAGTGCACCTCGATGTCTCCCATACGTTTTGTAGGACAAGTGCACAGCCATGTCTCCCATACGTATTGTAGGACAAGTGCACAGCCATGTCTCCCATACGTATTGTAGGACTAGTGCACCGCCATGTCTCCCATATGTTTTGTAGGACAAGTGCACCGCATTGTTCCCATACGTTTTGTAGGACAAGTGCACAACAATGTCTCCCATACGTATTGTAGGACAAGTGCGCCGCGATGTCTCCCATACGTATTGTAGGACAAGTGCACCGCCATGTCTCCCATACGTATTGTAGGACAAGTGCACAGCCATGTCTCCTATACGGTTTGTAGGACAAGTACACCGCCGTGTCTCCCCTACGTATTTTAGGACAAGTACACCGCCATGTCTCCCATACGTATTGTAAGACAAGTGCACCACTACGTCTCTCATGCGTATTGTAGGACAAGTGCACAGCCGTGTCTCACATACGTATTGTAAGACAAGTGCGCCGCGATGTCTCCCATACGTTTTGTAGGACAAGTGCTCCGCCATGTCTCCCATACGTATTGTAGGACAAGTGCACCGCCATGTCTCCCATACGTATTGTAGGACAAGTGCACCGCCATGTCTCCCATACGTATTGTAGGACAAGTGCACCGCCATGTCTCCCATATGTATTGTAGGACAAGTGCACTGCCATGTCTCCCATACGTTTTGTAGGACAAGTGCACCGCCATGTCTTTTGCTAGACAGATTACAGATGGATATTTATGTCCCCCCCCCAGCGTATGACCTATGTGCCCAGTTAGGGATGTTCCTGACTAGTAGTGGTCGTAGCTAGTGCCATATTTATACCACATCACTAATATATTCTCTAGTTACAGTTATTATTTACATTAATAAAGTGCGTCTTCCATGTGTATGTAGTGGGTGCGTTGCTCACAGGGCCTGATAAAAGGTACCAGGTGCCCCAGGTTAACACACATGTAGCTCGCCGTGTAATGCTGTTATACACACGTGTATGGGCGCTCAGGGACTCGCCAGTCATACTGCCCATGTGCATGTAACGAAGGGTGGCGTATGGAGGAGACTTGCGTTAGGCTGGCGCTGTAGCACAATGTACATTTAGTAATGGTTCCATCAGTAAGTTACGTTGGCACAGCCATCTGCCTGTCACCCACAGTACATCGGGACAGGGTATAGCTGACAAGCATGGTATAATTTAGCCCTTCGTGTTATACCTCGGCTGTCCCTGCCCTCAGCGCTGTGGTCCCCGGATCAGTTGCGCTGCCTTGGAGATGACATGTGATACACTACGGTCTGCTCATTGGATAAACCAGCAGCGTATACGGGGACTAAATTATACCTGGAATAGATTTATTTGAAGGTGCAGTTCCCGATAATGCAGAAATAATTGTAAGTGCATTTTATGGCCTCTGACCCGGATAGTAACGGCTGATTACTGCTTATCTATTATTAATTATTATTGTTTGTGTAATGATTTGCTGAATCCCCGCATTATAGGGATACTATCTCGTACATTAATGGATTATAATGATATTAGTCCGGCCTGTAATAACATTGGGCCAGATTCTCTAAGATTCAAAAGTGATAAATCGGAGAGTGATAAACAGGCAGCCAATCATCTCCTGTCTGACATTTTTGAAACACAGTCTGTGACATGTCAGGTAGGAGCTGATTGGCTGTTTATCACTCTGCATTTTATCACTTTTGAAGCTTAGAGAATCTGGCCCATTGTCTCCTCTGTGATGTGTATGATATGTCTGTTGGTTCATAGTCTACAGCGAACAAGTCAACAGGATCACGATGTCGACAGTAGTGAATGTCGTAGGAATATAATTGAGATCCATGCTTACGGGATTACAAATCTTTGTATTGGTTTAATGTTGGCAATAATGTATCATTCTGCTCATCCCTCCGGCAATGTCGTCCTGTCAGCGAGGAATCAGGAGGAGACCCTTTGGTAACAGCGTCTACACAAACGCCGGCACGTCGCGAACATATTCTTGGTTTGACCTGGCGTGAGACTGATCTCCTACGCGTAAAACATGTCATAAGTGCCACATCTCCTGCATCGCTTCATTGCGGCCACAGAGGCACTCACGGAGATAAGGCTCCTTGCATCTGCAGCGCTGCAGGTCTGTGCCGGTCACCAGGATCACCGCACTCAGCGCTCAGGTGGAATCTCGCGATGAATCTGGTTATGATGAGATCTGTGGTGATTATTCTACAGCAGAGATGTCACTGATTGACGTTACTCAGCCTGTGACATCTGTTATGTGAGGTGGTCGTACCTCGTGCCTCCTGACACCATGCTGCCCAACTATAATTAATAACGTCACTACACGCCTATAATACCACAGACTTATTTAAAAGGGATTTTCACATCAATAATTTTTTCTCATCTATAATAGACAGAAAAGTCTGTATTAATAATGGAGAGGTCTGTGCCCGGGGGCTGGGGAATTATTCTTGTCCTAATGGGGTTGGGATGTCTGTCTATAAGGCTGTTCTGTGTGTGTGCGAGTATACTGTGTATATATATATATATATAATGTACCAGAGGGGGAGACGCACACTTTCTCATCAAAGCTCTGGCAGGGTGCAGGGTCGTATAATAAATATGTATGATCAATCAGATGCAGGTGAAATCTCACAGCTAAACGATGAGACCAGCAAGTTGGTCTCTTAAGTTGCAAAAACCCCACAATAATTGAATGCAGCATTGTACCGAAATCCACACTGGCCATGAAGCATTATACAGTACTTCGCTAAAGCAGGCAGCAGGCTGAATGCAGCAGCAGCATGTCTGTACGCATTGGCTAGCCCTGACGGCCGTTTCGTAGTCCTCTACCTTTCTCAAAGGGCCCTTTGTATCTGTATCTGTATCTCACCTATACATAATACATCATTAGTGTGCTGACCATAATGTAGCTGTGTTATCAGGTGTACTTGTATTATATGCAGAGCGTAGTATTATATACAGTGCAGCGTATACGTGTGTTATATACAGTGCAGCGTATACGTGTGTTATATACAGTGCAGCGTATACGTGTGTTATATACAGTGCAGCGTGTACGTGTGTTATATACAGTGCAGCGTATACGTGTGTTATATACAGTGCAGCGTGTACGTGTGTTATATACAGTGCAGCGTGTACGTGTGTTATATACAGTGCAGCGTGTATGTCCAGCGTATACGTGTGTTATACACAGTGCAGCGTATACGTGTGTTATATACAGTGCAGCGTATACGTGTGTTATATACAGTGCAGCGTATACGTGTGTTATATACAGTGCAGCGTATAGGTGTGTTGTATACAGTGCAGCGTATAGGTGTGTTATATACAGTGCAGCGTATTCGTGTGTTATACACAGTGCAGCGTTTACGTGTGTTATACACAGTGCAGCGTATACGTGTGTTATATACAGTGCAGCGTATTCGTGTGTTATATACAGTGCAGCGTGTACGTGTGTTATATACAGTGCAGCGTGTACGTGTGTTATACACAGTGCAGCGTATACGTGTGTTATATACAGTGCAGCGTGTACGTGTGTTATATACAGTGCAGCGTGTACGTGTGTTATATACAGTGCAGCGTGTATGTCCAGCGTATACGTGTGTTATATACAGTGCAGCGTGTACGTGTGTTATATACAGTGCAGCGTGTACGTGTGTTATATACAGTGCAGCGTGTACGTGTGTTATACACAGTGCAGCGTATACGTGTGTTATATACAGTGCAGCGTATACGTGTGTTATATACAGTGCAGCGTATACGTGTGTTATATACAGTGCAGCGTGTACGTGTGTTATATACAGTGCAGCGTGTACGTGTGTTATATACAGTGCAGCGTGTACGTGTGTTATATACAGTGCAGCGTATTCGTGTGTTATATACAGTGCAGCGTGTACGTGTGTTATATACAGTGCAGCGTGTACGTGTGTTATACACAGTGCAGCGTATACGTGTGTTATATACAGTGCAGCGTGTACGTGTGTTATATACAGTGCAGCGTGTACGTGTGTTATATACAGTGCAGCGTATACGTGTGTTATATACAGTGCAGAGTATTTGTGTGTTATATACAGTGCAGCGTATACGTGTGTTATATACAGTGCAGCGTGTACTTGTGTTATATACAGTGCAGCGTGTACGTGTGTTATATACAGTGCAGCGTGTACGTGTGTTATATACAGTGCAGCGTGTACGTGTGTTATATACAGTGCAGCGTGTACGTGTGTTATATACAGTGCAGCGTATACGTGTGTTATATACAGTGCAGCGTGTACGTGTGTTATATACAGTGCAGCGTATACGTGTGTTATATACAGTGCAGCGTTTACGTGTGTTATATACAGTGCAGCATATACGTGTGTTATATACAGTGCAGCGTATACGTGTGTTATATACAGTGCAGCGTATACGTGTGTTATATACAGTGCAGCGTTTACGTGTGTTATATACAGTGCAGCGTATACGTGTGTTATATACAGTGCAGTGTATACGTGTGTTATATACAGTGCAGCGTATACGTGTGTTATATACAGTGCAGCATTTACGTGTGTTATATACAGTGCAGCGTATACGTGTGTTATATACAGTGCAGCGTTTACGTGTGTTATATACAGTGCAGCATATACGTGTGTTATATACAGTGCAGCGTATACGTGTGTTATACACAGTGCAGCGTATACGTGTGTTATATACAGTGCAGCGTTTACGTGTGTTATATACAGTGCAGCGTATACGTGTGTTATATACAGTGCAGCGTATACGTGTGTTATACACAGTGCAGCGTATACGTGTGTTATACACAGTGCAGCGTGCAATAGGAGGCTTGCAGTATAAGGCGGTTCCTATGATATGGGGACGCCCTGTGATCTGGGTGCACTTGTTTATATAAATCTTCTCCGTGTTACATCGCCGGCTCTATCATTATGTTCTGGTAAACATGTTTGTACATCACGTCTGTAATTGTAGCGGTTTCATCATCTCTGGTGTCGAACAAACACCAGAAATGACTGCCCAACGTTCAGCGCCTATCTCAGTAACTAGTGTCACACATATCATGTAGTCCTGTATCATATAGTCCCTGAGCACAACTTACTGAGCCCCCCCATGTGAGGCCTGTTACCCACAGATACCAGGCTGTATAGGGCACACAAGGACTGTAATCCACAGACACTGGGTATATAATGTATATGGCACAAAAGGACTGTAATCCACAGACACTGGGTTATATAATGTATAGGGCACACAAGGACTGTAATGTACACACACTCGGTTATATAACGTATAGCGCACACGAGGACTGTAATGTACAGACACTGGGTTATATAATGTATAGGGCACACAAGGACTGTAATGTACAGACACTGGGTTATATAATGTATAGGGCACACAAGGACTGTAATCCACAGACACTGGGTTATATAACGTATAGGGCACACAAGGACTGTAATGTACGGACACTGGGTTATATAATGTATAGGGCACACCAGGACTGTAATGTACAGACACTGGGTTATATAACGTATAGCGCACACAAGGACTGTAATGTACAGACACTGGGTTATATAATGTATAGGGCACACGAGGACTGTAATGTACAGACACTGGGTTATATAATGTATAGGGCACACCAGGACTGTAATGTACAGACACTGGGTTATATAACGTATAGCGCACACAAGGACTGTAATGTACAGACACTGGGTTATATAATGTATAGGGCACACGAGGACTGTAATGTACAGACACTGGGTTATTTAACGTATAGGGCACACAAGGACTGTAATCCACAGACACTGGGTTATATAATGTATAGGGCACACGAGGACTGTAATCCACAGACACTGGGTTATATAATGTATAGGGCACACCAGGACTGTAATGTACAGACACTGGGTTATATAATGTATAGGGCACACAAGGACTGTAATCCACAGACACTGGGTTATATAATGTATAGGGCACACGAGGACTGTAATGCACAGACACTGGGTTATATAATGTATAGGGCACACCAGGACTGTAATGTACAGACACTGGGTTATATAACGTATAGGGCACACGAGGACTGTAATGTACAGACACTGGGTTATATAATGTATAGGGCACACGAGGACTGTAATGTACAGACACTGGGTATATAATGTATAGGGCACACGAGGACTGTAATGTACAGACACTGGGTTATATAATGTATAGGGCACACGAGGACTGTAATGTACAGATACTGGGTATATAATGTATAGGGCACATGAGGACTGTAATGTACAGACACTGGGTTATATAACGTATAGGGCACATGAGGACTGTAATGTACAGACACTGGGTTATATAATATATAGCGCACACAAAGACTGTAATGTACAGACACTGGGTTATATAACGTATAGCGCACACAAAGACTGTAATGTACAGACACTGGGTATATAATGTATAGGGCACACGAGGACTGTAATGTACAGACACTGGGTTATATAATGTATAGGGCACATGAGGACTGTAATGTACAGACCCTGGGTTATATAATATATAGCGCACACAAAGACTGTAATGTACAGACACTGGGTTATATAATGTATAGGGCACACAAGGACTGTAATGTACAGACACTGGGTTATATAATGTATAGGGCACACAAAGACTGTAATGTACAGACACTGGGTTAAATAATGTATAGTGCACACGAGGACTGTAATGTACAGACACTGGGTATATAATGTATAGGGCACACGAGGACTGTAATGTACAGATACTGGGTATATAATGTATAGGGCACATGAGGACTGTAATGTACAGACACTGGGTATATAATGTATAGGGCACACGAGGACTGTAATGTACAGACACTGGGTATAAAATGTATAGGGCACATGTAATGTACAGACACTGGGTATATAATGTGTGGGGCACACGAGGACTGTAATGTACAGACACTGGGTATATAATGGGTACTGTTTACCTAGCACGGCGCCCATCGCGTTGATCGCATGTACATCGCATGCCATTATAGTGGCATGCGATGCGATGGGTGCGATTGTAGCGATTTTACATATGGGAACAATGTTAAATAGCCCCCAGACCACAAATTGAATAGAATAAGCACCCTGAAGTGTGAAATGCCCCCCCCCCCCCCCCCCCCCCCCCATTGTTAACGTCACCCCACGGTCAACGTCATCCCGAAGCGTGGCGAGCGGCGGCGGTACGCGTCCTCCGACCTTTTCATACCCCCACTATCCACGTCGGCGTGTTAACAATAGAAAGTGTGGCGAGCGCAGCGAGGGGACGCGGATACCTTCACAGGTATCCGTGTCCCCTCGCGGGGTTCACAGGTATCTGCGTCCCCTCGCAGGGCTCGCTGCGCTCGCCACGCTTCGGGTTCGGTGGCTCGCTGCACTCGCCACACTTTCTATTCTCAACTCCACGCCGACGTGGATAGTGGGGGTATGAAAAGGTCGGAGGATGCGTACCACCGCCCCTCGTGGGCTCGCGGCGCTCGCCACGCTGGTTGATTGGAAGGGAATTTAACATTGTTCCCTATGAAAAATCGGGTCCATTGGGTTGATTGGAAGGTAATTTAACATTACAAACACATAAGATGCATGCGATGCCTGCGATTTGCGGAAAGATACCCGCGATATAGATCGTGGGCGTCGTTCTAGGTAAACAGTACCATATAATGTATAGGGCATACCAGGACTGTAATGTACAGACACTGGGTATATAATGTATAGGGCACACCAGGACTGTAATGTACAGACACTGGGTTATATAACGTATAGGGCACACAAAGACTGTAATGTACAGACACTGGATATATAATGTATAGGGCACATGAGGACTGTAATGTACAGACACTGGGTATATAATGTATAGGGCACATGAGGACTGTAATGTACAGACACTGGGTATATAATGTATAGGGCACAGGAGGACTGTAATGTACAGACACTGTGTTATATAATGTATAGGGCACACGAGGACTGTAATGTACAGACACTGGGTTATATAACGTATAGGGCACATGAGGACTGTAATGTACAGACACTGGGTTATATAATGTATAGGGCACATGAGGACTGTAATGTACAGACACTGGATATATAATGTATAGGGCACATGAGGACTGTAATGTACAGACACTGGGTATATAATGTATAGGGCACATGAGGACTGTAATGTACAGACACTGGATATATAATGTATAGGGCACATGAGGACTGTAATGTACAGACACTGGGTTATATAATGTATAGGGCACACGAGGACTGTAATGTACAGACACTGGGTTATATAATGTATAGGGCACACGAGGACTGTAATCCACAGACACTGGGTTATATAACGTATAGCGCACACAAGGACTGTAATGTACAGACACTGGGTTATATAATGTATAGGGCACACGAGGACTGTAATGTACAGACACTGGGTATATAATGTATAGGGCACATGAGGACTGTAATGTACAGACACTGGATATATAATGTATAGTGCACATGAGGACTGTAATGTACAGACACTGGGTATATAATGTATAGGGCACATGAGGACTGTAATGTACAGACACTGGATATATAATGTATAGTGCACATGAGGACTGTAATGTACAGACACTGGGTTATATAATGTATAGGGCACACGAGGACTGTAATGTACAGACACTGGGTTATATAACGTATAGGGCACACCAGGACTGTAATGTACAGACACTGTGTTATATAATGTATAGGGCACACAAGGACTGTAATCCTCAGACACTGGGTGATACAATATACAGATCACACCCCCTGGATCTGTTCCAAGTTGGCTTTATTGTGTAACTATTACTTGTTGTGTATTTGGAGCCTCCGCATTGTGTTCTGCAGTAGTAATTAAATAATGGGAACCTTGTGTACTTGGTCTCGGATGTTTCAGCGGTGACGTTGTGGCTCCGGTATCTGTCAGGTTACCGCTGTGTCCCCCGTGTGAGTGCAGCCAGCCCAGCATCAGATTCCACAGCCTGCACTTTGTATATACTAATAATAACATTACCACAATACACTCATAGTTACCAATACTGTGTGATTACCAGTACATTTACTGACCGTTAGTAATACTGCCAGTAATTCCAGAGCTCTGAGACTAACGCTCCCCCCTCTTACTTGTCCCACTGGGCCTCTTCTATACATATGCTAGTCCCCAAATTGGTCTTCTTCTAAAAGGTAATAATGCCCAGTTACCCCATCTCTTGTATGCCCATCTTACTTTCTGCTATCGCCTCCTGAGTGGGTCACTTTCAAGTCAGCGGGGATATTTCAGGTCCAAGGTTAAAGTGCCTGGAGCTATGTAGTTCTCACCTGCGGTATGTCCGCCCGGAGCTATGTAATTATCACCTGCGGTATGTCCGCTCGGAGTTATGTAGTTATCACCTGCAGTATGTTCGCCCGGAGCTATGTAATTATCACCTGCGGTATGTCCGCCCGGAGCTTTGTAGTTTTCACCTGCGGTATGTCCGCTCGGAGTTATGTAGTTATCACCTGGGGTATGTCTGTCCGGAGCGATGTAGTTATCACCTGCGGTATGTCCGTCCGGAGCTATGTAATTATCACCTGCGGTATGTCCGTCCGGAGCTATGTAATTATCACCTGCGGTATATCCGCTCGGAGCGATGTAGTTCTCACCTGCGGTATGTCCGCTCGGAGCGATGTAGTTATCACCTGCGGTATGTCCGCCCGGAGCTATGTAGTATCACCTGCAGTATGTCTGCCCGGAGCTATGTAGTTCTCACCTGCGGTATGTCCGCCCGGAGCTATGTAATTATCACCTGCGGTATGTCCGCTCGGAGCGATGTAGTTATCACCTGCGGTATGTTCGCCCGGAGCTATGTAGTTATCACCTGCGGTATGTTCGCCCGGAGCTATGTAATTATCACCTGCGGTATGTCTGTCCGGAGCTATGTAGTTATCACCTGCGGTATGTCCGCTCGGAGCGATGTAGTTATCACCTGCGGTATGTCCGCCCGGAGCGATGTAATTATCACCTGCGGTATGTCCGCCCGGAGCTATGTGTAGTTATCCCCTGCGGTATGTCTGTCCGGAGCTATGTAGTTCTCACCTGCGGTATGTCCGCCCGGAGCTATGTAATTATCACCTGCGGTATGTCCGCTCGGAGCTATGTAGTTATCCCCTGCGGTATGTCCGCCCGGAGCTATGTAGTTATCCCCTGCGGTATGTCCGCCCGGAGCTATGTAATTATCACCTGTGGTATGTCCGCTCGGAGCGATGTAGTTATCACCTGCGGTATGTTCGCCCGGAGCTATGTAGTTATCCCCTGCGGTATGTCTGTCCGGAGCTATGTAGTTCTCACCTGCGGTATGTCCGCCCAGAGCTATGTAGTTATCACCTGCGGTATGTCCGCCCGGAGCTTTGTAGTTTTCACCTGCGGTATGTCCGCCCGGAGCTTTGTAGTTTTCACCTGCGGTATGTCCGCCCGGAGCTATGTAGTTATCCCCTGCGGTATGTCCGCCCGGAGCTATGTAATTATCACCTGTGGTATGTCCGCTCGGAGCTATGTAATTATCACCTGCGGTATGTCCGCTCGGAGCTATGTAGTTATCACCTGCGGTATGTCCGTCCGGAGCTATGTAGTTATCACCTGCGGTATGTCCGCTCGGAGCTATGTAATTATCACCTGCGGTATGTCCGCTCGGAGCTATGTAGTTATCACCTGCGGTATGTCCGTCCGGAGCTATGTAATTATCACCTGCGGTATGTCCGCTCGGAGCGATGTAGTTATCACCTGCGGTATGTCCGCCCGGAGCTATGTGTAGTTATCCCCTGCGGTATGTCTGTCCGGAGCTATGTAGTTCTCACCTGCGGTATGTCCGCCCGGAGCTATGTAATTATCACCTGCGGTATGTCCGCTCGGAGCGATGTAGTTATCACCTGCGGTATGTTCGCCCGGAGCTATGTAGTTATCCCCTGCGGTATGTCCGCCCGGAGCTATGTAGTTATCCCCTGCGGTATGTCCGCCCGGAGCTATGTAATTATCACCTGTGGTATGTCCGCTCGGAGCGATGTAGTTATCACCTGCGGTATGTTCGCCCGGAGCTATGTAGTTATTCCCTGCGGTATGTCTGTCCGGAGCTATGTAGTTCTCACCTGCGGTATGTCCGCCCAGAGCTATGTAGTTATCACCTGCGGTATGTCCGCCCGGAGCTTTGTAGTTTTCACCTGCGGTATGTCCGCTCGGAGTTATGTAGTTATCACCTGGGGTATGTCTGTCCGGAGCTATGTAGTTCTCACCTGCGGTATGTCCGCCCGGAGCTATGTAGTTATCACCTGCCGTATGTCCATCCTGAGCTATGTAGTTATCCCCTGCGGTATGTCTGTCCGTAGCTATGTAGTATCACCTGCGGTATGTCCGCCCGGAGCTATGTAGTATCACCTGCAGTATGTCTGCCCGGAGCTATGTAATTATCACCTGCGGTATGTCCGCCCAGAGCTATGTAGTTATCACCTGCGGTATGTCCACTCGGAGCTATGTAGTTATCACCTGCAGTATGTCTGCCCGGAGCTATGTAGTTATCACCTGCAGTATGTCTGCCCGGAGCTATGTAGTTATTACCTGTGGTATGTCTGCCCGGAGCTATGTAGTTATCACCTGTGGTATGTCCGCCCGGAGCTATGTAGTATCCCCTGCGGTATGTTCGCCCGGAGCTATGTAGTTATCCTCTGCGGTATGTCCATCCTGAGCTATGTAGTATCCCCTGCGGTATGTCCGCCCGGAGCTATGTAGTATCACCTGCGGTATGTCCGCCCGGAGCTATGTACAGTTATCCTCTGCGGTATGTCCGTCCGGAGCTATGTGCAGTTATCCTCTGCGGTATGTCCGTCCGGAGCTATGTGCAGTTATCCTCTGCGGTATGTCCGTCCGGAGCTATGTACAGTTATCCTCTGCGGTATGTCCGTCCGGAGCTATGTGTATTTATCCTCTGCGGTATGTCCGCCCGGAGCTATGTACAGTTATCCTCTGCGGTATGTCCGCCCGGAGCTATGTGCAGTTATCCTCTGCAGTATGTCCGTCCGGAGCTATGTGTAGTTATCCTCTGCGGTATGTCCGCTCGGAGCTATGTGCAGTTATCCTCTGCGGTATGTCCGTCTGGAGCTATGTGTAGTTATCCTCTGCGGTATGTCCGCTCGGAACTATGTGCAGTTATCCTCTGCGGTATGTCCGCCCGCAGCTATGTGCAGTTATCCTCTGCAGTATGTCCGTCCGGAGCTACAGTTTGTGTAGTTATCAGCTGCGGTATGTCCGTCCGGAGCTACAGTATGTGTAGTTATCAGCTGCAGTATGTCCGTCCACAGCTATGTAGTTATCACCTGCGGTGTGTCCGTCCGGAGCTATGTAGTTATCACCTGCGGTATGTCTGCCCAGAGCTATGTAGTATCACCTGCGGTATGTCTGCCCAGAGCTATGTAGTATCACCTGCGGTATGTCCGTCCGGAGCTATGTAGTTATCAGCTGCGGTATGTACGCCCGGAGCTATGTAGTTCTCACCTGCGGTATGTCCGTCCTAAGCTATGTGCAGTTATCCTCTGCGGTATGTCCGCCCGGAGCTATGTGTAGTTATCCTCTGCGGTATGTCCGTCCGGAGCTATGTACAGTTATCCTCTGCGGTATGTCCGCCCGGAGCTATGTGTAGTTATCCTCTGCGGTATGTCTGCCCGGAGCTATGTAGTTATCACCTGCGGTATGTCCGTCCGGAGCTATGTAGTTATCACCTGCGGTATGTCCGCCCGGAGCTATGTAGTTCTCACCTGCGGTATGTCCGCTCGGAGCGATGTAGTTATCACCTGCGGTATGTCCGTCCAGAGCTATGTAGTTATTACCTGTGGTATGTCCACCCGGAGCTATGTAGTATCACCTGCGTTATGTCCGCTCGGAGCGATGTAGTTATCACCTGCGGTATGTCCGTCCAGAGCTATGTAGTTATTACCTGTGGTATGTCTGCCCGGAGCTATGTAGTTATCACCTGTGGTATGTCCGCCCGGAGCTATGTAGTATCCCCTGCGGTATGTTCGCCCGGAGCTATGTAGTTATCCTCTGCGGTATGTCCATCCTGAGCTATGTAGTATCCCCTGCGGTATGTCCGCCCGGAGCTATGTAGTATCACCTGCGGTATGTCCGCCCGGAGCTATGTACAGTTATCCTCTGCGGTATGTCCGTCCGGAGCTATGTGCAGTTATCCTCTGCGGTATGTCCGTCCGGAGCTATGTACAGTTATCCTCTGCGGTATGTCCGTCCGGAGCTATGTACAGTTATCCTCTGCGGTATGTCCATCCGGAGCTATGTGTAGTTATCCTCTGCGGTATGTCCGCCCGGAGCTATGTACAGTTATCCTCTGCGGTATGTCCGCCCGGAGCTATGTGCAGTTATCCTCTGCAGTATGTCCGTCCGGAGCTATGTGTAGTTATCCTCTGCGGTATGTCCGCTCGGAGCTATGTGCAGTTATCCTCTGCGGTATGTCCGTCTGGAGCTATGTGTAGTTATCCTCTGCGGTATGTCCGCTCGGAACTATGTGCAGTTATCCTCTGCGGTATGTCCGCCCGCAGCTATGTGCAGTTATCCTCTGCAGTATGTCCGTCCGGAGCTACAGTTTGTGTAGTTATCAGCTGCGGTATGTCCGTCCGGAGCTACAGTATGTGTAGTTATCAGCTGCAGTATGTCCGTCCACAGCTATGTAGTTATCACCTGCGGTGTGTCCGTCCGGAGCTATGTAGTTATCACCTGCGGTATGTCTGCCCAGAGCTATGTAGTATCACCTGCGGTATGTCTGCCCAGAGCTACAGTATGTAGTATCACCTGCGGTATGTCCGTCCGGAGCTATGTAGTTATCAGCTGCGGTATGTTCGCCCGGAGCAATGTAGTTCTCACCTGCGGTATGTCCGTCCTAAGCTATGTGCAGTTATCCTCTGCGGTATGTTCGCCCGGAGCTATGTGTAGTTATCCTCTGCGGTATGTCCGTCCGGAGCTATGTACAGTTATCCTCTGCGGTATGTCCGCCCGGAGCTATGTGTAGTTATCCTCTGCGGTATGTCTGCCCGGAGCTATGTAGTTATCCTCTGCGGTTTGTCCGTCCGGAGCTATGTACAGTTATCCTCTGCGGTATGTCCGTCCGGAGCTATGTACAGTTATCCTCTGCTGTATGTCCGTCCGGAGCTATGTACAGTTATCCTCTGCGGTATGTCCGCCCAGAGCTATGTGCAGTTATCCTCTGCGGTATGTCCGCCCGGAGCTATGTGTAGTTATCCTCTGCGGTATGTCCGCCCGGAGCTATGTACAGTTATCCTCTGCGGTATGTCCGTCCGGATTTGTATTCGCATCTCAGGAAGGTGCGAGCAGGGATCCACGTTATGCGCACCATCGTGGCAGTAATCGATGGTCTCTTTACTTGGAAGCTAATTGAATTCTCCCCAGGGTATCTGAGACTATATCATTCTCTGTAACGCCAGGTTCTGCAGACTTCTCTAGCAATGTCACTTCCCTCCCCTCCTGCGGCGGCTTCAGATAGGGGGGGCTGATGATATGTTGCCGTGTTTGGGGGTCTATCAGTATAAATCTGGGCAGCGTTATTGTTGCGCATGATTTTCCCAGGAGCCTCAGCTCGTCATGATGGCGGCCACTGCGGGGAGTAAAGTGTGTGGGCCATTACTGAATGCAGGATGGCAACAGAGACTGGGCACAGGCGTCCAATGACATGGGGTCAGGGGTGAGGTTCATACGCCATTTACCGGTTACGTGCGTGATAATAACAGCAATGTATCATGGGAAATAGAAGCGCATATCGTGTAACCTGTGCCTCTTGTGTTTTACTTCCAGGCTCTAACTATCCACTTCCAGCGTTGGGCACCATGAACTCTACCCCAGGCCTGGCGACGGAGCACATCGCATCTCCGGGTGCTGCTATCTCATGGCAGGCCGCCATCGACGCTGCACGGCAGGCCAAATTAATGGGCAGCGAGGCCAATGCCACCATATCCACAGTCAGTTCCACGCAGAGGAAGAGGCAGCAGTACAGCAAACAGAAAAAGCAGGGGGCCACATCAGCAACACGGCCCCCGCGGGCGCTACTATGTCTCACCCTTAAAAATCCCATTCGGCGAGCCTGTATCAGCATCGTGGAGTGGAAGTATCCTTTACAAGAGAATGGGATCGCTGGAACGGAACACATGCTGGGGACTGTCCGGGCCACAGGCAGAATCTTTGCCTTTCAAGGGCAGAAAGCGGCAACCTATCAGTGTAGAGATCGATTGGTCATGTCTGGGATTCCAAATACCCCCCCCCCCCCCCCACGCAAGACAGGTCAGGCTCCCGCTCCAAACAGAACACGCCCCTGATTTGGAGTTGCCGGAGATTATTATGCCACTCCCTCGATTTTGTGGTCTGTCCAAATAGGCCAATGTTGGAACCTAGCAGTGACCCACTAGCAAGTGATAGTCTTGGTCGGATTTCCATTAATGTGAATAAAAGGGGCATTGTGTTGTGCCATATAAATGCACCCATCTACCACACACCCAGAGCAGAGGCGGACACTTCAGTGATGTCATCAGCGCCTCAATGATGTCACTGATTCTTAGTGAATCAATGGGATCTAGTATTGTGAATATTGGATAAGCTGACAAAATGGCTGCCTCCTTTGGGTTCGGGTAGATCCATAACATCCACTAGTATGCTTCCAAAACTACCATATATATTCATATAGCGAAGACTCATCCAAGGCCCCGCTGGGTCTTGATGGGGCTCTGCGTGCAGGGTGTGGGTACGCATCAGTCATGTGACTTCATGTCGGCCATTGTGGTCCTAAACATCAGGCCTCCTATAATCCATTTGTAGTCTATCTAGTCTTGTGCAGATCAGTAGTCTTGTAATCACGGGGTTAAGTAGAATTGATACTTGCAGGTCACAGAGAGCCATTGGCAAGAGGGAAGGGTTTAATCTAGAAGCACAAGAAAAGGGGATTTAGCAAGATCCGTGTGTTTATTCTGGCACACGCGTGCTGACACCATTTGACATGTGAGGGGGATCTTGGCGTGAACCATCTCATCCAGTTCAGAGAGCAGATGTTCTACGTCAGGGCACAAGAGCTGAGGATTAACTCACAGCAGGCCGAGAATTAGGCTGACCACAGGCAATGGAGCCTGCTGCTGGCTTGTGTGGTGCCCGACTGGTGGAGACACTGACCCCATCCTTATACAAAGACGGATCATGTCTTCCCATATCCAGGACCAAAACTGGAGGCCAAGCCTAATGAGACCAAGGGGGGAGTTGTTCAAACAACCAATGAAATTCTTCCTATCATTCGTCTAATAAAGTCTATAAAATGGTATCTAGAATCTGATTGGTTGCTAGGCAACACCTCAAAATTCACTTTAGAACAGGGGTGCTCAAACTATTTTACTCCTGGACCCCGTCAGATAATACAAAAATAATACAGGACCCCAGCAAGTTCCAGCAAAATGGCCGCCACTTGTGAGGTAATTGAAGTGATGTGAGTGCTATTGTGACAGTGAGGCAGTGGGTAATGGGTGGATAGAAGAGGGAGGCAGTGGGTGTTTACTAAATGACTTTTAGGGGGTTATGCAATCACCGGCGTGCATCTCCCGATCTCCCGATGGGGGAGATGGCCGCCGGGCCCTATTCAATGCTGTCTTCCTCGGCAGCATTGAATAGGGTAGCTCCTCAGAACAAGCCCGACTTCACAAGCAGTCGGGCTCATTCTGCCGAGAACGGTCATGAAGTGACGAGATCTCGGCCGCAGCTCGCCTCTTTCCGGTCGCAACTCACTACAGGCGGGACATTGAATCCGGCCTGCAAATTCTTATGTATTTTGCAGTTATGACCATTGTATATAATTGCAGGTTGGATACACTCTCTAGCAGGTGACCATTGTATATAATTGCAGGTTGGATACACTCTCTAGCAGATCTTGTATAGCTGGTACCAAAGCAGCAGATCATTTCACGTTTATATGGATGCGATTTTCCTTAACGCCTTCTTCCAGACCTTTTGAAATCATTATTTTACTGACTATTTTTGCCAACTGTGTGGCCTTAGCTGTGTATATTCCCTTCCCCGAGGACGACTCCAACGCTACGAACTCCAACTTGGTGAGTACACACTGGATTATTCCTGTTTTGTCTCCGAATTGATGAGAAATGTTGCAATTTCCTCTCTGTTTGGTGGCATCGAAAAATGTATTTAAATCTGTGTTACTGATTTTATTGATGACCTTAATTGGCTGGTTTATTGGTGGGTGCTGTACATTTTCGCTTTGGTGTGTAGATTATTGTGGGGTTGTGCTATTGTATATACAGCTGGAGCCTTCCTCATCTAGACCTTTAATAGGATTAAGTGAGCCAGAGCTGTCGGATATAATCCTATGCTAATCCCCTACTGTAATGTTCTATGTATTGTATTGGAGCTGAGAACAATAGGCCTTGGTGAGCCATGGCTCACCATCGCTATCCGAAGATGGCTAGTTGAAGGAGGCTCCATCTGTATATACACAGATGGTGCATTGGATTTCAGGTTTGTGTGTGTACGGGAGCCTGTTTTGCTGCGGTTGTCACTGGCGGTGACGTTGGTGACAGGGATGTCAGCGCTGGAAAGATTTTGTGAATGACTTGAGTGTAAATTTGCATCTGCCGCCTCCTTTATGAGAAATAACTGTTTTATGTTCTGTATGAATATAATTTGGTAGTGGCGCGGCGATAATGCATAGTTACCGTGATATGTTGTGCTGGGGACTCAGTGAGACATCATTCACTCAGTAAATAGAGTGATTTGTGGTCTCTGCTTCTGAATCAGCTCATTGTGGACGCAGAGAGGGAGCTGGCGAAAATGTCTTCAGACGTATACTGTATCTATTGTTCCCCTGTCGGACACATTTATCAGACGGATTAGGAGATAAAAATTCCATTATCTGGTAACACGATGACCTCTGCGTGACTCACGGGAACTACAAGTCCCAGCATGCTCTGGCAAAGCGTGGTGGAATGTCTCTGGAGTTGCTGGGAAATGCTTTGATCCTGCAAAATGTGTGATTTTATGTTGTCACTGTGGGGGTTATTCTAGTTCACTCTTTCTGACAAAATCCTTCTTAGATGGACAAAACCATGTGCACTGCAGGTGGGGCAGATGTAACAGGTGCAGAGAGAGTTAGATTTGGGTGAGTTATTTTGTTTCTGTGCAGGGTAAATACTGGATGCTTTATTTTTACACTGCAATATAGATCTCACTTTGAAGTAAAACCCCACCCAAATCTAATTCTCTCTGCACAAGTTACATCTGCCCCACCTGCAGTGCACATGGTTTTGTCCAACTAAGAAGGATTTTGTCAGAAAGAGTGAACTAGAATAAGGGCCTTTGTTCTGATTCTGGGTAATTTTTCGTAGGCCTGTTACATTAGCGCTTTGCCTGTGGGGACCATGTAGCGGACATATAAAGTGTTCCGGCCTTCCTGCATCTCACACAGATTAGGATCTTATATTATGGAGTCAAGACGCACTTATTGCCGGGGACTACCACAAAGCCGGACAATATCTGCTAATATAACCATTGTCCTCTGTTGTCCTATTGGGTATGGGTCAAAACGCAGACAGAAATTTTCACGTTTTTTTTTTTTACACGAATTTCGACGTAAAATGTCATGGACGTTGTATTTAATGCTCTCTATCATCCGCGGAGCCTGTGGTGTGGATGTTCAGTGGCCAGTTGACAGATTCACTGCGCCAATGTTCAGCTTTGGCGCAAATCCTGCGTTAGTCACTTTTACGGTTGCACCAGATATAATTAATCTGAGTAATAGAAGATGATCTTCTTGTATCCTTTTCCTGATTGGTGCTTTGCAATAACTTTGGGTTATTTTTCACTTGATCTTCATGATGAAGCTTTTGTTTGCAAATGTACTAACCAGCTCCGTGGGTAGTGGATTGCCCTTTGGGTTCCTTTATGTGTAAAGTCCGTACATGTGTAATCCGTTATTGTCCGCTCTGAAATGTAATTATTAAAGTATCAAATAATGTTTCTAGAAATGCGAAGTTTTAAAAGTTTTTAGAATTTTTTTTCTTAAATTATTATTATTTTTTTTCCTTTTTGTTTTAAGATTGTGAAAATAATGCCACAGGGTAGCAAAATATTGTACACGTCGCCCTCGTTAGAGGTGCAGGATACACTAGTTACTCATACGAGACAGCTGCACTAAAACAATAAGAACAATTGTGATTTTAGCAAGTTGGAGCATTTAGACCCCTCTGGAGTCCCCCGGAGGACGCTGTTCTATGTAGTCGTCTCGCCTGTAAATAATCCAGCTGCTTAGCGTGAGTCAGTGAGTTTGTCAGGTCACCGCTGGCGTAACTTTCACCTGCGCCGGAGATTTGTGTCAGATGGAAGAAAACAGCTCTGGAATTGAATCCAGGGGAGCCGGATAATCTTTCCAGTCACGCTCGGTGCTGATCAGTGCGGCTTAATGCATTCATAGGGTGGCTGGCGGAGTCTGGCGATGAGTCACACTTTGTTATTCAGGACCAAAAAGCTGATATTTCAACAAAATTGTACGTGATCCCGATCGGAGATGGATGTGACAGTGACAAATGAGTGCGTCCGGACGGTCGGGTTAACTGTTGCCGCACTGGGGTATTGGTTATGAGGTTGAGGCCTGGTGGCGTTGCAGAATTTGGGAACCATATGGGCAGGCGCCGAGGGGAACCATGTGGCGGTACAATGCTTTGCGTCAGGTGACATTGCGGTCGCTTTTCCTGGGTTCTGTATAATTCTGGGTATACCGCCCCGCAGCGCAGAATATTGTTTTCCGCAACCTATGACTACAGGCGTGGACTGCGGCACACGTCTGCAGCTTCCGAGTACAGAGCGTGTGCGAACTGCAGCTTCAGCTGGAAATGATTCTTTGCCCTCCTTCTTCTCGCCAGCCATCACCTCTCAGAAACTAAATTCAGTCCCGCACAGCGTGAAGGCATCCTGTAACCGTCACACGTGTGTATGTAACGCTCCGATACCATGACACAGATGTGATGTGACCCTGACTATCACACGTCCAGCTGCAGGGTGACACTGCCCAGAGGGTGATGTGACCGCTCGCTCTGTATCTGTATGTTTGTGGGCGTGCATCGTGTGTCAGTTTGCATAAAGCGGAATGATGTCTATATATCGCACACATTGCGCAGCGCTGACAGTCTGAGATCTGTATCATAATCCACCAGGAGCGATTCATGGCTGTTTTTGTACAATTCGGACACGTCCCTTGGTCGGTATTTTCTTATATTATCCGACAATAAAGGAGCGATTCAGTTCCGTGTGATGGTTCTGTAACGGCACGTGGCATCCATATTTGCTGTCGTGCATCATACGTACATGCCATGAGGAACGTGTGTACAAGAGAGATGCCACGGGAGCGTAGGCCTTGATGACACGATTGTTGGGAAAGTCCTCATATATTGATGGCCGTGCCCGTCTGCGGGTATAAATGCATGCACTTCTCTTATACGCATGGCATGTGTGATGTTCCGGGCATAGGGGCCATAGAAGCGGGAGCGTTCAGCACCTAATACGGGTGATTTCAGGCCCATCGGAGAGCGGATGTTCCAGTCTTCCTCCCGCTCTCCTTCCCCAGGCTCCTTGTGCTGCATTCTCATTGCTGCCCCTGCAAAATCCCAGGTTTTTGTTCCTGTGTTTTTGGTGGGGCACAGAGCATCTCAGCTCTACAGACCTTAGACCCGGGAAATTCCCGTGTCTGCCCCGTTCACACTGCTTCCCCTGGTATGCCTGCCATCAAGTGTTTGGTATTTAAGAGCAGCTTTGATTGGCTGTTTAAAAAGCAGCTTTGAGCAATGCAATGAACTTGCTTTTTTGCATTTTGTGAGAAAAACCCGGGTCTAACCTGTTCACACTGCCATACACCCGTGTATTACCCAGGAAAATCCCTGCATAACACCCGGGAATTTTACAAAGACCCTTTCACACTGAGACAGGACACGGGAAATTACTACTTGCCCTGGCAAATACCCAGGTTTTTGCGGCAGCGAGAATGGGGTATTATATTGCTCAAGAGAAATTTGATGGGTTCTGGGCTCAGTAGTGAGGGCTGTGGTGTTTGGTTCCTATGCACAGAGAAGGGCAGTTGCTGTGGTAACAAGCCCTCATGTTGTGTATTATCACAGACCAAAGCCTGACTGGGCACAGATCCGCCCTGTGTTTATAATTTTACCCGCCATATCGGAACTTGATGCCCCCCCCCCATGCAAGGTTCCCGCCATGCGCTGGCCAGATAGTAGGATGCTGCCATTGTTGCACATTTGCTTTCAGCATTCACTGTTACTGCCTATGTAATCAATAATGTAATTATTTCAGATCTCCCCACCGTCACGGGTTTGCAGCTTAATTAGATGTTAATTAACCTTCTTTGTGAAGATTAAATACCCATACGCCACAGTACAATAAATTACGCGCGCTATCAATACACGCCGCAATTGTTTTTACAAAAGACTCAAAGTGCTTCGCTTTGTAAAGTGACAGATTGCAGCGTAAACCGGTCCTTTATGTTCCCTCCCCTCCCAGGGACCGGTATAAAGGCTCTTTCTTGTGTAGGTTTTTATGTAATCACAGCGATCAGTAGCGATCCCTCCGCTGAAATGCGTCTTTCTCAGCAAAACGGGACTATTTCCCCGCAGAAGACGACAGCGGCTGCTGATATAAGACCTATACACGCTCAGGGCCTGGTTCTATGTCAGATGCAAAGTAATGGCATTCCCCGCTTCCGAGCAAACCGCGGTCCCATCCTTCTGGAATGCGATTGGATTTTGACACTTGCGCCGAACTGTGATTTTTGCATGGCCTAGTGGTGAATTAGGCCCATAGATTGTAAGCTCCAGTGACTCTCTGAGGTAAATTTACCAAGATGGGAGTTGACAAAGTACCAACCAGCTCCTGTCACTTTTAATAACACAGCCTGTAACATGACAGTTAGGAGCTGATTGGTTAGTACTTTATCTCTCTCTATCCACTTTGAGCCTGATTCTGTTTTGCTCAGTAAGCTGTTGACATCGCAGCTTACTGAGCACCTGAGGCGCCACCCTGTCAAGGTGAGGCGTATGAGGCGGCCTGCACCCATTACAGGGTCATAGAGGGCATTGGCTGCTATTTTATATATGCCCCGCATTGTCTGAGGAGAATCTTACTTATAGCTTCGGATCATACCATCATAATAGAGTTGAGGGGTGTATTGTGGTCACCGGGGAGGTTTTACCCTAATTATACCCATTTCCTGCCCACAATGAGATTATAGGAACTGAGCCACAGATGCCCCCAGATCTCTCACAGAAGAGTGCTGTAACCCTGGTTCATGTGTGTGACCTCCGGGCCGCCCAATCAGCAGGCTGCGAAGTGCGCACCGCAGGCCCGCTGCAATTACTGGATTATGGCAATAAATATTGTCAGTAATAACATTATTTCAGTAATGATAACAGTAAGCCGGCAGCTTCCACTCTCGGAGTGCACTAAGTAGATCTCATTAAGATGGGAATATTAATAAAGGCAGAGAGCTGTCTCCGGTAAATATAATGTATTATGTGAGACGTATCCATACTGGGCGTAGTCAGGGCCTGATTCAGAGACGTGCGCTAATGCATTCGCCGCTGCGATCCCGTACGTAAGGGATATGCTATGTGGGGACACTGGCGCCATGATTTGTGATACCCCCCCAAGCATGGCCGCATCATGTCTCCGTCTTTGCCGCCCCCCTCCCTGTTTTATCCACCAATCGTCCCCTGATTGTCGGCATTGTGCCTTGGCAGCTGCACAGTGTGACCGCGAGGCGCGCAAAGTCGGACAATAATCGCTCATCGCCATAAATATCACATTGCACACATCTCTGTATCAGACCTCTGAGCTGAGACTAGGACCAGGGTTGTTATAGTACATCAATTCAATAGTGTTATGGCAGGTGTATCTGCCACCTGCATACAGTAGCAGCCGCCATCTTGAAAGCCAAATCCATATTTACTGGAATGTATCTTATCCGTTCACTAGTAACGAAATGGCTGGCATACTGGTCTCACACAAAATGGCTGCCCCCGTTGACATTGTCATTTTAATGACCTCCTTCCCTGAAGAACTGAACATCTTTTTTAAGGTGGAAGCGATTTCTTTGATCTTTTCTCATTGTTACCTCAGCTGTATAATGTCACCTCGTTATATGCCCCCTTTCCCCAGGTGTCACCGTGACAGACCCTTATAACCTCCTGCGTCACTGTAAAATATTCCCCGCATTGCCAGAACGCCATATGTACATTTACCGTGTGGTTGAGCGGAGTTATTAGTTATCAATCATTTTACACTAAAGGTGCAGGTGTGTCCTCATTTTCAGCCGCTCATGACTTGGCGATTTCACATCACATCGTACACAGGGGCATATGCCCGGTGATGTGGTAAAGTGGCCGGTACTTTATCACCAGCCAATCAGCTCCTATCTGTGAAGTTACAGGATTGGTTTTAAAAATGACAGTTAGGAGCTGATTTGCAGCTGCATTATCACCAGCCACTTTATCACTTCAGCAGGCTTCATACATCTGCCCCACAGTTATTACAGGTCACTGTATCACCCAGGGCGGTGACATCTTGTGCACATGCTGGTGCCACAGGGATTGCAGTTTGTGGCTCCCGCCGGCGCCGGGCCATTAATTGACCCGAGATTTATTTTCAGAGTCTTTAGGATGCTAATCATTTTGCAGGTAATAGATTCCTGCAGGAGCCAATCAATTTACAAGCTAAGTGATTGATCCACAGCAGGCCGCAGCGCTGTGTATTCATAAAACAGTGTATTAAGTGGTGATTATTGCGATGCCTGGCGGATCAATACGCCATGTGATGCGGCTCTGACAGGAAAATATCTTTGTCTCAAAATAGTCCACTGAATTAGGGCTCGCTAATCTACAGGGCTTGTGTGCCCTGATTTTTTCCACTGGGGGGTCACAAGACTGAGACTGGGGTCGGTGAAACGGTTAAATGCTGGCAGGTTGGGAGCGATTTGTGCAGTAGAACCACATATGGCTGTGCTTGTTCTGACATTATCTCGGAGCCTTCCTGTCTGCCCCCCCCCCCCATCTTCTCTGCATTGCAGAAGACCTCATCGCTGCTACAGGGGAAATTTATAGGAACCAACATGAGCTTTGCACCTTGTTGGGCCTTCTATGGCAAGTTACGTGTCAGTATTGCCCCAGAAACAAGACGGCGGGATACCGCTCCAGACCCTTCACTAACGGATGTAAGAGTAAATACGATGAGCTAATACAGTCCTTGGGATTATACCTACATCTCATATATAGATCATTAAACCCAAAATATATGTATTAAATATGTGGCATACAGGTAAAATGCGCTGTTCAGTGTTACCCTCCCCTGCTGTTAGCAGTTAAACTGTAAGAATGTGACCACGTGACCCCCACATTGTCTTTATAGGAGCTCTGACAGGACAAAAAGGTCAGATTTCCATTACTTGAGCTGCTATGATAACACTTATCGGTACTTGTTTCCTATCTGGGCGCCCGCTACGTTAATTGCGCACCATGCTATTCTCCGTATAAAAATCGGATCGCATCGCATCGGATACCACAAATGCACATACACGATATTGAACGATGCGATGCGATCAGATTTAATTTTTAGTGGACTGATAATGCCAATTTACCGCCCCATTACCAACGACACCACCACTATTCACGTGATCCCGAAGCGTGGCGAGCGGCGGCGGTACGCGTCCTCCGACTTTTTCATACCCCCACTATCCATGTCGGCGTGGAGTTGAGAATAGAAAGTGTGGCGAGCGCAGCGAGCCCCGCGAGGGGACGCGGATACCTGTGAAGCCCGCGAGGGGACACGGATACCTGTGAAGGTATCCGTGTCCCCTCGCAGGCTTCACAGGTATCCGCGTCCCCTCGCGGGGCTCGCTGCGCTCGCCACGCTTCGGGCTCGGTGGCTCGCTGCGCTCGCCACACTTTCTATTCTCAACTCCACGCCGACGTGGATAGTGGGGGTATGAAAAAGTCAGAGGACGCGTACCGCCGCCCCTCGCGGGGCTCGCTGCGCTCGCCACGCTTCGGGATCACGTGGATAGTGGTGGTGTCGTTGGTAACGTTCCGATACAAAATGTAGTCGGATCGGACGCCATCGTACAGCATTGTGCACCGCATGCGATGCGATCCGATTTAAAATGAAATCGGATCGGATCGGATAGCATCGTATGCCATCGTACATCATCGAGTACCGAATCCGATGCGATGCGATCCGATTTCATTACGGTGCCGTACGTAGAAAACCTGGGCGCCCAGATAGGAAACAAGTACCCACTTATCCCTTCCCGTTGTGTACACAGTACATCAACCAATCCACAATGTGCATCTGCCTGCAGCAGGTATGCAAATCTGTCATTCGTACCCTGTCTGCTCAGTTAGAGAAACTCCTCCCCCTAATATTGGTCTGCTGCAGGGAACCGAAGGTGCCGCTGGGGTCCGATGGTTCCGCAGGGGGCTGATAGTGCCAGGGACTGCCCCTGGAGACTGGTGATGCTGCGGGGGACTGGCAATGAAGACTAATGGTGCCACGGGGGACTGATAGCTCTGCAGGGGATTGGTTCAGGGGTCTGATAGCACCACCAGGGACTGATAGCGCTGCAAGGGACTGCTGCAGGGGTCTGATAGCACCGCCGAGGACTCATAGCGACACGGGGGACTGATAACGCTGCTGGGGACTGATGCAGGTGTCTAGTAGCGCCGCAGGGGGCTGATAGCGCCGCAGGGGGCTGATAGCGCCACAGGGGACTGATAGCGCGGCAGGGGGCTGATAGCGCCGCAGGGGACTGTTAGTGCTGCAGGGGACTGATAGCACCGCAGGGGTCTTTTAGTGCTGCAGGAGACTGATAGCACCGCAGGGGACTGATAGCACCGCAGGGGACTGTTGGTGCTGCAGGGGACTGAATGGGAGTTTAAGTATCATTGCTCCAGGTGTTATACTATACTGTAATAATTGTCCCCTGTGTGGTAGATTGGGGAATGGTTTCTCTAACATGTAGGTGTTACTGACATAAAACCATCACTGCTGTAATCAGTCTGTAACCTTTCCCCCATGGCCATCGCGTCAGCCTAACATCTCCTTTTAGGTTATTGCTTTCCTGCACCTGACTGTCCCATGCAGACCTGTTACCGTGGAGCTGGGAGATTGAGGGGTAGATGTATGAAGCAGTGATAAGGGAGGAGAAGTGATACAGTGCCTGGTACTTTATCACCGGCCAATTAGCTCCTGACTGTTAAGTTACAGGCTGGGTTCAAAAAGGGACAGTCAGGAGCTGATTGGCCGGTGATAAAGTCCCAGGCTCTGTATCACTTCTCCTCCCTTATCACTGCTTCATACATCTACCCCTCAGTCTCTAATGGCCTTTGGTCCCTGTGATTGTTCTAGAAGGATACTGTGGCTGCCCGATGTCTGTGCGGGATAACGAGAGAGGAACAAGTAATGGTACCTGGAGACGCACTGATCCGTGATTGCAGCATTGTGTTATTGCTAAGTGGACTTGGGCCTAATCATGTTGGGATACAATTGCGCAGCAGCAGCAAGGAAGCGACTGTGCAATTCCGTCTAATTAAATCTTAAATTAAGCAGTATATGGATGCCCCTGTTTGCATTTGAGAGATGAGTCCTCAGACACAGCCTTGGATCGCCATGGAGACCATCGCGGTGCGATTTGCAGTGTCTTTGCGCACCAGCCAGCCTGCCAGACTGGCCGACGGTTCCGAACACCCGGATCCAGGAAGTCAGCAACCATAGAGTCACTCAGAAGTCCAGTAATTGGTCCGTATTCGGCCTGAAACATCATAGCTATAATGGTGGTGGGAGATTGTCTTAAGGTGCCCATACACGTTACAATAATTGTATACAATAATTGTAACGTGTATGGGCACCTTTACTTCACTACATGCAGGAGATATCTGTGATCTCTCCTGTGTTCACCCTTTTGTAAATAGCAGTGATACATAAACCAAGCAGGAATTCTTCTCAGGGGTGGTAAGTATAATAAATAAGCCCATTATGATATATTTGAATAAAATGACATTAATTTAGTAACAGGCCAATAATATAATGAGCGACGCACAGACCTGGTGGGTGTTATGTCAACTTTCCCAGAGTCCTTTGCTGCATTGAGCCATGTCTTCCCTCTCCCTCCCAGGGCCGTGCATCCTGCCGGAGAGAGAGGGGGGGAGATAAGGAACATAACAGCTTTATTTTTAGGCCTGCAGATTCTCACTCCTCTCCTCCATTCTGGCTACCTGGCAACAGCCTATTGTCATGGCAACGCCTGTGATAATGAGATAGGCTCTCCGCTTGTGTGCTGATGCGTTGGGGGCATCTCTAAGTAGCATCGTTAGCTCTGTTACCTATTAACCAACAATGGATTTTTACTGCTGCTGTCGCACAGACTGGCCGGTGCAAAAATCACTTACCCTGTCAGCTACGCCGTCGTTCCCTGACCCCACTGTAATAAGATCCAGGGAAAACATCTTCCTGTTTTGGGAAATGTTTTACCTTTCAGATCCCCCCCCCTTAGAATTACAGTTTTCTTTCCAGAGTCTGCGCTTCGTAGTATCTTCTCTCTGCCGCTAAGTCGCCCGCCACCTTGTTGTGGCTGCGGCGTCACTTGGTAAATGCTTAGAGATCCCGTACGTTTTAAATGTCGGGAATAGTTAAGTGTAGTGAGAGAATAAGAGAAGCAGCAGGCACGCTGGCATTAAATATATAATTATGTACTTCTTGGAAATCTGCTGCGCAGTCAGAACGCCAGAGCAACAATGTCCCCTATTAATTCTAATTTCAGCGGAACACTAGGTGTCTTTACATTTTTTACAATAAATAGTTTTGCGACGTGTGCCGCTTTACAGTCTGGTATCAACATCAGCTAATGGGGGAACAAGCTGTCACTTGTAAGATGACTCCATGTTCCGCGCTGCGCTTAAATGTGTATCTGCGGCGCTTTCCCAGTAAACCAGGGGTTCATTGCACTCGTTGCGCTGTATCGCCGCGCACGACGGGCATAGAAGATGATTATTTGGGGGAAATGCAGCTCTGCCGTCCTGTTACCACTGCACAGATATCGTCCTTTATCTTCCAACTCCTCTTCCCTGGTTTCATTTGCAGTCCCTGCTCAACGTAACCCTTCTGCCAAATGTGCTGGTGCCAACTGGTATTGGTACCCAGAGGCTGCCGCTGCTGTGCCAGGATGTCGGCTGATCTCTGCTGGTTATTGTCAGTGTCTCTGATTTTATGTTTGGCCCCGGCTGCATTATATCCCTTCTCTTATTCTGTTTGATGGTCATTTGCAGCCGCGCACGACACAGGATGGAGAAAAGTCCTGCGAATGCTAGGATAAATGGTCAGCTTGTATATGTTATGGATGTATTTATTATTTATTTATTACCAATTATTTATATAGTGCACACATATTCCGCAGCGCTGTACAGAGACTATTATTACCAGTTATTATATAGCGCACACATATTCCACAGCGCTGTACAGAGATTATTATTACCAGTTATTTATATAGCGCACACTTATTCCGCAGCGCTGTACAGAGATTATTATTACCAGTTATTATATAGCGCACACATATTCCGCAGCGCTGTACAGAGATTATTATTACCAGGTATTTATATATGATATGATATATATATATGATAGTTCAGCCTACCCAGTCACTAGGAACCAGTGACATCACTGAGAATGCAGCCTACCCAGTCACTAGGAACCAGTGACATCACTGAGAGTGCTGCCTATCCAGTCTTTAGGAACCAGAGACATCATTGAGAGTGCAGCCTACCGTCACTAGGAGCCAGTGACATCACTGAGAGTGTAGCCTACCGTCACTAGGTGCCAGTAACATCACTGAGAGTGCAGCATACTGTAACTAGGAGTCAGTGACATCATTGAGAGTGCAGCCTATCTAGACACTAGGTAGGAACCAGTGACATCATTGAGAGTGCAGGCTATCCAGCCACTAGGAACCAGTGACATCACTGAGAGTGCAGCCTATCCAGCCACTAGGAGCCAGTGACATCACTGAGAGTGCAGCATATCCAGCCACTAGCAACCAGTGAGAGCGCTGAGAGTGCAGCCTATCCAGTCACTAGAACCAGTGACATCACTGAGAGTGCAGCCTATCCAGACACTAGGAGCCAGTGACATCACTGAGAATACAGCCTACCATCACTAGGAGTCAGTGACATCATTGAGAGTGCAGCCTATCTAGACACTAGGAACTAGTGACATCAAGGAGAGTGCAGCCTATCCAGTCACTAGAACCAGTGACATAACTGAGAGTGCAGCCTATCCAGTCACTAGGAACCAGTGACATCACTGAGAGTGCAGCCTATCCAGACACTAGGAGCCAGTGACATCACTGAGAGTGCAGCCTATCCAGACACAAGGAACCAGTGACATCACTGAGAGTGCAGCCTATCCAGTCACTAGGTGACAGTGACATCACTGAGAGTGCAGCCTGTGCAGTCGCTAGGTGACAGTGACATCACTGAGAGTGCAGCCTGTGCAGTCACTAGTAGCCAGTGACATCCCTGAGAGTGCAGCTTATCCAGTCACTAGGAGCCAGTGACATCACTGAGAGTGCAGCCTATCCAGTCACTAGGAGCCAATGACATCACTGAGAGTGCAGCCTATCCAGGCACTAGGAACCAGTGACATCACTGAGAGTGTAGCCTATCCAGTCACTAGGAGCCAGTGAAATCACTGAGAGTGCAGCCTATCCAGTAACTAGGAGCCAGTGACATCACTGAGAGTGCAGCCTATGCAGTCACTAGGAACCAATGACATCACTGAGAGTGCAGCCTATGCAGTCACTAGGAACCAATGACATCATGAGAGTGCAGCCTATCCAGTCACTAGTAACCAGCGACATCACTGAGAGTGCAGCCTATCCAGTCACTAGTAACCAGCGACATCACTGAGAGTGCAGCCTATCCAGTCACTAGTA
Source organism: Crinia signifera (assembly GCF_055691185.1). Lineage (NCBI taxonomy): Eukaryota > Metazoa > Chordata > Amphibia > Anura > Myobatrachidae > Crinia > Crinia signifera. The sequence goes on from NC_139220.1 coordinate 6,476,290, forward strand.
ACCAGCGACATCACTGAGAGTGCAGCCTATCTAGTCACGCGGAGATAATAACATCACTAGGTGTGCAGTGAAATATCTACATTGATGTGTGGGCATGATTCGGAGATGTATATACTCCTGAATCAGGCCCTGGGCGTGATGTATTAAAGCTGAAAATGTGATCAAAACTCAGAAAATGTCATTTTGGAGGTTTAGCCACATTCCCATATATGTACCGAGCGCTGGAATGCGATACATTCTGCCGCTTGGAACCGGGGGGTAATGTCACTTGTAGATAACGTGGCCTAATAGAAGCTAATGGGCTAGTCTAACCCCCCCCCCCATGCGCACCCCCATGGCATGATGCGTAGTGTCCCCCCACCTGCAGCAACATTAGTGCTTCTTCCCAGATAAATAAATAACGTCTTCATATTTTATAAAAGAGTCTGAACACGACGGCTATGGCGACGGCGGTAATTGCTGTAACAGGATTTTGTGGTAACGCTGTTTGCTCTGTGTTTCATAAACAGCAATTACACAAAGTCTTCAGCTTTCCCCGTGGTTACAGTATCTCCGCTAATTGCAGATATCATTATTCCTCTATCTGCTGATTTATCGCTGAAACACATTAATACATAAAGGGCGCTGCACATGGGAGTGCTACATAAGCTTGAAGTCGCACCGCGATTGCGCTGAAAGTGGGCGCACACCAATGATTCGGTCATACGCATTTTTATGGCAACTACACTTGTAGAGGCGGAACCAGGGGGGTGGGTGATGAGGCGATTACTCATAGGTTGCGCATTTTGAGAAATCTACTCCTGATTTACTGTGCCAGTCCCCTGTGGTTCCCATAGACTCCGCATAAATCAGAATGGAACCTTGTCCGCGCCATTGAGGCAGAAGACGTCTGTAGCGAACATGAATGAGACCATAAATTACAACACCCTGGTCTGCAATGTCCTTAGTGAGCCCGTATATACTGCCGGTGGCAGCGAAGCGGTTAATGTGGCTGACATTATATCCTGCGCATTTTACACCTCCGGCTCCCCGCCACGTCCGTCTGGTCTGTCCACCTGCCCCTGACACCCGGATACTGGGTACATTGTAATCCTGACACGTCTCCCTCACTTGTCAGGTGCAGCTGCTGGGAAACCTCTTACACAGAAGCCGCTAATTGCCTCACACATAAAGCTTCTCTGACAGGAATTGTAGTCAGGTCGGGGTCACAATACACAAGGTCAACTGTATCAGGTGTGCAGCGATGTTCTGACCGCAGCGACACAAGACCTCCAGACCAGCAGGGGGCAGTACCTAGTTATATTCCAATCCATCTATGTTATGTGTGAATGGATTCTTGATGCATTCGGCCCATTATTAGTGATTGTGGAGGTGTCATTTCTTTACTTTTTCCTCACATTAAATGAAATAGTCGCTTCATTTATTATCTCCTGCCGATTATAAATGACTAGTTACCAGTCCATCAAAATGACAGAACAACATAATGATAATGTCAGCGCCGTCGACAGTGTGCGCCGGAACAGAGCAACATAGGGTGACCAACTCATCCCTTTAATCTGGGACACATAATAATTACACAGGTTCTGTGGCAGTTTAAAACCAGGTGAAAGCCAGCCACAGAACCTGTGTAATTAATATGTGTCCCGGATTAAAGGGATGAGTTGGTCACCCTAGAGCAACACCTGAATTACTCCGTCAGACACCACCTAGTGACTGCCGGTGCACATTTGCCTGAATTCCCCCCATAGGAGAAAGGAGCAGCATTAGCATTTTATTATATAGGATTAATTAGGAACATACTTACTGAGTTTTGGTTCAGTTAAGAGGTGCGTTGAGTGTGATTTGGGGAATTCTGTCACCCCTGCTTCGTCCCTCATCTTTTCAATCGTGAGATCACTTCATTATCATACCTCCCAACTTTGATGGAGGAGCAGGCGGGACAACACTGATGCGCGCCGGAATTTTTGGGGGTGTGGCCTAATTTCGGGGCGTGGCCTATACTTGCGGTAGAGGCCACGCCCCCATTTTGCCGCTATGGGGGCATGACCCAGAGGCTCTGTGAGCCTCTAGCCATGCCCCCAGCCCCCTGGCTGTGGGAATGCGCACAGCGTTAATTCCCTGCTGCTTAGCAGCCGACAGGGGGGACTCCCAACAGCCCCCCCTCACCGTGGGACACTGCCGGCCGCGGGAGGGACAGCGGGACAGGCCCTGATAATCGGGATTGTCCCGCTGAAATCGGGACTGTTGGGAGGTATGCATTATGGCTGTAGTCAGGTTTCCGAGGGCCCCAGAGCAACACACTGCAGTGCCCCCAGTTAATATTATGCCACACTGACACTCCTGTACACATTATGCCCCTGAACTTTTGATGTACTGTAGCTGTACCGGCTGTAAAACTCCCAGGACAGGACCACCCACTTCCCCAGTATCCCCTGGATCTGAGCAGCTGGGCTACTCTCTGGAGCGGGCATGGGGACTTAGGGGCATGTAGGTGTAAAGGATAGGGGCCATACTAAAAGTGGAATAGGGATGATAATGCCTCATCTCTGTTATATATGGTGCATGGCATCTAGGAGGAGGGTGGTCCAATAGATGATGGTAAGAACCCTCCGTGTCGGCGTGGGCACTAGGCGTGTAGGTGTGGTCACTAGGCGTGTCGGCGTGGGCACTAGGCTTGTCGGCGTGAGCACTAGGCCTCACTGTCGCATTAAGTCAGTAGGCAACATGTTCTAACATTTGCACGGTTAAAATAATGTAAGTAGCATAGCCCCAGCGTCGGGATCCTGGCACGGGCATTCTCGTGTCGGCATACTCAGCATGAGTGTCGACCTCCCGACTGAATCCCTTCATAGATTCGCCTTAAAAATTAAATGTGAAAAATATTAAATTAGGCATCAGATGTAAGAATGACATAATGTGGGGTATGTCACAGACCCTGCAGAGGAGAATGGTGTCACTAATGATAAGTGACGGAGGCTTAGGCTGCTGGTAGTGCCGGCTCTGTTACATCAGGTAACCCCTGCACCGCGGCTGCCTTGTGGAGCCATCGTCTGGCCCTGTTGGAGGCGGGCTGCGATCCAGGCTGCTGTGACGCATTATTGATTGTGTTGGTTGTTTATCACGATGTCGGAGAGTTTACATTTAAATGTTCCCCAGAGTAATAAACAGATGAAATGATGGCCGGAAGGGTGGGCTGTGCGCTGTTAGCTCCAGTGTGGCTGGTTAGCAGTGGGAACCCTTCCAGGACCTCATCACATGCCTGGGAAATAGAGAACAATTGTTCTGTCAGGTCCTGGTCTGGCCTGCTGCGGTGCTGTACCCCACTGGGGCACATGTCTGGCCTGCTGCGGTGCTGTACCCCACTGGGGCACAAGTCTGGTCTGCTGTGGTGCTGTACCCCACTGGGGCACATGTCTGGCCTGATGCGGTGCTGTACCCCACTGGGGCACATGTCTGGCCTGCTGCGGTGCTGTACCCCACTGGGGCACAAGTCTGGTCTGCTACGGTGCTGTACCCCACTTGGGCACATGTCTGGCCTGATGCGGTGCTGTACCCCACTGGGGCACATGTCTGGCCTGCTGCGGTGCTGTACCCCACTGGGGCACAAGTCTGGTCTGCTGTGGTGCTGTACCCAACTGGGGCATGCATCTGGTCTGCTGCGGTGCTGTACCCCACTGGGGCACACGTCTGGTCTGCTGCAGTGCTGTACCCCACTGGGGTACAAGTCTGGCCTGTTGCGGTGCTGTACCCCACTGGGGTACAAGTCTGGCCTGCTGCGGTACTGTACCCCACCGGGGCACACATCTGGTCTGCTGCGGTGCTGTACCCCACTGGGACACACATCTGGTTTGCTGCGGTGCTTTACCCCACTGGGACACACATCTGGTCTGCTGCGGTGCTGTACCCCACTGGGACACACATCTGGTCTGCTGCAGTGCTGTACCACACTGGGGTACAAGTCTGGCCTGCTGCGGTACTGTACCCCACATGTCTGGTCTGCTGCGGTACTGTACCCCACTCAGAGACATGTCTGGTCTGCTGCGGTGCTGTACCCCACTCGGACACACGTCTTGTCTGCTGTGGTGCTGTAACCCACTCAGAGACATGTCTGGTCTGCTGCGGTGCTGTACCCCACTCGGACACACGTCTGGTCTGCTGCGGTGCTGTACCCCATTGGGGCACGCGTCTGGTCTGCTGCGGTGCTGTACCCCACTCAGAGACATGTCTGGTCTGCTGCAGTGCTGTACCCCACTCGGACACACGTCTGGTCTGCTGCGGTGCTGTACCCCACTTAGAGACATGTCTGGTCTGCTGCGGTGCTGTACCCCACTCGGACACACGTCTGGCCTGCTGTGGTACTGTACTCCCTGGGGAGCACATTTGGGTGCACAAAGCAATCAGCAGCTGGCTTCTATCAATGCAGGTTACACAATGAAAGCAAGGCTCTTACTGGTTGTGACGCTTTAGCGCTAGTTTTACACCAAATTGAAGTTTCAGTAAATGAGCCCCAAGGACCGGTCAGGTGGGGTCAGTGTGTGTGAAAAGTGCAAGATAACGGAAGGCGGAGTCCACGTGGTCACGTAGGAGAGACGTGGGATCACCGTCAGCTCCTGGAACGCTGGAATGACTGAGGAATCTGTGAGCGGATTACAGGAGACTTCGGTACTTATGTAGTATCTGGGCGTCCGATTTAGAAATCGGATCGCATCGCATGCGACCAAATCGTATTCGATGCGATGGTCAAGATTTTTCCATAGGATTCAATGTTAAAATGGTCTGAGTCCATTTTAACATAGAATTCAATGGGAAAAAGGGGTCCTTTTCCTTTCCCCACTATCCAAGTGGGCATGGAGTTGGATATAAACCTGTGGCGAGCGTAGCGAGCCACCGCGCCCGAAGCGTGGCGAGCGTAGCGAGCCCCGCGAAGGGACACAGAATACTTTTTAAGAAATATGCGTCCCCTCGCCACGCTTCGGGCTCGGTGGCTCGCTGTGCTCGCCACGCTATATAAAATCAACTCTATGCCCACTTGGATAGTGGGGAAATGAACAGGACCTTCTTAACATTGAATCCTATGCAAAATCGCATCGAATCGCATTGCATCGCATCTGATTGTATGCCTTAAGGTAAGGCATACAATCACAAAATCGGACGCCCAGATACTACATAAGTACAGAGACTTCTTCTATGGTTTAGTAACACGTTCCAGAATTTGGGTTGTGCAAATCTTACTCACACTGACATTCTGCAGAAGGCTTTCCGTGGTTCATGCTACCGGCGTGGGGCGGAATATTCCGCAGAAGGCTTTCCGTGGTTCATGCTACCGGCGTGGGGCGGAATATTCCGCAGAAGGCTTTCCGTGGTCCATGCTACCGGCGTGGGGCGGAACATTCCGCAGAAGGCTTTCCGGAGCCCATTCTACCGGCGTGGGGCGGAATATTCCGCAGAAGGCTTTCCGTGGTCCATGCTACCGGTGACCCCTCCTACTGGAGACCACGACACTAATATGTCTAAAGGTGGCCATACACACGCAGATTTATCTAATATGTCATCCTCCCATTTCCCAGAGGTCAGCCCCCCTCCCCCCCCCTACTGGAGACCACAACACTAATATGTCGTCCTCCCATTTCCCAGAGGTCAGCCCCCCCCCCTACTGAAGGCCACAACACTAATATGTCATCCTCCCATTTCCCAGAGGTCAGCCCCCCCCCCCCCCCCCCCACTGGAGACCACAACACTAATATGTCGTCCTCCCATTTCCCTGAGGTCAGCCCCTCCTACTGAAGCCCACAACACTAATATGTCGTCCTTCCATTTCCCAGAGGTCAGCCCCTCCTACTGGAGACCACGACACTAATATGTCGTCCTCCCATTTCCCAGAGGTCAGCCCCTCCTACTGGAGACCACAACACTAATATGTCATCCTCCCATTTCCCAGAGGTCAGCCCCCTCCTACTGGAGACCACAACACTAATATGTCATCCTCCCATTTCCCAAAGGTCAGCCTCTCCTACTGGAGACCACAACACTAATATGTCGTCCTCCCATTTCCCAGAGGCCAGCCCCCTCCTACTGGAGACCACAACACTAATATGTCGTCCTCCCATTTCCCAAAGGTCAGCCCCTCCTACTAGAGACCACAACACTAATATGTCGTCCTCCCATTTCCCAGAGGTCAGCCCCCTCCTACTGGAGACCACAACACTAATATGTCGTCCTCCCATTTCCCAGAGGTCAGCCCCTCCTACTGGAGACCACAACACTAATATGTCGTCCTCCCATTTCCCAGAGGTCAGCCCCCTCCTACTGGAGACCACAACACTAATATGTCGTCCTCCCATTTCCCAGAGGTCAGCCCCTCCTACTGGAGACCACAACACTAATATGTCGTCCTCCCATTTCCCAGAGGTCAGCCCCTCCTACTGGAGACCACAACACTAATATGTCGTCCTCCCATTTCCCAGAGGTCAGCCCCCTCCTACTGGAGACCACAACACTAATATGTCGTCCTCCCATTTCCCAGAGGTCAGCCCCTCCTACTGGAGACCACAACACTAATATGTCGTCCTCCCATTTCCCAGAGGTCAGCCCCCCCTACTGGAGACCACAACACTAATATGTCGTCCTCCCATTTCCCAGAGGTCAGCCCCCTCCTACTGGAGACCACAACACTAATATGTCGTCCTCCCATTTCCCAGAGGTCAGCCCCTCCTACTGGAGACCACAACACTAATATGTCGTCCTCCCATTTCCCAGAGGTCAGCCCCCTCCTACTGGAGACCACAACACTAATATGTCGTCCTCCCATTTCCCAGAGGTCAGCCCCTCCTACTGGAGACCACAACACTAATATGTCGTCCTCCCATTTCCCAGAGGTCAGCCCCTCCTACTGGAGACCACAACACTAATATGTCGTCCTCCCATTTCCCAGAGGTCAGCCCCCTCCTACTGGAGACCACAACACTAATATGTCGTCCTCCCATTTCCCAGAGGTCAGCCCCTCCTACTGGAGACCACAACACTAATATGTCGTCCTCCCATTTCCCAGAGGTCAGCCCCCCCTACTGGAGACCACAACACTAATATGTCGTCCTCCCATTTCCCAGAGGTCAGCCCCCTCCTACTGGAGACCACAACACTAATATGTCGTCCTCCCATTTCCCAGAGGTCAGCCCCCTCCTACTGGAGACCACAACACTAATATGTCGTCCTCCCATTTCCCAGAGGTCAGCCCCTCCTACTGGAGACCACAACACTAATGTGTCGTCCTCCCATTTCCCAGAGGTCAGCCCCCACCTACTGGAGACCACAACACTAATATGTCGTCCTCCCATTTCCCAGAGGTCAGCCCCCCCTACTGGAGACCACAACACTAATATGTCGTCCTCCCATTTCCCAGAGGTCAGCCCCCTCCTACTGGAGACCACAACACTAATATGTCATCCTCCCATTTCCCAGAGGTCAGCCCCCTCCTACTGGAGACCACAACACTAATATGTTGTCCTCCCATTTCCCAGAGGTCAGCCCCCCCTACTGGAAAACACAACACTAATATGTCGTCCTCCCATTTCCCAGAGGTCAGCCCCCTCCTACTGGAGACCACAACACTAATATGTCATCCTCCCATTTCCCAGAGGTCAGCCCCCTCCTACTGGAGACCACAACACTAATATGTCATCCTCCCATTTCCCAGAGGTCAGCCCCCTCCTACTGGAGACCACAACACTAATATGTCGTCCTCCCATTTCCCAGAGGTCAGCCCCCTCCTACTGGAGACCACAACACTAATATGTCGTCCTCCCATTTCCCAGAGGTCAGCCCCCTCCTACTGGAGACCACAACACTAATATGTCGTTCTCCCATTTCCCAGAGGTCAGCCCCCTCCTACTGGAGACCACAACACTAATATGTCGTCCTCCCATTTCCCAGAGGTCAGCCCCCTCCTACTGGAGACCACAACACTAATATGTCGTCCTCCCATTTCCCAGAGGTCAGCCCCTCCTACTGGAGACCACTACACTAATATGTTGTCCTCCCATTTCCCAGAGGTCAGCCCCTCCTACTGGAGACCACAACACTAATATGTCGTCCTCCCATTTCCCAGAGGTCAGCCCCCTCCTACTGGAGACCACAACACTAATATGTCATCCTCCCATTTCCCAGAAGTCAGCCCCTCCTACTGGAGACCACAACACTAATATGTCGTCCTCCCATTTCCCAGAGGTCAGCCCCCTCCTACTGGAGACCACGACACTAATATGTCGTCCTCCCATTTCCCAGAGGTCAGCCCCCTCCTACTGGAGACCACGACACTAATATGTCGTCCTCCCATTTCCCAGAGGTCAGCCCCCCCTACTGGAAAACACAACACTAATATGTCGTCCTCCCATTTCCCAGAGGTCAGCCCCCCCTACTGGAGACCACAACACTAATATGTCGTCCTCCCATTTCCCAGAGGTCAGCCCCCCCTACTGGAGACCACAACACTAATATGTCATCCTCCCATTTCCCAGAGGTCAGCCCCCTCCTACTGGAGACCACATCACTAATATGTCATCCTCCCATTTCCCAGAGGTCAGCCCCCTCCTACTGGAGACCTCGGCCTCTGGCCGCCTGGCGCAGCTCGTCCTGTGAAACATTTGCTCTTCTATAAATACTTGTTCAATGACAAACAGATGGAATGAGGCTGCTGGCGGGAGCACCGGCGCAGTCTCTGAGTCAGGGCCTCACCCAGAGACGGACGCAGCCGCAAGTTGCGTCTCCTCAATGACCGGACACTGGCACAGTGTAATATCAGCATATACATCTGTATTTATCATTACGCCTTCAAAGCAACATGGCCGACCATGAAAACACTGGGCGTACCTTTCCGTAGATGTCTGGTTGGTGTGGGCGGCTGAGGCCCCATCCCGAATTCGTCCATCTCCGGCCAGGATAACAGTCGGTTTAGACTGAGTTTTATCAGCGAACGGGAAAAAAAATGATTTGATGGTCAGCGGCGTTCGGCAATTATGTGTACATGTAAAACACACACAGAGTCTTGTACTCCATACAATGACAACGCCATGTCGCCTCACGTTAGCCCCCGCTCTTATGTAATTGCTCTGTAGTGCTGTGGAGAACATTCGCCATTGACTTTATAGAAGAGCGCCCTCTGCAGGCTCATATAAAACTGCAGTCACCTTCCAGCAAAGCCTCTATCAGACGCGGGATTATATTATATTACTCAGCAAGGAAAGAACAAAACCTACCTTTATTTGTGCATTGTGTTACAGTGCGATGTCTGTTACACCTGACCCGCTAAGCTAGCAATCTATTTCCCAAATCCACCACTAATAACCTGAAGCCAGTGGCTGGAACGCTGATGGAGTTGTTCTATTGGTGTAATGTCTGTAGGCCAGCGACTGGCAGGAACACGGGCAGCACAGTGAGCGCCTGGGGGCACCCTCAGTGCCAGTCTCAGCACAATTCATACTGCGCCAGTACACAGGTGCGTCGCACCCAGATCTATTGCTATATGTTTATACTGAGATGCCGGCGGAACGCAGGGAAGAACATGTTCTCTTAAAATGTCTATTTATAAATGATGGCAGTGCAGGGGAGAAACTTGCCAAAGTACTTAACGGGAACAAACTTTACTTTATTACATTGCAAATATAGAAAAAGCTTCTTCTGTTCTTATTTTATTTCCTGTGGTAGATTTTTTTTAACCCCTTCGATGCCGCATCAACTAAAATCTCTTCTCCGTATTGGACGACTAAATAACTGATACGGAGCACAATTCCCAAAGGCCGGTGTGGCGTGACAGTTAGCAGCATATTTACTGACGGGTGATTTAGATTTAATTTTTTCTTGGAATAAAGTATAAATCAATGTATTTTCAGGGCTAAAACACACATTTACTAATAGTATTGAATATCATCTGTTAAAGTAGCATGAAAAAAACCAACATTGGTTTAGAGCAGAGGTTCTCAAACTCGGTCCTAAGGACCCCACGTAGTTCACGTTTTCCAGGTCACCCCGACAGGTGCATTAATTACTCATGGACACATTTTGAACAATCCACAGGTGGAGCTAATTATTTTGCTTTGTGAGGAGACCTGGAAACTGTGCACTGTGTGGGGTCCTGAGGACCGAGTTTGAAAACCTGTGGATTAGATTAGATTAGATTTCCGTCTACTTAAAATCCATAAAAAAACAACAACTCCTTAAAAATGTATGAAAATCGACCTGTAGTAAATCTATCTCTTTCAGACTTGCAGTGACGGTGCTGCCCTTACTCTGAGTAAGTTCTGTGCATCCCTGTTACCTATGAGACCGCAAGCCAATCTCTCAGATCAGTAAAGCTGTGGTAATCTGTAGACAGCACATCTGACATTTGTTGAACGGGGCTGGGCCTACCCCAGGAGCATCAAACGCCTGTTGGTAGCAAATAGGATCAATACGCAAATATTTTGATAAAGGCAGTGAGGTAGCTATGCCACTGCAGTCCAAGCATTGGCTTTGGAGGATTCGGCACTGCGGGGGCGCGTAGTCTATGCAAATTCTATGCAGTCCCCCGTCTGCATGGAATCTGCTGAAAATAACACTCCAAAAATGTCTGCCACCTTGGAGACTGATGCTAGGGGTCCTACGGGACTGCTAGGGGGAATTTACTATGTCACATGGGATGTTGCTATGGGTAACCAATCAGAATGTACTTGTATATTTAGCATCTTCTAGAAGATAGAAGGCAGGATCTGATTGGTTGCCCATAGCAACATCACACATGAAATAATCTTAGTAGCGTTACATATATAGATATATATATATATCTATATATAGCGTTACCTGGATGTGACAGATTTCGGAAATGCTTGCATGCCTTTGAGCATGTAACTCCTGGCAACGAGCATGTATCCCCTGGCCACATGCATGAAACCAGTGGCAACAAGCTTGAAACCAATGGCAACAAGCAACAGACACCTGTCAACGAGCATGTAGGTAAAAAAATGAATGTATGTGTCGGCAGCTAAGTGTCTATCCTCCATCACACTCCAGCCGGAGAGAGTTAAATGAGAAGTGTTCCTCTGGAATTAGGCAGAGGGGGGAGGACTGCAGGTGGATCTAGGTTAATAAGATGAGGGCCTGTCCCAGTTCTGGATTGAATTGCTTAGTGCTGCTGGTAAGATCATCCAACGCCAGAAGGTCACTCAGTGACACAGGACAGTTTGGTGCCCGACAGGTCAGCGCTGTGTCCCCTGGGGTCAGTAATGGGTAAAGAAGGAACAATACACATGATGTAAGTAAAGTTATAAATAAATCCATTGCAATAAATGACACAGGATTTCTGGAGACCGGTTTGTGGTCCTCTTCCCCGCCCGCAGGTTCTAACGACGTCCAGCACCACCAACCGCAGGGGTGTACAATATGCGGGCCTCTGACTCCTGTAGAACTACACATCCCATCATGCCCTGCCACAGTTTTAGCAGGCATTCATAGCAAAACTGCAGCAGGGCATGCTGGGATTTGTAGTTGGACCACAGCTGTAGCCCCACATGTGGATCACTCCTGTTCTGTGGTCTTTGTTCCGCGGCCCTCAGCATGCGCACCAGGCCAGCTCTATCTGATTATAAAACCCCATTGCTGTGCACAGGCCCGATCCTGGGCTGGGGTATAATTCAGTATTGCCCCTGAGATGCTCTGCAGGGTGACCGCTGGGTGCAGCACTGATCCTACAGCGTAACTAGAATCTGTGCCATGTTAAGCAGAGCCTCCTCGTTACCTGTATAATTACTACAGTCTCCAGACACTTATGGTATTAAGGATATGAAGATTATTAGTTTACCAGCCCTGTAGACTCACTTTGTGCTGATACGTCCATTAACCCCTCTGGGTACTTTCCCCAGTACTTGGCGACTGATTTGTGACCCCCTTAGCTAAGCAGAACTCTGCGCTGCCCCCAGTCAAATATTTGGCAGATACCCGCTTTCTTCCAAGCCCCCCATACTGCTCCCCGCCAGACCTCATGGGACCCCTCCACCCCCCATACACAGGGAGCTGGTTGAGCGTTTCCGGCTGAGGGTGCTGGGAACATCTCCGATGGCTTCTTGGGGGAATTTAGCAGAGGATTTCGGGAAGATTCTGCCGTCTGTGTCACACCTCGCTCTCAATCCTATTAGGAGACGGCACGCATGCCGAAGCGCGGGTCATGCCTGTTGCTAGGCTACAGACATGACAGCTTGTTAAGCTACTGTAAAAATAAGTATAGCAGAGTTTAACTCTTCGCTGGCAGAACGCCGAGGCGCTGCGCAGTCCTGATCATTCCCAGCAGACCGAGCGCCGTGCCCTGCCGCGGACCACCAATTTCTATATCCAGGCTGCATACACGTATCAGAGTCATAGCAGGATTGTGGGAAAGCAGTTTATATGGTGGGGTGAGGGGGAGTATATTGGTTTTAATAAGCTTAGAATGCAGCATCCTGCTGGTTCCCCCCACCTCCCGCCTCGCTCTGCAGTAGGGATAGAGTTAGGGGGTTCGCCTCTGTTCCCTGGCGCAGTCTCCAGGTCCCCAGGGGCCCAACACAAATGGTGCTTCCCTGTTACAGATGCAGAGAAGTCATCCAGTGTTGTATCGTCGTCGCTAATTACAGCAGCCTTGGGGGGCCGCAGCATATTCGGGGTACCCATGGGATTTCTCAGAGATCCCCAATAAAGGCCTCTGGTGCGGATATAGCAGGCAGCAGAACGGATTCTAGATTGGCGCAAGATGGGAAAGCGAGAACGTGGTATAAGGCCCAGCCGCCAATCCCATGTCAGGCTTGTTATTTTAGGCCAAGAAGGGGAAATTTGGAACTAAATCCCAACTCCCCTAGTTATACCTAAACCCCAAGGTCTCTATAACGGGCCGTCATATTCCCGGCAGACGAGAACGAGTCTCACGGAGGAGGACTTGAGGCCCATTCATCAAGGGACTGAGATGGGATTGGCAGAACCAGACAGGCACCGGGTCATGGTTATATTGCCCCACATTCACATACAGCACATGGCGGATCCAGCGGGAGCTTCCTGCACTGTGTACCCGAGACACGCAGTGCGGCGGATGCAGCGACAGTGTTATTATACCGATATAAAATGTGTTATTCTCCTGTAATCGCTGCAGATTCACAGAAACTGTTGTTCCCGGTGATGGGAATTACACCATTATTTCCAATCTTGTTATTAGATGACATCTAACGTCTTCCAGTCTTGTTATGCGATAATATCTGACATTATCGCAAAGACGTACGAACTGCTATTTGTCCTGACGCAATATCTGTTGTCGCCATCTGACGGCGGAAACGGCAGATTAGTGTAACAAATACAGAAATTACTTTATTCTCTGGATTGTGTTCAATGAGGTTTTGCTATAAAACAAAAAGACAAATGATATGGGGGGGGGGATCCAGTTACCTGCGATAACCAGATTTTGTGGCGGAAAAATCAAAAATCGCAGCATTTTCCCCAACCCGCTTATTGCAGCTATTCAGTTGCTCACAGATTATAATTCTCAATAGGTTTTTATCAGGAATTGTGTTGTTGGTGAAAACCCGATTTTTGGGCAAAAATCTCAGGACTTGGTTCGGAACCCCTCAGACATGACTAATTAGGCAATCTGATGTTTTTCATTATTTTTAATCAGCCAATGATGAGATGTCTGTTTTGGGGTAAAAAAAAAGTGCAAAGTGATGGAAATGGGGGTACAAGGTATGGGGCAAGTATATTGGGATAGTTTATAAGTGGAACAAGTGTTTTTAGGCTTGCAGGTGGGAGTAATCGGTTCTTTTTGCAAGGTTTTTGAAAGTGTCTTTAAGTGAACCGAATATATACCAAATATATACCTTTCCCCCTATTTTCATGTCCCCTAAATTTAATAACATGTATTTTACACAAAAAAAACCTTTAATCTTTTTTTCCGTGTTTTTTTTTTTTTTTAAGAAATAATGCATATTGCAGCCATTTAACACATTTTCAATCCCCCAAATCTTTTTTTTTTTTACCCAACATTTTTTATTTGAATTTATATAACAAATGTGAGCGATGCGGGGGCATTTTTAGCGGATATTTCTCTCACAGAAATGTTGGCACTTAAAGGGTTAAAACCTTTATATACTGTTATCCTATGTTACAGGCTAATATCTCTATTTTCACCTGTACTTTACACTATAAATTGCAGGTCACCCATTTCCGCTAATTTTCTAATAAGATAGGTCGAAAAACGGGAGCGCGCATACCCGCGATGTGTGTGTTTATCAGGCGATAGGTGTGATAACTTTACCCACGATCTTAGGAAAATTTATCGCAGCTAATTGGATACCCCCTCTATCTACATGTGTGTGTGTGTGTGAGATTGTGAGTGAGGTTGTGTGTGTGTGTGTGATACATTTCTAAGGATTTAGTATTGAATCCCGGCGGTTGGGATCCCGGCGTTCAGAATCCCGACGTTCAGAATCCCGACAGCCGAAATGCCGACAAGGGGGGGACATGGATCGCCCCCCCCCCCCCCCCCTTGCGGGCTTGCTGCGCTCGCCACGCAGCGGGCCCGGTGCCTCGCTACGCTCGGCACACTAATTTATTCTCCCTCCAGGGGTGTCGTGGACACCCACGGAGGGAGAATGTGTCGGCATTTCAGCGGTCGGGATTCTGAACGCCGGGATCCCGACCGCCGGGATTGTAACTGCATCCCATTTCTAAATATCTTGAATTTGTCCCAACTTCCACCAAGTATTTAATCCGGAAAGAATTTGAGAATTATGACAGATCATGTTTGGTCACCCATGGAAATGAATTGTATCCCCGATAAATGATCCTCATTATACCTGACCCCGAGTTGCACCTATTGCTGTTCGATGAGAAGTCCGATGCGTCTGTAAAGCGCGCGGCTCAGAATTAAGGTGCCCATACACTTTGCGATTTTAACATGCGTTTTGAACTTTTAAAGTTCAAAACGCATCACATCGGGTAAAATCGCACCGCTTACCTGCGGGGATGCGATGCGCGTCCCCACGGGTACAATATTGTATAGCACAAAAAGTATCTACAGGCAGTACTTTTTGTGCTACATCACATTGCATCAGTTTTGTAGTACATGCGATGCGATGTCCATTAGGTAACAATAACCTCCCCCCCCCCCCCCCCAAAAAAAAAAATAGGCTAAAATCGCATTGCACCCACACAGTACAGTAGATTGCATCGCATCCCCCTGCCAAAATCGCAGGGCACAAATGAAGTACAAAACGCGCAGCACATATATCGGCTCGCTTGCTGCTGTGCGTGCTGATGTCACAATGCGCTAGTGTCACAATGTGCTTGTTGGGCGATGAGAGCGCTGTGTAGCACAGCCTCTGGCGCGCCTGCCGGCTCCTCTAAGACGGATCTGCTGCAGCATTCAGCCATTGATTAAA
Organism: Crinia signifera; assembly: GCF_055691185.1. Taxonomy (NCBI): domain Eukaryota; kingdom Metazoa; phylum Chordata; class Amphibia; order Anura; family Myobatrachidae; genus Crinia; species Crinia signifera. The sequence continues at coordinate 6,491,712 of NC_139220.1, forward strand.
TAATCCCACAAATACCACAGAGACATAAGCTCTAATAACTTCCCCGGCTCTGCTCTGACATCGGCGCTCCATCAATCCAGGCCAAGTCCTGAAACGGAATAAGATAGAGCGTATTACGTGTAATCCTAGCGCTCGGACCCCCTCCCCTCCCGCTCTGTGTCTGATGGTATTAGGCGGGGGTCTTTATGTACAGACTAGGGGGGTGGGACAGGAGATGGACTGGGGGTTACACAACGACCGAGCGGAGGGCACAATCTAAACACAAAACTGATTGAGATCCAAGTCAGCCTACACATTACATAGGAACATATTTATAAACAAGTGATAAAACTCACTGTGAGTGATAAAGCTAGTTGCGAATGATAAATGGTTCTCCTGCCAGTCGGCTCCCAACTGTCATTTTTCAAGCACATCACAGTTGAGAACTGAACACATGGCTGGAGCTGATTGGCTGGAGCACCAGTAAACATATACAAGTAGTTTTATCCCTCAGAGACTTTTATCACTTGATGATGAATGGGCTCCTCTGTATTTTGTAGGCTGATTTGGATTCGGTCTCAATCAGTTGATAAATGAGCCCCAGAAGCTGGAGTTTATCCCCACCCGGGGGGGGGGGGGGGGCCTTTGGGATGCTAGCAGTATACAGGAGCTGCCTCAGGATATGGGCGTGGTTAGATAAGACACAGGGTTGTACCATGAATATGGAGGGATGTAAGGCTGATAGGGCTTCTGGGAAATTACCCGATTTTAGGAAAATTTCCCATTGGCTGTTAGTGTAATCTGTGATTTCTGTACCCCCTGCTCTGTCCCGGATGAGTATATATACTATGTATATATATATTATATAACGGTCACTCGCAGCACCTCTCTCCTTCTGTACAGATGAGTCACATTATTACCCGCAGAGCGTTCTACCTCTCAGCAGACGCTAATCCCAGTTTGGCGCCTACCATTGAATCCCGGTGCTTATAATGTAGATTAGTGTACAAAGAGCACAAAATGTTCTTTCCCTGATGTTCCTTCTCTAACATTGTATGATAAGCCCCTGCCCCCCCCCTCCCCCTACCACTGTATTGTGCCCAGGACCCCCCCACAGGCGCATCTGGTGGCCGTGTCTCCCCACGTCTGCATATAATGAATGTTGCCCAATATGGTGAACCAGTGGCATCGATGGGGCGATTTTGGATGGTGCATGGGGTCTAGGAGAGATTTGGTTGGGTATAGCACCAGGGGATATGGCATTCCGCAATACAAAATGGCCACCGGTGCCCGTATAGGTTACAACCGTGAGTAGGGAGTATGATTTAAGTATCTGCGTAATTACTATAGCATATTGCTAGCCATAGATTAGAGCAGAGGTTCTCAAACTCGGTCCTCAGGACCCCACACAGTTCACGTCTCCCATGTAACCCGGCAGGTGCACAGGTGCATTCATTACTCATTGACACATTTTAAAAGATTCACAGGTGGAGCTAATTATTTCGCTTGCACTGTGTGGGGTCCTGAGGGCCGAGTCTGAGATCTCGTGGATTGGAGTGTGTACAGTGGAAGGACAGACGTCCGGCGTGGTAACAGTGCGGCGGTTGTGAACGGTCCCCTTATATTCCTCCTTCTGCTTCCAGCAACTCTGTTATTGTAGGAGATATCAGGGACCACCCGCCGAGCGGTTTCCTCCTCCCGGGTCTAAATATAATCTGCGTCCCCCCCATACATCAGATACAATCTCGGACCTCTGCACTGACTGTGACCTTCCTTGGAATCCGCTGTTCCCATGTGTATTCCCATGTCGGAAATAACTGGCCCGGGGCTAATGGCGGCCACACAGTGTAACAGGTGCAGGTGGTCAGGAATATGGGGAATATGGAGCTGAATAGGGTTAGGGGGGAGCTGTGCAGAGACCAGTTACTACATACACATTACATACATGTTCATTTTAGGTTCCCCCATCCCATGCTTGTCATAGGTAACATGGATGCGGTCGGGGGTGCAGAGCAGGTCTGAGATGACTACAACATGGACCAAAGCGGTTTATCGAGGTGGGAGGATCTAAAATGCTGGAAGCCGTTGCCCCTCCCACTTACACCCATAAACCCCACCCACCTTCTTTTACCTACATCAGGCATGTCCAAACTATGGCCCTCCAGCTGTTGTGAAACTACAAGTCCCATCATGCCTTGCCACAGTTTTGCTATTAGGGAATACTAAAACTATGGCAAGGCATGCTGGGATGTGTAGTTTGGAGGGCCACAGTTTGGACATGCCTGACCTACATAATAGGCCAAAGTATGTATAGTTATTATTGTGCGCTCGGACCCACCCAAGGTGTAATTATCACGTTACCCCCAATATATTAGGGGAGGGGGAGCAGTGTACACAGTGTATTATTCCAGGTTTTAGGAAACATTTAATTTGGCAATGGGCATCATTTCCAGCTGGGGTGTCAGCAGATCATAGGACAGGGCGGAGGGGGGCGAGTGGGCACGTACCTGAAGGCTGATGATTTATAGGGGTGTTAGTGCTCAAAGGTGGAACCGTACAGGTGCTGTACTTTAAATAGGTGTGGATTAGCTCATCGACAATGTCTAGGTGGAGAGTCAATATGTCGACACCAAAAGATCAACCTCTTGTCTGTCTACTTAGACACTGTCTGTGATTTGTGGCGAGATTCTGACAAGTTAGCGGCTACACATAAAGCAACCTGGTATAGCCTTAAGTCTTATGCTGGGTACACACCAGGACGACTAGGGCCCGATCAGCACAATCTAGATCCGATTCCGATCAATCGGATGTAGATTGTGTGCTGATTGGGCCCTTTTCTGACCTGGTGTGGAGCGATTCCGATCCGATGCGCGGTCCCGCGGGTCGGTCGGTCGTTATTGAGATCCTACCTGCTGCAGGTAGGATCTCAATGACGACCATAGAACCGGGTGCGGGTCGCCATCGGATCGGACCCGCTCACGGTGCACATCGTGAGCGGGTCGTGCCCTCCCGCGTCATCGTGAGCGGGTCGGACGAGACACTGACGACCCGCTCACGATGTGCATCGTGAGCGGGTCGTCCTGGTGTGTACCCTACATTATTGCTGCATTAAATCTTGTGTCTGTCTATGCAGAATCTCACCAGTGTCGACACATCCGTCGGTTATGACGTTTGGGCCTATGCAGAGATTCTGGGCTGCTCTGTTCCGTGATTGATGCGCAGGTCATGTGCGTGAGTGTGGGTGGTGTATTCTGACGGACAGGTGGAGAGTGCGATATATTACTGTAGGTGTAATGAGATTGTGTCAGTCAGTCAGTAAGCGCACAGGGACGGAACCCCATCACGGATAGCATCGCTCTTCTGTCTGGATGATTTGACTAATTGATTAATTAGGGGAGATTTAGCCGCACGTTATCCACAAAAGCCAAAGGGGCCTTATCAGACTGGGGGGGATGAGCCGCCTGTCCTCGCGCCCACTTATCTGTGACGCTGCGCCTCAAGACAAACATGCGCAGCCATTGTCCTAATGGTAATGAGCTACAGAACCGTGAGATCATTAGACAGGTTCTTCATGGCAGCACATAGAGGAAATATCTGTGATATTACAGCCGCCTGGATGAGAGTCATTAACAAGCAAAGCTGGAATAATATATAACAGGGTGTAGAGATGAAGTGGTCATCAGTGGTCTGCTCAGTGAGGACCCCCCTTCTATCTCCTGTTCCCCCTTATATCTCGTATCCTCCCTCTTCTACCCAGACTACTCCCCTGATCCTTCTTCTACCCTCTCTCCTCCCCCTTCTATCCCGTATCCTCCCCATGACCCCTCTACTATCCCGTATCCTACACCTTATCGCCCTTCTATCCTGTATCCACCCCCTGACCCCTCTACTATTCCGTATCCTACCCCTGACCCCTGTAATATCCCGTATTCTACCCCTGACCCCTCTACTATGTCGTATCTTCCCCCTGACCCCTCTACTATATCGTATCCTCCCCCTGACCCCTCTACTATTCCGTATCCTCCCCATGACCCCTCTACTATCCCGTATCCTACACCTTATTGCCCTTCTATCCTGTATCTACCCCTGACCCCTCTACTATCCCGTATCCTCCCCATGACCCTCTACTATCCCGTATCCTCCCCCTTACCCCCTTCTATCCCGTATCCTCCCCCTGACCCCTCTACTATTCCGTATCCTACCCCTGACCCCTCTAATATCCCGTATTCTACCCCTGACCCCTCTACTATGTCGTATCATCCCCCTGACCCCTCTACTATATTGTATCCTCCCCCTGACCCCTCTACTATTCCGTATCCTCCACCTGACCCCTCCAATATCCCGTATCCTACTCCTGACCCCTCTACTGTATCGTATCCTCCCCCTGACCCCTCTACTATTCCGTATCCTACCCCTGACCCCTCTAATATCCCGTATCCTACCCCTGTCCCCTCTACTATCCCGTATCCTCCCCCTGACCCCTCTACTATCCCGTATCCTACTCCTGACCCCTCTACTATATCGTATCTTCCCCCTGACCCCTCTACTATTCCGTATCCTCCCCCTGACCCCTCTAATATCCCGTATCCTACCCCTGTCCCCTCTACTATCCCGTATCCTCCCCCTGACCCCTCTACTATCCCGTATCCTACTCCTGACCCCTCTACTATATCGTATCCTCCCCCTGACCCCTCTACTATGTCGTATCCTCCCCCTGACCCCTCTACTATATTGTATCCTCCCCCTGACCCCTTTATTTTCCTGTATCCACCCCCTGACCCCTCTACTATATCGTATCCTCCCCCTGACCCCTCTACTATATCGTATCCTCCCCCTGACCCCTCTACTATGTCGTATCCTCCCCCTGACCCCTCTACTATATCGTATCCTCACCCTGACCCCTTTATTTTCCTGTATCCAGCCCCTGACCCCTCTATTATCCCATATCCAGCCCTGACCCCCCTTCTATACTGTATCCTCTCCCTGACGCCTCTACTATCCCGTATTCTACCCCTGACCCCTCTACTATCCCGTATCCTTCCCGTGACCCCTCTATTATCCTGTATCTTTCCCCCTACTATACCGTATCCTCCCACTGACCCCTCTACTATCCCGTATCTTCCCCCTGAGGATCCTCCCCCGACCCCTCTATTATCCCATTTGCGTAGATCTATCTACACTGATTCAGTTGGCAGAGACATTGGTTGCTGTAGCTCCGTCTCATGTCCCCTGCTCCTCTCTGTGACCCTCCATGCGGCCCTCTTGCTCCCAGCCCGTCGCTTATCACTCCTCCACTCCGTGGGCTGTCTGTCGCCCTTCCTGATAGTAAATACTGTGTTGTTATGCTAGTGACGACCGCTGGCGGCAGTAAGGCCTGTGCGCTAATGTTCTCTTTGTCCTGGTCCCAGCTTTATAGGGGTTTTCTTGTATTTCATTGTGTCCTAGTCCCATTGTGGCTCGGTCCTAATTCTGTACCAGACCTCTCATAGTCCTGATATTATTAGGAGAATCCCCATCTTGTCACCTCTACATACAGTACATGTGTTACACAGTGGTTGCGTTATGGCTGGAGCACACGTAGTTGTGTGTCATTGTATAAAATATGTGTGCTGATCTCAGAATGACATCACACTTGTATAATAGTAGCAGGGCTATAAAGGAAAGATATGGTCTCCCCCCCCCCCCCACCCCTGACCCCTGTAATATCCCGTATTCTACCCCTGACCCCTCTACTATGTCGTATCTTCCCCCTGACCCCTCTACTATATCGTATCCTCCCCCTGACCCCTCTACTATTCCGTATCCTCCCCATGACCCCTCTACTATCCCGTATCCTACACCTTATTGCCCTTCTATCCTGTATCTACCCCTGACCCCTCTACTATCCCGTATCCTCCCCATGACCCTCTACTATCCCGTATCCTCCCCCTTACCCCCTTCTATCCCGTATCCTCCCCCTGACCCCTCTACTATTCCGTATCCTACCCCTGACCCCTCTAATATCCCGTATTCTACCCCTGACCCCTCTACTATGTCGTATCATCCCCCTGACCCCTCTACTATATTGTATCCTCCCCCTGACCCCTCTACTATTCCGTATCCTCCACCTGACCCCTCCAATATCCCGTATCCTACTCCTGACCCCTCTACTGTATCGTATCCTCCCCCTGACCCCTCTACTATTCCGTATCCTACCCCTGACCCCTCTAATATCCCGTATCCTACCCCTGTCCCCTCTACTATCCCGTATCCTCCCCCTGACCCCTCTACTATCCCGTATCCTACTCCTGACCCCTCTACTATATCGTATCTTCCCCCTGACCCCTCTACTATTCCGTATCCTCCCCCTGACCCCTCTAATATCCCGTATCCTACCCCTGTCCCCTCTACTATCCCGTATCCTCCCCCTGACCCCTCTACTATCCCGTATCCTACTCCTGACCCCTCTACTATATCGTATCCTCCCCCTGACCCCTCTACTATGTCGTATCCTCCCCCTGACCCCTCTACTATATTGTATCCTCCCCCTGACCCCTTTATTTTCCTGTATCCACCCCCTGACCCCTCTACTATATCGTATCCTCCCCCTGACCCCTCTACTATATCGTATCCTCCCCCTGACCCCTCTACTATGTCGTATCCTCCCCCTGACCCCTCTACTATATCGTATCCTCACCCTGACCCCTTTATTTTCCTGTATCCAGCCCCTGACCCCTCTATTATCCCATATCCAGCCCTGACCCCCCTTCTATACTGTATCCTCTCCCTGACGCCTCTACTATCCCGTATTCTACCCCTGACCCCTCTACTATCCCGTATCCTTCCCGTGACCCCTCTATTATCCTGTATCTTTCCCCCTACTATACCGTATCCTCCCCCTGACCCCTCTACTATCCCGTATCTTCCCCCTGAGGATCCTCCCCCGACCCCTCTATTATCCCATTTGCGTAGATCTATCTACACTGATTCAGTTGGCAGAGACATTGGTTGCTGTAGCTCCGTCTCATGTCCCCTGCTCCTCTCTGTGACCCTCCATGCGGCCCTCTTGCTCCCAGCCCGTCGCTTATCACTCCTCCACTCCGTGGGCTGTCTGTCGCCCTTCCTGATAGTAAATACTGTGTTGTTATGCTAGTGACGACCGCTGGCGGCAGTAAGGCCTGTGCGCTAATGTTCTCTTTGTCCTGGTCCCAGCTTTATAGGGGTTTTCTTGTATTTCATTGTGTCCTAGTCCCATTGTGGCTCGGTCCTAATTCTGTACCAGACCTCTCATAGTCCTGATATTATTAGGAGAATCCCCATCTTGTCACCTCTACATACAGTACATGTGTTACACAGTGGTTGCGTTATGGCTGGAGCACACGTAGTTGTGTGTCATTGTATAAAATATGTGTGCTGATCTCAGAATGACATCACACTTGTATAATAGTAGCAGGGCTATAAAGGAAAGATATGGTCTCCCCCCCCCCCCCCACAATGTCCGCTGCAGCTAAGCGGATGATTCTGCTGGCGGTGGTGCAGGGGATGGCCGCAGACCTTGCTGGGCCCTCATTCATACAGTATGTGGTCATGGAGCAGAGGCCATTGATTCTCCTCACGCAGGCTGACAATATCCCAGAATCCTCTCTGCGGAGTGCTGTAACTAGGCCAAGCAAACTCTCGGGACAGCCGAGCGGTGGATCAATGAATATCTAGATCAGGCCCTGTGGGTGTCAGCCGTCCGGAACTTCCACTTCCCTCTCTCTCCCTTGCTTCAGAGAGAGCCCTTGATCACACAGGCAGGGTATGCTGGGACTTGTAGTTCCACAACAGCTGGAGAGACGCAGGTTCCATGCCAGGGACTAACACAACCGCTCGCCAGCGTCTTTGTGAAGCAAACTCTTTCCGATAGATAACTGTGTATCTCGCCTGAAATCTCTTCCTATACGTCCTCCCCCCGGCCGGCGCCTCTTCCTCTCTGCTGGAGACGCTTCTTATCCAACAACGTTTAACATCCTTAAATATTCTGATCCCGCTCCGAGCCACGCGCTGAATATTAATGTTCCCGGGTTCCGGATTCGTCTGCTGTGTATTAATATTCCTAGTCCCCAGGCGCAGACCCCTCTCCCGGTACTTCCATGGTTCTGCCTAATATTACATGGCTGTGCATGGAGCAGGTGTAGGGGGCATGGTGCCGGGTCTGTGTGGGTGCCATTCACTGCGTCACGCACCTCACGGCTGACCTGTTCTCTTGGCAGGGCGCAATAGCTCCCCAAAATGAGGAAATCTGCTAAAAGTTCCTGTAATCACAATAAACATTGATATTGAGTATTTGTGCAAATCTACGGCTATGTACACAATGTACAATATCGTACTGAACTGATTCAGGCCTGTCCGCTAAGCTGCGTGTAAACGCCATCCGGCTGAACCCCATCCAATGATTTTTCTGCCGTTCCTAATGAAACGTCAGCCAGGACACGTCGGTCTCATTGCGATGGTGTAACATGGCATGTCGGCACTTACTCACCTACAGAGTCGGCATAGCGGCTCGAGGGACGTAGATGATAAAACGCCTGTACGATAGGAGAGAGCCCCACATCCGCTCGGAGCAGCTCCGGTAATTGCTCTATAATGAAGGCAGAGACAAGGGCGGCCTGTTGATTAATAAGATATTTTATTTATCAGGACAAGACTAAAATATTGCTTCAAAGAGAAGCCGCCTGCGGGTTACGGGGTAATTGCTGGCAGCCTACAACGGGTGACATTTAGAATGGAGCCAGCACCAGGCACTTAGAAAACCTGTTACCAGCGCGCCGGATCCGCTCGTGGAATCTAAACAGATGCAAGTAACATCAGGCCTAATGAGCCGCGCCTAGTCTAAGCTGCAAATAAAATGCTTCATGAGGTAAAGACATGGAACATACAGAGACGGATGAGGCTTCTGTGCCCCTGGATACAGAGGCTCATCTTTCCCTGTCAGATTACGGAAGTCAGACGTGCCAGAGAGCTTTCCTCTATCCAGGCCGTGTCTGAGGGGGTCAAACCAACATGGCCGCCGCTACACGCGCTGCCCTGACAACACACGTCCATTACAGGGGAAACACACATAGGCAACAGGTAGGGTTTATTTCACTTTAGAAAATGCACTTTGTTTTGTGGTCGGAAGCAATTTTCAGCTTGTCAGTGCATTTAGTGCCTCGTGCCTCCGACACATCTCTAGTTGAACTGTTCGGTCAGTCATGTCAAAGCATTTCATTATGTGATGTAGGTAGCACAAAATGGCCGTTTCTGGGTGCAAACTCTGCAGCTACTTTGTAGACGCACACAAGGGGGTGGGGGTGTAGCTAGAATTCTGTGGTATTCTGAGGGCGCCTGTAGCGGACACCATGAATTAGGGGTAAGTGCCGCGTTACTAGTATAAGGCTTAAAGCTGCAGATGGTAAAACCAGTGCGCCTTGCTGCTGTGAGCTTTATGCCGTGTGAATAGCAGGAGTAGAATACGGTACTCAATCTGTCTGCTGCCGCCCGGACTGGTGGCCATTTTGTGCCCGACTCATTGTATGTATAATACTAGAACAAATATGTATAATACTGCTTTCATGACACAAATGGTGGGTCCGACCCTTTTACACTGAACCCAAGTCGCCCATTATACACAGGCCGACCTGGGTTTAACCCTTCTTATAACCCATGTTGAATTGCTGGGTTGGTCGACCCAGGTTATTCAGTTTGGTACATTTACACTGCACCTCGACCCGGCAACAACCCAGTTCCGTGGTGTGGTATGAATCAGGTATACATGAGGTAAAAACTGCGATAATTTCCCAGCACAATGTAAACATGGCCACATCCCACGCAGAAGGGGCAGTACAGAGAAGTTGTGACGTTTGGCGGCGGGGCCCTTTAAGGCGCGTTGCGGACTTCCCTCAGCAACAGCTGTGATTAATTCAGCAAAATTGTTGGTTTTCTTGGTATTCGCCCATATTTCCCGATGTACTGGAATTCCTTTGTTGCAGCTGCTGCAATATGTGATTATATTCTCTGATTGTCGCTTCTCCCGGATCCCCGCGGCGGTTCTCCTCCTGACACTGCATTTACCATGACATTATTCTGTCTGCCCAGACTCTTATCCTGTCTGATCTCTCTATCCTGATCTCCGTCCTACCTGCCGCATCTGCACCGTTCTCTCCCATTGGCTCTGACATAGGCTGAGAGAACAAAGTCGTTTTTTGAATGTTACTATTCATTAACGCTTATATATATATTTATTCTATATTATAAAAGGCTAACTTACACTGCTCCTCACTTCTATGGTGGGAATTCAAGTGTTTTGTGTGTCGCCAGTATATTCCCTAGCGTTTTATCATGTGGCGTTTTGTTCACAATTTTCCAGAATAAAATTGCTCCGTTTCCGTTCGCTGGACGCAGCCAGTTATAGAAATGTTTTGTTATGGCGCCATTTCTCCTCGCTGTCGGATGCGCTCAGTGAGCAGCGATGTTTGCTGCTTACCGAATCGAGCAGAATTAGGCCCTACTGTATATGTGTATCCATGAAGTGACAATGACAGAATGGAATATCTGGGACACTTGTCTGATTCTGGTTTTCACACTGATTCCACCTGCGGTCGCTTAGCCTGACTGAGTTTGCTGAAAGACGTTTTGACGCCACTAATATGCGGCTCAGCTCCGGAATACATTACACAGATCAGCACAGATCAGGCTCCGGCGGATGAACTGAGTGTTACACTGCGGGACGAATACCAGATTCAGAACAGTTGTTTCTTTGGGTGAGTTGATGCTGTCTGGCGCTTGGCATTGCGCACACCCATACTGATCTTACATCCTTTCCTAGCGGCGAGATCTGCTTTTATATGTCAATCCAGGATTTTGATTTGGGAATTCCGCGGCATGTGAGTGTGTTGGCGCAGTGGTGAGGCGATGGCGCATGGGCCTACACTATCCATTCGCGCTTTTTGGGAGCTTCTTCAAACTATATAGGCACGGAGTTACTTCTGGACATTGGGCCTCATTTTTGACCTGCCGGCAATTCCGCCTGTGTTATGGATCTCCTGGTGTTTAGCAGACACGTGTGTTTAAGTTGTGAGTTTCGCTTGTAGTTTAAACTAATGTTTATCGCTTTGATCTGTGATACATACATAGCTGCCTCTCCACCATCGATAACCTTGAAGTCAATGCTACATGTGCTGTTATGAAGCATCACCTTACATCTAGTCTGTATCCTTCTCATTTGCGAAACCTGAAACAAGGCAGACCTGTGCCAGCAGCGATGTAGTAGGGCCGGTAATTGTATGCTTCGTATTCCGCTACACTGCGCTCTGTGTTCACGCTGGCATTCGGAATTTATTAGGAGGAGGTAAACCAGTTGCAGACGCCATTTTGTTCCTCTGTGCATCTTCAGTCTTCCTGATATCACTAGAATAGAATTCCTGGATGTCACACACGAATGGAGCTCTGACACGTGTCACATGTATTGACATGGAACCAGAAGGGGTCAACTTAACATGGTTCGATGCAGGGCACTCTCACATCTAAACATAAATATGTGCCGTTCAGTTTGCTACCGTATGCTACATGTTCGCTTGGCTGTCATTAAACATTCATGTTAAATGCAGCATATTAACACCAACAGGTATGTAGCGTGATAGGAGCAGGTCCAGCCAGTGGTGCCGCGCTGTGGTGTCGCTGGTTATACGCCAGTACGTCACAGATATAAGCACTACTTCCCCGTGTAGAACTTGTTGACCGCTGCCCTTATTACAAGGTGCCCGTGACTTTATGCCCTGGTTACTCTGCATTCTGCTGCCTGTTATTAAACGATCAGTCTGCCCCCACCCAGCGTCGCCCAGGAGCATCCCTACCCACCCTCACCAGATCGGAGGCAGTTACTAGAGCAACAGGGAAAAAGATTTTGGTCTCCATGGTGATGCAGGGTCATCTTATCTCACCTGGCATTCTCCGGCTGCCCATCAGATGCTGCAGCCTCCTCTGTTGCTGTTGCTGCAGGGCACGTCATTGGCATCAACGCCAAACTTCAGCCTGTGTGGCATTAACCCCTGTTCTGCTGCGGAGAGATTGTATAGTGTTAAATCTCCTATTAGGCAGCTGCGTAATTCTCATTATAGTATAGGTCTGACGGATCTTATTTATTCCAACGTCTCTCCGCCATCAGCCACGCTGGGCGCTCTCCCCATTAGAGTGTCAGCTCTTCCGACTAGCATGCAGAAAGCCTCTTTACCCCATTCCCCTGGAATAGTATAGAAGTGTATAGGAACGTTTTATACAAGTAATTTGCATGTGTGCGGCAGGGCATGCTGGGATGTGTAGTTCCACAGCAGCTCGTCAATATATTGATTCTCTTAGTAACCTCTGGATCTCCTCAACAGATCAGCGTTCTAGATGCTCACAGAGAAACCCTGATATGCACTTAGTCGCACGCGTTGCCGGAGGCATTCCTGCCTGAATCAAAGATGGCAGCCGGTGCCTCAGGCTCACTGTTCTGTCACATGCCTGCGCTCACAGATGGCTGGCTTCAGTGGTTGCCAGGTAACTGGTGCATTGTATAGAGAGCCTGTGAAATCTGTGTGCAGCTATATGCTCCATAACGTGAAGTAACAATACAGAGCCAATGGATGTTGCCCTTAGCAACTAGACAGATTCTGCCTATCATTTTTTTGGATGCAATAAAGAAATGAAGTAATCTGATTGGTTTCTATGGATAACATCACCTATCTTCATTTGTAGAAGCTTTAGTAAATGTTCCTCTAAATATATCAATATTTCATATTGACCCAATAGGTCATAATCAATACTTACTGTAAGCACATGTATTAGCCATTGACTGGGCATGCTGGTGCATGTATGTTGCACCATGGGGGTAACACCATCTACTAGAAATGTGTGTGCAGAACAGGTCTTACCCGATCCCTTGCAGCCCACACCTAAGTCGCAGAATGATTGACATCAAGCATTAAGTGGGCGGTGACCGGCACCGATCTACAAAATGGGGCAAGTTCATCCCTGTTATGTAGATGTACCGAGCAACGTTGGGACCGGCTGACCAGTTCTTATCTCTATCCTGAATGGTCGCATGATCTCTGTCACCAGTCAGTGCTGTCACTGTCCATGGTGCTGATCTCTGATCTCCAGCTGTATCTGGGAACCAGCCTCTGTTACTCCTCCTTAGGTAGCCGCTGGTAGGTATCTACGGCTGTATTTGGGAACCAGCCTCTGTTACTCCTCCTTATTTAGCCGCTGGTAGGTATCTACAGCTGTATCTGGGAACCAGCCTCTGTTACTCCTCCTTAGGTAGCCACTGGTAGGTATCTACAGCTGTATCTGGGAACCAGCCTCTGTTACTCCTCCTTAGGTAGCCGCTGGTAGGTATCTACGGCTGTATCTGGGAACCAGCCTCTGTTACTCCTCCTTAGGTAGCCGCTGGTAGGTATCTACAGCTGTATCTGGGAACCAGCCTCTGTTACTCCTCCTTAGGTAGCCGCTGGTAGGTATCTACGGCTGTATCTGGGAACCAGCCTCTGTCACTCCTCCTTAGGTAGCCACGGGTAGGTATCTACAGCTGTATCTGGAAAGCAGCCTCTGTTACTCCTCCTTAGGTAGCCTCTGGTAGGTATCTACGGCTGTATCTGGGAACCAGCCTCTGTTACTCCTCCCTAGGTAGCCACTGGTAGGTATCTACAGCTGTATCTGGGAACCAGCCTCTGTTACCCCTCCTTAGGTAGCCGCTGGTAGGTATCTACGGCTGTATCTGGGAACCAGCCTCTGTTACTCCTCCTTAGGTAGCCGCTGGTAGGTATCTACAGCTGTATCTGGGAACCAGCCTCTGTTACTCCTCCTTAGGTAGCGTCTGGTAGGTGTCTACAGCTGTATCTGGGAACCAGCCTCTGTTACTCCTCCCTAGGTAGCCACTGGTAGGTATCTACAGCTGTATCTGGGAACCAGCCTCTGTTACCCCTCCTTAGGTAGCCGCTGGTAGGTATCTACGGCTGTATCTGGGAACCAGCCTCGGTTACTCCTCCTTAGGTAGCCACTGGTAGGTATCTACAGCTGTATCTGGGAACCAGCCTCTGTTACCCCTCCTTAGGTAGCCGCTGGTAGGTATCTACGGCTGTATCTGGGAACCAGCCTCTGTTACTCCTCCTTAGGTAGCCGCTGGTAGGTATCTACAGCTGTATCTGGGAACCAGCCTCTGTTACTCCTCCTTAGGTAGCCACTGGTAGGTATCTACAGCTGTATCTGGGAACCAGCCTCGGTTACTCCTCCTTAGGTAGCCACTGGTAGGTATCTACGGCTGTATCTGGGAACCAGCCTCTGTTACTCCTCCTTAGGTAGCCGCTGGTAGGTATCTATAGCTGGGAACCAGCCTCGGTTACTCCTCTTAGGTAGCCGCTGGTAGGTATCTACAGCTGTATCTGGGAACCAGCCTCGGTTACTCCTCCTTAGGTTGCCGCTGGTAGGTATCTATAGCTGGGAACCAGCCTCGGTTACTCCTCCTTAGGTAGCCGCTGGTAGGTATCTCCAGTTGGATCTGCTCGGTTTCTGTTTGCTCACACCTCAGCCATTCCTCATATGACCCCTGGGGACAGGAAGGAGTCATTGCTGCTTTTATATCATGTGACGCTGATTTGTATTTCCTATTGTACATTAAACACCCCTCAGGTTCCTGGCACTGCCCACCGTACCACAAACATATACTCTATAGGACCCCATTAACCCCAAACACCCGTCAGCCTCTTACAATGCCAGCGGCCCACAGAACTTTCACATGGCTTTGCATGTGATGGTTACTTGGCAGTCCTCAGGGCCCCACACACCCCGCCACCCTCCCAGTTCTGCTGTTTGGTGTTGCTGTTCCCCAGAAATAAGAATGGAAGCCAATGGTCAGACACCAGCGCTATTCTCGAAATCGGTCGCCCGGCCTTTCCTCCTGCAGCGCGGTTTCCACGTTCGTTGTTTACCACACACCTGGCATTATGCCCTCACAATTAACAAAACACTGATAATTATACTTCGTGTTCCTATTCTTCACATTAACCCTTCTAGCACTGAACAGGCCAGTGATGGCGCGTAGGATTGCCGGGATTACATCGGGTTTGTATGTTACCAAGACGAATGTTCTGCGTTCTGGAAAGGGTTAAACAACTGCGCTTAATCCCTGTTGTTTCCTTTATATCTGAAAGACTGATATATAAAAGAAGGGGCGCAGCTGGGACCCCTCACTCCTGGCAGAGTAAGCTGCACGTTACTGTACAATTTCCCTGCCTCGGAGTGATGTGTAATTGAGTGTTGTCAGCCGGGAACTGCCGACGTCGCCTGATCACAGCCTGTCCGGGTCCCTTTATATAGACACAGGCCGGCTCCATCGCCCCCCCACATCCCAGCGGGCCGCCATGTGCCTCCTGCCTCCTCTTCTCTGACTCTTCTGCGGAGTACATTGATCGTCTCATTGCGTCGCTGAATAAATTCCTTATTGAATTAACTGAAACTAATATGAATCAATAGAGGAGCCGGTAAATAAATGGTGATAATTACCGGCTAGGACAATAATTATAGTATAAGAAATGGCTCTGCTGCCCGCAGGTAGACGGGGGGAGGACGCCCTGCGCGCCCACTGCTGGCGCAGCTCGGGCGCCATGAGGAATCTCCTGTAATGTCTGGCACATGGGTGCTGGGATACCACTGCTGTGGGGCCCCGGGACTTAGGGGGCCCCAGAACCAGGTTTTATAGCCCATTCCCATAAAAGGTACAAACGTTCGGCAGGGGGACCGTCAAGCAATGGGACAGGGGCCCCTACAGTGTGTTGCTCTGGGGCCCCAAAGTTCTGGTTTTGCCCCTGGTTTTGGCAGACTGTATCTGTCGCTGACACTTATATGGAGGTAATGTCAGATGTTGGAGGTCATAAGTACTGACATTTACCCCACCGTGTGCCGGGGGGGTGTTTAATGTAGATAGATAGATAGATATGAGATAGATAGATAGATACTGTAGATAGATAGATAGATAGATAGATAGATATGAGATAGATAGATAGATATTAGATAGATAGATAGATAGATATGAGATAGATAGATAGATAGATACTGTAGATAGATAGATAGATGGATAGATATGAGATAGATAGATAGATAGATAGATATGAGATAGATAGATAGATAGATAGATATGATATAGATAGATAGATATATATGAAATAGATAGATATTAGATAGATAGATATGAGATAGATAGATATTAGATAGATAGATAGATGGATAGATAGATAGATAGATATTAGATAGATAGATATGAAATAGATAGATATTAGATAGATAGATAGATATGAGATAGATAGATAGATAGATATGAGATAGATAGATATTATATAGATATGGATCTGAGATACAGTAGGTCGATATATAAATAGATAAATAGATCTGAGACAGACAGATAATAGATAGATCGATTGATAGATATGAGATAAATACATACATATATAGATCTTAGATAAAAAGAGATATACTTGATCGGATATAGATAAGATGGCAGGATTCCTGTGCGCATCGATACGCTGTACATGTGATAGTATCTCTTATATATTTGGCTACATCTGTCACTCAAAGTGTGTCTGACTCTCTAACGCTGGGTGGAGCCTCTGACTCACATGACAGAGAACCAGCCCAGTGAGCCCACAGTCATAGGAGGGACACATTGCTCTGCTCCTGCACTTTCCTTTTAATGTATGATTGCCATCACCTGTGTTGAAGCACCTTTCCTATCAATTAACCTGTTCAACACAGATGGAGGTAATCATACATTAGGAAGAAAGTCCAGCGGCAGAGCATTGTGTCCCTCCTGGCATAGGTCATGTTGGGAGGTATGCACAGTGCCAGACACCCTCTGCCTCCCCATGTTACCCAGCAAAGACACAGCTACTCACCAGACACACCAGGTGAGCGCCCCCCTACCGCAATTCGCGGCACCCCCCACGATTTGCGGCAACCCCAGCCCCCACGACCCCCCCCCCTCCGTGCGAATTGCACACAGATCTTGTGTGCAATTCGCAGCACCCACCCCCGCGACCCCCCCTCCACCAATTCATGGCACCCCCGCCACCCCCCCTCCCGTGGAACCCCCCCCCCCAGCCGCCGCGATTCACAGCAAACCCAGGATCAAATGGCACATGCAAAACACTGACACGGCTATGGTCGACGATGAAAAAGGTTGACATGAGTTTTTGAAGATTTATTTTTCATTTTAAGAATGTTTTCATATTCATTCTCATGTGTCGACATGGTCACCAATGAAGTGCCACACTTATGTCAACATTTAATGTGTTGACCTTTCTGTGTTGATTTTTTGGGGGGGCGATTTGCGGCACCCCACGCGACCCCCCTCCCGCGATTCGCGTCACCCACCCCCCACGACCCCCCCCGCAATTCGCGACACCCCCCGCGCGCAATTCGCAGACACCCCCCACCTCCCCATTCACGGTAACCCCACGATTAAATGGCACATGCAAAACACTGACATGGCTATGGTCGACAATGAAAAAGGTTGACATGAGCTGTTGAAGATTTATTTTTCACTTTTTGAATGTTTTCATATTCATTCTCATGTGTCGACATGGACACCAATGAAGTGCCACACTTATGTCAACATTTACATGTGTTGACCTTTCTGTGTTGATTTTTTCTTGTGGCGATTTGCGGCACCCTCCCGCGATTCGCAGCACACCCCCCACAATTCGCGGCACCCCCAGCGACTCCCGCGATTCGCGGCTCCACCCCGTGACACCCCCTCCTGCGATTCACGCCAACCCCCCGGTCCCCCCCTCCCGCGGTTCGTGGTACCCCCTACCGCGATCCCCCCCCCGACCCCCCCCTCCTGTCATTGCGGCAACCCCCCACCCTCCCACGATTCACTGCAACCCCCCTGGCCCCCCTCCCACGATTCGTGGCACCCGCGACCCCCCCTCCCACAATTCACGGCATCCGCCCACGACCCCTCCTCCCGTGATTCGCGGACACCCCTCACCTCCTCCCTCCCCCCCCCCCCCCCCCCCCGCGTGATTCACGGCAACCCCAGGATTAAATGGCACATGCAAAACACTGATACGGCTATGGTCGACAATGAAAAAGGTTGACATGAGTTTTTGAAGATTTATTTTTCTTTTTTTGAATGTTTTCATATTCTCATGTGTCGACATGGACACCAATGAGGTGTCACACTTATGTCAACATTTACATGTGTTGACCTTTCTGTGTTGATTTTTTCTTGTGGCAATTTTTTTCTAGTGACAACTATGTGCACGTCAACCTACACATCATCAACCAATTCTTTGTATAATATATAACACCTGTTCTGTTTTACTGTACTGAAGTTGCAATACAGGCATCTTACATACAATTCTAACCATATTTCTCACAATACAAACGTTCACAAATTAAGGGGGCGCAGCCCCTTACGACGGTGTGAAGAGCGCCCGTAGGGCGCGATCAATCACCTAGTATATATATATATATAGCTGTAGTATGTATATAACCCCCAGCATGCCATGTTATGTAATGTATATATTATGAGTGGTGTATATAGCTGTAGTATATAACCCCCAGCATGCCATGTTATGTAATGTATATATTATGAGTGGTGTATATAGCTGTAGTATATAACCCCCAGCATGCCATGTTATGTAATGTATATATTATGAGTGGTGTATATAGCTGTAGTATATATAACCCCCAGCATGCCATGTTATGTAATGTATATATTATGAGTGGTGTATATAGCTGCAGTATATATATAACCCCAGCATGCCATGTTATGTAATGTATATATTATGAGTGGTGTATATAGCTGTAGTATATATATATATATATAACCCCCAGCATGCCATGTTATGTAATGTATATATTATGAGTGGTGTATATAGCTGTAGTATATATAACCCCAGCATGCCATGTTATGTAATGTATATATTATGAGTGGTGTATATAGCTGCAGTATATATATAACCCCAGCATGCCATGTTATGTAATGTATATATTATGAGTGGTGTATATAGCTGTAGTATATATATATATATATAACCCCCAGCATGCCATGTTATGTAATGTATATATTATGAGTGGTGTACAGTATATAGCTGTAGTATATATAACCCCAGCATGCCATGTTATGTAATGTATATATTATGAGTGGTGTATATAGCTGCAGTATATATATAACCCCAGCATGCCATGTTATGTAATGTATATATTATGAGTGGTGTATATAGCTGTAGTATATATATAACCCCAGCATGCCATGTTATGTAATGTATATATTATGAGTGGTGTATATAGCTGTAGTATATATATATAACCCCAGCATGCCATGTTATGTAATGTATATATTATGAGTGGTGTATATAGCTGTAGTATATATATAACCCCAGCATGCCATGTTATGTAATGTATATATTATGAGTGGTGTATATAGCTGCAGTATATATAACCCCCAGCATGCATATGTATATAGCACCAGCATATTAACTCCTTCTGTACAATGTGACAGATTCCTGCAGCATAACACTGAACCGTAACAAATCAATGATGTCACATTGGGACTGTCCGCGGTTACGTCATCCTCCAGTGTACAGTGCAGCATTAGAGTGTCAGCTCTTGTCCCCCTGCCTAGTGCGGTATTCGGGCTCATCGTAACTCCGCAATGCGCTGCAGACCCCTCCGGGGGGGAGGATGGGTTAAGCAGTAGCATCCTTTCTGCTGTGGAGCCCGGTTGCCATGGTGATTCGGAGAGGAGTTTGGGGGTCTTTGCAGAAGATTTGCCATTTGTCACGCTTCAAACAGAAATAACAGGAACCAGCAACTATTAGCCTTCACCAGAAGGAACTTTCCAACTATCTCTTGTCACATTTTGCTTTGCATTGCGGCACGGTGTCCGTATTAATGAGCAGCGGTCTTAAAGGGACAGCGCGTGTTATGTCTGCCTGGGCGGGGGGACAACACCCTGTAATTGGATTTAGGAGGAGTTCCTACAATATAAGTTGCAGTGTGTGTGTTTCCTTAGGGCCTAGTTTAAGTCCGGAATTTATTAATTTATTACCAGTTATTTATATAGCGCACACATATTCCGCAGCGCTTCACAGAGAATATTTGAACACTCTCATCAGTCCCTGCCCCAGTGGAGCTTACACTCTATGTACACGCACACAGTGACATATGCAGTAATAGTGCGTAACTCCTTCTTTATTTGTGTTTGTGTGTTTCTCTGAAAAATACTTTTCTGTGATTTAATTATGTTTTGTCTAAAATTGGGTTTATTGAAAGATACGATAAATCCTAATAATGTATTGTTAATGCTAGAATGCAATACAACGTGGCTGACCAACGTTCCTAGTACATAACAAGTCTCACAGTTTTATTATAAAAAAACAGGATTACATTTTTTTTTTTATTAAAAAGTTAATGAAAAAAATTTGGTTTAAACCAAAAATGCGGGTTTTTATTCATTTATTTATTCATTTTACTGTATTTATTTTTTTTCAACACTGGAGAACATACAAACTCCACAAAGTTAGGGCCATGTTGGGAATTGAACCCATGGCCTCCATTTTCCTGGACAGTCCATATATCCTGTGGTCTAAAAAATTGCAGCAGTAATCTTTCCTTTTCCACTTAACTGTTCCTTACGTCAGAATATGACCTTCACTCTGTAATCCGCCCCCTGCCTGCAATATGCCCCCCACCACCTGTAATCTGCCCCCCTCTGACTGTAATCTGCCCCGGTCCTGTAATCTGCCCCCCGCCTGTAATCTGCCCCCCTCTGCCTGCAATCTGCCTCCTGTCTGTAATTTGCCCCCCTCTGTCTGCAATCTGCCCCCTGCCTGTAAACTGCCCCCTTCCTGTAATCCCCCCGCCTGTATTCTGCCCCCCCCCCTGCCTGTAATCTCCCCCTGTCTGTTATCTGCCCACCTCTATTATAATTTGCCCCACCTGTCTGCAATCTTCCCTATGCCTGTAATATGCCCCAGCCTGTTATGTGCTCCACATCTGTAATCTGCCCCCCGGCCTGTAACCTGCTCCCTCCTTGTAATTTGCCCCTTTCCTGTAACCTACCCCATGCCTGTAATCTGCCCCCTGTCTGTAGCCTGCCTGGAGCCCCACCATTAGGGAGGGCCCTGCCTGTGATACTAACATGCACCAGAGACATACACAGATATAGGGGCAGCTATACTGAATCTTCTACAGAGGTAATGTGAAGAGAGAGATAAAGTACACGGCAGATAGGAGCTGGTACTTTATCTCTCTCCAATCTGTGATAACCCAGACTGGTATAAAGTAACGTGTATGTGATTTATTGCTGGGGAATCAGACTGCGGATGTGGCAGTTAGGAGCTGGTGATGCTAACCACTGTGCCACCCTGCATATAATGCTAACCACTGTGCCACCCTGCATATAATGCTAACCACTGTGCCACCCTGCATATAATGCTAACCACTGTGCCACCCTGTATATAATGCTAACCACTGTGCCACCCTGTATATAATGCTAACCACTCTGCCACCGTATATATACAATGCCTACCACTGTGCCACCCTGCATATAATGCTAACCACTGTGCCACCCTGCATATAATGATAACCACTGTGCCACCCTGCATATAATGCTAACCACTGTGCCACCCTGTATATAATGCTAACCACTGTGCCACCCTGCATATAATGATAACCACTGTGCCACCCTGTATATAATGCTAACCACAGTGCCACCCTTTATATAATGCTAACCACTGTGCCACCCTGTATATAATGCTAACCACTGTGCCACCCTGCATATAATGCTTACCACTGTGCCACCCTTTATATAATGCTAACCACTGTGCCACCCTGTATATAATGCTAACCACTGTGCCACCCTGCATATAATGCTAACCACTGTGCCACCCTGCATATAATGCAAACCACTGTGCCACCCTGCATATAATGCTAACCACTGTGCCACCCTGTATATAATGCTAACCACTGTGCCACCCTGCATATAATGCTAACCACTGTGCCACCCTGTATATAATGCTAACCACAGTGCCACCCTTTATATAATGCTAACCACTGTGCCACCCTGCATATAATGCTAACCACTGTGCCACCCTGTATATAATGATAACCACTGTGCCACCCTGTATATAATGCTAACCACTGTGCCACCCTGCATATAATGCTTACCACTGTGCCACCCTTTATATAATGCTAACCACTGTGCCACCCTGTATATAATGCTAACCACTGTGCCACCCTGCATATAATGCTAACCACTGTGCCACCCTGCATATAATGCTAACCACTGTGCCACCCTGCATATGATGCTAACCACTGTGCCACCCTGTATATAATGCTAACCACTGTGCCACCCTGTATAACAGACTACAGGAGGTGGTATACAATAACATATATAATATAACATCCCTCCTGCACCGCTCCGTTCTGTCTCTATGAGATTAGGATTGGCACAGAAGCTGGTGCCTGGCACACACTTTACAGGTGATCCCTCGTTTAATCACCGCTGATTTCAATAAGTGGCAAATTGCTAGCAGATGTCTCTGTTATCTGTGAGCAGATGTGGTATGTACTAAGCGGTGATTAGTGGAGAGTAAGCTTTGCGGACGAGATAAATTCTGTTCTGGCTCCATATACAGTATACAGTATGTAAGCTAGATTGCTGTGTATATACAGGAAATGTATAATGTCGACATTGGTGAAATACTTTAAGTAGCACTGCAACCTTGTTGGTATTCTGCTGTTGACATACTCATGTCGGCGTAGGGAATGCCGACACAACGTATGTATTCTGTATGCAGCGGCACCGTAACTAGCAGATAATTTATCCCATGTATAATCCATCATGCCGGACCCTTATCTGTATGTAGGAATCTCCCCCGATGCCCACTAGCTCCGCACTTTCATTTCTCATCATGACGGATTATGTAACTGGGAACGGTTTTCTGTGTGTGTGATGGTCAGCCAGGAGGGGGCGCTGCACTACTTATTTCTGGGGGCCGGGTGTTTTCAGGGATCCCATCACAGACATGGGGAAAGGGATGTGCTCATATAATGACATGTAGTAAAGTGTTAATGTACATACATGCTGTAAATCACTTCCCGTCGGTAATGACGCCTCTGCCAACCTTCATTTTGTCCACAGTGTGCCTCATACTACTCCGTGTACAGTGGGAGACCGGGCTAGGGCGCCTCACCTTTCCTGGTATTAATGCTTGTGCTCCACGGTGAGATTAGGCCAGGAGCAATGTCTCCTTCTCTCAGATCCACCTGTCCTTATTTAGTCATAGGGGCCACGTTTCTCCCAGGCTGTCAGGACGTGTTCTAAATTTTAACCCTTCAGTGTCCCATGTGGTATTGCTCCCTCAGAGACATGGGTCTTGCCCTCTTGCCTATGATCAGCTGACCACTGCTCAACCAATCTTTTGCCCTGATTACCTGCACATGACTCCTGGGACCTATCAGCAGCCAAGACAGCCTATATAAGTCTCTCCCTGGCCATGTTCCTTTGCCAGAACAACGTCTGCTGCAGGCTGATTACTTCCTGTGTGACGTTGTCCCAGAGATTGGCTCCACAGTACAGTGTCCTCCATCTGCTGCTCTGTTACTCCCAGTGCCAGTCATTGCTAACTGGGTGTTCCCCACAGCTTCCAGTGCGTCCTGTGTTACTCCCAGTGCCAGTCATTACTAACTGGGCGTTCTCCACAGCTTCCAGTGCATCCTGTGTTACTCCCAGTGCCAGTCATTACTAACTGGGCATTCTCCACAGTTTCCAGTGCGTCCTGTGTTACTCCCAGTGCCAGTCATTACTAACTGGGCATTCTCCACAGTTTCCAGTGCGTCCTGTGTTACTTCCGGTGCCAGTCATTACTAACTGGGCATTCTCCACAGTTTCCAGTGCGTCCTGTGTTACTCCCAGTACCAGTCATTACTAACTGGGCGTTCTCCACAGTTTCCAGTGTGTCCTGTGTTACTTCCGGTGCCAGTCACCTCTGTCCCTACAGGTCACACCTCTGTCCCTACAGGCCACACCTCTTTCCATATAGGTCACACCTCTTCCCATATAGGCTACACCTCTTTCCATATAGGCCACAAACCTGCCCTGACAAGAGACCACACTTCTTTCCCTGCAGGCCACACCCCTTCCCCGCATGCTACACCTCTGTCCCTACAGGCCACACCCCTTTCCCTACAGACCACACCTTTTCCCCTGCAGGCCATACACCTGTTCCTACAGACCACTCTTCCCCTATAGGTCGGTTTGTTTACCACAATATCCGTGAATCTGTGGCTGGCTAACTTCCAGCCAGCATTTCACCTGTGAAGGACCCTTCCTCTGTCATAAAATTTTGATATCGCTGTCAGGCAGCCATTATGTGGCTCATTCCATTTTATCGTGGACATTCAGCGCATAAAATGGCCACCTCCCCTGAGAGCAGCAACAGGTTACCGTAACACGTATGATTGTCTGAAGCTGCGCTGTGTTCTGTGTTGATGACATACGTCTGTTTACATCTAATAACAAAGGCTGCGAGCAGGATATTATTGGTGGACAGGGTTCGTACTGGACTCCCTCATTCTCTTATGTCAACTGACAATATAAAGGTCACTCTATCATTATACAGGATCTTCCCAGCGCTGCCTCTGATACCCGGCGGATATTAATATTCCGCCTATTCCATGCCGATCTCTAATGCTAATATCTGACATTTATACACAAGTGGTTTAACTCCTTTATGACTGGCGCGTCCCGGTTCTCTCTGGTGCGGAGTATAACCGTGCATGTATTTGTGTATAGCAGGAAGCGTTTAAAGGGCTTTTTGGGATAATCTCAAGAACCGCTGGAAGGGTTTTCATGTTTTTATTGTTTAATAGAGAAATTGTTTAAGAAAGTTCCGGTGTATGAAGCATTAATCTATGACCAAAGGGAGCGGAGCAGTGATGGTTTTAGTAAGAGTGACAATGTCAGTATGAAAAAAATGGTAGTGCTCTACAGTGCACACAGTAGCCAGTAGTGGTACTACAGCAGCTGTGTCCTTTATATATGTCTCTGCCCCATCTCTCTTTAAGGCAAGTCTTTCCCATGAGTTCCCCTGCCTCACCCAGTTTCCCTTTGACCCCCCCCCCCCCCCCCCTCCACATGAGTACCTCTACCTCCTGGTGTGCACCTATTATCTTCCTGTCCCCATGTGTTCCTCAGTCCCCCATTCCCCATGTGATCCCCTAACCATCTCTCCCTATCTGTAACTCTGCCTCAGCCGCCATCCCCACTGTGCCCCATGGCCGATGACTGCTGGTCAGAAGTAGCATGGAGATTAATGAATGACAAAAGTAAGCCAAGCAATGAGGATTTTAGTGAAGCAAGTAAAAAACAAACACAAACATCTGAGCACTGGGACTGTGGAATGGGTAAAGGTGCCCATACACTGCCTGTGATGTCTCGCAGCAGTGTACGGACACCCGACAGCCTGCGGGACCTTCCCTGCATGCGATCCGGTGTGATGGATCGCATGCATCCCTGCTTCCCACCCGCCTCACCGCCAGGAGGAACGGGTGGTCGGATGGCCTGCCGGTCTGACCAGCTGGTCGAGTCCGATGCGGACGGGACTGTGCATCGTACCCGACGGCATGTCAGGGAGGGCCGATTTGGACTGATTTAACAGGCCGATTGGTCGCAATCTGCTGAAATCGGACCAAATCGCCTCAGTGTATGGGCACTTATGTGAAGCTGGTGTGGGTCACTAGTGAATTGTATAGTCTGTACCCAACATTAATAATTTGGAGTTGGACAGTAAGTTAAAGCCACCTGAAGGTGGATGGTAACTGTGTTCGAGACAACAGTTCATAGGGTGTAATCAGAACTGCCCAGCGGGGCCAGAACCCATTACTACCCCCGTCTGCTGATTGTCCTATTGTTATTATGTAGTTGTATGCTCCTTGGATGTGACCTTCAGATTCCCAGCAAGGTCACTGTGTTCCTGACAGGAGAGAGCTGCAAATTACCCGTGTGTGACAGGCGACGCTGATGCTAAACGCGCACCACCCAGCGCCCGTCTGCCCATTAACCACCACCACCACTGCTGACGGAGGTTTGGGGGATGTGCCCCCCTCCAGCTGATGGGGTAATTGTGTGTGAAATATGGCTGCACTCATTTCGGGTAAATAAAGTGCAAAATAAGTGTTCGGCCGTTAACCGCTCTCCTGCTGGATGGATGCTGGGATGACAGGCGGCAGGGGAAGATTTAGAGGCTCGAACGTGGCAGGAATAGTGACCCAAATCACCGGCCGCCCGGGAATATTTCCATGCGACGCTCACACAATTATTTGCTGCGCAGCTGCAGTGAGAACAACAGGCTGCCATGTCCTGTTACGGAGAATTCCTGCGCCCCCTTATTCCTGCCAGTCGCTCCCAGTCAAAAGGGCTGCAATATACTTTCACTTTGAGCTGTGATCCTTTTTACTTTCACTTTGAGCTGTGATCATTTTTACTTTCACTCTGAGCTGTGATCGTTTTTACTTTCACTTTGAGCTGTGATCGTTTTTACTTTCACTCTGAGCTGTGATCGTTTTTACTTTCACTCTGAGCTGTGATCGTTTTTACTTTCACTTTGAGCTGTGATCGTTTTTACTTTCACTTTGACCTGTGATCATTTTTACTTTCACCTTGAGCTGTGATCGTTTTTACTTTCACTTTGAGCTGTGATCCTTTTTACTTTCACTCTGGGCTGTGATCCTTTTTACTTTCACTTTGAGCTGTGATCCTTTTTACATTCACTTTGAGCTGTGATCCTTTTTACATTGACCTGTGATCATTTTTACTTTCACCTTGAGCTGTGATCGTTTTTACTTTCACTTTGAGCTGTGATCCTTTTTACTTTCACTCTGGGCTGTGATCCTTTTTACATTCACTTTGAGCTGTGATCCTTTTTACTTTCACTTTGAGCTGTGATCGTTTTTACTTTCACTCTGAGCTGTGATCGTTTTTACTTTCACTTTGAGCTGTGATCGTTTTTACTTTCACTTTGAGCTGTGATCGTTTTTACCCACAAACTCTCCATCCCACCCCCAGTCCCTATCTGCTCCTACCCCCCAATCTCTGTCCTCACAGCTCCCTCTGTCCATATTCAGCAAGTTTAAAATAGGTCATTGTTCCTGCAAAACTTGCTTTCACTTTCTGTTATGACATTTTAGTACACAAAGGAGAAATGGACTCTAGTGGTCAGTGGCGGTACTTTGCCTCATAGAGGTGAGGAGCAGTTAGCCTTTTATATATCAATGTTTTGCCTATAGATGTTCGGGGGTACAAATAACACAGATGGGCTTCCAGGGGGGTCATGGTATAAATGGCCGACGGAGACAAGTTTAACATACCGTGTGCATGGGCAGCTTGATGAGGGTAATGAAATCGCTCATGGCAACCTGCAGAAGACAAATAGGCTTTGGGCAAGTGCTGAATCAGACCCCTCTCTCTCCCAGGTGTGCTGTCTGGTATATTTGGCCACAGTGACCCCCCCCCCAGCTCAGCCCCTCCCCCTCTGTGACTGCAGACCCCTCAATCTCCCAGGTGTACGGTCAAGTAGGAGGATTAGCCACGGTGACCCCTCCCCCTGCTCAGCCCCTCCCCCAGCTCAGCCCCTCTCTGGCTGCAGACCCCTCTCTCTCCCAGGTGTATTGTCAGGTAGGAAGATTAGCCACAGTTCTCCCTCCCCCTTCTAAGCCCCTCCCCCAGCCCAGCCCCTCTGTGACTGCAGACCCCCCTCTCTCTCCCAGGTATACTGTCAGGTAAAAGGATTAGCCACAGTGCCCCCTCCCCCTTCTCAGCCCCTCCCCCAGCCCAGCCCCTCTGTGACTGCAGACCCCTCTCTCTCCCAGGTGTACTGTCAGGTAAGAGGATTAGCCACGGTGTCCCCTCCCCCTGCTGAGCCCCTCCCCCAGCTCAGCCCCTCTCTGGCTGCAGACCCCCCTCTCTCTCCCAGGTGTATTGTCAGGTAGGAGGATTAGCCACAGTGCTCCCTCCCCCTTCTCAGCCCCTCCCCCAGCTCAGCCCCTCTGTGACTGCAGACCCCTCTCTCTTCCAGGTGTACTGTCAGGTAAGAGGATTAGCCACTGTGCCCCCTCCCCCTTCTCTGCCCCTCCCCCAGCCCAGCCCCTCTGTGACTGCAGACCCCTCTCTTTCCCAGGTGTACTGTCAGGTAAGAGGATTAGCCACTGTGCCCCCTCCCCCAGCCCAGCCCCTCTATGACTGCAGACCCCCCTCTCTCTCCCAGGTGTACTGTCAGGTAAGAGGATTAGCCACGGTGCCCACTCCCCCTTCTCAGCCCCTCCCCCAGCCCAGCCCCTCTGTGACTGCAGACCCCTCTCTGTCCCAGGTGTATTGTCAGGTAGGAGGATTAGCCGCTGTGCCCCCTCCCCCAGCTTAGCCCCTCCCTTAGCTCAGCCCCTCTGTGACTGTAGACCTCTCTCTCTCCCAGGTGTACTGTCAGGTAGAATTGGCCACAGTGCCCCCTCCCCCAGCTCGGCCCCTCTGTGACTGCAGACCCCTCTCTGTCCCAGGTGTACTGACAGGTAGAATTGGCCCCAGTGCCCCCTCCCCATCTCTCCGCAGCCCCTGTATCCGGGTGCCATGTCTGATATACAGTAGGTGAGGAATGGGATGGCTGACAGCCGTGACTCGCTCTGTAATGAGTGAGGCGGCAGCTGAGGATGAGGAATGAGGATCTCGTTAGAAAGAGACGCCGGCTGGAATTAATGCTGCGGACGGATAATGTCCTATATGACTCAGATCGCGATCACAGGCTGAATTCCTGGTGGAAGCCGCGATTCCAGGAGGACGAGCGCATTATATGTACGCCATGAGTTGTGTCATTATATGCAAGGCGATTCGGTTGGACATTGTGACTGGAACAATTATACCTGTCCATAATTTCTTGTGATCGTCCCAGGCTTGTCCCCTGGAAAATGTGTATCCCTACATATTCCTATTATTGTGTAATAACCGCTGCTCGGGATGACATCTATGAATTAGGCCTATTATACCTGTATCCGTTATTATATTACAGACACTTTTGATTTGTTAAGGAGTCGCTCAAATCCCTTAAAAATGCAAATTGATAGAAGCTTAATGGACTTACGGTCAGCCGGTCTCTGACGCAGGTGTGCCCAGCCGGGGAGGGTCTGTGATGTCAGCCGGTCTCTGTCGCAGGTGTGCGCAGTCGGGGAGGGTCTGTGATGTCAGCCGGCCTCTGTCGCAGGTGTGCCCAGCTAGGGAGGGTCTGTGATGTCAGTCGGTCTCTGTCACAGGTGTGAGCAGTCAAGGAGGGTCTGTGTTGTCAGCCGGTCTCTGACGCAGGTGTGCCCAGCCGGGGAGGGTCTGTGATGTCAGCCGGTCTCTGTCGCAGGTGTGCCCAGCCGGGGAGGGTCTGTGATGTCAGCCGGTCTCTGTCGCAGGTGTGCCCAGCTGGGGAGGGTCTGTGATGTCAGCCGGTCTCTGTCGCAGGTGTGCCCAGCCGGGCAGGCTCTGTAAAGTCAGCCGGTCTCTGTCGCAGGTGTGCCCAGCCGGGGAGGGTCTGTGATGTCAGCCGGACTCTGTCGCAGGTGTGCCTAGCCGGGGAGGGTCTGTGGTGTCAGCCGGTCTCTGACGCAGGTGTGCCCAGCCGGGGAGGGTCTGTGATGTCAGCCGGTCTCTGACGCAGGTGTGCCCAGCCGGGGAGGGTCTGTGGTGTCAGCCGGTCTCTGTCGCAGGTGTGCCCAGACGGGGAGGGTCTCTGATGTCAGCCGGTCTCTGACGCAGGTGTGCCCAACTGGGGAGGGTCTGTGATGTCAGCCGGTCTCTGTCGCAGGTGTGCCCAGCCGGGGAGGGTCTGTGATGTCAGCCGGTCTCTGTCGCAGGTGTGCCCAGCTGGGGAGGGTCTGTGATGTCAGCCGGTCTCTGTCGCAGGTGTGCCCAGCCGGGGAGGGTTTGTGATGTCAGCCGGTCTCTGTCGCAGGTGTGCCCAGCCGGGGAGGGTCTGTGATGTCAGCCGGTCTCTGTCGCAGGTGTGCCCAGCCGGGGAGGGTCTGTGATGTCAGCCGGTCTCTGTCGCAGGTGTGCCCAGCCGGGGAGGGTTTGTGATGTCAGCCGGTCTCTGTCGCAGGTGTGCCCAGCCGGGGAGGGTCTGTGATGTCAGCCTGTCTCTGTCGCAGGTGTGCCCAGCCGGGGAGGGTCTGTGATGTCAAGCCGGTCTCTGGCGCAGGTGTGCCTAGCCAGGGAGGGTCGGTGATGTCAGCCGGTCTCTGTCGCAGGTGTGCGCAGTCGGGGAGGGTCTGTGATGTCAGTCGGTCTCTGAGGCAGGTGTGCCCAGTCGGGGAGGGTCTGTGATGTCAGCCGGTCTCTGTCGCAGGTGTGCGCAGTCGGGGAGGGTCTGTGATGTCAGCCGGACTCTGATGCAGGTGAGCGCAGTCGGGGAGGGTCTGTGTTGTCAGCCGGTCTCTGACGCAGGTGTGCCCAGCCGGGGAGGGTCTGTGATGTCAGCTGGTCTCTGTCGCAGGTGTGAGCAGTCGGGGAGGGTCTGTGATGTCAGCCGGTCTCTGTCACAGGTGTGCCCAGCCGGGGAGGGTCTGTGATGTCAGTCGGTCTCTGACGCAAGTGTGCGCCATTGGGGAGGGTCTGTGATGTCAGCCGGTCTCTGACGCAGGTGTGCCCAACTGGGGAGGGCCTGTGATGTCAGCCGGTCTCTGTCGCAGGTGTGCCCAGCCGGGGAGGGTCTGTGATGTCAGCCGGTCTCTGTCGCAGGTGTGCCCAGCCGGGGAGGGTCTGTGATGTCAAGCCGGTCTCTGGCGCAGGTGTGCCTAGCCAGGGAGGGTCTGTGATGTAAGCCGGTCTCTGATGCAGGTGTGCCCAGTCGGGGAGGGTCTGTGATGTCAGTCGGTCTCTGAGGCAGGTGTGCCCAGCCGGGGAGGGTCTGTGATGTCAGCTGGTCTCTGAGGCAGGTGTGCCCAGCCGGGGGGAGTCTGTGATGTCAGCCGGTCTCTGTCGCAGGTGTGCGCAGTCGGGGAGGGTCTGTGATGTCAGCCGGACTCTGACGCAGGTGAGCGCAGTCGGGGAGGGTCTGTGTTGTCAGCCGGTCTCTGACGCAGGTGTGCCCAGCCGGGGAGGGTCTGTGATGTCAGCTGGTCTCTGTCGCAGGTGTGAGCAGTCGGGGAGGGTCTTTGATGTCAGCCGGTCTCTGTCACAGGTGTGCCCAGCCGGGGAGGGTCTGTGATGTCAGTCGGTCTCTGACGCAAGTGTGCGCCATTGGGGAGGGTCTGTGATGTCAGCCGGTCTCTGACGCAGGTGTGCCCAGCCGGGATGGGTCTGTGATAACAGCCGGTCTCTGTCGCAGGTGTGCCCAGCCGGGGAGGGTCTGTGATGTCAGCCGGTCTCTGTTGCAGGTTTGCCCAGCTGGGGAGGGTCTGTGATGTCAGCAGGTCTCTGTCGCAGGTGTGCCTGGAGGGTCTGTGATGTCAGCCGGTCTCTGTCGGAGGTGTGCGCAGCCGGGGAGGTTCTGTGATGTCAGCCGGTCTCTGTCGCAGGTGTGCGCAGCCGGGGAGGGTCTGTGATGTCAGCAGGTCTCTGTCGCAGGTGTGCGCAGTCGGGGAGGGTCTGTGATGTCAGCAGGTCTCTGTCGCAGGTGTGCGGGGAGGGTCTGTGATGTCAGCAGGTCTTTGTCGGAGGTGTGCGCAGCCGGGAAGGGTCTGTGATGTCAGCCGATCTCTGTCGCAGGTGTGCCCAGCCAGGGTGGGTCTGTGAGGTCAGCCGGTCTCTGTCACAGGTGTGCCCAGCCGGGGAGGGTCTGTGATGTCAGCATGTCTCTGTCGCAGGTGTGCGCAGCCGGGGAGGGTCTGTGATGTCAGCCGGTCTCTGTCGCAGGTGTGCGCAGTTGGGGAGGGTCTGTGATGTCAGCCGGTCCCTGTCAAAGGTGTGCAGAGCCGGGGAGATTCTGTGATGTCAGCCGGTCTCTGTTGCAGGTTTGCGCAGTCGGGGAGGGTCTGTGATGTCAGCCGGTCTCTGTCGCAGGTGTGCCCAGTCGGGGAGGGTCTGTGATGTCAGTCGGTCTCTGAGGCAGGTGTGCCCAGCCGGGGAGGGTCTGTGATGTCAGCCGGTCTCTGTCGCAGGTGTGCACAGTCAGGGAGGGTCTGTGATGTCAGCCGGTCTCTGTCGCAGGTGTGCGCAGCCGGGGAGGGTCTGTGATGTCAGCAGGTCTCTGTCGCAGGTGTGCGCAGTCGGGGAGGGTCTGTGATGTCAGCAGGTCTCTGTCGCAGGTGTGCGGGGAGGGTCTGTGATGTCAGCAGGTCTTTGTCGGAGGTGTGCGCAGCCGGGAAGGGTCTGTGATGTCAGCCGATCTCTGTCGCAGGTGTGCCCAGCCAGGGTGGGTCTGTGAGGTCAGCCGGTCTCTGTCACAGGTGTGCCCAGCCGGGGAGGGTCTGTGATGTCAGCATGTCTCTGTCGCAGGTGTGCGCAGCCGGGGAGGGTCTGTGATGTCAGCCGGTCTCTGTCGCAGGTGTGCGCAGTTGGGGAGGGTCTGTGATGTCAGCCGGTCCCTGTCAAAGGTGTGCAGAGCCGGGGAGATTCTGTGATGTCAGCCGGTCTCTGTTGCAGGTTTGCGCAGTCGGGGAGGGTCTGTGATGTCAGCCGGTCTCTGTCGCAGGTGTGCCCAGTCGGGGAGGGTCTGTGATGTCAGTCGGTCTCTGAGGCAGGTGTGCCCAGCCGGGGAGGGTCTGTGATGTCAGCCGGTCTCTGTCGCAGGTGTGCACAGTCGGGGAGGGTCTGTGATGTCAGCCGGTCTCTGTCGCAGGTGTGCGCAGTCGGGGAGTGTCTGTGATGTCAGCCGGTCTCTGTCACAGGTGTGTGCAGTCGGGGAGGGTCTGTGATGTCAGCCGGTCTCTGTCGCAGGTGTGCGCAGTCGGGGAGTGTCTGTGATGTCAGCCGGTCTCTGTCACAGGTGTGTGCAGTCGGGGAGGGTCTGTGATGTCAGCCGGTCTCTGTCGCAGGTGTGCGGGGAGGGTCTGTGATGTCAGACGGTCTCTGTCGCAGGTGTGCACAGTCGGGGAGGGTCTGCGATGTTGGTTGGTGAATTGTGTATGATTTCATGACTTGTCCCACGACATTATTGGGCCTCATCATAGTCCATCGTCGGATCCCATCAATTCCCAAGAGTGCGGTGACTTTGCGGAGGTAGCCAGATATCTGCGCTTTAAATCACAGGGGCCGTGTGAGGACAGAGCGGAGATTCGCTGACCCAGATCTGATATCTGTGATATCCAAATGACGTATGATAAAATCTGCAGTGCAGATAATTACACATCGCACTTTCCCGACTACAGCGCGCCGCCATTAGTGTGTCCGCGACGCCACCTTACCAGCGATGACACAGATGGTTGATAAAGCAATATCCCCCCTCTCCCATCTGTATACTCTGGCTGTACAGACCGCTTTACATGTTATTACAGAATACGTTCCGCGGATCATGCAAAAGCGCCTCGGAGCCCCATAAACGCCCCATGGGCGGCTCACAGAGTCTAATAATTGTTATATCGGCATAATTGGACATTTTTCCTCAATCCCGGTCTATTGGATTTTGTCATTTTGTTTACAGAGATGTCATTACCTCTGACACTGGCGATAACTCGTACCCTGATCCCCTCACCAAATACATCGCCTGGAAGGATCCTGAGATTACGGTTTCCATGGAAACACAGAGGGAGAAAAATTAAAGTTGATGACAATTCCACCGATCTCATCCTTCCATTAGCACGGGCGACGTGCGTACAGGCCGCTGGCGCAGAATGCAAATTAGCCACGCTAGCGCTGGGTGCCACAGACGGGGGGGGGGGGGGGTTACATTGTGGGTGCAGGGGGTTCGGCGATTATAGGGCTAACCCCATCCTTTAGCGTTTAAAATAAAAGGGCATTTCTTCCAGAGTCTCTTATGTTAGAGATTGCCCGTAAGGTCAGGTGTTACCCCCAATAGGGCAACAAGGAAGAACTGCCCTGGGTGATGGGGTATAACGTATAAACTTCACATAAATGACTTGAGACACATCCTGTCCCCAAATTGTAACACGATTTCCCTGTAATCTCTGGGACACAACAGTTGGAAATCACCGTCATCATTGCTCAATGACGACGGGAACTAAAGGTAACATGACAATTGTCGCACACACAAATGGTCGCCTTGGTTTTTTATTCATATTATTTTCATACAAGATTTCACCCAAGAAGCTGAAAAAAGTTGTCATCTATTCTAAGTCGACATTTTGACTGTGTTGACCTTTCGAGGACAGATCAGAGGATTAATTGGGTCAATCCATGGTGTATATCCCCCTCCCCACACCTCTCCAACAAAACAACCTAAAATTAATTTCCATGCCAGGTAGAGCCTGGCGCTGCTGCGTGTGCCCCCTCCTGTCTGGTGCCTGCTGTTATTTTCTTTCCCATCTTTGTACAGTCCGGCAGATGGATGTGATAGCCGGGTATATAGCACAGAGAGGCTCCCTGTATACTATTGTATTCACCACAGAGAGGCTCCCTGTATACTATTGTATTCACCAGAGAGAGGCTCCCTGTATACTATTGTATTCACCACAGAGAGGCTCCCTGTATACTATTGTATTCACCACAGAGAGGCTCCCTGTATACTATTGTATTCACCACGGAGTGGCTCCCTGTATACTATTGTATTCACCACAGAGAGGCTCCCTGTATACTATTGTATTCACCACAGAGAGGCTCCCTGTATACTATTGTATTCACCACAGAGCGGCTCCCTGTATACTATTGTATTCACCACAGAGAGGCTGTATACTATTGTATTCACCACAGAGTGGCTCCCTGTATACTATTGTATTCACCACAGAGCGGCTCCCTGTATACTATTGTATTCACCACAGAACGGCTCCCTGTATACTATTGTATTCACCACAGAGAGGCTGTATACTATTGTATTCACCACGGAGTGGCTCCCTGTATACTATTGTATTCACCACAGAACGGCTCCCTGTATACTATTGTATTCACCACAGAGAGGCTGTATACTATTGTATTCACCACGGAGTGGCTCCCTGTATACTATTGTATTCACCACAGAGAGGCTGTATACTATTGTATTCACCACAGAGTGGCTCCCTGTATACTATTGTATTCACCACAGAGCGGCTCCCTGTATACTATTGTATTCACCACAGAACGGCTCCCTGTATACTATTGTATTCACCACAGAGAGGCTGTATACTATTGTATTCACCACGGAGTGGCTCCCTGTATACTATTGTATTCACCACAGAACGGCTCCCTGTATACTATTGTATTCACCACAGAGAGGCTGTATACTATTGTATTCACCACGGAGTGGCTCCCTGTATACTATTGTATTCACCACAGAACGGCTCCCTGTATACTATTGTATTCACCACAGAGAGGCTGTATACTATTGTATTCACCACAGAGTGGCTCCCTGTATACTATTGTATTCACCACAGAGACGCTCCCTATATACTATTGTATTCACCACAGAGAGGCTCCCTGTATACTATTGTATTCACCACAGAGAGGCTCCCTGTATACTATTGTATTCACCACAGAGAGGCTCCCTGTATACTATTGTATTCACCACAGAGAGGCTCCCTGTATACTATTGTATTCACCACAGAGAGGCTGTATACTATTGTATTCACCACAGAGAGGCTCCCTGTATACTATTGTATTCACCACAGAGAGGCTCCCTGTATACTATTGTATTCACCACAGAGAGGCTCCCTGTATACTATTGTATTCACCACAGAGAAGCTGTATACTATTGTATTCACCACAGAATGGCTCCCTGTATACTATTGTATTCACCACAGAGAGGCTCCCTGTATACTATTGTATTCACCACAGAGAGGCTGTATACTATTGTATTCACCACAGAGAGGCTCCCTGTATACTATTGTATTCACCACAGAGAGGCTCCCTGTATACTATTGTATTCACCACAGAGCGGCTCCCTGTATACTATTGTATTCACCACAGAGAGGCTCCCTGTATACTATTGTATTCACCACAGAGAAGCTATATACTATTGTATTCACCACAGAGAGGCTGTATACTATTGTATTCACCACAGAGTGGCTCCCTGTATACTATTGTATTCACCACAGAGACGCTCCCTATATACTATTGTATTCACCACAGAGTGGCTCCCTGTATACTATTGTATTCACCACAGAGACGCTCCCTATATACTATTGTATTCACCACAGAGAGGCTCCCTGTATACTATTGTATTCACCACAGAGAGGCTCCCTGTATACTATTGTATTCACCACGGAGTGGCTCCCTGTATACTATTGTATTCACCACAGAGACGCTCCCTGTATACTATTGTATTCACCACAGAGAGGCTCCCTGTATACTATTGTATTCACCACAGAGAGACTCC
The DNA here is from genome assembly GCF_055691185.1 of Crinia signifera. Classification (NCBI taxonomy): domain Eukaryota; kingdom Metazoa; phylum Chordata; class Amphibia; order Anura; family Myobatrachidae; genus Crinia; species Crinia signifera. Next base: position 6,528,170 of record NC_139220.1, read on the forward strand.
CTGTATACTATTGTATTCACCACAGAGAGGCTCCCTGTATACTATTGTATTCACCACAGAGAGGCTGTATACTATTGTATTCACCACAGAGAGGCTCCCTGTATACTATTGTATTCACCACAGAGAGGCTCCCTGTATACTATTGTATTCACCCCAGAGAGGCTCCCTGTATACTATTGTATTCACCACAGAGAAGCTATATACTATTGTATTCACCACAGAGAGGCTGTATACTATTGTATTCACCACAGAGAGGCTGTATACTATTGTATTCACCACAGAATGGCTCCCTGTATACTATTGTATTCACCACAGAGAGGCTCCCTGTATACTATTGTATTCACCACAGAGAGGCTGTATACTATTGTATTCACCACAGAGAGGCTCCCTGTATACTATTGTATTCACCACAGAGAGGCTCCCTGTATACTATTGTATTCACCACAGAGCGGCTCCCTGTATACTATTGTATTCACCACAGAGAGGCTCCCTGTATACTATTGTATTCACCACAGAGAAGCTATATACTATTGTATTCACCACAGAGAGGCTGTATACTATTGTATTCACCACAGAGAGGCTGTATACTATTGTATTCACCACAGAGAGGCTGTATACTATTGTATTCACCACAGAGAGGCTGTATACTATTGTATTCACCACAGAGAGCCCTGTATACTATTGTATTCACCACAGAGAGGCTCCCTGTATACTATTGTATTCACCACAGAGAGGCTCCCTGTACAGTGTATACTATTGTATTCACCACAGAGAGGCTCCCTGTATACTATTGTATTCACCACAGAGAGGCTCCCTGTATACTATTGTATTCACCACAGAGAAGCTATATACTATTGTATTCACCACAGAGAGGCTGTATACTATTGTATTCACCACAGAGAGGCTGTATACTATTGTATTCACCACAGAGAGGCTGTATACTATTGTATTCACCACAGAGAGGCTCCCTGTATACTATTGTATTCACCACAGAGAGGCTCCCTGTATACTATTGTATTCACCACAGAGAGGCTGTATACTATTGTATTCACCACAGAGAGGCTGTATACTATTGTATTCACCACAGAGAGGCTGTATACTATTGTATTCACCACAGAGAGGCTCCCTGTATACTATTGTATTCACCACAGAGAGGCTCCCTGTATACTATTGTATTCACCACAGAGCGGCTCCCTGTATACTATTGTATTCACCACAGAGAGGCTCCCTGTATACTATTGTATTCACCACAGAGCGGCTCCCTGTATACTATTGTATTCACCACAGAGAGGCTGTATACTATTGTATTCACCACAGAGTGGCTCCCTGTATACTAATGTATTCACCACAGAGAGGCTCCCTGTATACTATTGTATTCACCACAGAGAGGCTCCCTGTATACTACTGTATTCACCACAGAGAGGCTCCCTGTATACTATTGTATTCACCACAGAGAGGCTGTATACTATTGTATTCACCACAGAGAGGCTCCCTGTATACTATTGTATTCACCACAGAGAGGCTGTATACTATTGTATTCACCACAGAGAGGCTCCCTGTATACTATTGTATTCACCACAGAGAGGCTCCCTGTATACTATTGTATTCACCACAGAGAGGCTGTATACTATTGTATTCACCACAGAGAGGCTCCCTGTATACTACTGTATTCACCACAGAGAGGCTCCCTGTATACTATTGTATTCACCACAGAGAGGCTGTATACTATTGTATTCACCACAGAGAGGCTCCCTGTATACTATTGTATTCACCACAGAGAGGCTGTATACTATTGTATTCACCACAGAGAGGCTCCCTGTATACTATTGTATTCACCACAGAGAGGCTGTATACTATTGTATTCACCACAGAGAGGCTCCCTGTATACTATTGTATTCACCACAGAGAGGCTCCCTGTATACTATTGTATTCACCACAGAGAGGCTGTATACTATTGTATTCACCACAGAGAGGCTCCCTGTATACTACTGTATTCACCACAGAGAGGCTCCCTGTATACTATTGTATTCACCACAGAGAGGCTGTATACTATTGTATTCACCACAGAGAGGCTCCCTGTATACTATTGTATTCACCACAGAGAGGCTGTATACTATTGTATTCACCACAGAGTGGCTCCCTCTATACTATTGTATTCACCACAGAGAGGCTCCCTGTATACTATTGTATTCACCACAGAGCGGCTCCCTGTATACTATTGTATTCACCACAGAGAGGCTGTATACTATTGTATTCACCACAGAGAGGCTGTATACTATTGTATTCACCACAGAGAGGCTCCCTGTATACTATTGTATTCACCACAGAGAGGCTCCCTGTATACTATTGTATTCACCACAGAGAGGCTCCCTGTATACTATTGTATTCACCACAGAGAGGCTGTATACTATTGTATTCACCACAGAGAGGCTGTATACTATTGTATTCACCACAGAATGGCTGAAGAGCACAGAACCCAACAATTACATATAGCTGTAGTTATCGTCAGGGTTTGGAATAACATAAGAGGGGTATAGTGTGTTCTGGTCCCTTTCTTTCATGTGCGCCCCCTCACGTTCTTGGACACCCTCCGGGATGGATTGGGCAGCTCTCTGGCTGCTGGGTTTCCTGCACAACCACGTGACATGCCAGGGCCAGCGTCCATTGCTCATGCTCCGGGCCCTTATAACAAATGGGCCCGTCCGATCACAGTCATGGATCACGCACTCTGGACAGTAACAGCCGCAGCTGCTGGGAAGGGAGATTGGAGCGTTGTCGCTCCCACTCGGCCGTAATGATTCTGCAGAACAAGCTTATTATTTTTGTGGCGTTCCTGAGTGATGTGACGGCCTTAATGGGCTCATCATAGATTTATAATCCTTCTGTCGCTGCCTCGGGCTGGTGTCTGGGTGAGATGAAGACATCGCTGGCTGTACAAGACTCCGGTGCATCAATACTCTCAGATACCTGATTGCCGCCTGGAATTACCTCACGTACACCCGCGCTGCCCAGTCACTGACCTGGCTGCTGCACTCTGGTTCAGCCGGGCAATGGTTTGCTGGGCGGAACACTTTACGCCTTTTTAACCCCATTAGAAGCCAAATTTTGTCAAACCCCTGCTTAGTGGGCGGCTGCAAATAACTGTCAAAGTTTCCAGACCGCCCAGCAGGTCACATGGCCCAGGTCACCCGGCAGCAGGTGCACAGTGAGAGTTCACCAACTGTCACATTTTCCAGAGCACAATGGTGATGCACTGTAAATGGTAGCCAGAATTTTTGCCACATAACGCAGAGCAACCAGTCCCAATGCCAACGATTCTCTGCACATCTACGGCCCTAGGACCTCTATATTGGTATATGACGCACCCTGCTCAAACGGCGGCATCATAGTAAGATGCCACTCATATGTCGACCTTATGATATTAATATATAGATATTAAAGACTGGTCTACACATTGAAAAGGTCAACATTAAGTTTTTATGATTTTTGGGACATTTTCATACTTTAATATATATGGCCTCAGATTGGAAACGGTAACGTGTGCCGGGGCAGCGGTAGCGGAATGAGACGCCTGGGCTGCAGCATGGCGAGGGTACGCTCTACACTAATTGTGGGGGAACGTGATCTGGCGTTGACATTGATTCCAAAATAGTGAAAAACTCATGTAGACGTTTTCTTGCGTCGATCATTTCCATCTTGCTTATATCGACCCTGTTATCAGTGTTGACCATTTAGGCACTGTTGACTCTCAATCCAGATCCCTTTAAGTATACGCAGCATATACAGTATATACAGAGGAGGCTGCTATTGTTTGTTAATCCCTGTGGCCTTGCGTAGAGGTGACAGACTTGTCCGGACTCCTGTGCTGGAGAGGACACCGGCGGCCTAGTGTCAGGCCGACCTTCATCCACAGAGACATCGTCCTACGTCTGGCAGGTGACTCAGACAGAGCTGCACTGTGACCTTTCCTATCTGTGGCTTCCATGGTGCAGGGACACAGGAGGGACATCTCTCTCGCCCTGTTACCGTCCCTATGCGGTGTGTCACAGCCGAGATATACAGACACCGGTCACCGCTTGCTGCGTATTCCTGAGACTGGCCACGGCTGTATATGGCTGTGGTTCCCCCTTGGGGTGGTTGTGAGCTTTAATGGGATGCTGCAAAAAAATGCCATATGGTGTGATTTTTAGTCATGAAAATGTGCAAATATGAGGACAAGTGCAATATGGGAGACATGGTAATGTGCATTTTTGTGTAAAAAAAATGACTCCCCCCCCCCCCCCCCGAGCATAACTAGCCCCGGGCCCCTTGAGCTGGAGCTGGTTCCAAAAATACAGGGAACGAAAAAACTGGATGTCCCCTGTATTTTGGCTACAACAGCCCGCGTTGTCATGCCACAGCCGGGGGACACTTTTTACGTAAGGTAGCCCAGCCGTACCATTCTCACCGTGGCTGGTCAGCCCTGGACGGAGTACCTGTATCTGATTGGTTGCTACGGGCAATATCTCCACTTCTGTAAACCGCACTTTAGTACATGTACCCCAAAATGTCAACGTGTTTTGAATGTCGCCAGTCTAGTACCCTTTTCACATTGCAAATGCCGAGTCGCATCCGGGATTTGAACACTGTTCCGTCCCGGGGGCGACATGGCATTTACGAGGTGAAGATATTGCCTTGTCGCTGACATCATTGGGGGCGGAGCAGGGGAGGATATGACGCTGCCTCCTCCCTATAGTGTGAACGGGACCGGGGTTACCCGTTTACACTGCACAGCAACCCAGGTACGACCTGGGATTGACCCTTCTTTTAACTTGGGTCTGATTGCTGGGTTGGTGGCCCTTTCACACTGCACAGTGACCCGGGTTATTTGTGCGGTGTAAAGGGGTATTAATATCAACATGGCCAGTGACAGGAAAAATATATATATATATTTATAACTGTCGATGGCTGAACTGTTTACACCACAATGTTGACATATATTAAACATAAAGTACAATGTACTGCCGACAGCCTGGTGTCGCCCGGCTAAGTGTACCGGCTAATGGCAGAAGCCATTAGGCCGTATGTAAACTGTACAGTGGGATCATCACCTGCTTGGATCTGTGATCTGTGTGGTGGTTATTCTGTGCTCTCCTCAGGGTGGGACAGGCGTGGGGGGCCTGCGTGTGGGGCGCAGTGGTATATGGGCAGTGCTGTGTGTGCATAGTATAGATTACAGGGTGGGACAGGCGTGGGGGGCCTGTGTGTGGGGCGCTGTGCTTTATGGGAAGTGCTGTGTGTGCATAGTATAGATTACAGGGTGGGACAGGCGTGGGGGGTCTGCATGGGGGGCGCAGGGCTATATGGGAAGTGTTGTGTGTGCATAGTATAGATTACAGGGTGGGACAGGCGTGGGGGGCCTGCGTGTGGGGCGCAGTGGTATATGGGAAGTGTTGTGTGTGCATAGTATAGATTACAGGGTGGGACAGGCGTGTGGGGCCTGTGAGTGGGGCGCAGTGGTATATAGGCAGTGCTGTGTGTGCATAGTATAGATTACAGGGTGGGACAGGCGTGGGGGGTCTGCGTGTGGGGCGCAGGGCTATATGGGAAGTGTTGTGTGTGCATAGTATAGATTACAGGGTGGGACAGGCGTGGGGGGCCTGCATGTGGGGCGCAGTGGTATATGGGAAGTGCTGTGTGTGCATAGTATAGATTACAGGGTGGGACAGGCGTGGGGGGTCTGCGTGTGGGGCGCTGTGCTTTATGGGAAGTGCTGTGTGTGCATAGTATAGATTACAGGGTGGGACAGGCGTGGGGGGTCTGCATGGGGGGCGCAGGGCTATATGGGAAGTGTTGTGTGTGCATAGTATAGATTACAGGGTGGGACAGGCGTGGGGGGCCTGCGTGTGGGGCGCAGTGGTATATGGGAAGTGTTGTGTGTGCATAGTATAGATTACAGGGTGGGACAGGCGTGGGGGGCCTGCATGGGGGGCGCAGTGGTATATGAGAAGTGCTGTGTGTGCATAGTATAGATTACAGGGTGGGACAGGCGTGGGGGGCCTGCGTGTGGGGGCAGTGGTATATGGGAAGTGCTGTGTGTGCATAGTATAGATTACAGGGTGGGACAGGCGTGGGGGGCCTGCGTGTGGGGCGCAGTGGTATATGGGAAGTGTTGTGTGTGCATAGTATAGATTACAGGGTGGGACAGGCGTGGGGGGCCTGCATGGGGGGCGCAGTGGTATATGAGAAGTGCTGTGTGTGCATAGTATAGATTACAGGGTGGGACAGGCGTTGGGGGTCTGCATGGGGGGCGCAGGGCTATATGGGAAGTGTTGTGTGTGCATAGTATTGGGACATGCGTGGGGGGCCTGCGCGTGGGGGGCAGGGCTATATGGGAAGTGTTGTGTGTGCATAGTATAGATTACAGGGTGGGACTGGCGTGGGGGGTCTGCGTGTGGGGCGCAGGGCTATATGGGCAGTGTTGTGTGTGCATAGTATTGGGACATGCGTGGGGGGCCTGCGCGTGGGGGGCAGGGCTATATGGGAAGTGTTGTGTGTGCATAGTATAGATTACAGGGTGGGACAGGCGTGGGGGGTCTGCGTGTGGGGCGCAGGGCTATATGGGAAGTGTTGTGTGTGCATAGTATTGGGACATGCGTGGGGGGCAGGGCAGGGCTATATGGGAAGTGTTGTGTGTGCATAGTATAGATTACAGGGTGGGACAGGCGTGGGGGGCCTGCGTGTGGGGCGCTGTGCTTTATGGGAAGTGCTGTGTGTGCATAGTATAGATTACAGGGTGGGACAGGCGTGGGGGGTCTGCGTGTGGGGCGCAGGGCTATATGGGCAGTGTTGTGTGTGCATAGTATTGGGACATGCGTGGGGGGCCTGCGAGTGGGGGGCAGGGCTATATGGGAAGTGTTGTGTGTGCATAGTATAGATTACAGGGTGGGACAGGCGTGGGGGGTCTGCGTGTGGGGCGCAGGGCTATATGGGAAGTGTTGTGTGTGCATAGTATTGGGACAGGCGTGGGGGACCTGCGCGTGGGGGGCAGGGCTATATGGGCAGTGTTGTGTGTGCATAGACACATCACAGCTGTATAATACGGGGCAGGTGACACCAGATAGCAGAGGAGGAGACCAGGAAATATAGGGCAGGGGTGCGGATTACCTGGACATCTGCTGAGGATGGATTTGCACTAATTAGCACATGATTAGGAACACGAGTACCCCAGGGGGATCCGCTGATGACAGGGAGGTCGGGGATGGGAGAGCTATTGTGTAACATGCCGTCAGATTATCCGCATCACGGGATTATGGGACAGGGTCCCCTCAGTCACCCAGAGGGGGCGTAGTAACGCTGAACACCTGCCTTACATATCAGCTTGTTATACTGAGTGCTGTACCCGATATATTCACCCCCCCCAGATAGGAGCGATTCTCAGGGCAGCACAATGATGACTGTGCCCGGGCATGTAGGGGAATGCTGGCACTCAGCCTGGCACAGCTGATAGACATGAGTGACTCTCAGGCTCTGGGCTGCACTGTGATGAATGCACCCGGGTATATAGGAGAAAGCTGGCACTCTGCCTGGCACAGCTCTCTCGCTGCGGGTAACATATGGAGAAGGGAATGTGTCGGTGATGGACAGTCTGTCTCCTGCTCCCGCGTTCCCGTCATCACCGGGATTAATATACTGCAGGAAAAGCCCAAGTAACTCTTCTGTCAGCAGTGAGTAGAGATTACAGTGCCAGGCAGGGTGAGGCCTGAGAGTGGTGTCTACAGATGTTAGGTGGCAGTGCCAGGCAGGGTGAGGCCTGAGAGCGGTGTGTATAGATGTCAGGTGGCAGTGCCAGGCAGGGTGAGGCCTGAGAGTGGTGTGTACAGATGTCAAGTGGCAGTGCCAGGCAGGGTGAGGCCTGAGAGTGGTGTGTACAGATGTCAGGTGGCAGTGCCAGGCAGGGTGAGGCCTGAGAGCGGTGAGTATAGATATCAGGTGGCAGTGCCAGGCAGGGTGAGGCCTGAGAGTGGTGTGTACAGATGTCAGGTGGCAGTGCCAGGCAGGGTGAGGCCTGAGAGCGGTGAGTATAGATTTCAGATGGCAGTGCCAGGCAGGGTGAGGCCTGAGAGTGGTAAATATAGATGGCAGTGCCAGGCAGGGTGAGGCCTGAGAGCGGTGAGTATAGATGTCAGGTGGCAGTGCCAGGCAGGGTGAGGCCTGAGAGCAGTGAGTATAGATGTCAGGTGGCAGTGCCAGGCAGGGTGAGGCCTGAGAGCAGTGAGTATAGATGTCAGGTGGCAGTGCCAGGCATGGTGAGGCCTGAGATTGGTGTGTATAGATGTCAGGTGGCAGTGCCAGGCATGGTGAGGCATGAGAGTGGTGAGTATAGATGTCAGGTGGCAGTGCCAGGCAGGATGAGGCCTGAGATCGAGGTGAGGTGGCAGTGCCAGGCAGGGTGAGGCCTGAGAGCGGTATGTACAGATGTCAGGTGGCAGTGCCAAGCAGGGTGAGGCCTGAGAGCAGTGTGTATAGATGTCAGGTGGCAGTGCCAGGCAGGGTGAAGCCTGAGAGCAGTGTGTAGAGATGTCAGGTGGCAGTGCCAGGCAGGGTGAAGCCTGAGAGCGGTGTGTATAGATGTCAGGTGGCAGTGCCAGGCAGGGTGAGGCCTGAGAGTGGTGTGTACAGATGTCAAGTGGCAGTGCCAGGCAGGGTGAGGCCTGAGAGTGGTGTGTACAGATGTCAGGTGGCAGTGCCAGGCAGGGTGAGGCCTGAGAGCGGTGAGTATAGATATCAGGTGGCAGTGCCAGGCAGGGTGAGGCCTGAGAGTGGTGTGTACAGATGTCAGGTGGCAGTGCCAGGCAGGGTGAGGCCTGAGAGCGGTGAGTATAGATTTCAGATGGCAGTGCCAGGCAGGGTGAGGCCTGAGAGTGGTAAATATAGATGGCAGTGCCAGGCAGGGTGAGGCCTGAGAGCGGTGAGTATAGATGTCAGGTGGCAGTGCCAGGCAGGGTGAGGCCTGAGAGCAGTGAGTATAGATGTCAGGTGGCAGTGCCAGGCAGGGTGAGGCCTGAGAGCAGTGAGTATAGATGTCAGGTGGCAGTGCCAGGCATGGTGAGGCCTGAGAGTGGTGTGTATAGATGTCAGGTGGCAGTGCCAGGCATGGTGAGGCATGAGAGTGGTGAGTATAGATGTCAGGTGGCAGTGCCAGGCAGGATGAGGCCTGAGATCGAGGTGAGGTGGCAGTGCCAGGCAGGGTGAGGCCTGAGAGCGGTATGTACAGATGTCAGGTGGCAGTGCCAAGCAGGGTGAGGCCTGAGAGCAGTGTGTATAGATGTCAGGTGGCAGTGCCAGGCAGGGTGAAGCCTGAGAGCAGTGTGTAGAGACGTCAGGTGGCAGTGCCAGGCAGGGTGAAGCCTGAGAGCAGTGTGTAGAGATGTCAGGTGGCAGTGCCAGGCAGGGTGAGGCCTGAGAGCGGTGAGTATAGATGTCAGGTGGCAGTGCCAGGCAGGGTGAGGCTTGAGAGTGGTGTGTACAGATGTCAGGTGGCAGTGCCAGGCAGGGTGAGACCTGAGAGCGGTGAGTATAGATGTCAGATGGCAGTGCCAGGCAGGGTGAGGCCTGAGAGCGGTGAGTATAGATGTCAGGTGGCAGTGCCAGGCTGGGTGAGGCCTGAGAGTGGTGTGTACAGATGTCAGGTGGCAGTGCCAGGCAGGGTGAAGCCTGAGAGCAGTGTGTAGAGATGTCAGGTGGCAGTGCCAGGCAGGGTGAAGCCTGAGAGCAGTGTGTAGAGATGTCAGGTGGCAGTGCCAGGCAGGGTGAGGCCTGAGAGCGGTGTGTATAGATTTCAGGTGGCAGTGCCAGGCAGGGTGAGACCTGAGCGTGGTGTGTACAGATGTCAGGTGGCAGTGCCAGGCAGGGTGAGACCTGAGCGTGGTGTGTACAGATGTCAGGTGGCAGTGCCAGGCAGGGTGAGACCTGAGCGTGGTGTGTACAGATGTCAGGTGGCAGTGCCAGGCAGGGTGAGGCCTGAGAGTGGTGTGTACAGATGTCAGGTGGCAGTGCCAGGCAGGGTGAGGCCTGAGAGCGCTGTGTATACATGTCAGGTGGCAGTGCCAGGCAGGGTGAGGCCTGAGAGCGGTGTGTACAGATGTCAGGTGGCAGTGCCAGGCAGGGTGAGGCCTGAGAGCGGTGTGTATAGATGTCAGGTGGCAGTGCCAGGCAGGGTGAGGCCTGAGAGTGGTGTGTACAGATGTCAGGTGGCAGTGCCAGGCAGGGTGATGCCTGAGAGCGGTGAGTATAGATGGCAGGTGGCAGTACCAGGCAGGGTGAGGCCTGAGAGCGGTGTGTACAGATGTCAGGTGGCAGTGCCAGGCAGGGTGAGACCTGAGAGCGGTGTGTATACATGTCAGGTGGCAGTGCCAGGCAGGGTGAGGCCTGAGAGCGGTGTGTGTATACATGTCAGGTGGCAGTGCCATGCTGGGTGAGGCCTGAGAGCGGTGTGTATAGATGTCAGGTGGCAGTGCCATGCTGGGTGAGGCCTGAGAGCGGTGTGTATACATGTCAGTTGGCAGTGCCAGGCAGGGTGAGGCCTGAGAGCGGTGAGTATAGATGTCAGGTGCCAGTGCCAGGCAGGGTGAGGCCTGAGAGCGGTGTGTACAGATGTCAGGTGGCAGTGCCAGGCAGGATGAGGCCTGAGAGAGGTGAGTATAGATGTCAGGTGGCAGTCCCAGGTAGGGTGAGGCCTGAGAGTGGTGTGTACAGATGTCAGGTGGCAGTGCCAGGCAGGATGAGGCCTGAGAGCAGTGTGTATAGATGTCAGGTGGCAGTGCCAGGCAGGGTGAGGCCTGAGAGCAGTGTGTATACATGTCAGGTGGCAGTGCCAGGCAGGGTGAGGCCTGAGAGCAGTGTGTATACATGTCAGGTGGCAGTGCCATGCTGGGTGAGGCCTGAGAGCGGTGTGTATACATGTCAGGTGGCAGTGCCATGCTGGGTGAGGCCTGAGAGCGGTGTGTATACATGTCAGGTGGCAGTGCCAGGCAGGGTGAGGCCTGAGAGCGGTGTGTATACATGTCAGGTGGCAGTGCCAGGCAGGGTGAGACCTGAGAGTGGTGTGTACAGATGTCAGGTGGCAGTGCCAGACAGGGTGAGGCCTGAGAGCAGTGTGTATACATGACACTCTCATGAAGATGCTTCCCGTGTTCTTAATTACACAGAGTGAGATGAAGGGTGTGGTATATTTCACCGACAGTCATTTCTCCGATGTCGGAATCCCGACTGCACAGGGGGGAGCGCAATGAAGCCACGCTGCGGGCACGGTGGCGAGCTGTGCTCGCCACCTATTTTATTCTCCCTCTATGGGGGTCGTGGACCCCCACGAGGGAGCAGTTGAGATTCCGACGTCGGAATAATGACTGTCGGAATCCCAACTGTCGGGGAGCCGTCCGGCATTCGAGCTGAAGAGGAGATGGGTGTCCATCTGCTGACATTCTGGCCCTTATTCCAGTTCACTCACAAAGGCAAATTCCTTCACAAATGGACAAACCATGTGCACTGCAGGTGGGGCAGATGTAACTTGTGCAGAGAGAATTAGATTTGGGTGGGGTATTACTTCAAAGTGAGATCTATATTGCAGTGTAAGAATAAAGCAGTCAGTTACATCTGCCCCACCTGCAGTGCAGCCTGGTTTTGTCCATTTGAGAAGGAATTTGCCTTTGCGAGTGAACCAGAATAAGGACCTATGTACGCTGGAGGAGGGTCACCACCATGCATCAAGCCTGGCCAATTAAAACTGTTTTCATGTGGCCAGATCATTCAGACTTAACCCAGGACATCAACCTGGGAAGATAGAGCCAGTGAGAACCGTCAGTTGCCGGGTTGGCGAACAGGGAACACGTAGAGGGGTTGGTGCCTTTCATCCCCGTTTGATGCGCGTCCATGTGTAAAGAACCTGGGATTTCGGAGGATGTATTAGCAGGAAGACTGCTCTGTAGATGCGTAATACCTGACATAATATTCTCATCGGCCGCAGGGCGCTTCAGGCCGCGCTGAGTTGTACAAGCACTTACTAAGCGATCAATTATTCAGCAAACGACCTTATCTCCGAGTCATTGTACACAGTACAGCTGGTTCTCTGGTATCATGGCTTCAGAATCACTGTGCGCACTATTCACAATCATACCCAGCAGATTAAATAACGCTCCGCGCTGTCATTTCATCATTTAATAATCGCACGTTGCAGACACAGGTATGTATTCCGATAGGAGCAGGATCTCCGCCGCCGAGATTGGAGGGGAGAAGGGAATTTATTAATACTGACTCCTGTAGGTCATGTAGCCCTCAGTAGGATATGATGTCAGCGTAATAGGCTTAATAATCGGTGACCCCATGCAGCTATCGCTGTGCCCACCCCCCACCTGCCCTCTGCATTGCGGCATATCCAGCACAGCCGCTCTCCCCACACGGACAGTACACAGAAACTGCGACTTCCAAACTGTCATCTTACCCAATTAATGGTTGTTGTTATTATTATCGTCATGCGACCAACATGGCGGAAGGCAGAATGACAATGGAGTTGTTTCAGACCTGTTCCCACAACGTTTATCGATCTACTGCGCATGCCTATGTCTCGCAATGTGGGTACACGACACTGGCCAGCGATGTACGTAAGGTGATTGACCGCAAGTACAGTATGTTATGTTGTTCATCCTTGCTGGCGGGTCGCCAGAACGTACACGCTGGCGACCCGCCAGCGAGGAGACTGAGACGCACGTGCGTCTCACGCGCACGCGCGTCTCAGTCTCCGTCGCTAGCGCGACGGAAACCCTGTCCGTCTCCGCCTTAGGGAGACGGACAGGGTTAGGGGGGGTTAGGGGGGGTGCGGGCAGGCGGCGGGGACCCCGGGTTACCGCCGGCAAGCCGGCGGGGACCCGGGGGAACGGATGGAAGCGCCATGGCGCTGGCGGGGGATGGCGGCTGGCGACGCCAGCGCCATCCCCTGCAAAGATGGGACCTGACCCATCTGTAGGTGTCTGGTGATGATAACCGGCTGTTTTATTGTAGTGCTTTAGGGGAGGGTGTGTGACAGCACCAGGCCGGATATACCTGTATTAGGGGAGGAGCTGTGTTGCTGAGCTCCTGACTTCCAGGGTAGGCCGAAAAGCCTGGGACTCGATTAGGGGATTTATCCCCAGTGCTATGGAGCCTCCTGGGGCTGCTGCCCAGGAGAGCCCCCCGGCTGCCGGGCCCAGTCCGGGCCTAGCCCCAATGTCATCTGGGGCAGGTGGCCGAAAGGGGTTTTTGGAGGTGCCTAAGGGGGAGAGCTCGTGCTGGGCCCCCCTGAGTGATTCGGATGAAAGCTCCTGCTGCTCTGATGGACAAGAACCGGTGAAGGCTTCTCAAGTCAGCCTGATTCTGCCCAGTGGAAGGCCGCTTATCCCCCCACCTAAGCTACAGCCTGCAGTCGGTTTGGCCCCGGTGAGAGGTGAGCCCAAAGTCCCTGTTGCCGTAGGGCCCCCGGTGGCTGAAAACTTTCCTGTGCCCCAGGGACCTGTGATGGTGGATACCCCTGGTACCGGGCCCACGGTGGTTGGGGAAGAGCCTAGTGAGAACAGTGACCCCAAAGGAGCATCTGCTGGGTATGTTCCTTTACCGGAGGGAGAAGAGGAGGATGGCGTGCTGCTGGTGTCTACAGACTTTAATAAGCCTGTGTGTGGAGGTGCCAGTGAACCTGCGGTGATGGGATCTCTTACCGTGGAGCCTGCTGCCCGGGTGCAGGCTGAGGAAGTGCCGGCTTCAGAGCGTGAGGTGGCGGTCGGCCAGGCGCCTGTGGTGAAGAGTGAGGCGCAGACTGGCGTGGACGGTGCCCCAGAACGTCTCCTGTCTGGCGGGGAAGTGCTGGCATCCCCGTCCGTGGATGCGGACAGCTCGCGGGTCCCGGCGGGTGACGTCAGCGGGGGTGAACGAGCGGTCGGGGAGCCGGCGCCGGCGCCCGAAGATGACGCGGCCGGCTGTGTGCAGCAAGCGGAGGGGATGGAGGTCGATGGCGGCTCCGGTGACACGGCGGGTGACGGTGGGGCAGTGCTCGAGTACCCGGTCAGCGTGAGTAAAGATGGAGGCGGCCAGCGCTGTTTGGCGGGTGACGTCACTGCCTCTGTGCTGGCTCTGCAGTCAGTTTGCGGTGACGGGGGGGCTCTGGCGGAGGAGGTGGGCGCCCAGGGTACCCCTGGTGTGGGAGTTGTGCCGAACTGCTTAAATTCTACTGAACTTGTCATACTGCAGGGCACTGTGCCTGCGCTGGGGAGTGTTGCTGGGTCTACAGTGCCTGTTAATAAGGAGCTGGTGAATACTGATACCAGTGCAGGGGGGGGGGGGGGGCTGGTGCAGCTGTTGCCATGGTGAACTGTGTTGTGCCCACATTGGAAAGTGACATTCAGTGTATAGTGACTGATGGGGGGGAGCTGGTGAATACAGTGCATGTCAGCACAGGGGAGGGGACTGGTACGGCTGTTACTAAGGACATAGACCAGCCTGTGGAAGGGACTTCTGTGTGTATACAGGACTTGCAGTCCAGAGTGCTGGCTCTGGAAACTAGGTCTGTTAGGCTGTTGAACAAAATTGCAATTAAAAAGAAGGAAAGGAACAACGCTTTCAGCACCAAAAGACCGGTGCTTAATGCGCTGATCCAAGAGCTGCAGGCAGAGTTGAAAGTTAGAAATGATGAGAAGGATGTACTGAAATTAAAAATTGCTGAACTGCAGGGGAAAGAGGTAATGGAGAGTGCGGGGCTCTCCCCTAACAAGGGATCGGATGTGGTGGAAATGGGAATGGAGGGGGATAACCCTCTCTATGACCGCATCAGAATGTTGGAGGAGGAGGTAGTGCCAGGTCCGGTATTGCAGTCAGTAGAGATGGAGATCCAGCCTTCAGTTAAAGGGGTAACAGTGGAGACCGTGTTTGGGGACAAAATTAGGGTTGTGGATACAGGTGCTGATGTCGTTGTTAAGGAAAAACAAAAGAAAGGGGAAGGTGAAAGGCGGAGGGCTGGGGGTGCTGGTGGGCCCAGTATGGCGGTGCGTGGGGTGTCTCCTGTGCGCACTACGACCTCAGTGGCTCCCGTGGCCCCTGCGGTGCCGGTACCTCCCGCAAAGCCGGTGGGGGTGCCGCCCGTGGTTTCCTACGCTGGGATTCTGTCTGCGGGTCCGGTGCGAGTGGAGACAGCCAGGCCCAAGCCTACATGGGGACAGCCGGCGAAGAGGAGGAATGCTGTTCAGTTAAAGTGGGTGGCAGAGGGCTTAACTCCTACTTCTGCTGACGTTCTGGATAGGCTTTTCCTCCTGGGCTTCAAGAAGGAGGACTTCTTTGCATGTATACACCCGGTAGGCGCCCCGGAGTTCGATATCAGTTTCATGACATACTATGGCTTACAGAAGTTCTGGTCCAAGTGGGGGGAAGTGAAACATAACGAATGGTGGAATAAATTTAAGGCCTTTGCCATAACCAGGCAAGAAAGGGTAAAAGTGAATGTACTTGTCCGGAATGAGTCCCTGAGCCCCTCGGATATTTGTTTCTGGTTGCAGAGGCATGGGGCGAAACTTTTATCCCCTTTAGAGAAGGTCCCGGGGGCTAGGGATGTGTGGGGTGGGGCATGGGCAGTCTATGCAAATTTAAGGGAAGGTTGCCACATACCATCAGCTGCGTTCATAGGCAAGGATAGGGTGCAGTGCTTTTACCCCGGCCAGCCCAGGGAGTGTCATAGGTGTGGGGACTTCCGCCACTTTAGCCGTGACTGTCCAAGTCAAAAGTGTTCAAGATGTAATAGTCTTGGGCATGTGGCTAAAGACTGTGACAAAATAGTTTGCAATTTGTGTGGGGATGATGGCCATGCCTTCTCTAGCTGCCCGATGGCTTTCCACAACACCTCTTTAGATGGGGAGATGGAGGGGGCGGCAGTGGCGGTGGAGGGTGGGCTGGTGGGGGCTCCGTCGGTGGTGTCGGCTGGAGGCGTGGTCCAGGCGGGCCTTTCCGTGGGCCCCCAGCAGCCTAATCCTGGCCCCCTGTTGGCCCCGACCTCCCAATCACAGAGGGTAGAGGAGGGACCCTCTGGTGTGCCTGACAGGGTTGTGGTTCGGGAGAACGGAGCGGAAGATGGCCCTTTCCAGCTGGTGGGGAAGGGGAAAGGGAAGAATAAAAAGGTTAGGGTGGATAAGCAGATCAGCCTGTCAAATAGTTTCTTCTCCCTGACAAGTGAAGAGGAGGCGGAAGGGGAGGGGGATGTGGTAAAAGAGTCAGACGGCAGCCTTGTGTTGAGGCCGAGGAGGCAGAGACAGAGGAAGAAAAGGAAGGTGGATGAACAGCCCTGTCCTGTCCAGGAGAAGGCAAGCGAGGGGGTAGAGCCTTTTGTTCTGAAGTGTAGGTCCTTCCTGAAAAAGGGTGCCTCTGGGGCTCAAAAAAAAGTGTGCACGGTGGAGGACTTGGCACCTCAATTGAGGGTGGATGAGGTGGAGGATGTGCTGGTGGAGCAGAAGGTAACGGGACCGGTGGTTCAGCTGGGGCAGGGTGACGGCCAAGTAGGCGTCACGGGGCCTCCCCTGTCTGGCGCTGTCCCCGATCCGGATCCCGGTGGCTCTAACCTCATCGGTCCTCATGTCGACCCAGGTCCTCCCGTGGTGGTCGACAACACTCCTCAGGGCATACCTCTGGGGGCATCGCTGGCTCAGGTGTCTGGGGGCGGTGTTCCTGACAAGGGGGTTCTTGAGGAAGTCAAGAAGGTGGTCGAGGTAGTAGAAGTGGTGGAAGATGGCATCCTGCCGATTGTGGAGGAGGAGGATGTCGGCCCGGGGGTCAGTGTTAAGAGGTGGGGGTCGGATGAGGATCTTCAGGAAAAGCGTGTGAAGAGGAAGTGATCTGGTCCCTACGCTCGGTGGCTCTGAAGGATGGCCCCCCAGCCCATAAGATTTGCCACGCACAATGTGGCGTCTATCTTGTCCGTACGTGCTCGGCAGTTAGCTTATGATTTTTTAAATTCCTTAAATGTAGATTTAGTTTTTTTGCAGGAGACCAGATTGAGGCGGCTCGCGGATATTCTTAAGGCAAAAACCGAGTGGAGGCGTGGGCCGTCCTTCTGGTCTCTGGCTGCCGAGCCGTATGGAGGGCTGGGGATTCTTTTTACCACCGAAGTTACCATCCAGCGAGTCATCGAGGTGCAAGTAGGCAGGTGTATGGTTTTGGATGTCAATCTGAAAGGGCACGACCTGAGGCTTATTAATATCTATGGGCCCCAGACTAAATGGGACAGGAAGTGTCTTTTCAGAGAGATAAAACCGTATCTCTTTGTAGCCCGGCAGATAGTCTTTGGCGGTGATTTTAACACCATAATTAGGCCCAAAGACAGGGGAGGGTCAAGGACTACTCTGGGCTACGACTCCCTCTTTCTAGTGAGTATGATTAGACAGTCGGGTCTGGTGGATGTGCACGTTCGACACTCCCCAGACCTCACGGGGTTCACCTTTCATAGAGGTAGTTGCAGGAGTAGAATAGATAGGGTTTTTGTTAAGGAGAGCTCAAAAACCTCGGTTCCCAAGCTGTGGCCAGTAGAGTTCTCCGATCACGTTTGTCTGTGTGTATCCTTGAACGCCTCAGAGTCCCCTCAGAAAGGCCGGGGCCTTTGGCGCTTGAACTCCAAACTCCTTGAGAGGGAAGAGGTTAGACAGTCTTTCAGGGACTTCTTTCAATCTCAGGAGTCACTTTTGGAGGCGGGTTGGAACAGGTCTGAGTGGTGGGAGGTATGTAAAAAAAGGACTCGCAGTTTTTTTCGCGACCTCGTAGCCAGAGAAAACTTGGTCAGGAATCGTGTCTACTGTGCCTTGAGAAAGAAATTAGATTTCCTGATCTCTGAGCAGGGTGATGGTGGGGAAATCTCCCGGGTGAAAGCTCAGATGAAGGAGTACCAGTACAACCGATACGCTTCTTTGATTTTGGAGAGGGATTACGGGAAATACCACTCACCTGATCCCTACCAGAATTGCAGGAGTTCGGTTGACTGTAAGGAGGTGAGGGGGTTGTATGATGGCCAGGGTGTCCTCCGCGAGGATCGGGAGGGCATCCAGGGAGTTGTGCAATCCTTCTACTCCGACCTTCTATCTGAGAAGCCGCCTATCAGAGAGAAGATGGAACGGTTTCTGTTGGAGACGCCAGGTCTCGGGAGTCATGGTAGTGCTCTTGATTCCCTTGGTGAGGAGATAACGGTGGACGAGGTCAAGAAGGCCATAGGCTCCTTGTCTATGAAAAAGGCCCCAGGTCCGGATGGGTTAACCTCTGAATTCTTTAAGTGTTTTTGTGACCTCTTGGCCCCTCGTCTCGTGGAAGTATTCAATGAGTGCCTGGGTGAGGGCTTGCTCCCTCCTTCCATGAGATTGTCTGCCCTTATCTTGCTTTCCAAGGGGAGGGACCCGTCCCGTGTTGAGAACTGGCGCCCCATCGCCCTTCTTGATACGGATAGGAAGATTCTGGCAAAGGTGCTCTTTAACAGACTGATGGAGGTTTCTGAGTCTTTGCTTTCGCCTTCTCAGCACTGCACTGTGAAAGGCAGGAGCACTTTTAGTGCTGTCCTTGGCATCCGGGAGGCCGTGGAGCGGTGCAGGGCTGAGAAGTGGGGAAAGTACCTGCTGGCGTTGGATCAGGCAAAGGCTTTTGACAGGGTAAACCACGAATACCTGTGGGCTCTACTGGCTAGGTATGGCCTCCCAGTAAGGGTGGTATATTGGCTGCGGGTAATCTACAGGCAAGCCGAGAGCTTCCCTCTTGTGAATGGTTGGGTAGGTCCGACCTTTTCAGTGAATTCGGGTGTTCGGCAGGGCTGCCCTCTAAGCCCTCTCCTATATGTTTTTGCCATCGACCCCTTCATTAGAAGGTTGGAGGGTGGCATTGTGAGGGGAGTCCAGCTGAGCCCGGAACATTCGCTGGAGGCAGTGGCCTACGCGGACGATGTCACCGTCATCCTGTCGGATCCGTCGGAGGCGGATGCGGTGGTATCGGCCATCCAGGAATACTCGGTGGCGTCGGGTTCCCTGGTCAACCAGGACAAGAGTGAGGTTTTCTGGATGGGGGAGGAGGGCCAGGAATTTGACCTTCCGGATGGTCTCCCCCGGGCGAGCCAGGTGATCAAAGTCTTAGGCATCGAATTTGGCCCGGGCGATTACGCCACGCGAAATTGGGATTCCAGACTGGTAGAGGCCGGCCAGAAGGTAGAGCGCTGGAAGAGGTGGAAGCTGTCCCTCAGGGAAAGGGTGGACCTGATCAAGACTTACCTGATCCCTGTGTTTTTGTACGTCAGCTATGTGTGCCTTTTGCCAGAGTCGAGATGGGCAAAGATTTATGCTCTGTTTTTCCAGATGCTCTGGGGAAACAAACTGAATCTGATCAAGAGGACTGTCACCTACAGGTCGAGGAGGGAAGGAGGCCTAGGTATGGTCAACCCAGTGCTATTCTTTTTGTTGACCTTTATTAAATTACATCTGTCAAGCCTCCAATTAGAGGCCCCTCCTCGATGGGTAGAAGGTTTCAGAGTCTGGGTGTCTCCTTTCCTCAACGCATGGTTAGAGGGAGGGAGTGTTAAAAGTTTGCGAGTCCGCCGTGGATACCTCCCGGCCTACGTGGCTCCTGTCTTGAAGGTGACAAGGCGGTGGGGCCTGGAGGCGGGAACAGTCAAAGGTTCTTCTAGAAGGGAGCTGGAGAAGAAGGTTTTGCAGTCTCATTTCCGGGAACAGCTGTCACTGAGGGACTGCCCGGGTAATTTGTCATCGGAGGGGCTGGCCCTTGTTAATTCTGGGAGGATCCCTCTGAAGTATCAAGACATTGCCTGGCTCTCCTTCCACGGGAGGCTTTATGTGAGGGGAAACCTGAAGCATAGAAATGCCGATGATCGTAGTTGTCCACGGGAGGAGTGTCTGGGGGAGGAGGAGACTATGGACCATTTCTTGCTCAGGTGTCCCTTCAATGTGGAGGTTTACAAGGGTGTTTCCAGGGCCTTGGGAATCCCGTGCCTTTCGGGGCTCAGTTACCCGGAGTGGGCCTATGGGGCGTTCAAGCGTCCGGGTCGGTTTGAGTTATCCACTTTGTTCTTAGTCAGCATAGTTGTTAGATATTTCACGTGGAATGCACGGTGTCAGGTATCCATTAGGCAGAAAGTCCTCCCCTGTGTGGTGGTGGTTACTGACATTTTGCACGAGGTGTGGAAATTGAGGGATCTGGAGAGACGCCGGATGGAGGCCGGGAGATGGGCCAGGCTGTGGCGCCATCTTCGGCCCCCTTGAGTGGGCGGCTGACTTACGGTAGTCTCTCTGGCTTGTGGCTTTGCTATCCTTTCACTCCCTTAGATGTGCATTACACAAAATATGCGGTTTTACATATACCTGTAGCACCAGATCATTTCCTCTTGCATGCAGTTGTAAATACCGCATGTAAATAAGTTTGTTGTGTTATGTGATATTGTATGACGCATTATGTTTCCAGCTGATGTATTGTTGTATTATTCATGTGAAAAGCCCGCTTTTCTTTTCTTTTAATTCTAAGACCGATGTAAGTGGACTTTATACGGTCTTTTCATGGACAATGTTTTTACGCAAGAAAAGGGGCTCATGTATAATCGCATGTATTCGTTTTTCTGTATGAAATGTTTATGTCTTTCTGTTGCAAGTTCTAAATAAAGAAATATTACCTGTATTAGGGGAGGTTGTGTGATGTCAGCACCAGGCAGGATATATCTGTATTAGGGGAGGGTGTGTGACATCAGCACCAGGCCGGATATACCTGTATTAGGGGAGGGTGTGTGATGTCAGCACCTGATATGCCTGTGTTATAATCATTCCGTGGTGAGGCTGTTACGATGGGTTCTGGAATGGGTGTGTAGCCGTGTACTGTAATATACAGTATTATAATGCATGTGGGGTGTTCCTAAGTATCTAGTGCCATCAATGGTCATGCCCAGTGCCATGCAGGAGCGGGTATAGTTACCCCCTGATGAAACCTGTGGTATGATATGCAACATGCAAGCTTTAACCAATACATTCGGGAATTTTAATAAACCATAATACATTTAATAATAAATAATGATCTGTAATTTGCTCCCTGCGGAATGACTCGGGAAAGGCACTCATGTCCCATGTGGGCAAATTTGGCATTTTCACAGCTTATTTTCCCGTTCCCCAGGGCCTCATTGATGGCGTGGCACGAAGGGTTAATAACGAGCGTGTTTGGTACTTGTGTAATTTCCTGAGGACGCACTAATGAGTCTTTATGAATAAATGATACGGTTCTCTGTGAGGAACAATCTGCGTGGCGGCTGTGTGCAGGGTTTATGGCCATATTTGCAGATATAATGATTCACCTTCTGCAGAGCACAATGCGGAATGTGCTGCACAGCCTGTGGTTCTGCAGCTCACACTCGGAGACGCCTGTAATGTTATAGGGGACATCTCACCCCCCCCTCACGCATCTGCCTCCGAGTCGGGAACCCCTACACATACACACTGACTCCATCCTCCCCGGGATTCCAGTATTGGGGATACCCTAATTACTGTCCCAATACTTCCCGCACGCTCCCACACATTCTATGGTTGTCCATAATATTGTCCCTCATTTTTGTAATTGTACCCTGTGGCGTTATCCGCTATCGATGCGATTGGTAAATGTTACTGGACAGAATAAATCCGTCAGCACTTATCCGCCGGCTCACTGAGCGTAAAATCTGCTGACGACCTGCGCACGCGTCGCTACGATTTCACCGCGATCAATATATTGCTTCCCGAGGTGCTCGGTCACGTGGCGGCACAGGATAAATAGGATATCAATAAGAAGAGCATTTACTCCCTGCTATTTGCTTGATGAGCCACTTAAGGGTGTCAGTCCGGGATTTATCCGCGGCTTCCCGCGCCGTGGCCTCTGGCCGATCGACCGTAAAACGTTACTGATGCCTCAATCAAGTTGGGAAAGTCGATCTGATTGTGTGTGCGGTTGGGAGTCACCCAGTCTGTTCTGCATGAAATGTGTTGTGTTTCAAGCAGGGAGTTAACTGTAAACAGGATGTCTTATCAGAGATGAGGATAATGCTGACATTAGCAACAGTATAGAGTATATATAAGGGATAATCTACATTCTTATCCTATTATGTACAGTGTGATCTTTGTGATGATCCGCAGGGACTGGCGTTAGGGATAGTGGACTAGTCGTGTAGGAATTTAATGAATAACAACAATTTTGCGCTGTAGCCCCCAGCTGCCAATCTGAGGTCAGATTTCATGGGTCTGTCGCAGCCAGAGAAATGAAGACTGACCTCTGATTGGTTGCAGCGTTGATATCAAATATGCCCTTAAATTGTAAGCTTTCTGGCCAAGAGTTGCATTGATTCACGATTTCTAGTACTTTGCTTACTGTTAGAGGGACGTGAAAAAGGAAAATATTTCTTGGTGAAAGTGATTCGCTTTCCAGGTTATCTGTGGTCAAGACAGAGCAGTTTTGTAGACTGAGGGGCAGATTTATTAAGCTTGGAGAAGAGATAAACTGGAGATAAAGCTGAGAAAAGGTAAAAGGAGATAAAGCACCAGCCAATCAGCTGTGTTTGAAAAAGACAGTTGGGAGTTGATTGGCTGGTGCTTTATCTCCTTTTACCTTTTCTCAGCTTTATCTCCAGTTTATCTCTTCTCCAAGCTTAATAAATCTGCCCCTGAGATTTGAGCGCATTGTCTGTTACAGGGGTTCGCAAACTCGGTCCCCAAGAGACAGAAAGGTGGAAATTTACTATCGCCCAATCAGAATCTACTTCTTATTTATGTAGCACCTTCTAGAAGATAATAGATAGTATCTGATTGGTTGCCCGTAGCAACATCCCATGGGAAATAGCAGTCCCATCTTAGTAAATGTCCCCTAATAGAGGGTACACACAGTGAGATATGCACTATTTTGCTTCTAGAAGTATAATTAAATAGAAAACCGAATAAGGATCAAATGGTCTTTATAGATTCGATGCAGATTGGATCCCAATGCGCGTAGTGGAAATCGAATAGAAGAATATGGTGTTGTCAGGCAGGACTCTATAATACAGGTCTGTTATATATATATATATATATATATATATATCCACTGCATTTTGCGTACCATTCTATTCCATCCTGATTCAATCCCAATTGAATTGGGATCGAATTGCAAACAAAATTGCACCATGTGTACCCACGTAACAGTCCAGATTGAGCACAGATGGTTAAATCAATTCGAGTGAGTACTAGTTACTTTAGGTCACCTATGTTTAAGCATGAATATCCTTAAAGCAGACACTGTTATGGCTAGTGCGGGAACCACAGGTCTATGTTTCCTGATAATATGAACACTAGGTGGCTCTGTTCTGTGGCTCTTATTGGCTGATATGTCCAGGTGGCTATGCGGGATTGTAGATGTCTTCTCTGTATAATAACTTCTGGTTAGTAAGGATTTGTGTGCTGTAACAATGGAACTCTGTAATAATGTAATGCTGGAACAATGTAGCTCTGTAACAATGTAACGCTGGAACAATGTAGCTCTGTAACAATGTAACGCAGTAACGATGGAACTCTGTAATAATGTAACGCTGTAACAATATAAGGTACTTGTTTCCTAGCACGGCCACAATCTTGTGGATCGTGTACCTTTAAGTTAAGGTACACGATCCACACGATGGACCCGATTTCCTTTGAAATCAGGTCCATTTTGCCAGCAAAGGTACAAAATCGGGGGGCATCGCGTCGGTCGGGACCATTAACATTGGTCCCGACGCGATGCCCCCGATTTCCCCATAGGCTTCAATGTTAAAATATTTTTTAACATTGAAATCGTGAGGATCGCGTCGGTCTTGTGCCATTATAATGGCACAAGATGAGATGGACTTGATTAAGTCCATCTCACCTTTA
This sequence comes from Crinia signifera, assembly GCF_055691185.1. Classification (NCBI taxonomy): domain Eukaryota; kingdom Metazoa; phylum Chordata; class Amphibia; order Anura; family Myobatrachidae; genus Crinia; species Crinia signifera. The sequence goes on from NC_139220.1 coordinate 6,552,079, forward strand.
AAAAAATTTGAAAAATGTGAAATGGGCCAATATGACCCATTTCACATTATAGATGTCCCCGTCGTCACCCCACGATAGACGCCAACCCGAAGCGTGGCGAGCGCAGCGAGGGGCGGTGGTGCGCGTCCTCCGACCTTTTCATTCCCCTACTATCCATGTCAGCGTGGAGTTGAGAATAGAATAGTGTGGCGAGGGGACGCGTATAACTTCACAGGTATACGCGTCCCCTCGCCACGCTTCGGGCTCAGTGGCTCGCTGCGCTCCCAACACTATTCTATTCTCAACTGCACACCGACGTGGATAGTAGGGGAATGAAAAGGTCGGAGGACGCGCACCGCCGCCCCTCGCGGGCTCGCTGCGCTCGCCACGCTTCGGGTTGGCGTCTATCGTGGGGTGGGGTTTACGTCGTTAAATTTGGGGGTCTAGGGAATATTTTACATTGAATCCAATGTAAAATCGGGTCCCAGGGACCCGATTTACATTTCATTCAATCAAAAAATCGGGTCGAAAATCGGGTCGGTCGCGTCGATCGCATCGCATGCGACCAAAACGCATGCGATACGATCGACCCGATTTTTCCGACACGACCACCCCGATGTAAATCGGTGTGGCCGTGCTAGGAAACAAGTACCCAATGTAACGCTGGAACAATGTAACGCTGGAACAATGTAGCGCTGTAACAATTTATGTAACAATGTAACGCTGTACAATGTAGCTCTGTAACAATGTAGCTCTATAACAATGTAGCGCTGTAACAATTTATGTAACAAAGTAACACTTTAACAATGTAACGCTGTAACAATGTAGTTCTGTTACAATGTAGCGCTGTAACAATTTAGCTCTTTTACAATGTAGCTCTGTTACAATTTAGCTCTGTAACAAAGGAACACTTTAACAATGTAATGCTGTAACAATGTAGCTCTATAACGATGTAACGCTGGAACAATGTAACGCTGGAACAATGTAACGCTGGAACAATGTAGCTCTGTAACAATGTAGCTCTGTAACAATGTAGCTCTGTAACAATGTAGCTCTGTAACAATGTAGCGCTGTAACAATGTAGCGCTGTAACAATGTAACTCTGTAAAAATGTAACGCTGTGTTCCGTCTCTTCTCTGCAGGAGCGAGTAGAATATCTTTTCCTCATCATCTTCACAGTGGAAGCTTTCCTAAAAGTCATTGCATACGGACTTCTCTTCCACCCCAATGCTTACCTCCGCAACGGCTGGAACCTGCTGGATTTCATCATCGTAGTTGTAGGGTGAGTAGTACCCGGGGGCCACTTACATGCCCCATCCGTGCATAGCAACGTCTGTGTTATTGTGGGGTCTGCAGGAGTAATCGGTCACAGGGTAATAGGGGGTCACAGGGTAATAGGGGGTTTCCACACACACATGCCCTATAGACATCATGGGGTATATATATATATATATATATATATATATATATATATATATATATACTAAGATAATTCTACTGAAGATGAGATGTTGCCCATAGCAGCCAATTCGATTCTACAGGGTTTATTATCTAAAAAGGGTTCTATCTATTATCTTCTAGACCAGGGGTGGGCAACATGCAGCCCGCAAAATGCTTCTCAAAACTGTAGTGCAATGACACGCGGCCCTGACCGGCTGAGCCGCTTGTCATTCCGGTACAGCAGTGCCGCCGCTGAGGAGAGCCTGGATTTCCCCCTGTGACGTGAGACGCTGTGGGGCCTGAGGGGTGGAGCCAAAGGGCCAGTCAAAACTTTTGTGCTGCTTTGATGAACACTAGCACGTTGGCTCCGCCCCCAACACCGCGCAGCATCTGACTTCACAGGAAATCCCGGACGGCTGCACTCGGTGAGCAAATCTCTCCTCAGCAGCACATTAAAATATAAGGTCATTTAATTGCGCCCATTTTGGGGGTGGGGGGTCAGGGGCAGCTGTGTTAAGGGGAGAGGGGGGTAAATTGGTAGATGCTGCTATCTGGGTCCTTAGGGAAAAGGGGAAGGTCACTTAGATTTGCGTGCGCCCTCGGAAGGAAGTGGGCGGGCAGCTGACATTCGGTGGTGATTGCAGCGTCTGATTTGTGCTCTCCTCCTTCCAGGCTTTTTAGTGCAATTTTAGAGCAAGCGACGAAGGCCGATGGCGGCAGCGCTCTCGGAGGAAAAGGAGCCGGATTTGACGTGAAGGCGCTGCGAGCGTTTCGAGTACTCAGACCCCTGCGACTGGTTTCGGGGGTACCTAGTAAGTAGACAGATAAGAAGATCGCATTACTTCACTGAGTCACAGTCTTGCAGTCTTCTAGGTAACACAAATGTTCCATATTGTTTGATGGATTTACCCACAAATACACTTGTAGTGCAGCACTGCAATTTAGAATGAACGAACTGAAATGCTTTGCTTTGCTATTTGACCTTTTTATCCTCAATCTTAAAGAACTTTTCAGTATGTTTTCTGCTTGTGATTGGAAGCCCCAGTAAATGTTGCCGTCTAATATTGTAAAAGCAAAATAAATGGTCCTATGGGTTAGTCCTGTATCCTGGTCCCGTGCGGTGTGGAGTCTTGGGTGGGTATTCCAGGTCACTCTGGTGCGGGTGTCAGACGGGAATGACTGCTGTGCGTGACTCTTGTTGATAACCGATGGTTCTGCCCACGCAGCAATGCCATATACAAAAGACAGCGGCATTCGTGAGCCTGCTCTACCTCCTCTGTGTGAGGCCTGGCGCCACCCTGTGGAGACACTGCCAGCCCAGACATTCACAGCAGCGATAGGATGTGTCATCTTTGTCATGCGGAGCACACTAATTAAGCAGTAATGAATGCCCATGCCAAGCTTTGCACTCGGGTGCCCGCTGCAGATGACAGACAGTACATGGCAGCTTCATTTAGCTGTGGGCTCGTGTCCAACTTTCCTGCTTCTGAAAAACCCCCATCACCGTCAGCAGGGCCTTTCATGGAGGAAGCGGCTGCCGTTTTCCCGGAGAACGCCGGTTGTTCCTGTTGGGATTCCCAGGGACTCCTAGGAACATAATGATCCACTCAGCGGCACATGCCCCTCGGGCTGTTGTCTGATGCCCAATGCATGACCTGCTCCGTACATTTCAGCTCCGAACTTCAGATCCCAGATGGTCCTCGGCCGATGGGAAACGATATAGAATAAAAGCTTTCCTGGAAATTGTGTGTGTGATGTCACAATGGGGCAGATGTATGAAGCCTTAACAAGAGATAAATGCCAGGGTGATAAAGAGATACTAGGTGATCCATCATGCCCCTCTTCACACCGTCGTGAGGGGCTAAGGCCTCACCCCCCTGGTGTATGGCCACCCTCCCCCAGAGCGGCGGGTCTGCACCCACCCCCCCCACCCTCTCGCTGGAGCTGCGGGTATGCCCACCCTCCCCCGGAGCGGCGGGTGTGAGCGCTGGGGAGGGCAGGCATACCCACTACTGCGGGCAGTGGGTTGGGTGCAGACCTGCTGCTCTGGGGTTGGGAGGGGGTGTGGACATACCTGCTGATGCAGCGAGAGGGGGGGTGCGGGCAGACCCGCTGCCCTGGGGGAGGGAAGGGTATAAGGCACCGGTGTTGATGGGGGTGGTGCAGACCCGCTGATGGGGGGGGTGTTTGCCGACAGACACGCTGGCGCGCAAGGGGGGTGCTGGCAGAGGGGGGGGGGGGGGGGGGGTGCGTGGAGACCCGCTCGCGTGGGGTGTGGGCAGACCCGCTGGGGGGGGGGTGCGGACAGATCCGCTCGTAGGGGGATGTGTGGGCAGACCCACTGATGGGGGGGGGTTTGCAGGCAGCAGGGGCGGGCTGGGCCGGGGGGGCAGAGTGCCATATGCCCCCCGGGCCGCTTACCCACCCACTGGCTGCGGGCCGTGCTACGGCTGGATCAGCTTCTCCAGCCCTCCTGCACTGGCCGCGGCTTACAGAACACGGCCGCGGCTACAGGAAAATGGCCGCCGGCCCCCTGCACTGAGGACATGTTCTCAGTGCAGGAGGCCGGCGGCCATTTTCCTGTAGCCGCGGCCGTGTTCTGGAAGCCGCGGCCAGCGCAGGAGGGCTGGAGAAGCTGATCCAGCCGTAGCACGGCCCGCAGCTAGCGAGTGGGTAAGCGCTCCCCCCCCCCCCCCTCCCTCACCCCAGCATATGTGTTTCTGTCACTGTGGGGGCATATCTGGCACTGTGTGGGGGCATATCTGGCACTGTGTGGGGGCATATCTGGCACTGTGTGGGGGCATATGTGTATCTGGCACTGTGGGGGGCATATCTGGCACTGTGGGGGCATATATGTATTTGGCACTGTGGGGGCATATGTGTATCTGGCACAGTGGGGCATATGTGTATTTGGCACTGTGGGGGCATATGTGTATCTGGCACTGTGGGGGCATATGTGTATTTGGCACTGTGGGGGCATATGTGTATCTGGCACTGTGGGGCATATGTGTATTTGGCACTGTGGGGGCATATGTGTATCTGGCACTGTGGGGCATATGTGTATTTGGCACTGTGGGGGCATATCTGGCACTGTGGGGGCATATGTGTATCTGGCACTGTGGGGGCATATGTGTATCTGGCACTGTGGGGACATATGTGTATCTGGCACTGTGGGGGCATATGTGTCTGGCACTGTGGGGGCATATGTGTATTTGGCACTGTGGGGGCATATGTGTCTCTGGCACTGTGGGGGCATATGTGTCTCTGGCACTGTGGGGGCATATCTGGCACTGTGGGGGCATATGTGTCTTTGGCACTGTGGGGGAATATGTGTCTCTGGCACTGAGGGGGCATATGTGTCTCTGGCACTGTGGGGGCATATGTGTCTCTGGCACTGTGGGGGCATATCTGGCACTGTGGGGGCATATGTGTCTTTGGCACTGTGGGGGAATATGTGTCTCTGGCACTGTGGGGGCATATGTGTCTCTGGCACTGTGGGGGCATATGTGTCTCTGGCACTCTGGGGGCATATCTGGCACTGTGGAGGAATATGCGTATTTGGCACTGTGGCAGAATATCTGGCACTGTGGCGGCATTTGTGTCTGGCACTGTGGGGGCATATGTGTATTTGGTACTGTGGCTGAATATCTTGCACTGTGGGGGCATATCTGGCACTGTGGACATCACATTGTGCGGTGTAATGGGCATCATGGTATGGGGCGTAATGGACATTACGGTGTGGGGAGCATTGGGTAATTGCCATCACAGTATGGGGTGTAATGGGCATCAAGGTGTGCAGCATAATGTGTAATTAGCATCACAGTGTGCGGTGTATTGAGTAATTAGCATCGCAGTGTTGGGCGTAATGTGTAACTGGCATCATGGTGTTCAGCATAATGTGTAATTGGCATTACGGCATGTGGCTTTATGTGTAATGGGTATTACAAGGTTCGCTAAAATGTGCAATCTGCAGGTACACAATACAATCATGGTACAGGCAACGCCCCTTATGATAGGCCACGCCCCTAATTTTTCGGCGCGCCTACGGCGCGCAAAAGCATTCCTTCCGACGGTGACTTGGCTGATTATGGGCCAGTGCTCTGGACTTGCCCCCTAGGCTAAAAGTTGCCAGCCAGCCCCTGGCAGGCAGACACGCTGCGCGGGAGGTGTGGCTTTGCGGACAGCCCCGCAACACCCCCCCCCCCCAGCGGGGATGGGGGGTGCGGGCAGAACCACTGCTCTGGGTTTGGGGCGGTGCGGGCATATCTACTGATGCAGGGGGGGGGGGGGGTGCAGGTAGAACCGCTGCCCTAGGGGAGGTAAGGGGACCTCCCCTAGGGCAGCGGTTTTGATGGGGGGGGGTTGCAGACCCGCTGATTGGGGGGTTTGCCGACAGACACGCTTGGGGGGGGGGGTAGGAGGTGCTGGCAGGGGGGGTGCAGACCCGCTGATGGGAGGGGTGTGGGCAGACGGGCGGTGTGGGTGGACCCGCTCTGAGGGGGGGAGGTGCGGGCAGAACCGCTGCCCTAGGGGAGGGAAGGGGGGAGGGCAGCAGTGTTGATGGGGGGGAGGGGTGCAGACCCGCTGATGGGGGGGGGGGGGGGGTTTGCAGACAGACACGCTGGGGGGGGGGGGGTGTAGGAGGTGCTGGCAGGGCGGGGGTGCGGGCAGAACCGCTACCTATTTATAAAGGACGCCAGAGTGGTGGCAGGGCAATAATGCGTCCTGTGCCAGCCCCGACCACTGGTCATGTGACACATGGATGGTCGCAGGGTGCTGTTAGTGCCGGCATGCCAGATACACGTGCCATGGGGCAGCACCGATGGTCACACCTAGACCTTGCTTATTTTAGACATTTCTGCACTTGATGGTTTATAGCCGATGGTGATTACCTTTGCCATCGTTTGAATAGAACCAAATGGTTTCCTGCCATCGATGGTAGAGATCCACCTGGTTTTTGTTTTCGACAATCGGCTGGGATACGGTGCATGGCTTTGCCCTCTGACACCAACAAACCCCTGCCCCCAGGTAAGGACCGGTGGTCCAGCCAGTAAAAGAACTGGGATGACCATCGGTCAGTGAAACCATAAATGGCCATCCATTTGATAGATTGCAACCATCAATGGCCGCTTACCATTCAACCATCGATGGTAGCCTTATTCACGGACGCCTGCATCCTTCTGCAGGTTAGATTTGTCTGCCTTATACCATTGCAGTCTCCATGCGATTGGTGGGGGGTGAGGAAGAGGCGTGTTCTTTACATTACCGGCACAGACACAGGTAAATACCTGGCGATGACATCACACTAGCTGCCGCTTCTGATTGGCTGATTGTGGATCCCCCTCTGAAGCTGATAGGTGCTTGCTTACACCTGTGTTATATCATGTGTGGTTGTATTTTACACATTATTATCCAGCAGATTATGCTCCTGGGTGACTATATTCTCTGCGCAGGTCTCCAGGTGGTGCTGAACTCCATCATTAAGGCAATGGTACCGCTGCTACACATCGCGCTGCTGGTGCTGTTTGTGATCATCATCTACGCCATCATCGGCCTGGAGCTCTTCATGGGGAAGATGCACAAGACCTGCTACTACCTGACCAACAGAGGTAAGCGGAAACGCTGCCATGCAGCTGAGGATGGGCGCAGAGGTCAGTCTGGCAATGCTGTGTCCTGAGGCGCTAATCATTACAATGCAGTTTACAGATTAACAAGGAATCCGTAGCATCTCAGAGGTACGAGGTGACATGTGCCTCGTACCTCAGTGCTGTTACTGATCCCTCTAAGGATTAACAGGCTGAATATTGGCCTGTAGAAGGGATGGCATCTGGAGGGCTCACAGACATTTACAAAAGGTTGACACAAGCCAGTCGACACATAAAAAGGTTGACATGCGTGTTTCATGATTTTTTCATACTTTACCATCCAATTGGACTCCGATTGGGAACGGTACAGTGCGAGGGTACATCCTACACTGATTGGGGTCCCACGTACTCAGTTGTCGACATTGACACCAAAAAAACCTTGTAAATCTCATGTCGACTTTCTGGACATGTACAATAACTGTCTACCTGGACATTGTCTGTGGCTAATCCGCACCCCCCCTGGATGTAGGTGAGGGGACCACTAGTTTAGGGTTTAGTAAATACGCCATGTTAGGGGTGATCATGTGTAGATGTAATGTCCCGATCGCCATTATTCCCGTTACAGTGATAATTAGCCGCTCACTGTCTCTGCTCACCTCTGTGCTACCTGTATAACCCGCTCACCTCTGTGCTCACCTCTGTGCTCCCTGTATAACCCGCTCACCTCTGTGCTCCCTGTATAACCCGCTCATTGTCTCTGCTCACCTCTGTGCTCCCTGTATAACCCGCTCACTGTCTCTGCTCACCTCTGTGCTACCTGTATAACCCGCTCACCTCTGTGCTCCCTGTATAACCCGCTCACTGTCTCTGCTCACCTCTGTGCTACCTGTATAACCCGCTCACCTCTGTGCTCCCTGTATAACCCGCTCACTGTCTCTGCTCACCTCTGTGCTACCTGTATAACCCGCTCACTGTCTCTGCTCACCTCTGTGCTCCCTGTATAACCCGCTCACTGTCTCTGCTCACCTCTGTGCTCCCTGTATAACCCGCTCACTGTCACTGCTCACCTCTGTGCTCCCTGTATAACCCGCTCACTGTCACTGCTCACCTCTGTGCTTCCTGTATAACCCGCTCACTGTCTCTGCTCACCTCTGTGCTCCCTGTATAACCCGCTCACTGTCTCTGCTCACCTCTGTGCTCCCTGTATAACCCGCTCACTGTCTCTGCTCACCTCTGTGCTCCCTGTATAACCCGCTCACTGTCTCTGCTCACCTCTGTGCTCCCTGTATAACCCGCTCACTGTCTCTGCTCACCTCTGTGCTCCCTGTATAACCCGCTCACTGTCACTGCTCACCTCTGTGCTCCCTGTATAACCCGCTCACTGTCTCTGCTCACCTCTGTGCTTCCTGTATAACCCGCTCACTGTCTCTGCTCACCTCTGTGCTCCCTGTATAACCCGCTCACTGTCTCTGCTCACCTCTGTGCTCCCTGTATAACCCGCTCACTGTCTCTGCTCACCTCTGTGCTCCCTGTATAACCCGCTCACTGTCTCTGTGCTCCCTGTATAACCCGCTCACTGTCTCTGCTCACCTCTGTGCTCCCTGTATAACCCGCTCACTGTCTCTGCTCACCTCTGTGCTCCCTGTATAACCCGCTCACTGTCTCTGCTCACCTCTGTGCTCCCTGTATAACCCGCTCACTGTCTCTGCTCACCTCTGTGCTCCCTGTATAACCCGCTCACTGTCACTGCTCACCTCTGTGCTCCCTGTATAACCCGCTCACTGTCTCTGCTCACCTCTGTGCTCCCTGTATAACCCGCTCACTGTCACTGCTCACCTCTGTGCTCCCTGTATAACCCGCTCACTGTCTCTGCTCACCTCTGTGCTTCCTGTATAACCCGCTCACTGTCTCTGCTCACCTCTGTGCTCCCTGTATAACCCGCTCACTGTCTCTGCTCACCTCTGTGCTCCCTGTATAACCCGCTCACTGTCACTGCTCACCTCTGTGCTCCCTGTATAACCCGCTCACTGTCTCTGCTCACCTCTGTGCTCCCTGTATAACCCGCTCACTGTCTCTGCTCACCTCTGTGCTCCCTGTATAACCCGCTCACCGTCTCTGTGCTCCTTGTATAACCTGCTCACTGTCTCTGCTCACCTCTGTGCTCCCTGTATAACCCGCTCACTGTCACTGCTCACCTCTGTGCTCCCTGTATAACCCGCTCACTGTCACTGCTCACCTCTGTGCTCCCTGTATAACCCGCTCACTGTCACTGCTCACCTCTGTGCTCTCTGTATAACCCGCCCACTGTCTCTGCTCACCTCTGTGCTCCCTGTATAACCCGCTCACTGTCAGTGCTCACCTCTGTGCTCCCTGTATAACCCGCTCACTGTCACTGCTCATCTCTGTGCTCCCTGTATAACCCGCTCACTGTCACTGCTCACCTCTGTGCTCCCTGTATAACCCGCTCACCTCTGTGCTCCCTGTATAACCCGCTCACTGTCACTGCTCACCTCTGTGCTCTCTGTATAACCCGCCCACTGTCTCTGCTCACCTCTGTGCTCCCTGTATAACCCGCTCACTGTCAGTGCTCACCTCTGTGCTCCCTGTATAACCCGCTCACTGTCACTGCTCATCTCTGTGCTCCCTGTATAACTCGCTCACTGTCTCTGCTCACCTCTGTGCTCTCTGTATAACCCGCCCACTGTCTCTGCTCACCTCTGTGCTCTCTGTATAACCCGCCCACTGTCTCTGCTCACCTCTGTGCTCCCTGTATAACCCGCTCACTGTCAGTGCTCACCTCTGTGCTCCCTGTATAACCCGCTCACTGTCTCTGCTCACCTCTGTGCTCCCTGTATAACCCGCTCATTGTCTCTGCTCACCTCTGTGCTCCCTGTATAACCCGCTCACTGTCAGTGCTCACCTCTGTGCTCCCTGTATAACCCGCTCACTGTCTCTGCTCACCTCTGTGCTCCCTGTATAACCCGCTCACTGTCTCTGCTCACCTCTGTGCTCCCTGTATAACCCGCTCACCTCTGTGCTCCCTGTATAACCCGCTCACTGTCTCTGCTCACCTCTGTGCTCCCTGTATAACCCGCTCACTGTCTCTGCTCACCTCTGTGCTCCCTGTATAACCCGCTCACTGACTCTGCTCACCTCTGTGCTCCCTGTATAACCCGCTCACTGTCTCTGCTCACCTCTGTGCTCCCTGTATAACCCGCTCACTGTCAGTGCTCACCTCTGTGCTCCCTGTATAACCCGCTCACTGTCTCTGCTCTCCTCTGTGCTTCCTGTATAACCCGCTCAATGTCTCTGCTCACCTCTGTGCTCCCTGTATAACCCGCTCACTGTCTCTGTGCTCCCTGTATAACCCGCTCACCGTCTCTGTGCTCCCTGTATAACCCGCTCACTGTCTCTGATCACCTCTGTGCTCCCTGTATAACCCGCTCACTGTCTCTGCTCACCTCTGTGTTCACTGTATAACCCGCTCACTGTCTCTGCTCACCTCTGTGCTCCCTGTATAACCCGCTCACAGTCTCTGCTCACCTCTGTGCTCCCTGTATAACCCACTCATTGTCTCTGTGCTCCCTGTATAACCCGCTCACTGTCTCTGCTCACCTCTGTGCTCCCTGTATAACCCGCTCACAGTCTCTGCTCACCTCTGTGCTCCCTGTATAACCCGCTCATTGTCTCTGTGCTCCCTGTATAACCCGCTCACAGTCTCTGCTCACCTCTGTGCTACCTGTATAACCCGCTCACTGTCTCTGTGCTCCCTGTATAACCCGCTCACTGTCTCTGCTCACCTCTGTGCTCCCTGTATAACCCGCTCACTGTCTCTGCTCACCTCTGTGCTCCCTGTATAACCCGCTCACAGTCTCTGCTCACCTCTGTGCTCCCTGTATAACCCGCTCACTGTCACTGCTCTCCTCTGTGCTCCCTGTATTACCCGCTTACAGTCTCTGCTCACCTCTGTGCTCCCTGTATAACCCGCTCACTGTCTCTGCTCACCTCTGTGCTCCCTGTATAACCCGCTCACTGTCTCTGCTCACCTCTGTGCTCCCTGTATAACCCGCTCACTGTCTCTGCTCACCTCTGTGCTTCCTGTATAACCCGCTCACTGTCTCTGCTCACCTCTGTGCTCCCTGTATAACCCGCTCACTGTCTCTGCTCACCTCTGTGCTCCCTGTATAACCCGCTCACTGTCTCTGCTCACCTCTGTGCTCCCTGTATAACCCGCTCACTGTCTCTGCTCACCTCTGTGCTTCCTGTATAACCTGCTCACTGTCTCTGCTCACCTCTGTGCTCCCTGTATAACCCGCTCATTGTCTCTGCTCACCTCTGTGCTCCCTGTATAACCCGCTCACTGTCTTTGCTCTCCTCTGTGCTCCCTGTATAACCCGCTCACTGTCTATGCTCACCTCTGTGCTCCCTGTATAACCCGCTCACTGTCACTGCTCACCTCTGTGCTCCCTGTATAACCCGCTCACTGTCACTGCTCACCTCTGTGCTCCCTGTATAACCCGCTCACTGTCTCTGCTCACCTCTGTGCTCCCTGTATAACCCGCTCACAGTCTCTGCTCACCTCTGTGCTCCCTGTATAACCCGCTCACTGTCACTGCTCACCTCTGTGCTCCCTGTATAACCCGCTCACTGTCTCTGTTCACCTCTGTGCTCCCTGTATAACCCGCTCACTGTCTCTGCTCACCTCTGTGCTCCCTGTATAACCCGCTCACTGTCTCTGCTCACCTCTGTGCTCCCTGTATAACCCGCTCACTGTCTCTGCTCTCCTCTGTGCTCCCTGTATAACCCGCTCACTGTCACCTCTGTGCTCCCTGTATAACCTGCTCACTGTCTCTGCTCTCCTCTGTGCTTCCTGTATAACCCGCTCACTGTCACTGCTCACCTCTGTGCTCCCTGTATAACCCGCTCACTGTCTCTGCTCACCTCTGTGCTACCTGTATAACCCGCTCACTGTCTCTGCTCACCTCAGTGCTCACTGTATAACCTGCTCACTGTCTCTGCTCTCCTCTGTGCTCCCTGTATAACCCGCTCACTGTCTCTGCTCTCCTCTGTGCTCCCTGTATAACCCGCTCACTGTCTCTGCTCACCTCTGTGCTCACTGTATAACCCGCTCACTGTCTCTGCTCTCCTCTGTGCTCCCTGTATAACCCGCTCACTGTCTCTGCTTACCTCTGTGCTCCCTGTATAACCCGCTCACTGTCTCTGCTTACCTCTGTGCTCCCTGTATAACCCGCTCACTGTCTCTGCTTACCTCTGTGCTCCCTGTATAACCCGCTCACCGTCTCTGCTCACCTCTGTGCTCCCTGTATAACCCGCTCACTGTCTCTGCTCACCTCTGTGCTCCCTGTATAACCCGCTCACTGTCTCTGCTCACCTCTGTGCTCCCTGTATAACCCGCTCACTGTCAGTGCTCACCTCTGTGCTCCCTGTATAACCCGCTCACTGTCTCTGCTCACCTCTGTGCTCCCTGTATAACCCGCTCACTGTCAGTGCTCACCTCTGTGCTCCCTGTATAACCCGCTCACTGTCTCTGCTCACCTCTGTGCTTCCTGTATAACCCGCTCACTGTCTCTGCTCACCTCTGTGCTCCCTGTATAACCCGCTCACTGTCTCTGCTCACCTCTGTGTTCCCAGTATAACCCGCTCACTGTCTCTGCTCACCTCTGTGCTCCCTGTATAACCCGCTCACTGTCTCTGCTCACCTCTGTGCTCCCAGTATAACCCGCTCACTGTCTCTGCTCACCTCTGTGCTCCCTGTATAACCCGCTCACTGTCTCTGCTCACCTCTGTGTTCCCTGTATAACCCGCTCACTGTCTCTGCTCACCTCTGTGCTCCCTGTATAACCCGCTCATTGTCTCTGTGCTCCCTGTATAACCCGCTCACTGTCTCTGCTCACCTCAGTGCTCACTGTATAACCTGCTCACTGTCTCTGCTCTCCTCTGTGCTCCCTGTATAACCCGCTCACTGTCTCTGCTCTCCTCTGTGCTCCCTGTATAACCCGCTCACTGTCTCTGCTCACCTCTGTGCTCACTGTATAACCCGCTCACTGTCTCTGCTCTCCTCTGTGCTCCCTGTATAACCCGCTCACTGTCTCTGCTTACCTCTGTGCTCCCTGTATAACCCGCTCACTGTCTCTGCTTACCTCTGTGCTCCCTGTATAACCCGCTCACTGTCTCTGCTTACCTCTGTGCTCCCTGTATAACCCGCTCACCGTCTCTGCTCACCTCTGTGCTCCCTGTATAACCCGCTCACTGTCTCTGCTCACCTCTGTGCTCCCAGTATAACCCGCTCACTGTCTCTGCTCACCTCTGTGCTCCCTGTATAACCCGCTCACTGTCTCTGCTCACCTCTGTGTTCCCTGTATAACCCGCTCACTGTCTCTGCTCACCTCTGTGCTCCCTGTATAACCCGCTCATTGTCTCTGTGCTCCCTGTATAACCCGCTCACAGTCTCTGCTCACCTCTGTGCTCCCTGTATAACCCGCTCATTGTCTCTGTGCTCCCTGTATAACCCGCTCACTGTCTCTGCTCACCTCTGTCCTCCCTGTATAACCCGCTTACAGTCTCTGCTCACCTCTGTGCTCCCTGTATAACCCGCTCACTGTCTCTGCTGCTCACCTCTGTGCTCCCTGTATAACCCGCTCACTGTCTCTGCTCACCTCTGTGCTCCCTGTATAACCCGCTCACTGTCTCTGCTCACCTCTGTGCTCCCTGTATAACCTGCTCACCTCTGTGCTCCCTGTATAACCCGCTCACTGTCTCTGCTCACCTCTGTGCTCCCTGTATAACCCGCTCACTGTCTCTGCTCACCTCTGTGCTCCCTGTATAACCCGCTCACTGTCTCTGCTCACCTCTGTGCTCCCTGTATAACCCGCTCACTGTCTCTGCTCACCTCTGTGCTCCCTGTATAACCTGCTCACTGTCTCTGCTCACCTCTGTGCTCCCTGTATAACCCGCTCACTGTCACTGCTCACCTTTGTGCTCCCTGTATAACCCGCTCACTGTCACTGCTCACCTCTGTGCTCCCTGTATAACCCGCTCACTGTCACTGCTCACCTCTGTGCTCCCTGTATAACCCGCTCACTGTCTCTGCTCACCTCTGTGCTCTCTGTATAACCCGCTCACTGTCTCTGCTCACCTCTGTGCTCCCTGTATAACCCGCTCACTGTCACTGCTCACCTCTGTGCTCCCTGTATAACCCGCTCACTGTCTCTGCTCACCTCTGTGCTCCCTGTGTAACCCGCTCACTGTCACTGCTCACCTCTGTGCTCCCTGTATAACCCGCTCACTGTCTCTACTCACCTCTATGCTCCCTGTATAACCCGCTCACTGTCTCTGCTCACCTCTGTGCTCCCTGTATAACCCGCTCACTGTCTCTGCTCACCTCTGTGCTCCCTGTATAACCTGCTCACTGTCTCTGCTCACCTCTGTGCTCCCTGTATAACCCGCTCACTGTCTCTGCTCACCTCTGTGCTCCCTGTATAACCTGCTCACTGTCTCGGCTCACCTCTGTGCTCCCTGTATAACCCGCTCACCTCTGTGCTCCCTGTATAACCCGCTCACTGTCTCTGCTCCCCTTTGTGCTCCCTGTATAACCAGCTCACTGTCACTGCTCCCCTTTGTGCTCCCTGTATAACCAGCTCACTGTCTCTGCTCACCTCTGTGCTCCCTGTATAACCCGCTCACTGTCTCTGCTCACCTCTGTGCTCCCTGTATAACCCGCTCACTGTCTCTGCTCCCCTTTGTGCTCCCTGTATAACCAGCTCACTGTCTCTGCTCACCTCTGTGCTCCCTGTATAACCCGCTCACTGTCTCTGCTCACCTCTGTGCTCCCTGTATAACCTGCTCACTGTCTCTGCTCACCTCTGTGCTCCCTGTATAACCCGCTCACTGTCTCTGAGCTCCCTGTGTAACCCGCTCACTGTCTCTGCTCACCTCTGTGCTCCCTGTATAACCCGCTCACTGTCTCTGCTCACCTCTGTGCTCCCTGTATAACCTGCTCACTGTCTCTGCTCACCTCTGTGCTCCCTGTATAACCCGCTCACTGTCTCTGAGCTCCCTGTATAACCCGCTCACTGTCTCTGCTCACCTCTGTGCTCCCTGTATAACCCGCTCACTGTCTCTGCTCACCTCTGTGCTCCCTGTATAACCCGCTCACCTCTGTGCTCACCTCTGTGCTCCCTGTATAACCCGCTCACTGTCTCTGCTCACCTCTGTGCTCCCTGTATAACCCGCTCACTGTCTCTGCTCACCTCTGTGCTCCCTGTATAACCCACTCACTGTCTCTGCTCACCTCTGTGCTCCCTGTATAACCCGCTCACTGTCTCTGCTCACCTCTGTGCTCCCTGTATAACCCGCTCACTGTCTCTGCTCACCTCTGTGCTCCCTGTATAACCCGCTCACTGTCACTGCTCACCTCTGTGCTCCCTGTATAACCCGCTCACTGTCTCTGCTCACCTCTGTGCTCCCTGTATAACCTGCTCACTGTCTCTGCTCACCTCTGTGCTCCCTGTATAACCCGCTCACTGTCTCTGCTCACCTCTGTGCTCCGTGTATAACCCGCTCACTGTCTCTGAGCTCCCTGTGTAACCCGCTCACTGTCTCTGCTCAGATGTTCCCACGGAAGAAGAGCCCTCGCCGTGTGCACTCAATAGCAATAATGGCCGACACTGCCCCAACGAGACCATCTGCGAATCTGGCTGGGACGGGCCGAAGCACGGGATCACTAACTTTGACAACTTTGCGTTCGCCATGCTTACTGTCTTCCAATGCATCACCATGGAGGGCTGGACGGATGTGCTATACTGGGTAAGTGACATGCCCCCTTGCGGGCTCTGCTACTGGGGATACAGCGGGGGCAGTAATGATGGGTAGAACGTGTTCCGTACTGGTGAGGAGACAAGAGGTCTGTGGACGGTGACTCCCACCTCGTCAGAGTCTGATGATATGTCTGTAGTCACCGCACTGAAGACGTGTACAGTCACGTGTTATTACGGTTATCATCCACATGTCCTGTCTATGCAATGACGCGCTCTGTGCCGGGTAACGCAGTATATAGTGTAACAGTGAACATGTCTAACGTAGTTAAAAGGTTTAGGTTATCCCGGGGAGCTGCAAGAGATAATCGGCAGCATGGATGAGGTCAGTGTGGGACCAAGGTACCTTCTATACAGAGATCAGCTCTATCATGGGGGGTGGACACTAAGCACCAACCTCAATGGGGATAGAACACAACACCAGCCACCATGGAGGAAGGACACTCGGCACCAACTGCCATGGGGGATAGAACACAGCACCCACTGCCATGGAAGGAGGACACTCACCACCAACCTCAATGGGGGATAGAACACAGCACCAACTGCCATGGGGGATAGAACACAGCACCAACTGCTATGGGGGATAGAACACAGCACCAACCTCCATGGGGGGAGGACACTCGGCATCAACCGCCAGGGGGAAGGACAAACAGCACCAACCGCCATAGGGGAAGGACAAACAGCACCAACCGCCAGGGGGAAGGACAAACAGCACCAACCGCCATGGGGGAAGGACAAACAGCACCAACCATGGAGGAAGGACACACAGCACCCACTGCCGTGGGGGAAGAACATTCAACACAAACCGCCATGTGGGGGAGGACACTCAACACCAACCGCCATGTGGGGGGGGACACTCAACACCAACCACCATGGGGGGAGGACACTTAGCACAAGCCACCATGGGGGAGAGGACACACATCACCAACTGGCATGGAGGAAATGACACTCAACACCAACCTCCATGCTGGGCAACACAGAACCAACCTCCATGGGGGGAGGGCACTCGGCACCAACCTCAATGTAGGAGGGCACTTAGCACCAACCACCATGGAGGGGGGAGGACCCACAGAGCCCCACCAATAATGATCTACCACCCCTCTGTGGGGATAATAAATGGGATACAACCTGGGTATACTACCCACTGGGATGTGCGGTCCTGACAGTGTAACGTGTGCCCATGTTCGGGATTAGTTTGTGTGCGTCGATAATACATTCTGTCCTCACATCTGACCTTGGCCCCATGCATCCAGACTATGGTTTTGCCTTGTTACAGAATTGGCCCCTCCAGCCTGGTGTAGCCCTGTCTGTAGATGATAGTGGGTCAGTAACACTGATGTCTCTGAGTGTCCATCATTACACTAATAGCAGCGATTATCTGCAGAACTGGGGGCGGAATCTTCCCTGAAATCTCCCAGAACAGATTCCTAGAAATCATTTCTCACGGTGTTAATTAAACTGCGCCGGTCTCTGTGCCCACAATGCGCGTGAATCATCCCCATATCACATTCTGCATTGTATACACTCAGTGGCCCCTGAGGCGTCCTCTGCTCTGTTGTGGGCAGGATCCAGGGTCTGGGAAATCCGTCTGTTCGTTTTATCGTCCGGTGTCAGACAAGCCCCCGACTCAGAGCGCCCGCCGGGAGAGGGGACGCCACTAAAACTTTCATGTGTATTTCTTGAGGCTGAATAATATGACAGGGGCTATAAATAGAGGCGCTGGTATAAAGGGTGCAGGGCTGTGCTGCTTTACACCTGCAGGGGGCGCCCTTGTATACACAGGATGGGTCTCCTCCAATGTACAGTGTTACAGTAATATGTACTTCATATTAGGACGTACTATTAGTGTTCAGCAAAGGGAAACGGTAATCACATATAAAGCAACGGGAATTCTGCCGAGGGATTAAGTGATCACATAATATCCTAATATAAGGGAAATAATGTCATATATACCCTGTATAACACCGTCACCAACCCCCAACATACCCTGTGTTATACCGCCATGTCACCCAGCCCCCAACATACCCTGTATTATACCCTGTGAAGAAGGGGAAGACAGATCCAGCAGACATTCTAGCAGTGTAAGAAGAAGTAATAGTCTGCAGTGTGTTGGTGAGATGATGTACAGACGGCCTCTGCACTAACGTCACCTCTCTCTCTCTTTAGATGCAGGATGCCATGGGGTACGAGCTGCCCTGCGTCTACTTTGTCAGCCTTGTTATCTTTGGATCGTTCTTCGTTCTAAACCTGGTTCTCGGAGTGCTGAGTGGGTAAGACGTGTGTCCCGGGTCACACTTTCTATGGCAGGGAATGTCCACCTGTACCACCCGGTATTCACCTGAAGGGGGCTCTCCGCCCTCACACCGCTTGTACATTATTTCCTGCACTTTTTGCTGTACGCTCAGTTCTTTGTCTAGTTTCACTCTGTGTTTTTCAGCAGCCTCTGTATATCATCATGTTGCCCACAACGCAGGCTGTGGATACAGAGGATAATAGAGATGCACTACTGTATATCACAGAGACATTAACCAGAGAACGCTGCCTGATTATATATCTAGAATACTACACACATATATATATATATATACAGCGGCCGGTTCTGAGACAGCTGAATCTCTGTACACAGCAAAGATGCCAAGTCACGCATCTTTTGTACATACAGTATCTGTTCTATTCGTATGTATCTTGGGCAGATCTGACTTTCCTGAGAAATTGGGATTTTGGGGTGTGGCTTGTATTTAGAATAAGGCTCATCTAAATCAGGGTTAGCTAACGCCAATCCTTGACTGGCGGGATGCCAGAAGTCACAATACCCACGTCGGCATCCCGTCACCGATGAGTGACGGAATCCTGGGGACAGGGGGAAGGTAAGTGTACTTACCTGACCCTTATTGGGATTTCCTCCATCGGGATGCCAGCGTCAGTATTCCGACCACTTCACTTTCATCCTCACCGACATTCAACCGTATGTATCCGATCCAGAGCCACCAACAGTTTTCCAGACCCCTTAGCTGCTGCACAGGTGCACTCATTACTCACAGACACATTTTAATAAATCCACATGTGGAGCTAATTACTTCACGTGGGATTCTGAGACCTGGAAAACATCAACTGTTGGTAGCTCTCGGGGACTGGCGTTGGCTTCCCTCGGCTTAAATCGATGGGTGGTACGAGTATCGTCTTGCTGCGTACAGATCCCGGCATTCGCCCCATAGATTCACCACAGATATCAGCAGACAGATCATGTGTCCTCATGTCACATAGCCTGATGTGTCCCGTCCCCCCCCCCCGTCTCAGACCCCTCGCTAGTCCTCTGTGCCTTCCCCTCCAGTTCGGGCCTACAGCCCTTAGAACAACAGCGTGTGAATTGCGCGGCTGGAAATTACAGGTTCAGTGACGGAGACGCGAGCACTCGAGATTCTGAGTTTTATTCATTATCACCACAAACAGCTGCTGCCAACGTTCCAGGCCCTTTATCCCGCTGCAGATACAATTGCAGCCTTTTATCTCACAAATAATACGCTGAATAAAAATGTTTATGGCTGATAATACGCTGCGCCGCGTGTCGCTCATACGCTCAAGTGACAACACGGCAAGCGGGGAAGAATGGCAGAGGCACTGAGCGGTGTCAGGATGCCAGGAAGCGCAGCTTGGCGCAGGAGCTCGCAGAGTCTCTCTGAGCTGGCGAATGTGACAATGACATATGTGCGGGGTCCCCCAGGAAGGCGGCTCTGTATATGATGTACCCCCAAATATACACACATTGGTGGCCATTTTGGGTGAGATCACAGCAGCCAATGGTCTTGTCGGCCCGCTGCTTACCGCCTGCCGCCCCTACCTCCTGCCCTGCTACCGTTTCCTCTCTCTGACTTGTCCCTGTCTTGGCAGAGAGTTTTCCAAGGAGAGGGAGAAGGCCAAAGCGCGGGGAGACTTCCAGAAGCTGAGGGAGAAGCAGCAGCTGGAGGAAGATCTGAAGGGTTACCTGGACTGGATCACACAGGCGGAAGACATAGACCCTGAGAATGAGGATGAGGATATCGATGAGGATAAGCCCCGTAACAGTAAGTCTCCGCTTCTCTGGTGCCTCACGTTCTGTCTGATTATATTATAATGTGACAGTGCCAAATGCATCTCACACCATGTCCTGTCTGATTATATTATAATTTGACAGCGTCCCAATGCATCTCACGCCCGGTCCTGTCTGATTATATTATAATGTGACAGCGTCCCAATACCTCTCACCTCACGTCCTGTCTGATTATATTATAATGTGACAGCGTCCCAATGCATCTCACGCCCGGTCCTGTCTGATTATATTATAATGTGACAGTGTCCCAATACATCTCACACCCTGTCCTGTCTGATTATATTATAATGTGACAGTGTCCCAATGCATCCCACACCCTGTCCTGTCTGATTATATTATAATGTGACAGCGTCCCAATACCTCTCACCTCACGTCCTGTCTGATTATATTATAATGTGACAGCGTCCCAATGCATCTCACCTCACGTCCTGCCTGATTATATTATAATGTGACAGCGTCCCAATGCATCCCACACCACGTCCTGTCTGATTATATTATAATGTGACAGCGTCCCAATGCCTCTCACCTCACGTCCTGTCTGATTATATTATAATGTGACAGCGTCCCAATACATCTCACACCCTGTCCTGTCTGATTATATTATAATGTGACAGTGTCCCAATGCATCCCACACCACGTCCTGTCTGATTATATTATAATGTGACAGCGTCCCAATACATCTCACACCCTGTCCTGTCTGATTATATTATAATGTGACAGTGTCCCAATGCATCCCACACCACGTCCTGTCTGATTATATTATAATGTGACAGCGTCCCAATGCCTCTCACCTCACGTCCTGTCTGATTATATTATAATGTGACAGCGTCCCAATGCCTCTCACACCATGTCCTGCCTGATTATATTATAATGTGACAGCGTCCCAATACATCTCACACCCTGTCCTGTCTGATTATATTATAATGTGACAGTGTCCCAATGCATCCCACACCACGTCCTGTCTGATTATATTATAATGTGACAGCGTCCCAATACATCTCACACCCTGTCCTGTCTGATTATATTATAATGTGACAGTGTCCCAATGCATCCCACACCACGTCCTGTCTGATTATATTATAATGTGACAGCGTCCCAATGCCTCTCACACCATGTCCTGTCTGATTATATTATAATGTGACAGCGTCCCAATACCTCTCACCTCACGTCCTGTCTGATTATATTATAATGTGACAGCGTCCCAATGCATCTCACACCCTGTCCTGTCTGATTATATTATAATGTGACAGCGTCCCAATGCATCTCACCTCACGTCCTGTCTGATTATATTATAATGTGACAGCGTCCCAATACATCTCACACCCTGTCCTGTCTGATTATATTATAATGTGACAGTGTCCCAATGCATCCCACACCACGTCCTGTCTGATTATATTATAATGTGACAGCGTCCCAATGCCTCTCACCTCACGTCCTGTCTGATTATATTATAATGTGTCAGCGCCCCAATGCATCTCACACCCGGTCCTGTCTGATTATATTATAATGTGACAGCGTCCCAATGCCTCTCACCTCACGTCCTGTCTGATTATATTATAATGTGACAGCGTCCCAATACATCTCACACCCTGTCCTGTCTGATTATATTATAATGTGACAGTGTCCCAATGCATCCCACACCACGTCCTGTCTGATTATATTATAATGTGACAGCGTCCCAATACATCTCACACCCTGTCCTGTCTGATTATATTATAATGTGACAGCGTCCCAATGCATCTCACCTCACGTCCTGCCTGATTATATTATAATGTGACAGCGTCCCAATGCATCCCACACCACGTCCTGTCTGATTATATTATAATGTGACAGCGTCCCAATGCATCTCACACCACGTCCTGTCTGATTATATTATAATGTGACAGCGTCCCAATGCCTCTCACACCATGTCCTGTCTGATTATATTATAATGTGACAACGTCCCAATGCATCTCACACCCTGTCCTGTCTGATTATATTATAATGTTACAGCGTCCCAATACATCTCACACCATGTCCTGTCTGATTATATTATAATGTGACAGCGTCCCAATACCTCCCACCTTACGTCCTGTCTGATTATATTATAATGTGACAGCGTCCCAATGCCTCTCACCTCACGTCCTGTCTGATTATATTATAATGTGACAGCGTCCCAATACATCTCACACCCTGTCCTGTCTGATTATATTATAATGTGACAGTGTCCCAATGCATCCCACACCACGTCCTATCTGATTATATTATAATGTGACAGCGTCCCAATACATCTCACACCCGGTCCTGTCTGATTATATTATAATGTGACAGCGTCCCAATGCCTCTCACCTCACGTCCTGTCTGATTATATTATAATGTGACAGCGTCCCAATACATCTCACACCCTGTCCTGTCTGATTATATTATAATGTGACAGTGTCCCAATGCATCCCACACCACGTCCTGTCTGATTATATTATAATGTGACAGCGTCCCAATACATCTCACACCCTGTCCTGTCTGATTATATTATAATGTGACAGTGTCCCAATGCATCCCACACCACGTCCTGTCTGATTATATTATAATGTGTCAGCGTCCCAATGCATCCCACCTCACATCCTGTCTGATTATATTATAATGTGTCAGCGTCCCAATGCCTCTCACCTCACGTCCTGTCTGATTATATTATAATGTGACAGCGTCCCAATGCATCCCACACCACGTCCTGTCAGATTATATTATAATGTGACAGCGTCCCAATGCATCTCACACCCCGTCCTGTCTGATTATATTATAATGTGACAGTGTCCCAATGCATCTCACCTCACGTCCTGTCTGATTATATTATAATGTGACAGCGTCCCAATACATCTCACACCCTGTCCTGTCTGATTATATTATAATGTGACAGCGTCCCAATGCCTCTCACACCATGTCCTGTCTGATTATATTATAATGTGACAGCGTCCCAATACCTCTCACCTCACGTCCTGTCTGATTATATTATAATGTGACAGCGTCCCAATGCATCTCACACCCTGTCCTGTCTGATTATATTATAATGTGACAGCGTCCCAATGCATCTCACCTCACGTCCTGTCTGATTATATTATAATGTGACAGCGTCCCAATACATCTCACACCCTGTCCTGTCTGATTATATTATAATGTGACAGTGTCCCAATGCATCCCACACCACGTCCTGTCTGATTATATTATAATGTGACAGCGTCCCAATGCCTCTCACCTCACGTCCTGTCTGATTATATTATAATGTGTCAGCGCCCCAATGCATCTCACACCCGGTCCTGTCTGATTATATTATAATGTGACAGCGTCCCAATGCCTCTCACCTCACGTCCTGTCTGATTATATTATAATGTGACAGCGTCCCAATACATCTCACACCCTGTCCTGTCTGATTATATTATAATGTGACAGTGTCCCAATGCATCCCACACCACGTCCTGTCTGATTATATTATAATGTGACAGCGTCCCAATACATCTCACACCCTGTCCTGTCTGATTATATTATAATGTGACAGCGTCCCAATGCATCTCACCTCACGTCCTGCCTGATTATATTATAATGTGACAGCGTCCCAATGCATCCCACACCACGTCCTGTCTGATTATATTATAATGTGACAGCGTCCCAATGCATCTCACACCACGTCCTGTCTGATTATATTATAATGTGACAGCGTCCCAATGCCTCTCACACCATGTCCTGTCTGATTATATTATAATGTGACAACGTCCCAATGCATCTCACACCCTGTCCTGTCTGATTATATTATAATGTTACAGCGTCCCAATACATCTCACACCATGTCCTGTCTGATTATATTATAATGTGACAGCGTCCCAATACCTCCCACCTTACGTCCTGTCTGATTATATTATAATGTGACAGCGTCCCAATGCCTCTCACCTCACGTCCTGTCTGATTATATTATAATGTGACAGCGTCCCAATACATCTCACACCCTGTCCTGTCTGATTATATTATAATGTGACAGTGTCCCAATGCATCCCACACCACGTCCTATCTGATTATATTATAATGTGACAGCGTCCCAATACATCTCACACCCGGTCCTGTCTGATTATATTATAATGTGACAGCGTCCCAATGCCTCTCACACCATGTCCTGTCTGATTATATTATAATGTGACAGCGTCCCAATAACTCTCACCTCACGTCCTGTCTGATTATATTATAATGTGACAGCGTCCCAATGCATCTCACACCCTGTCCTGTCTGATTATATTATAATGTGACAGCGTCCCAATGCATCTCACCTCACGTCCTGTCTGATTATATTATAATGTGACAGCGTCCCAATACATCTCACACCCTGTCCTGTCTGATTATATTATAATGTGACAGTGTCCCAATGCATCCCACACCACGTCCTGTCTGATTATATTATAATGTGACAGCGTCCCAATGCCTCTCACCTCACGTCCTGTCTGATTATATTATAATGCGTCAGCGCCCCAATGCATCTCACACCCGGTCCTGTCTGATTATATTATAATGTGACAGCGTCCCAATGCCTCTCACCTCACGTCCTGTCTGATTATATTATAATGTGACAGCGTCCCAATACATCTCACACCCTGTCCTGTCTGATTATATTATAATGTGACAGTGTCCCAATGCATCCCACACCACGTCCTGTCTGATTATATTATAATGTGACAGCGTCCCAATACATCTCACACCCTGTCCTGTCTGATTATATTATAATGTGACAGTGTCCCAATGCATCCCACACCCTGTCCTGTCTGATTATATTATAATGTGACAGCGTCCCAATACCTCTCACCTCACGTCCTGTCTGATTATATTATAATGTGACAGCGTCCTAATGCATCTCACACCCTGTCCTGTCTGATTATATTATAATGTGACAGCGTCCCAATGCATCTCACCTCACGTCCTGTCTGATTATATTATAATGTGACAGCGTCCCAATGCCTCTCACCTCACGTCCTGTCTGATTATATTATAATGTGACAGCGTCCCAATACATCTCACACCCTGTCCTGTCTGATTATATTATAATGTGACAGTGTCCCAATGCATCCCACACCACGTCCTGTCTGATTAAATTATAATGTGACAGCGTCCCAATACATCTCACACCCTGTCCTGTCTGATTATATTATAATGTGACAGTGTCCCAATGCATCCCACACCACGTCCTGTCTGATTATATTATAATGTGACAGCGTCCCAATGCCTCTCACCTCACGTCCTGTCTGATTATATTATAATGTGACAGCGTCCCAATACATCTCACACCCTGTCCTGTCTGATTATATTATAATGTGACAGTGTCCCAATGCATCCCACACCACGTCCTGTCTGATTATATTATAATGTGACAGCGTCCCAATACATCTCACACCCTGTCCTGTCTGATTATATTATAATGTGACAGTGTCCCAATGCATCCCACACCATGTCCTGCCTGATTATATTATAATGTGACAGCGTCCCAATGCATCCCACACCACGTCCTGCCTGATTATATTATAATGTGACAGTGTCCCAATGCATCTCACCTCACGTCCTGTCTGATTATATTATAATGTGACAGCGTCCCAATACATCTCACACCCTGTCCTGTCTGATTATATTATAATGTGACAGTGTCCCAATGCATCCCACACCACGTCCTGTCTGATTATATTATAATGTGACAGCGTCCCAATGCCTCTCACCTCACGTCCTGTCTGATTATATTATAATGTGACAGCGTCCCAATACATCTCACACCCTGTCCTGTCTGATTATATTATAATGTGACAGTGTCCCAATGCATCCCACACCACGTCCTGTCTGATTATATTATAATGTGTCAGCGTCCCAATGCATCCCACCTCACATCCTGTCTGATTATATTATAATGTGTCAGCGTCCCAATGCCTCTCACCTCACGTCCTGTCTGATTATATTATAATGTGACAGCGTCCCAATGCATCCCACACCACGTCCTGTCAGATTATATTATAATGTGACAGCGTCCCAATGCATCTCACACCCCATCCTGTCTGATTATATTATAATGTGACAGTGTCCCAATGCATCTCACCTCACGTCCTGTCTGATTATATTATAATGTGACAGCGTCCCAATACATCTCACACCCTGTCCTGTCTGATTATATTATAATGTGACAGTGTCCCAATGCATCCCACACCACGTCCTGTCAGATTATATTATAATGTGACAGCGTCCCAATACCTCTCACCTCACGTCCTGTCTGATTATATTATAATGTGACAGTGTCCCAATGCATCTCACCTCACGTCCTGTCTGATTATATTATAATGTGACAGCGTCCCAATACATCTCACACCCTGTCCTGTCTGATTATATTATAATGTGACAGTGTCCCAATGCATCCCACACCACGTCCTGTCTGATTATATTATAATGTGACAGCGTCCCAATGCCTCTCACCTCACGTCCTGTCTGATTATATTATAATGTGTCAGCGCCCCAATGCATCTCACACCCGGTCCTGTCTGATTATATTATAATGTGACAGCGTCCCAATGCCTCTCACCTCACGTCCTGTCTGATTATATTATAATGTGACAGCGTCCCAATACATCTCACACCCTGTCCTGTCTGATTATATTATAATGTGACAGTGTCCCAATCAGTGGTCGAAGTGGGGCGGTATACGAGGGTATGGCATACCCCCACTTTAATCTGAAGATAAAAAAAAAAAGTTTTTTCCCCCCCTCAGGATGCTCTCTGATCACTCAGCAGCACATATTGTGCTTTTGTAATACCCCTGTACAACGGGGCAGTCTGGCAAGGGACGTTGATGGACAGGGGGGTGTCCGAAGGTGCGCACTATATTCACTCTTTACTTTTCCATACCCCCACTTCAAAATTTCCATACCACCACTTCAAAATTTCCACTTCGACCACTGGTCCCAATGCATCCCACACCACGTCCTGTCTGATTATATTATAATGTGACAGCGTCCCAATACATCTCACACCCTGTCCTGTCTGATTATATTATAATGTGACAGCGTCCCAATGCATCTCACCTCACGTCCTGCCTGATTATATTATAATGTGACAGCGTCCCAATGCATCCCACACCACGTCCTGTCTGATTATATTATAATGTGACAGCGTCCCAATGCATCTCACACCACGTCCTGTCTGATTATATTATAATGTGACAGCGTCCCAATGCCTCTCACACCATGTCCTGTCTGATTATATTATAATGTGACAGCGTCCCAATGCATCTCACACCCTGTCCTGTCTGATTATATTATAATGTTACAGCGTCCCAATACATCTCACACCATGTCCTGTCTGATTATATTATAATGTGACAGCGTCCCAATACCTCCCACCTTACGTCCTGTCTGATTATATTATAATGTGACAGCATCCCAATGCCTCTCACCTCACGTCCTGTCTGATTATATTATAATGTGACAGCGTCCCAATACATCTCACACCCTGTCCTGTCTGATTATATTATAATGTGACAGTGTCCCAATGCATCCCACACCACGTCCTATCTGATTATATTATAATGTGACAGCGTCCCAATACATCTCACACCCGGTCCTGTCTGATTATATTATAATGTGACAGCGTCCCAATACCTCTCACACCATGTCCTGTCTGATTATATTATAATGTGACAGCGTCCCAATACCTCTCACACCATGTCCTGTCTGATTATATTATAATGTGACAGCGTCCCAATACCTCTCACCTCACGTCCTGTCTGATTATATTATAATGTGACAGCGTCCCAATACATCTCACACCCGGTCCTGTCTGATTATATTATAATGTGACAGCGTCCCAATGCATCTCACACCCTGTCCTGTCTGATTATATTATAATGTGACAGCGTCCCAATGCATCTCACCTCACGTCCTGTCTGATTATATTATAATGTGACAGCGTCCCAATACATCTCACACCCTGTCCTGTCTGATTATATTATAATGTGACAGTGTCCCAATGCATCCCACACCACGTCCTGTCTGATTATATTATAATGTGACAGCGTCCCAATGCCTCTCACCTCACATCCTGTCTGATTATATTATAATGTGTCAGCGCCCCAATGCATCTCACACCCGGTCCTGTCTGATTATATTTTAATGTGACAGTGTCCCAATGCATCCCACACCACGTCCTGTCTGATTATATTATAATGTGACAGCGTCCCATTACATCTCACACCCTGTCCTGTCTGATTATATTATAATGTGACAGCGTCCCAATACCTCTCACCTCACGTCCTGTCTGATTATATTATAATGTGACAGCGTCCCAATGCATCTCACACCCTGTCCTGTCTGATTATATTATAATGTGACAGCGTCCCAATGCATCTCACCTCACGTCCTGTCTGATTATATTATAATGTGACAGCGTCCCAATGCCTCTTACCTCACGTCCTGTCTGATTATATTATAATGTGACAGCGTCCCAATACATCTCACACCCTGTCCTGTCTGATTATATTATAATGTGACAGTGTCCCAATGCATCCCACACCACGTCCTGTCTGATTATATTATAATGTGACAGCGTCCCAATACATCTCACACCCTGTCCTGTCTGATTATATTATAATGTGACAGTGTCCCAATGCATCCCACACCACGTCCTGTCTGATTATATTATAATGTGACAGCGTCCCAATGCCTCTCACCTCACGTTCTGTCTGATTATATTATAATGTGACAGCGTCCCAATACATCTCACACCCTGTCCTGTCTGATTATATTATAATGTGACAGTGTCCCAATGCATCCCACACCACGTCCTGTCTGATTATATTATAATGTGACAGCGTCCCAATACATCTCACACCCTGTCCTGTCTGATTATATTATAATGTGACAGTGTCCCAATGCATCCCACACCATGTCCTGCCTGATTATATTATAATGTGACAGCGTCCCAATGCATCCCACACCACGTCCTGCCTGATCATATTATAATGTGACAGTGTCCCAATGCATCTCACCTCACGTCCTGTCTGATTATATTATAATGTGACAGCGTCCCAATACATCTCACACCCTGTCCTGTCTGATTATATTATAATGTGACAGTGTCCCAATGCATCCCACACCACGTCCTGTCTGATTATATTATAATGTGACAGCGTCCCAATGCCTCTCACCTCACGTCCTGTCTGATTATATTATAATGTGACAGCGTCCCAATACATCTCACACCCTGTCCTGTCTGATTATATTATAATGTGACAGTGTCCCAATGCATCCCACACCACGTCCTGTCTGATTATATTATAATGTGACAGCGTCCCAATACATCTCACACCCTGTCCTGTCTGATTATATTATAATGTGACAGTGTCCCAATGCATCCCACACCACGTCCTGTCTGATTATATTATAATGTGTCAGCGTCCCAATGCATCCCACCTCACATCCTGTCTGATTATATTATAATGTGTCAGCGTCCCAATGCCTCTCACCTCACGTCCTGTCTGATTATATTATAATGTGACAGCGTCCCAATGCATCCCACACCACGTCCTGTCAGATTATATTATAATGTGACAGCGTCCCAATGCATCTCACACCCCGTCCTGTCTGATTATATTATAATGTGACAGTGTCCCAATGCATCTCACCTCACGTCCTGTCTGATTATATTATAATGTGACAGCGTCCCAATGCATCTCACACCCTGTCCTGTCTGATTATATTATAATGTGTCAGCGTCCCAATGCCTCTCACCTCACGTCCTGTCTGATTATATTATAATGTGACTGCATCCCAATGCCTCTCACACCCTGTCCTGTCTGATTATATTATAATGTGTCAGCGTCCCAATGCCTCTCACCTCACGTCCTGTCTGAATATATTATATTGTGACAGCACCCCAATGCA
The DNA here is from genome assembly GCF_055691185.1 of Crinia signifera. Taxonomy (NCBI): domain Eukaryota; kingdom Metazoa; phylum Chordata; class Amphibia; order Anura; family Myobatrachidae; genus Crinia; species Crinia signifera. Next base: position 6,581,927 of record NC_139220.1, read on the forward strand.
TCTTACCTCACGTCCTGTCTGATTATATTATAATGTGTCAGCGTCCCAATGCATCTCACACATGTCCTGTCTGATTATATTATAATGTGCCAGCGTCCCAATGCCTCTCACCTCACGTCCTGTCTAATTATATTATAATGTGACAGCGTCCCAATGCCTCTCACCTCACGTCCTGTCTGATTATATTATAATGTGACAGCGCCCCAATGCATCTCACACCATGTCCTGTCTGATTATATTATAATGTGCCAGCGTCCCAATGCCTCTCACCTCACGTCCTGTCTGATTATATTATAATGTGTCAGCGTCCCAATGCATCTCACACCATGTCCTGTCTGATTATATTATAATGTGCCAGCGTCCCAATGCCTCTCACCTCACGTCCTGTCTGATTATATTATAATGTGACAGCGCCCCAATGCATCTCACACCATGTCCTGTCTGATTATATTATAATGTGCCAGCGTCCCAATGCCTCTCACCTCACGTCCTGTCTGATTATATTATAATGTGTCAGCGTCCCAATACATCTCACCTCACGTCCTGTCTGATTATATTATAATGTGACAGCGTCCCAATGCCTCTCACACCATGTCCTGTCTGATTATATTATAATGTGACAGCGTCCCAATGCATCTCACCTTACGTCCTAATTATATTATAATGTGACAGCGTCCCAATACATTTCACACCTTGTCCTGTCTGATTATATTATAATGTGCCAGCGTCCCAATACATCTCACCTCACGTCCTGTCTGATTATATTATAATGTGACAGCGTCCCAATGCATCTCACCTCACGTCCTGTCTGATTATATTATAATGTGACAGCGTCCCAATGCATCTCACCTCATGTCCTGTCTGATTATATTATAATGTGACAGCGTCCCAATGCCTCTCACCTCACGTCCTGTCTGATTATATTATAATGTGACAGCGTCCCAATGCCTCTCACACCATGTCCTGTCTGATTATATTATAATGTGACAGCGCCCCAATGCATCTCACCTCACGTCCTAATTATATTATAATGTGACAGCGTCCCAATGCCTCTCACCTCACATCCTGTCTGATTATATTATAATGTGACAGCGTCCCAATGCCTCTCACCTCACGTCCTAATTATATTATAATGTGACAGCGTCCCAATGCCTCTCACCTCACATCCTGTCTGATTATATTATAATGTGACAGCGTCCCAATACATCTCACCTCACATCCTGTCTGCTTATATTATAATGTGACAGCGTCCCAATGCATCTCACCTCACGTCCTGTCTGATTATATTATAATGTGACAGCGTCCCAATACATCTCACACCCTGTCCTGTCTGATTATATTATAATGTGACAGCGTCCCAATACCTCTCACACCATGTCCTGTCTGATTATATTATAATGTGACAGCGTCCCAATACCTCTCACCTCACGTCCTGTCTGATTATATTATAATGTGACAGCGTCCCAATACATCTCACACCCGGTCCTGTCTGATTATATTATAATGTGACAGCGTCCCAATGCATCTCACACCCTGTCCTGTCTGATTATATTATAATGTGACAGCGTCCCAATGCATCTCACCTCACGTCCTGTCTGATTATATTATAATGTGACAGCGTCCCAATACATCTCACACCCTGTCCTGTCTGATTATATTATAATGTGACAGTGTCCCAATGCATCCCACACCACGTCCTGTCTGATTATATTATAATGTGACAGCGTCCCAATGCCTCTCACCTCACGTCCTGTCTGATTATATTATAATGTGTCAGCGCCCCAATGCATCTCACACCCGGTCCTGTCTGATTATATTTTAATGTGACAGTGTCCCAATGCATCCCACACCACGTCCTGTCTGATTATATTATAATGTGACAGCGTCCCAATACATCTCACACCCTGTCCTGTCTGATTATATTATAATGTGACAGCGTCCCAATACCTCTCACCTCACGTCCTGTCTGATTATATTATAATGTGACAGCGTCCCAATGCATCTCACACCCTGTCCTGTCTGATTATATTATAATGTGACAGCGTCCCAATGCATCTCACCTCACGTCCTGTCTGATTATATTATAATGTGACAGCGTCCCAATGCCTCTTACCTCACGTCCTGTCTGATTATATTATAATGTGACAGCGTCCCAATACATCTCACACCCTGTCCTGTCTGATTATATTATAATGTGACAGTGTCCCAATGCATCCCACACCACGTCCTGTCTGATTATATTATAATGTGACAGCGTCCCAATACATCTCACACCCTGTCCTGTCTGATTATATTATAATGTGACAGTGTCCCAATGCATCCCACACCACGTCCTGTCTGATTATATTATAATGTGACAGCGTCCCAATGCCTCTCACCTCACGTTCTGTCTGATTATATTATAATGTGACAGCGTCCCAATACATCTCACACCCTGTCCTGTCTGATTATATTATAATGTGACAGTGTCCCAATGCATCCCACACCACGTCCTGTCTGATTATATTATAATGTGACAGCGTCCCAATACATCTCACACCCTGTCCTGTCTGATTATATTATAATGTGACAGTGTCCCAATGCATCCCACACCATGTCCTGCCTGATTATATTATAATGTGACAGCGTCCCAATGCATCCCACACCACGTCCTGCCTGATCATATTATAATGTGACAATGTCCCAATGCATCTCACCTCACGTCCTGTCTGATTATATTATAATGTGACAGCGTCCCAATACATCTCACACCCTGTCCTGTCTGATTATATTATAATGTGACAGTGTCCCAATGCATCCCACACCACGTCCTGTCTGATTATATTATAATGTGACAGCGTCCCAATGCCTCTCACCTCACGTCCTGTCTGATTATATTATAATGTGACAGCGTCCCAATACATCTCACACCCTGTCCTGTCTGATTATATTATAATGTGACAGTGTCCCAATGCATCCCACACCACGTCCTGTCTGATTATATTATAATGTGACAGTGTCCCAATACATCTCACACCCTGTCCTGTCTGATTATATTATAATGTGACAGTGTCCCAATGCATCCCACACCACGTCCTGTCTGATTATATTATAATGTGTCAGCGTCCCAATGCATCCCACCTCACATCCTGTCTGATTATATTATAATGTGTCAGCGTCCCAATGCCTCTCACCTCACGTCCTGTCTGATTATATTATAATGTGACAGCGTCCCAATGCATCCCACACCACGTCCTGTCAGATTATATTATAATGTGACAGCGTCCCAATGCATCTCACACCCCGTCCTGTCTGATTATATTATAATGTGACAGTGTCCCAATGCATCTCACCTCACGTCCTGTCTGATTATATTATAATGTGACAGCGTCCCAATGCATCTCACACCCTGTCCTGTCTGATTATATTATAATGTGTCAGCGTCCCAATGCCTCTCACCTCACGTCCTGTCTGATTATATTATAATGTGACTGCATCCCAATGCCTCTCACACCCTGTCCTGTCTGATTATATTATAATGTGTCAGCGTCCCAATGCCTCTCACCTCACGTCCTGTCTGAATATATTATATTGTGACAGCACCCCAATGCATCTTACCTCACGTCCTGTCTGATTATATTATAATGTGTCAGCGTCCCAATGCATCTCACACATGTCCTGTCTGATTATATTATAATGTGCCAGCGTCCCAATGCCTCTCACCTCACGTCCTGTCTAATTATATTATAATGTGACAGCGTCCCAATGCCTCTCACCTCACGTCCTGTCTGATTATATTATAATGTGACAGCGCCCCAATGCATCTCACACCATGTCCTGTCTGATTATATTATAATGTGCCAGCGTCCCAATGCCTCTCACCTCACGTCCTGTCTGATTATATTATAATGTGTCAGCGTCCCAATGCATCTCACACCATGTCCTGTCTGATTATATTATAATGTGCCAGCGTCCCAATGCCTCTCACCTCACGTCCTGTCTGATTATATTATAATGTGACAGCGCCCCAATGCATCTCACACCATGTCCTGTCTGATTATATTATAATGTGCCAGCGTCCCAATGCCTCTCACCTCACGTCCTGTCTGATTATATTATAATGTGTCAGCGTCCCAATACATCTCACCTCACGTCCTGTCTGATTATATTATAATGTGACAGCGTCCCAATGCCTCTCACACCATGTCCTGTCTGATTATATTATAATGTGACAGCGTCCCAATGCATCTCACCTTACGTCCTAATTATATTATAATGTGACAGCGTCCCAATACATTTCACACCTTGTCCTGTCTGATTATATTATAATGTGCCAGCGTCCCAATACATCTCACCTCACGTCCTGTCTGATTATATTATAATGTGACAGCGTCCCAATGCATCTCACCTCACGTCCTGTCTGATTATATTATAATGTGACAGCGTCCCAATGCATCTCACCTCATGTCCTGTCTGATTATATTATAATGTGACAGCGTCCCAATGCCTCTCACCTCACGTCCTGTCTGATTATATTATAATGTGACAGCGTCCCAATGCCTCTCACACCATGTCCTGTCTGATTATATTATAATGTGACAGCGCCCCAATGCATCTCACCTCACGTCCTAATTATATTATAATGTGACAGCGTCCCAATGCCTCTCACCTCACATCCTGTCTGATTATATTATAATGTGACAGCGTCCCAATGCCTCTCACCTCACGTCCTAATTATATTATAATGTGACAGCGTCCCAATGCCTCTCACCTCACATCCTGTCTGATTATATTATAATGTGACAGCGTCCCAATACATCTCACCTCACATCCTGTCTGCTTATATTATAATGTGACAGCGTCCCAATGCATCTCACCTCACGTCCTGTCTGATTATATTATAATGTGACAGCGTCCCAATACATCTCACACCCTGTCCTGTCTGATTATATTATAATGTGACAGTGTCCCAATGCATCCCACACCACGTCCTGTCTGATTATATTATAATGTGTCAGCGTCCCAATGCCTCTCACCTCACGTCCTGTCTGAATATATTATATTGTGACAGCACCCCAATGCATCTTACCTCACGTCCTGTCTGATTATATTATAATGTGTCAGCGTCCCAATGCATCTCACACATGTCCTGTCTGATTATATTATAATGTGCCAGCGTCCCAATGCCTCTCACCTCACGTCCTGTCTAATTATATTATAATGTGACAGCGTCCCAATGCCTCTCACCTCACGTCCTGTCTGATTATATTATAATGTGACAGCGCCCCAATGCATCTCACACCATGTCCTGTCTGATTATATTATAATGTGCCAGCGTCCCAATGCCTCTCACCTCACGTCCTGTCTGATTATATTATAATGTGTCAGCGTCCCAATGCATCTCACACCATGTCCTGTCTGATTATATTATAATGTGCCAGCGTCCCAATGCCTCTCACCTCACGTCCTGTCTGATTATATTATAATGTGACAGCGCCCCAATGCATCTCACACCATGTCCTGTCTGATTATATTATAATGTGCCAGCGTCCCAATGCCTCTCACCTCACGTCCTGTCTGATTATATTATAATGTGTCAGCGTCCCAATACATCTCACCTCACGTCCTGTCTGATTATATTATAATGTGACAGCGTCCCAATGCCTCTCACACCATGTCCTGTCTGATTATATTATAATGTGACAGCGTCCCAATGCATCTCACCTTACGTCCTAATTATATTATAATGTGACAGCGTCCCAATACATTTCACACCTTGTCCTGTCTGATTATATTATAATGTGCCAGCGTCCCAATACATCTCACCTCACGTCCTGTCTGATTATATTATAATGTGACAGCGTCCCAATGCATCTCACCTCACGTCCTGTCTGATTATATTATAATGTGACAGCGTCCCAATGCATCTCACCTCATGTCCTAATTATATTATAATGTGACAGCGTCCCAATGCCTCTCACCTCACGTCCTGTCTGATTATATTATAATGTGACAGCGTCCCAATGCCTCTCACCTCACGTCCTAATTATATTATAATGTGACAGCGTCCCAATGCCTCTCACCTCACATCCTGTCTGATTATATTATAATGTGACAGCGTCCCAATACATCTCACCTCACGTCCTGTCTGATTATATTATAATGTGACAGCGTCCCAATACATCTCACACCCTGTCCTGTCTGATTATATTATAATGTGACAGCGTCCCAATACATCTCACACCTTGTTCTGTCTGATTATATTATAATGTGACAGCGTCCCAATGCATCCCACCTCACGTCCTGTCTGATTATATTATAATGTGACAGCGTCCCAATGCATCTCACCTCACGTCCTGTCTGATTATATTATAACTAGGTGATTCATCGCGCCCTACGGGCGCTCTTCACACCGGCGTAAGGGGCTACGCCCCTTAATTTGTGAACATTTGTATTGTGAGAAATATGGTTAGAATTGTATGAAAGATGCCCTGTATTGCAGCTTCTGGCAGTGGGTGAGGGTCCAGCGTGGCAGCACAGGAGTACCGGACGGTGGCCCTGAGTCAGTGTCTCCTCCTACTGGGTGGGAGTTAGGGTGCATGAGAGCAGGAGGCTGGGATATGAGGCATGATAGGGGTATGTGGGCAACACAGCGTCAGCGATTACCCAGTGGTGGAAGTTACGGTTCAGGAGAGCAGGAAGCTGGGTAGTGATAGGGGTGTGTGGGCATACGGGGGACTAAAGAGGGTGGTGGACACTGTGCAGCTTCTGCCAGTGGGTGAGGGTCCAGCGTGGCAGCACAGAAATACAGGAGTCAGTGTCTCCTCCGACTGGGTGGGAGTTAGGGTGCATGAGAGCAGGAGGCTGGGCGGTAAAGCATGATAGGGGAATGTGGGCAACACAGGGTGAGCGGGTCTCCACTGGCGGAAGTTACGGGGCAGGAGAACAGGAGGCAGGGCAGTGTCCTCCCACATTGATGGCAAAAGTATTTAACATCGGCCATAAACCATCGATTATTTGAAAATCATTGATGGTCGATGGGCATCCCTAGAACTGGAGGAGGGTGGGGGACAGTATGCAGCTCCCGGCAGTGGGTGAGCGTCTCCTCCCACTGGGAGGGAGTGAGCGTGCATGAGAGCAGGAGGCTGTATAATAGTGGTATGTGGGCAAGACATTGATAAAAGTTGTGGCGCTGGTGCAGAGGGCAGTGGGGAAACCTGCAGTGCGGCAGCCAGGGCCGGATTTCCCACCTAGGGGCGGTACCTGCTTGTGGTGGTACAGGATCCCCCATTGTCACGGGGTTACGTGAAATGCGGGAGCGGGGGCCGCGGTGGTCCGCTGGGGGGAGGAATTGCCGGAAGGGGGTCTGCAAATTGCGGGAGGGGGGGTGGTGTGTGGGGATCCGCGGTTAGCGGGAGGGGGTCCGTAAATCGTGGGCCGGGGCGCGGGGGGGCTTGAATCGTGGGAAGGGGGGTCCGCAAATTGCGGGAGGGGGGTTGTCGGGGTTAGTGAATTGCGGGAGGGGGGGTTGCGGAGGTCCGTGAATTGCGTGGGGTGCCGTGAGTCAAGGGTGGGTGGTGCGGGGGTCCGTGAATCACGGGAGGGGTCATGAATCGCAGGAGGGGGGGGTCGTGGGGGGGCTGCGAATCGCAGGAGGGGGGGTGTGGGGGGTTGCCGTGAATTGCATGAGGGGGACGTGAATCAAGGGAGGGTGGGCGCAGGGGGGTGGTGCGGGGGTCCGTGAATCGCGGGAGGGGGCATGAATCGCGGGAGGGGGGGTCGTGGGGGGTTCCGAATCGCAGGAAGGGGGGTATGGGGGGTGCCGTGAATTGCGTGAGGGGGGCATGGGCCTTTTTAATGCCGGGAGGCGTGGTCGCAGGGGTCCCGCGAATCGCGGGAGGGGAGGATGCAGGGGTCCTGCGAATCGCGGGAGGGGTCTCGCGGGAGGGAAGGGTTGCTGGGGTCCCGCGATTTGCGGGAGGGTCGCGGGGGTCCCGCGTTTCGCGGGAGGGGGTGGTCGCGGAGGTCCAGCGAATCACGGGAGGGGGTGGTCGGGTCTGGGACGGATATTAGACAGCACTTACATCGACAGCCATTACATCGACACCATTAGTTCGACAGCTCAATAGGTCGACATGGTTTTAGGTCGACATACCATTAGGTCGACATGTCATTATGTCGACAGCTCATTAGGTCGACATGTTTTTAGGTCGACACTGCCATTAGGTCGACAGAGTCTATGTCGACAGTCAAAAGGTCGACATGGGTTTTTTCACTGTTTTTTTTGGCCGAAATGTCGACACAGTCGACATGGACACAGTTTGAAGTGTACCGCAGCCGCTCGCTATGCTTCGGGCACGGTGCCTCGCTGCGCTCGGCACACTATTTTATTCTCCCACCACGCCCTAGTGGATAGTAGGGCATGAAATACCGCCTGTCGGCACATGTCGGCTCAATAAACAGTGAAAAAACCCATGTCGACCTTTTGACTGTCGACATAGACACTGTCGACCTAATGGCAGTGTCGACCTAAAAACATGTCGACCTAATGAGCTGTCGACCTAATGAGCTGTCGACATAATGACATGTCGACCTAATGGTATGTCGACCTAAAACCATGTCGACCTATTGAGCTGTTGAACTAATGGTGTCGATGTAATGGCTGTCGATGTAAGTGCTGTCTAACAATAGTCCGGATACCGGGGTGGTCGCGGGGGTCCCGCGAATCGCGAGAGGGGGGTCGCGGGGGTCCCGCGAATCACGGGAGGGGGGGTCGCGGGGTTCCCGCGACTCGCGGGAGGGTGGAAAGCGGGGGTCCCGCGAATGGCGGGAGGGGGGGTGCGGGGTCCCGCGAATGGCGGGAGGGGGGGTCACGGGGGTTCCGCAAATCGCGGGAGGGGGGGTCGCGCAAATCGCGGGAGGGGGGGGTCGCGGGGGTCCCGCGAATCGCGGGAGGGGGGGTCGCGGGGGTCCCGCGATTCGCGGGAGGGGGGGCGGGGGTCCCGCGATTCGCGGGGGTCCCGCGAATCGCGGGAGGGGGGGTCGCGGGGGGGTCCCGCAAATCGCAGGAGGGGGGGGTCGCGGGAGGGGGGTCGCGGGGGTCCTGGCAGAGGGTAGGGATGTGCAGGAGTAATGGTGGATGGTGGCTGTGGAGTAATGGTGGATGGTGGGCGTGTACTGTAGCCCTGGCTGGGCGGGGGGAGGTGATGTCAAGGGGGTGGAACGTCAGACACATGAAAGTGAAACTGTTTTACACAGGAACGTTCTCCACAGGGGTTGAGTGACAGATCTGGCTAAATATATAAGAGATGTGACAGCGTCCCAATACATCTCACACCCTGTCCTGTCTGATTATATTATAATGTGACAGTGTCCCAATGCATCCCACACCACGTCCTGTCTGATTATATTATAATGTGACAGCGTCCCAATGCCTCTCACCTCACGTCCTAATTATATTATAGTGGATGGATGTCAGCATGCCGATTGGTGGATGATTGGAATTATTCACCAATCAGAGTGCAGCATTCTCCCTGCCTCCCAACCTGCAGCCAGACAGTGGATGTCTGCCAGTATGCTGATTGGTGGATTACTGGAGATATTTACCAATCACAGTGCTCACAGCCAGTCACTGCATGGAAACATATGGATAGATTATGTGGGAACTCACATTGGGTCCCATTAATGGCTGTGCAGGGGCCCCAGACATTGCTGTGCCTGGGACCTACAATGCTGATAAGGCAGCCCCTTACCATATCACTGAGTATAGCCATTCTCATTGTGCTCCTGAGAAAGCTTCTGACATACCAACAAACTACAGGAAGCCGCCAGCCTACAGCTCATTGGCTCTGACCGATCACATGACATTGGTTGCACAAGATGGCCGGCACATGGCATACCTCAGACATTATGGTGACAGGCATTAGAGTGGGGGTGTAATGACTGTACATCGCCTGTGTTATGGATGCTGGAGTGTCAGCGCTGTGTGGAAGGTGCACCAATGAAGAGCACTCAGGCAGGATGACGCAAGGCAGAGATAATCCCAGTGGTCCTGCGCAGCGCCCGCCTCCATCTTGTACTATTTGTGTCATTCCCCTGATTTATGTTCTGACCTCTCCTTCCAATGACACCAAGCGGATGACCGCCTTCACTTTGTGATCTAAAGATATCTTGTCTATAATGAGCAGAGACGTTGGTCCAGGGGAGGGTGGCAGCGCGCCGCCTGATTCCTGCCAGGACCCATTTTCTGGCCTTTATTGGCGTCCGCTGAAGCATAAAATAATTCTCCGCTAAATTTAACAAGATTATGTGGAAAGCTCAGCCCTGGAGTCATTGTGCGTGGGCTCTGCTAAATGCCAGGACAGCCCAGCACAGATACGCTTCTGCCATAGATACTGACACATACGGGGGCCTATTTACAGACATGTGCGCGGTACAGACATGCTCAGTCTGGGGGCACTACAGGGAAATACAGGGACTTTAATTGTGCCTCAGTCTAGACCTTATTGGCCTCATATCACAGCGGGAGTGGGACCAAAATGGCCGCTGACCTGGTCTGATTTGACTCCAGGGTTGGTCAGTCCAGTAGCCTGTAGACCACGTCCGCCATCTTTCCCTCTTTCTGAGCGCTCTAGTGGTGGTTTCTAGTGATCATCATCCCTGGCAAGACCAGTTGCAACACAGATAGTATGGTGGCCAGCATTGCCTCACAGCCGTATGGTCAATTCCTCACCAAGGCACTCTGTGTGTAGTTTGTACGCTCTCCTCAAGTTTGAATGGGGGTGTGGGGCTTCCCTCACACTCCAAACTACTCACAGGCTGGTTCAGATAAAAAATTTACCTCAGTGTGTATGCGTGTGCCTTTATATTGGGGAGTATAGATTGTAAGCTCTGCGGGCTCAGAGACTGATGTACGCACTCCAGAATATGTCACCGCAATAGATAAATACAGTTCAGTCTTAGGGGTAAATTTACTAAAATGGGAGTCCTATCCACAGAGGGAGACACTGCATTCATGTGACACAAGGCGGGAAACAGCGATTCACCCACACACAGCGCAGAGTAGCCAATAGCATTCCTGGTCTCTCATCAGTGCTGAAATACAGATCACACTGTGCTAGGAGCACCACATCAGACAGCGACACCGCAGGCAGGGAAGAGGAACTGCACGGGTTTTGTACACTATAAAATGCTGGCCAGCGGGTGACCCTATTATTGCAGCTAGGACTGTGTATATGTGACAACCATGGCGTCGGCTGATTACCCCTTCCGTTCTCTCTTGCAGTGAGTATGCCCACCAGCGAGACTGAGTCTGTGAATACCGACAACGTGGGCAGCGGTGACGTGGAGGAGGAGAGCTGTGGCGTGCGCCTGGCGTGAGTATATCTGGCGCAGGATTTGTCAGAAGAGCACGATTTAATATTGCCTCTAGCCTATGTACTTGTGAGCCCGAGATTTTATCTCTCTCTCTCTCTCTCTCGTATATTATGTATAACGACTGCCCCCAATATGTCACATAAATGTCCTGCAATACGTTATTCCTGATAGGTCTATGGCAGCTATTGTCCATTAATGACCCTCCAACGCTGTTGGAACCATAGTGTATGCTGGGACTTGTAGTTCTCCGTGGCTGGAAAGCCATCTGCTAGCTGTAGTCAGTATCTGACAGTTCTGCAGCAGTCAGCTACATGGCAGTCTACACGGCGGGCTGCGTCGGCTCCTCGCCGTCATCTCCTCTTGTAGTTTGTGTTGTGAAATAAGCAGCGGGGAGCAATGAACAGAGCGCAGCTCCGTGGCTGTAATTGTGATGAATAATGGCATCGCTGACTCAACATCATTTCCATTTCTATATCTTTCAGGCACAGGATTTCCAAGTCTAAATTTAGGTAAGAACCGTACTTCAGCTCAGCGTGGAGACCGCTCCTCCGTCCAACCTCAGCTGCACCTGCAACGCCGGCGGGCTGGGGCTTATAGTCAGCGCCGTCACTTGGGCGGAGCTGAGTGTGCAGTGGGTGGTACTTGGGCGTGGTTTAAATGGATGCAACACCTGTTTCACTGTCACAGAGCTCTCTCGCTCTACCTGTCAGTCTTACCCCTGGCGCTGCACTGTAATGTGGCATTGTAGGATGGCGCCTACTGTTATACCTGTCAGTCTTACCCCTGGCGCTGCACTGTAATGTGGCATTATAGGATGGCGCCTACCATTACACCTGTAGGTCTTACCCCTGGCGCTGCACTGTAATGTGGCATTGTAGGATGGCACCTACTGTTATACCTGTCAGTCTTACCCCTGGCGCTGCACTGTAATGTGGCATTAGAGGATGGCTCCTACCGTTATACCTGTCAGTCTTACCCCTGGCGCTGCACTGTAATGTGGCATTGTAGGATGGCACCTACTGTTATACCTGTCAGTCTTACCCCTGGCGCTGCACTGTAATGTGGCATTGTAGGATGGCGCCTACTGTTATACCTGTCAGTCTTACCCCTGGCGCTGCACTGTAATGTGGCATTGAAGGATGGCGCCTACTGTTATACCTGTCAGTCTTACCCCTGGCGCTGCACTGTAATGTGGCATTGTAGGATGGCGCCTACTGTTATACCTGTCAGTCCTACCCCTGGCGCTGCACTGTAATGTGGCATTGTAGGATGGCTCCTACCGTTATACCTGTCAGTCTTACCCCTGGCGCTGCACTGTAATGTGGCATTATAGGATGGCGCCTATTGTTATACCTGTCAGTCTTACCCCTGGCGCTGCACTGTAATGTGGCATTGTAGGATGGCGCCTACTGTTATACCTGTCAGTCCTACCCCTGGCGCTGCACTGTAATGTGGCATTGTAGGATGGCTCCTACCGTTATACCTGTCAGTCTTACCCCTGGCGCTGCACTGTAATGTGGCATTGTAGGATGGCGCCGTTCAGTGACTGAGCCCGTATTATATAGACGGACAGACCCTGATTGTATAATAAATATTCCACCGGTGAGTCCCAGGCAGCAAATGTCAGAAATGATGCACAAAAGCCACAAAAGTTTTATATATTTATAGTAAAGTTGATAAATGAAAGTGCGTTATTGTGGGAAATGCCGGGTACGAGAATAATTCTGAGCACGTGTAAACTTTACACCAGGACAAATCATGTCACGGTGCGGGGGGGAATACATGCAAGGTAAAGCTTTATTCTCACACTGCAATGTATCTCTGAGCTAGGACACTCCCCCCCACACCTATCTCTCTGCACATATTACATCTGCCCCATGCAGCGCATCATGGTGCTACCCAGGTGCTCGGTTACTTGCTTTTTGCTTTGCTCCCAAGACTGAATCAGCCCCTTATATGTGCGGCGTTATGGTGTATAACCGGTATCAATATGAACCCCTGTAGATCTGGAGGTCTCGGAGAAGTGGGGATGCTGTGACGTGTGGGGTTTGGGGGGCAGATGACTGGATAGAGCCACAACTTTCCTAGTCCATCACTGCCACCTCCTGTTAGATCATTTAATAAAACATTGTGGGTGTAGAACTCTTCTCTGTAACACACGGGTCCCCCGTGCGCGGTAGACACCCCAGTTCTCGCACTTCCCTTGGTATCAGTTCTGGCACTTCCCTGTTTTGTTTCCGTAGCGATGCCGCGGACGAGACCCCCCTACCCGGCCACTTCATGAGCTCATTCGCTTCTTGAAGAGGGTGACACTGCGAGGAAACACCCAGCAGAGCAGGGGTTATAAAAACCTCTCGGTACACAGTCATTCACCAATGTCAACTATATTCTCCACATAATTACCGGCTGTACGAGATACTTAGCGCTAATTACAGACCTCCCACTCTGAGATCTGAGCCTGCTTAGCAACCGCGGCCTCCGCAACAATGGACCGGGATAATTGAGTGTAAAAGGGGATCTGTGATGTTTAATGCATCTCAAGGAGAATTCATTTAGGTCAGTAGGGAGGTGGCGTGTGGCCCCCAGATAGCGGCGACAGCTGAATGCCCGTCACAGGAATGTTTTGTTACACCGTCACACTCACGGGCAGAGGGTCCTCCCTGTTTCAGATAGGGGTCTGTTTCTGTTCCGCTTGTACCTGTTATTTTTGCACTTTATAGAACCACACGTGTCTTTTCCCCAATAACTGAAGCTTTGTAACAGAACAGGAGGATATTATACCCCGGGCGATCCATTTATCTACTCGCTGGAATCCGGTATAGCCTGTGTAAGCCGGCTGGTTGTCGCATCAGTATCATACCCTCCAACATGACCCATTCCATTAGGTACAAAATGCTCTGTTCCTGGACTTCCCTGCCAGTGGTAGTTGCAGAGGTGGGGCTCCAGCACAGTCCAATATTCAAAAAGGGGAGCCACACCTACTGCCACTCCAAACATCACTGTCCTGGACTCACTGGCAGTTGATGTGACCCCCCCCCCTCTTTGAATTCTGAACTGTGCTGGAGCCCCACCTCTGTAACTGCCACTGACAGGGAAGTCCAGGAACAGAGCAATTTGTACCTAATGGAATGGGTCATGTTGGAGGGTATGTAGTATATGGTGGTAATGTGGGGGATTATATACTGTAGGTATTATATAGCTCTCCTATATGTCCTCTGATATAGCAGAAAACTTTCTCCAGAAAAAGCTGGTATAATGCAACTTGTTGACATGATAATGGTTGACACAGCGTATGGTCAACATGAGTTTTTCACAAATTATGGAACGTTTTCATACTATACCATCCAACTTTGGAACGATAAAGTGCCGGAACCACAGCGACCTTTCCATGCATTGACCATTTCCATGTCCACATTTTGGTCGTGTCGACCATTTTTCCATGTTGGACACTGTTGAGCTAATGAACCAAACCCATTTCAGTGGGAAGCAGATAAATCAAAGTTGCCTGAAGGTGGAATAGCATTGTTCCGTCTCATGGTATAACCCGGGGGATATGTTATACTGGTGTCGCGGGTTTCTGTAAGAATCAGCGCAGAGGGAGGGGCCAGGCAGGAAAGGCTGTACTATGCATGCCAATGTCTGTTTCCTTGTCTAACTGGGTAATTTGTTTCCAAATTTCTCTAGCCGTTACTGGCGGCGGTGGAACCGGTTTTGCCGGAGGAAGTGCAGGGCGGCAGTGAAGTCAAACGTATTCTATTGGCTGGTGATATTCCTGGTGTTCCTGAACACGCTGACCATCGCCTCCGAACACTACAACCAACCGGACTGGCTGACAGAGGTGCAAGGTGCGGGCACAACTGGACCAGGATGACACCTGTGACAGAAACAGGGCGCCCAGTGGGTCTCGCCAACACATGGCATTGACAGTAGAAGGGATTATTGCTAGATGGGGAGATGGGGGGACGGGGGGTATATTCTGCCCTCAGCACTCTCTGTCCAACCAGTAAGTAGTCCAAGCTGAATGTTAAAGTAGAACTATGGTCAGCCCGGCGCTATAACTGCTAGATCAGCCTGACGCGCTGTGGTGCCACTATAATCGATTGATCAGCCTGGCGCGCCACGGTGCCGCTATAACTGCTAGATCAGCCTGGCGCGCCACAGTGCCACTACAATCGCTAGATCAACCTGGCGCGCTGCGGTGCCGCTATAACTGGTAGATCAACCTGGCGCGCTGCGGTGCCGCTATAACTGCTAGATCAGCCTGGCGCGCTGCGGTGCCACTATAATCGCAAGATCAGCCTGGCGCGCCGCGGTGCCGCTATAACTGCTATATCAGCCTGGCGCGCTGCGGTGCCGCTATAACTGCTAGATCAGCCTGGCACGCCGCGGTACCGCTATAACTGCTAGATCAGCCTGGCGTGCCACTGTGCCACTATAATCGCTAGATCAGCCTGGCGTGCCACAGTGCCACTATAATCTCTAGATCAGCCTGGCGTGCCGCGGTGCCACTATAACTGCTAGATCAGCCTGTCGCGCCACAGTGCCACTATAATCGCTCGATCAGCCTGACGCGCCAAGAATTTGGTGTAATTGGATGGTTATGCAGAAATGTTCTGTTTGTGCCGGAACATTGCATATCAGGACTTATTATGTGTATGTCACATCTCATTTCCAGACACGGCGAATAAGGTCCTCCTGTCGCTGTTTACGGCAGAGATGCTCCTGAAGATGTACAGCCTCGGGCTGCAGGCCTATTTTGTGTCCCTCTTTAACCGGTTTGACTGCTTCATTGTCTGTGGGGGGATCCTGGAGACCATTTTGGTGGAGACTAAGATCATGTCACCTTTGGGGATTTCGGTCCTGCGTTGTGTGCGTCTCCTCAGGATATTCAAGATCACCAGGTAACCGTGTTTGTCTCAGTGCAGTTCCTCTAAGCATTCTGTAGGGGGAGTTCTAAATTATTTGTTAATGAAATGGGTGTGTCTATCCTAAAGTGGGTGGAGCTAGAGTCAAAGCAGATCACGGTGAAATAGGTGTGTCTGTCATGACAGTAGGTTAAGCAGGAGTCAAAGCAGATAAGGATGAAATGGGTGTGTCTGTCCTGACAATGGGTGGAGTTAAAGTCAAAGCTTGCAATGATGAAATGGGTGTGTCTCTCCTGACAGTGGGTGGAGCTAGAATCAAAGCAGGCCAGGATGAAGTGGATAGGTCTATCCTGACAGTAGGTGTAGCTATAGTAAAAGCAGGTTGGAATAAAATGGGTGTGCCTACCCAGAGAGTGGGTGGAGCTTGTATTAAAGTGACCAGGTAGGTGACATAGGGGGAGATGTATCAAACCTTCTAAAAGAGGAGAAGCTTGTAGCTATGATTTATCTATATAATCCCATCGTCCTTATAAGGTCTGAAACTCCTCCCCTGAGGAGCGGCCGTCCTGTATAGTCCCTGACGGTCTCCTTGTGTCTGCACAGGTACTGGAATTCTCTCAGCAACCTGGTGGCGTCCCTGCTGAACTCCGTGCGCTCCATCGCTTCTCTGCTGCTGCTTCTCTTCCTCTTCATCATCATCTTCTCCCTGCTGGGCATGCAGCTCTTTGGAGGCAAATTCAACTTCGATGAAATGCAGACCCGCAGGAGCACGTTCGACAATTTCCCCCAGGCGCTGCTCACCGTGTTTCAGGTGCCGCAGTGCTGCCAAATACTACCATCTGCTGGCCATGGTGGCGGGAAAGGGCCATTTCCTCACGGCTTGGCTTGTTTTTGTCTTCCTTAGATTCTGACGGGAGAGGACTGGAATTCGGTCATGTATGATGGGATAATGGCTTACGGCGGACCCTCATTTCCTGGGATGCTGGTCTGCATCTACTTCATCATCCTCTTCATCTGCGGCAACTGTATCCTTTATCCGGCCAGTTGTCCAGTCATATTACACCCACCATAGTAAAACGAATAGAACGTATTGCAAACTGTTTCCTTTGTTCCGTTTGCAGATTCCGGCACCCCCTAGTGGTGGGCAGATGGTAGGGACAGCCCTGCTGCTGCTGCTGGACTGTATTCCTTAACACCTGAATCAGATATTCTCCTGAATGTCTTCTTGGCCATCGCTGTCGACAACCTGGCCGACGCGGAGAGTCTCACCTCCGCCCAGAAGGAGGAGGAGGAAGAGAAGGAACGGAAGAAACTGGCACGGTGTGTCTGGGGGCTCCTGGCGGGAACAGCCCCCTGATTTCAGGGATATATTCCCAGTGCAATAGTAATATTGGTTCTGTTCCCTAGAACGGCAAGCCCAGAGAAGAAACAGGAGAACGAGAGCATTGGGAAATCACCGGTGCCGGCCCTGGAGGAGAACAAGGAGAAGATAGAGCTCAAGGCGATCACAGCTGACGGAGAGTCCCCACCTGCGACTAAGGTGACATATAGGAAGGTGATGCCGGCAGCCAATCACAATCCAACAGCCATGTTGCATTGTTCTCACTAGTGTGTGTCTCCCCTATAGATCAATGTGGAGGAATTCCCATCCAACGAGAACGATGAGAAATCACCGTACCCCAGCAGCAACGAGATCCCAGGTAACGTATGAGGAGAATTCAGGGAACTGGGAAGATAACGGTGGATTAGGAAAATGTGGAACAGGAACACACTTATCCAGGTTTACAGAAGCACTTCTGCTGCATGGGACATAAATGTGTACACACTGTACATGAAACACTTCCAGCCTAGTTACATATATAACACATAACATCGGCAAAATGTCTTTAGCTGGTCTACAGCAAAATGAAAGCTTAATGCTCTGCTGGTCTACAGCAAAATGGAAGCTTAATGCTGGCTGGGCTACAGCAAAATGGAAGCTTAATGCTGGCTGGTCTACAGCAAAATGAAGCTTGCTGTTGGCTGGTCTACATCAAAATTGAAGCTTGCTGCTGGCTGGTCTACATCAAAATGGAAGCTTAATGCTGGCTGGTCTACAGCAAAATGGAAGCTTGCTGTTAGCTGGTCTACAGTAAAATAGAAGCTTTCTGTTAGCTGGTCTACAGCAAAATTGAAGCTTGCTGTTGGCTGGTCTACAGCAAAATGGAAACTTAATGCTGGCTGGTCTACAGCAAAATAGAAGCTTGCTGTTGGCTGGTCTACAGCAAAATGGAAGCTTGCTGTTGGCTGGGGTGCTCACAAGCTCAGCCTATCGTGTATCTCTGGGATTCTCACCCATTGTCTCTGGCAGTAGCTCATGGAGTGAAATGCGTTGGTAAGGAAAATTCAGGTAACAATATTCTTTCTTTCCTCAGGTGAGGAGGAAGAGGAGGAGCCTGAGATGCCCGTTGGTCCTCGTCCTCGTCCGCTTTCAGAATTGCACATCAAGGAGAAAGCCGCCCCTATGCCGGAGGCCACTGCCTTCTTCATTTTCCGTACAGACAACAAGTAATGTCCGCCTTTGGTTCCTGTAATATAGCTGCTTTCCTATTTAATATGTCTGTGAGCGCCAGCTGTCACCCTCCTGATGATGGGGCTGTGTAGTTGGTTATACTGTACCTTTGTTGCGTTACCCAAATTTACTGCGCCCACCAATCAGTAAGGACATCACAAGCCTGGGAAATGGGTGGGGAGATTTCATCCTACGCACACCACACTTCCTGTATTAGGATCACTGCAAAGGGTAACTTATTATCCATTACTTTGAAAATGTCTGTGCGATATGTCCTGCAATCCCCCGACGGTCATCTTCTGAGTCTCTGATTAGGGGTAATACATTAATGGTGAAATGAAGAAGTGACACGCTTTCTATAGCTGAATGGGTACATTTACAGAAATGGAATGCGTTGGATACAGAGATGAAATTAGTTATTATAGATGTTTTTTGGATGCAGATGTAATCAGCATTGCAGCAGAGATATAATGCATTAGAAATGGGGAGTCGAGGTGAAACGCGTTAACAATAGAGTGGTAATGCATTGGAAATGGGGAGTCGAGGTGAAACGCGTTAACAATAGAGTGGTAATGCTTTGGAAATGGGGAGTCAAGGTGAAACGCGTTAACAATAGAGTGGTAATGCATTGGCAATGGGGGGGAGGTGAAATGCGTTACCAATAGAGTGGTAATGCATTGGCAATGGGGGAGGTGAAATGCGTTACCAATAGAGTGGTAATGCATTGGAAATGGGGAGTCGAGGTGAAACGCGTTAACAATAGAGTGGTAATGCTTTGGAAATGGGGAGTCAAGGTGAAACGCGTTAACAATAGAGTGGTAATGCATTGGAAATGGGGAGTCGAGGTGAAACGCGTTAACAATAGAGTGGTAATGCATTGGAAATGGGGAGTCGAGGTGAAACGCGTTAACAATAGAGTGGTAATGCATTGGAAATGGGGAGTCAAGGTGAAACGCGTTAACAATAGAGTGGTAATGCATTGGAAATGGGGAGTCGAGGTGAAACGCGTTAACAATAGAGTGGTAATGCTTTGGAAATGGGGAGTCAAGGTGAAACGCGTTAACAATAGAGTGGTAATGCATTGGCAATGGGGGGAGGTGAAATGTGTTGGTTGCAGAGCTGCAATGAATTAGAGATTGAAGGTGGTGAAATGGGTTTGCGCCAGAATTGTGGCAATGTATTTGGTGTATAAAACCACACTCCATGTGTGTAATTAACCCTCTGTTTATGTGTCTTACAGATTCCGTCTCCGCTGCCACCGAATTGTTAACAACAACATCTTCACCAACCTCATTCTCTTCTTCATCCTCCTGAGCAGCATCTCCCTGGCAGCAGAAGACCCCGTCCGATACACTTCCTTCAGGAATCAAGTATGCACAATGTCCTCCTCATGTCTGGGGTATGGGAGATCCAACCTGACCCCTCCCACCCCATCGTAGTCATTGAGGGCACCATCGTCGCTGGGAATAATGTTGTGCATGGTTTATTACAGAGCTAAGCTGCATCTGTGCCCTATATGGCAGAGACCAGAGGTGCCCCTATGCGGGGGCAGTTAGACTGTCAGTGCCCAGTATGACAGAGTACAGAGGTGCCCTTATGCAGGAAGGGGTGGGGTTATAGTATCAGTGCCCAGTATGTGGCATGGATCAGAGGTGCCCCTGACCGTGTGAAGGAGGGCGGTTTCAGTATCAGTGCCCTGCAGCATGGATCAGAGGTGCCCCTGACTGTGTAAAGGAGGGTGGTTACAGTATTAGTGCCCAATATGTGGCATGGATCAGAGGTGCCCCATACCGTGTGAAGGAGGGTGGTTACAGTATCAGTGCCCAGTATGTGGCATGGATCAGAGTTGCCCCTGACCGTGTGAAGGAGGGCAGTTACAGTATCAGTGCCCAGTATGTGGCATGGATCAGAGGTGCCCCTGACCGTGTGAAGAAGGGCGGTTACAGTATTAGTGCCCAGTATGTGGCATGGATCAGAGGTACCCCTGACCATGTGAAGGAGGGCGATTACAGTATTAGTGCCCAGTATGTGGCATGGATCAGAGGTGCCCCTGACCGTGTGAAGGAGCGGTTAGAGTATCAGTGCCCAGTATGTGGCATGGATCAGAGGTGCCCCTGACCGTGTGAAGGAGGGCGGTAACAGTATCAGTGGCCAGTATGTGGCATGGATCAGAGGTGCCCCTACCATGTGAAGGAGGGCGGTTACAGTATTAGTGCCCAGTATGTGGCACGGATCAGAGGTGCCCCTACCATGAGAAGGAGGGCGGTTACAGTATCAGTGCCCAGTATGTGGCATGGATCAGAGGTACCCCTGACCATGTGAAGGAGCGGTTACAGTATCAGTGCCCAGTATGTGGCATGGATCAGAGGTGCCCCTGACCATGTGATGGAGGGTGGTTACAGTATTAGTGCCCAGTATGTGGCATGGATCAGAGGTGCCCCTGACCATGTGAAGGAGTGGTTACAGTATCAGTGCCCAGTATGTGGCATGGATCAGAGGTGCCCCTGACTGTGTGAAGGAGCGGGGTTACAGTATCAGTGCCCAGTATGTGGCATGGATCAGAGGTGCCCCTGACCGTGTGAAGGAGGGCGGTTACAGTATCAGTGCCCAGTATGTGGCATGGATCAGAGGTGCCCCTGACCGTGTGAAGGAGCGGGGTTACAGTATCATTGCCCAGTATGTGGCATGTATCATAGGTGCCCCTGACCATGTGAATGAGTGGGGTTACAGTATTAGTGCCCAGTGTGTGGCATGGATCAGAATTGCCCCTGACCGTGTGAAGGAGGGCGGATACAGTATGGCAGATATCAGAGGTGGTACAGGGGGCGGGGCATTTAAATTGGTTATAGGTTTTACCAATTCAGCAGGAGATTGCAGAACTCCTTTATGTCCATATGCTACCTTGGCACCCATAGCGTATTACCGTGGCGCAGATACTCTACAATGAAAGTGCAGTTTAGCGCTATAATAATGTATAACATCCAGCTACGGTGGTGCTCTTCCATCCATCAGTCATCACCCTTCATTACCGGTATCCCCACACGTTTTATTGGCCATTGCTGAACGACCCAGGTCACTGTACTCCATGTGTTACTGACAACACTGACACCTGCTGGCCGGAACAGGGAACGCACCGATCACGGACACCCGTAAGATTCTAATTCAGAATATTGAAGCTTTCTATTTTATTTTCCGGATCTCAGTTCCTTTAAGCGTTTCATTTTCTATTTATTATAATTACCATTTATTTTAGCCATGTTAATTCTTGTTTGTAATTATTGGATAGATATTCCATATGACGTCACACATATGCTTCTGTAGTTTAGAAGGCTTTTACGCCCACATATAAAGGCCGGGCGCTTGGCTATTATAGTTATAATCTACAGTAGTTCCAGCGATGACATCACCACTGCAGATTACATGATGTCACGTCATATCCGTTTATATGCACGTTGACTCTGCAGTATACATACATTATTTCACTGTTCTAGGTAAATATATTATGTTTATGTTTGCTCGTTATTTTGACACCAGAACAATAATCCCTCAAATTCGGCTCTTTGAGGTGTCACGCCAGACCCCCCCAATCCTTATCCCCGTTCCCCCCTTCCTGAATCATCCTCTTTGTGTTTTGCAGGTTCTCTTTTATTTTGATATTGTTTTCACCGCCATTTTCACCATAGAGATAGTCCTGAAGGTAACGGCGGCGGACTGTCTCATCCTCTCCATCTGTGTCCTACACTAACACACCGCCCCCTGCCTGCCGGTATCACCATGTGCACTAACATCCTTCTGCTTGTCTTACAGATTCTAGGGAACGCCGATTACGTTTTCACTAGTATATTTACTATAGAAATCATCCTTAAGGTAAACGTGCAGCGTGCTCCCGTTACCACTAACTATACATCAGCGCTACGATGCATCTGTGTATACGGGATCTGGTTAGGAGGACTGAAAGTATATATATATCTCCCTCTATATGGAGCATAGCATGGATGTCATACCACAAGCCCAGGAATGTCACATCTGTCATACCTCAGGAAGGTTGGCTGGAGAACTCTGGGAGGGAATAAAGAGATGAGGGGAAGGGAAAGCAAACAATGGCACTGTACTAAATGGTAATCTCCTCAAGCACACATACTAGTTCCATCACAATATAAAGGCATTGTACATATTAGGAAAATGACAAATTATTTGGGTGACAATACTAGGGCGGCCATTAGAGCTGGTTATGGTATGACAGGAGTATTTAGTCCCGGCTAAATAACGCGCCCCTGAAGCGGAGGGATATCATAATGTGGAGCGTTTATGAGGCATTATTTCTATTATTATTTATTATCAATGTCTTATAAATTCTGATACACTTTACAAGCAGTGATAACACAGACTGGGTAGTTACAGGTAGGAGGGTCCTGCTTACACTAGGCAATGATACACAAAGGCATCCTGGGACTTGTAGTTCTGCAGCTGCTCGCATGCTACCGGTTGCCTAAGCCTACTCTGGGCGTTTGCATGTACACGGACTCTTTGCATGTTCTCACCGGAACATGTATGTATGCCTACACGTGTGTTCCAGCGTTGTAGCCGCTGTTTAGCTGAGCTCCTGGATTGGTGCCGATAATGAGGCGATTGTGCTTATTGTGTGGTCTGCAGTGTGATTGTGCTATTGTGTGGTCTGCAGTGTGATTGTGCAATTGTGTGGTCTGCAGTGTGATTGTGCTTATTGTGTGGTTTGCAGTGTGATTGTGCTTATTGTGTGGTCTGCAGTGTGATTGTGCTTATTGTGTGGTCTGCAGTGTGATTGTGCTTATTGTGTGGTCTGCAGTGTGATTGTGCTTATTGTGTGGTCTGCAGTGTGATTGTGCTTATTGTGTGGTCTGCAGTGTGATTGTGCTTATTGTGTGGTCTGCAGTGTGATTGTGCTTATTGTGTGGTCTGCAGTGTGATTGTGCTTATTGTGCGGTCTGCAGTGTGATTGTGCTTATTGTGTGGTCTGCAGTGTGAGTGTTTGTGTGATTGTGCTTATTGTGTGGTTTGCAGTGTGATTGTGCTTATTGTGTGGTCTGCAGTGTGATTGTGCTTATTGTGTGGTCTGCAGTGTGAGTGTTTGTGTGATTGTGCTTATTGTGTGGTCTGCAGTGTGAGTGTTTGTGTGATTGTGCTTATTGTGTGGTCTGCAGTGTGAGTGTTTGTGTGATTGTGCTTATTGTGTGGTTTGCAGTGTGATTGTGCTTATTGTGTGGTCTGCAGTGTGATTGTGCTTATTGTGTGGTCTGCAGTGTGAGTGTTTGTGTGATTGTGCTTATTGTGTGGTCTGCAGTGTGAGTGTTTGTGTGATTGTGCTTATTGTGTGGTCTGCAGTGTGATTGTGCTTATTGTGTGGTCTGCAGTGTGATTGTGCTTATTGTGTGGTCTGCAGTGTGAGTGTTTGTGTGATTGTGCTTATTGTGTGGTCTGCAGTGTGAGTGTTTGTGTGATTGTGCTTATTGTGTGGTCTGCAGTGTGATTGTGCTTATTGTGTGGTCTGCAGTGTGATTGTGCTTATTGTGTGGTCTACAGTGTAAGTGTTTGTGTGATTGTGCTTATTGTGTGGTCTGCAGTGTGATTGTGCTTATTGTGTGGTCTGCAGTAGTTGGTAAGTGATACATTGTAGCTCCTCCCCCTGCAGTAGTATATAAGTGATACATTGTAGCTCCTCCCCCTGCAGTAGTATATAAGTGATACATTGTAGCTCCTCCCCCTGCAGTAGTATATAAGTGATACATTGTAGCTCCTCCCCCTGCAGTAGTATATAAGTGATACATTGTAATGCCTACCCCAGTAATAGTAGTATATAAATGATACATTGTAGCTCCTCCATCTGCCGTAGTAGTAGTATATAAGTGATATATTATAGCTCCTCCCCAGCATTAAGTGATGCATTGTAGCTCCTCCCCCTGCAGTACTATTATATAAGTGATACATTGTAGCTCCTCCCATGCAGAAGTAGATGTAAATAAGTGATACATTGTAGCTCCTCCCCTGCCGTAGTATATATTTGATACATTATAGCTCCTCCCCTGCAGAAGTAGTATATAAGTTATACATTGTAGCTCCTCCCATGCAGAAGTAGTAGTAAATAAGTGATACATTGTAGCTCCTCCCCTGCAGTGGTATATATTTGATACATTATGGCTCCTCCCCTGCAGAAGTAGTATATAAGTGATACATTGTAGCTCCTCCCCTGCAGTAGTATATATTTGGTACATTGTAGCTCCTCCCATGCAGAAGTAGTATATAAGTGATACATTGTAGCTCCTCCCCTGCAGTAGCAGTATATAAGTGATACATTGTAGCTCCTTCTGCAGTAGCAGTATATAAGTATTACATTGTAGCTCCTCCCCTGCAGTAGCAGTATATAAGTGATACATTGTAGCTCCTCCCCTGCAGTATATAAGTGATACATTGTAGATCCTCCCCTGCAGTAGTAGTATATAAGTGATACATTGTAGCTCCTCCCCTGCAGAAGTAGTATATAAGTGATACATTGTAGCTCCTCTCCTGCAGTAGCAGTATATAAGTGATACATTGTAGCTCCTCCCCTGCAGTATATAAGTGATACATTGTAGCTCTGCCTGCAGTAGCAGTATATAAGTGATACATTGTAGCTCCTCCCCTGCAGTAGCAGTATATAAGTGATACATTGTAGCTCCTCCCCTGCAGTAGCAGTATATAAGTGATACATTGTAGCTCCTCCCCTGCAGAAGTAGTATATAAGTGATACATTGTAGCTCCTCCCCTGCAGTAGCAGTTTATAAGTGATACATTGTAGCTCCTCCCCTGCAGTAGTCTATATTTGATACATTGTAGCTCCTCTCTCAGTAGTATATAAGTGATACATTGTAGCTCCTCCCTCAGTAGTATATAAGTGATACATTGTAGCTCCTCCCCTGCAGTAGCATTATATAAGTGATACATTGTAGCTCATCCCCTGCAGTATATAAGTGATACATTGTAGCTCCTCCTGCAGTAGCAGTATATAAGTGATACATTGTAGCTCCTCCCATGCAGTAGCAGTATATAAGTGATACATTGTAGCTACTCCCCTGCAGAAGTAGTATATAAGTGATACATTGTAGCTCCTCCCCTGCCGTAGCAGTTTATAAGTGATACATTGTAGCTCGTCCCCTGCAGTAGTCTATATTTGATACATTGTAGCTCCTCCCCTGCAGTAGCAGTATATAAGTGATACATTGTAGCTCCTCCCTCAGTAGTATATAATTGATACATTGTAGCTCCTCCCATGCAGTGGTATATATTTGATACATTGTAGCTCCTCCCCTGTAGTAGCCGTATATAAGTGATACATTGTAGCTCCTCCCCTGCAGTAGCAGTCTATAAGTGATACATTGTAGCTCCTCCCCTGCAGAAGTAGTGATACATTGTTACTGTGACAGAGGAGGTCATGTCTTGTGTCGTTTGACGGACATGCCTTATGTTTCAGATGACGGCTTATGGTGCGTTCTTGCATAAGGGTTCATTCTGCAGGAATTACTTTAACATCTTGGACCTGCTGGTGGTCAGCGTCTCGCTCATTTCCTTTGGAATACAGTGAGTCCCGGGGGAGGGGGGGGGGAGGGGGTGTCCAGCTGTCCGGGCGTCTGCTCCCTTTACTCACTCGCTCCTCTTCTATGCAGGTCCAGCGCCATCAACGTGGTAAAAATTTTGCGGGTTCTTCGGGTTCTGCGACCGCTCAGAGCCATCAACAGAGCTAAAGGCCTGAAGGTAAGTGAGCGTGACTGGCCGCCGGTACAGGCCCCATTGTTCTGGCCATTCTACAGCGGTTTCCTGGTGTCCTGCGCATATAACAGGCAGCACACCGCAAGCACATTGGCAGCAGACACACATCTCAGCGTCTCGCTGCATATCACAGAGTAAAGAGGCCGCTGGGAGTTGTAGTTCCTTATTCTTGTCTGACTGCCGGTAGCTGTAATCCTGGATATGTAATGGGTTCTCTGTCTCCCCCTCCCCAGCACGTGGTCCAGTGTGTCTTCGTGGCCATCCGTACCATCGGGAATATCGTCATTGTTACCACTCTGCTGCAGTTCATGTTCGCTTGTATCGGGGTACAGCTGTTCAAGGTGAGGTGCAAGACAAACCCCAATGGGGCGCCACTCCTGGGACATGTAGACGTTAGCGGGAAGTATTAAGGTACATTGTGCACCATAGACGGAGGACACTCTGGGCCTGATTCTCTGGTGGGAAAAGTCACAAAGAGCAGGTGACGCTGCACCTGGACGAACCACAGGTGCAAACACAGATTTATTTGCATGCAGGGTAAATACAGTCGGATTTTGCATGTTGCCCACACTTGCCGGACATATATATTATTACATTGCAGCTTAGATTTTAGTTTGGACACACCCCTCCCAAACCTATGGTAATTTCTCTGCACATGTTACATCTGCCCCCCTGCAGTACAGTTGTGCTCAAACACTTGCTCTTTCTTACTCTATTCCCATGTAAGAATCAGGCCCTTTGTCTAAGAGAGAGATAAAGCGGTTTTACAACAGCGTCTGTGCGCAAATACAAGTTGTAGAGTTCCCCCCCAATATTTTTAAACTACTTTTATCATTCTCTGGCCTGCAGGGGTCACTGTTGCTATTGCTGTGTATGGAGAAATTCGTCTTACAGCCAAATGTGTTTTAATAGCAACAGTGACATCTGCTGGCTAGAAGGGGGGTTGCATGCTGTTAGATGTCATTCTGAAGATGAACAAACTACTGTAAATCATTAAATACATATTATCAGGAGTGTGTGACCTCATGCGAGGGGGCATAACTTTATGGGAGGGGCATGGCCTGGCATCCTGAATGCCCATTTGCAGCGGTCCACGATATGTGTGCTGCATACCTCCCAACTGTCCCGCTTACCAAGGTAATATATTCATTGCGATCTGGGTGGGATCACATTGCAATATGCGATCTCATCTGTGGTTTGTATGATCAGGCACGCGCAGAGGCTCCGCCTTCCGATGTGCTGTGACGGCTGCATGCGCTGTTTACAGAGACCGCGCTGCACAGTGGCCGGGGGGAACCCTCTGCCCGGCTGGCAAATTAGTGAGAAGCTCATAGGCTACATTGGTCTACCGCCATTTTCAGGTGGGGCCAATATCTGGAACGCTTCGTGTAAAGACTCAGAGACTCGGCTGCACACAGATATACAAGTATCCGATTAATCAGCGCAGTCTGTCGATGCGTCCTTGTCACGTCAGCTTGCGATTGAGACACCTTTTTGGCAAAAAGAGATGCACAGAAAGCCCAATGCTAACAGAGTCTTCTCTGTCCCGGCGCAGTGGGAGGGGCTGCGTGGTGCGTCTGTAGTGTGCGCTAACTGGCTGTTTGATTTTGATGACAGGGAAAGTTGTACAGCTGCACGGACAGCTCGAAGATCACCGCGGCCGAGTGCAGGTAAATATAACATCTGACCCATGTGATCCCTAGGGCGATATTAATAAGTGTCTGCAACCAATAGAAATGGTCTGGTCTTATCCCAGTGTAAGTCCCGCCCCTTTCTGCAGAAATGCGCAGTAACGTGCACTGTCTGCCACTGCGGTGCCAGATGACTGTTTGAGAGGGGGGATCCCAACGGTCAGTATGCCGACTGCCCATGCTCCGACAGGGGGGATCCCAACGGTCAGTATCTCGGCTGCCCGTGCTCCGACAGGGGGGATCCCAACGGTCAGTATCTCGGCTGCCCGTGCTCCGACAGGGGGGATCCCAACGGTCAGTATCCCGGCTGCCCGTGCTCCAAAAGGGGGGATCCCGACTGACAGGGGCTATTCTCCCTTGTGGGGGACCACAACCCCCATAGAGGGAGAATAGAAAATGTGGCAAGGTAAGCCCGCAGCAAGCCCGCAAGGGGCTTCTTTGCGCTCCCCCCGCAGTCAGAGCTCCGCCAGTGGTGATTCCGATGTCAGGATACTGACCAGGCATCTGCACTGCGGATGTACTGTATATATTGTTGGCAACTCTAAATCCTGACCATTATGTACTGCATTCACTAATCTATTTCTCCATAGGGATCAGTAATCCCTATACATTTCCTTCTGTGTGTCCTTACACTGTTCCTGTTAGGAAGTGTGTGTGTGTGTGTGTGTGTGTATGCATGTGTTGAGGGGGGGGGGTCTGTGGTGTGACTACTCCCCATCTAAGTAATATCCTGTAATTATAAGTAGATAAGTACCGGTCCCCCAGAACCCGTGCCAGTCCATGTTTTGCGGGCCACCTGTGCTGGTAAGTAATGAATGCAGTGGTGCACCGGCTCAGTGGTCCGGCAAGCGTGGACTGTTAGGGGTTTCCAAGGACTGGGTTTGAGGATCCCACTGACCCTTTGACCTGTGATTTGATTTTGTGTAATTTCTATGTGTTCCGATGCACAGGGGGAAGTATATCACCTACAAGGACGGCGACGTGTCGCAACCAATCATTCAGGACCGGAACTGGGAGAACAGCAAGTTTGACTTTGATAACGTCCTCGCAGCAATGATGGCGCTTTTCACCGTCTCCACCTTTGAGGGGTGGCCGGAGTGAGTCCTGGGAATGAGGGGAGTCTTGGGGGGGGGGGGTTTTGCGGTGACGTCTTGGGGGAAAAATGTACAAGTATCACTTGGCTGTCCCCCTAGGTTTGTCCGAAGTGTCGTGTGACCTCCCAGGAGCCTCTGGGGCCCGGATAATTCAATGCGTTAGGAGCCCATCCTCACATATAGCCGTGTCAGAGGGGGTCCTTATACTGGTTTTACGGCAATGCAAGGGACCTGTATGAACCTAACGATACAGTGACGGACATTCGTCACGCTGTGTTTCCTACAATATATACGTTATAATATTCATAGTGCATATATACAGCTGCCATTCCGGTAGAGGGTTCCTGCTGGAATGAATTCGGTGATCTGTAGCCCTTAGACTGTAGCCATATCAATCTATTGACATCCGATTTATTGACCAGATGCCTGCAGCAGGTATAAGCGATATTTCCTCCGGCCTCCCGTTCACACATTCAGGGGACACCTAATTGCGGCTGAGCGTTGAAAACGGGTGTTTTGGGAGACTTAGCCGCAAATATACAATGATAAATGAGCCCCTAAGTCACATGGGCTTAAACGTGGCTCTCCTGAAAACATGAGATGCTACTTTGCCTTGAGGACCTGATTTGGGAGCCACTGCACCAAATGCTTCGGAAGAAGGGGCGCCTTCCCTCCTAACGTTCCTCCTGCAGAAATGATCCTGGGAATTTGACACCTAATTTAAAGAAAGGAAAAAGTTATTTTCACACCGCGTAGAACGACATATGTCACTCACAGATTAAATGCGACAGGATGATTGACGCTCGTCTCCGTGTAATATTAGATCCTGTGTGGGCTGTATTTTGTGACAAGCGTTAATAAAAATCGACA
The DNA here is from genome assembly GCF_055691185.1 of Crinia signifera. Lineage (NCBI taxonomy): Eukaryota > Metazoa > Chordata > Amphibia > Anura > Myobatrachidae > Crinia > Crinia signifera. Next base: position 6,612,132 of record NC_139220.1, read on the forward strand.
ATTCTATATGTTTTTAAAATACCATTTATTACTTGTAATGACATTACTCTCCCAATTACGCAGCCAGGCAGAGCTCGTTAATGACGTTATTTCCATGCAATACCATCATTTAATTAGATTATAAACAGCCGTCTCAGGGCTGATACATAGCTCTATGGGCAGTGCCAACTTCTTCTCCGCGCAAGAGACGGCAGATGGGTCTCACGTCGGCTCGAGATCGTTGGCACAGATGCAGAGATCCAATTAAGTTGATGCATCCCATTAACATCTGTTTCGCTGGTACGGGGACGGCGTAACGTCAGAACGGCTTTAGTAATCACTCGTCGGCGGAGACGGGCGCAGGCAGAGGTCAGATGGGTACAATGCCCGAAGTACATTTCTTGTAATCATGTTTAATACTAAACGGGTCTCTCACCTTCATATTAATGTCATTTGTTGGTTTTCCTGCCACCTTCCCCAAACAGATTGCTGACTTCCCCCTGAATTTCCTCACCGACCCCTTTGTGTCGTCTCAGCAGAATTCCATTATCCTGACTGTCCTTGGATGAGAGACGCTTAATTCGTCATGCATGGCGGTACACCGCCCTGCAGAATGAGGCAGGGGTTTGGGGGTAACAAGCACAAAGGGAGGCGGGAATAGCAAGTCGAAAAGTTAAAGTAATCTGCAGGTGGACTGACTCCTTAAAGTCATCTCTGGTAGTGCTTGGGCTTGTAGTTCAGCTGGGGTAATTAAGCCCGTCTCCTTAAATGCACTTTCTAGAGGACTGGTCCACAAACGAAGTCCTTAAGGCACCATTACAGTCCATTGGCGTCACGCAAGATGGTTACCCCAGATCCAACAAAAGGGCCAGGAAATCTCCCATCTTCCGATCCTAGCCACTTCATTTCCCCACAACAAAGGCGAAACCGAAGCTGTGCTCACCCCCAATCAGCACCCAGATACAATGTCACACACCTGTATTCCAGAGGCGCAGTATGGATCCGGCACCTGCACAAAGTACTAGACATTGGTACAAGAGAAGGATGTAGGAGAACTGCGCTTGTGGTGCAGGTTATTGGGAAATTGTTGCACCAAATATTTTTTGCACGTTTTACCAGCAGCGTCTGGTGTTAGTCGTCACAAACCTAACCTGGCCCAGAAACCAAGCCTGTGCACCCCTCCCACCAATGGCTACAAGCGCCAGTATGTCATGGCCACCAACATGGTACACCGCTGTTATTGTTAGGCTGCCAAAAAGTGTCCACACCACGTGCAAGGGTATACATAGTGACAGTGTAACATAACATATTATAACACGGTATATAACTGAGGAAGACACCTATAGCCGAGGACAGGTAGAGGAGGGCACCTGTAGGGGAAGTTACCTGTAGAGGACGACACCTCAAGTCCTGTAGAGAAAATCACCTGTATGTGAAGATGCCTGTAGGGGAAGACGCATGTAGAGGAGAATGTCTGTTGAGGAAGATGCCTGTTGGGGACGATGCCTGTAGAGGAAGACACCTATAGTCCTGTTTGGGAAGACGTCTGTTGGGGAAGACATCTGTAGGGGGTGGGAAAAGGGAGTTGTGACAATAACCCTCTCCTCCGTTTTTCAGGCTGCTGTATAGGGCCATCGACTCCCACACCGAGGACGTAGGTCCCATCTACAACCACCGGGTGGAGATTTCCATCTTCTTCATTATCTACATTATCATCATCGCCTTCTTCATGATGAACATCTTCGTAGGTTTCGTCATTGTCACCTTCCAGGAGCAGGGTGAGCAGGAGTACAAGAACTGCGAGCTGGACAAGAACCAGGTACTAGGCGGGGAGAGGGCTCTGCCAAAACACAGGGGGGAGGGGGGCGTCTGGGACTTTATGTACCGATAAGTTTTGTTTGGTAAAAGTCTCTAAGGTTATTTGAATATGGAAAAGATTCTTCAAACGGCACCAATCTGTAGACCGGTGTAGGCCTGCACACCGCGGCGGTGGTTACGTTATTATACATACGTAGTGCACAGACCGGCATAGGCCTGCCCACCGCGGCGGTGGTTACGTTATTATACATACGTAGCACACAGAACGGCGTAGGCCTGCACACCGCGGCGGTGGTTACGTTATTATACATACATAGCACACAGACCGGCGTAGGCCTGCACACCGCGGCGGTGGTTACGTTATTATACATGCGTAGTGCACAGACCGGCGTAGGCCTGCACACCGCGGCGGTGGTTACGTTATTATACATACGTAGTGCACAGACCGGCGTAGGCCTGCACACCGCGGCGGTGGTTACGTTATTATACATACGTAGTGCACAGACCGGCGTAGGCCTGCACACCGCGGCGGTGGTTACGTTATTATACATGCGTAGTGCACAGACCGGCGTAGGCCTGCACACCGCGGCGGTGGTTACGTTATTATACATACGTAGCACACAGACCGGCGTAGGCCTGCACACCACGGCGGTGGTTACATTGTTATACATACGTAGCACACAGACCAGTGTAGGCCTGCACATCGCGGCGGTGGTTACATCGTTATACATACGTAGCACACAGACCGGCGTAGGCCTGCACACCGCGGCGGTGGTTACGTTATTATACATACGTAGTGCACAGACCGGCGTAGGCCTGCACACCGCGGCGGTGGTTACATTGTTATACATACGTAGCACACAGACCAGTGTAGGCCTGCACACAGTGGTGGTGGTTATGTTATTATACATACGTAGCGCACAGACCGGAGTAGGCCTGCACACCGCGGCGGTGGTTACGTTATTATACATACGTGTGATTGATGCGTCTCTGGTTGCTCTCCCCGCAGCGCCAGTGTGTGGAGTACGCTCTGAAGGCGCGGCCCATCCGCAGGTACATACCTAAGAACCAGTACCAGTACAAGGTGTGGTACGTGGTCAACTCCACCTACTTCGAGTACCTCATGTTTGTCCTGATCCTGCTCAACACCATCTGTCTGGCCATGCAGGTAACACGCCTTATAGTGTCCGTGTAACATGTCAGCGTCATACGTGCCTGTGTGTGGTGACAGGTCAGTGTCATACGTGTCTGTGTGTGGTAAAAGGTCAGCGTCATACGTGTCTGTGGTGACAGGTCAGCATCATACGTGTCTGTGGTGACAGGTCAGTTTCATAGGTGTCTGTGTGTGGTGACAGGCCAACGTCATACGTGTCTGTGTGTGGTGACAGGTCAGTGTCATACGTGTCTGTGTGTGGTGACAGGTCAGCGTCATACGTGTCTGTGTGGTGACAGGTCAGTGTCATACGTGTCTGTGTGTGGTGACAGGTCAGTGTCATACGTGTCTGTTGGTGACGTCTGTGTCCTGTCAGGGGGTAGATGGGACAGAGCGATGTTCTGCAGATCACTAGAGAGGTCGCTAATGTAATAATCTGCAGGATATATCACTATGTACCTGTCAGGTGTTAGATGGGACAGAGCGATGTTCTGCAGGTCACTAGGGAGGTCAGTAATGTAATAATCTGCAGGATATATCACTATGTACCTGTCAGGGGGTAGATGGGACAGTGCGACGCTCTGCAGATCACTAGAGAGGTCACTAATGTAATAATCTGCAGGATATATCACTATGTACCTGTCAGGTGTTAGATGGTACAGAGCAATGTTCTGCAGATCACTAGAGGGATCAGTAATGTGATAATCTGCAGGATATATCACTATTTACCTGTCAGGTGGTAGATGGGACAGAGCAATGTTCTGCAGATCACTAGAGAGGTCAGTAATGTAATAATCTGCAGGATATATCACTAGGTACCTGTCAGGGGGTAGATGGGACAGAGCAATGTTCTGCAGATCACTAGGGAGGTCAGTAATGTAATAATTTGCAGGATATATCACTATGTACCTGTCAGGGGGTAGATGGGGCAGAGTGATATTCTGCAGGTCACTAGAGAGGTCAGTAATGTAATAATCTGCAGGATATATCACTATGTACCTGTCAGAGGGTAGCTTGGACAGAGCGATGTTCTGCAGATCACTAGGGAGGTCAGTAATGTAATAATCTGCAGGATATATCACTATGTACCTGTCAGGGGGTAGATGGGACAGAGCGATGTTCTGCAGGTCACTAGTCAGTAATGTAATACTCTGCAGGATATATCACTATGTACCTGTCATAGGGTAGCTGGGACAGAGCGATGTTCTGCAGATCACTAGAGAGGTCAGTAATGTAATAATCTGCAGGATATATCACTATGTACCTGTAAGGGGGTAGATGGGACAGAGCGATGTTCTGCAGATCACTAGTCAGTAATGTAATAATCTGCAGGATATATCACTATGTACCTGTCAGGGGGTAGATGGGACAGAGCGATGTTCTGCAGGTCACTAGGGAGGTCAGTAATGTAATAATCTGCAGGATATATCACTACGTACCTGTAAGGGGGTAGATGGGGCAGAGCGATGTTCTGCAGGTCACTAGGGAGGTCAGTAATGTAATAATCTGCAGGATATATCACTACGTACCTGTCAGGGTGTAGATGGGACAGAGCGATGTTCTGCAGGTCACTAGGGAGGTCAGTAATGTAATAATCTGCAGGATATATCACTAGGTACCTGTCAGGGGGTAGATGGGACAGAGCGATGTTCTGCAGGTCACTAGAGAGGTCAGTAATGTAATAATCTGCAGGATATATCACTATGTACCTGTCAGGGGGAAGATGGGACAGAGCGATGTTCTGCAGGTCACTAGAGAGGTCAGTAATGTAATAATCTGCAGGATATATCACTAGGTACCTGTCAGGGGGTAGATGGGACAGAGCGATGTTCTGCAGGTCACTAGAGAGGTCAGTAATGTAATAATCTGCAGGATATATCACTATGTACCTGTAAGGGGGTACAATGGACAGAGCGATGTTCTGCAGGTCACTAGGGAGGTCAGTAATGTAATAATCTGCAGGATATATCACTATGTACCTGTAAGGGGGTAGATGGGACAAAGCGATGTTCTGCAGGTCACTAGAGAGGTCAGTAATGTAATAATCTGCAGGATATATCACTAGGTACCTGTAAGGGGGTAGATGGGACAGAGCGATGTTCTGCAGGTCACTAGAGAGGTCAGTAATGTAATAATCTGCAGGATATATCACTAGGTACCTGTAAGGGGGTAGATGGGACAGAGCGATGTTCTGCAGGTCAGTAGAGAGGTCAGTAATGTAATAATCTGCAGGATATATTACTATGTACCTGTCAGGGGGTAGATGGGACAGAGCTATGTTCTGCAGATCTACAATTAAGCTGGCCATACACTTATACGATTTGGAACCATTTCACCCGATTCCGACGGATCGTGATAAGAAATTGGGTGAAAAGTGCCCAAACCGCATTTGCCTAACCTCCGATTCCGATCCAACGCATCAGATCCGGAGATCGCAAGATCATAACATTTGCTGGATCCAGGTCCCATATGATACAATGTAAAGTCCCGCATATGATGTATCTGTAACGGGATACAAGGCTGCGTGTGATAGATTGGATGAGTGTATGTGCAGACATTAAATCTATAGTATAATAAATGTGAGTTATAGCTGCATACATTATCTTCCCGATTCCCCGATCCACGGCACCGCTATGCAGCAGCCAGCGCTGATCAGCGATCCGTCTGGGAATCGGGAGAAATGAAACCTGTTAATGAATACCGATCCTGACTATTTTGGGTCGGGATCTGGGACTACGAGCCACTTGTTTGGGAATTGCGCACACCTCAGACCAGGCACTGAGTGTTACCCTCGCCCGGCTGGATGGCATCTCAGGGGTGACAGTCCCCGCTGATCTCTCCCCTCTCGTTTCAGCACCACGGACAGAACTGTTCTTTCAAGGAAGCGATGAACATCCTGAATATGCTGTTTACCGGCCTCTTCACCGTGGAGATGATCCTTAAACTCATAGCGTTCAAACCAAAGGTAGGTACTGAGCGACTGTGCGTGTGTGTGCGTGGAAAGGGGCTTTATTAATGGGGCGTCCAGCAATTAGGCACCCCCGGCCACCTACCCCCCGAAATTTTCTCAAGAATTCTATCTGTGCCAGAACAGTATGGAGTAACAGTGTAATAACGCCGTATAATCCGCTCCCCCGGATTTTAGTACCCAGTTCAGGGACCCCCAAACTCAACTCACCGCTCCCCCAAAGCGAACGGCACCTTCAGGCCAGTGTGGTGATATCACCCCCCCCCCCCCCCCCCCGATAAGCTGCAGATTCCCCTGATGTATCATGGCTGTAAGACAGCACTTGTAGCAAGAGGATGTCGAAATTCGGACATTTCACACTCAATTCAAACTTGCAGCACAGAAGACGTGTTCCGGCAGTACCTGTCTGGGTTAACCGCCCGGGAATACCGTATAGCATCGCTTTGTGTAATCAGGACTACAGGTACCAGAATGCATCGGGAATTCTCACGCTATAACTGTAAATATTGCTGACTTGGGGGAGGGGACAGACGTTGGCCTTACTGGCGTGACTGATACTATCCCCTCCCCTGAGGTGCCGGGAGAGTGCCAGGCTTGTTACACCGTCTGGTCGCGCTTTTGCAGAGAGCTGGATTTCCTGAACATGGTCCGCTGGTGAGAGATCAGATGCTCGGAGAGAGAGGGACCGCTCAGCCCTTGTGACCTCATGCGCTATATCTGATCGGTTTGTGCTAAAATGGAAAAAAAAATGGTAGATTGCAAGCTCTTCGGACCGGAATGTATTTTTGTTATTTTTGTTTATTTCATTTTTTTAACGACTTGATTTTTAATTGAAAAAACATTCCCACTATTTATGCCTATTAATACGTATATGAGTGCACAGAATTATTGTGGGTACAACTTTCATATCGGCATAGTTATATTTTTGGAATCGCCACTGATGGGACCGTCATTCTGGTCACTCCTAAACCCTTCACCACGTCCACCCTACCACTACCCACGGCCTCAGCCACACTCTCCGCTTGTGGATTGTGATACGGGAAAAGCTCAGGCTCCAGACTGGTTCTGTTCTCCTTCCGTACGCCGGAGACGCATCGGGAGAACCCTGCGGTGACATTAGACTCTGCCTATATCCCGGAATCTCGTTAATGGAGAACATTGGGGCCTTAGATGCCATTTCATCACTGAGTAGATGTCTATGACGCTGGGGGCTTCAGATGGTTCCTGCTGGGCTCCCGTCCCCAGAGGGTGCATCTCTCCCACGGGGGCCCTCGCCGCAGAAGGGCCAAATCCTCATTAATGGAGTAACCAGCTAATATCCCCATGTCTGATGTGACAGAACTGGGGCAAACGTTGTGCTACATTGTAGCAATGCTCTGCTTCCATTAGTGTTCCTGCAATGCATTCTGGTCTCTGTAGTCCTGCTTTTCCCGCACTGACATGTCTCTGGGCAAGTGTGAGACACTTACCTGCCGGCCTGTGGTGCCCAGTAGTGGCACTGCCAACCTTTGGTAAAATCCTTAGTGGAGATGTGATCAGCTGACGTGTCGGCAGTGCGGACCCTTTGCCATAACAGTGAATTACATATGTGACAATAATACACCCTGCACCCAATATCTCAGGTCCCCCATAAGGCAGTGACATTGTATGCCCCCCCCCCCCCCCAAACTGACCACTGGATCCCATCAGCGTTACCCTACTCCGGCCTCATCTGGCGGGTCCCGGCCAATGGTGGAATATAGTGCACCACCATTTGGCTTTAGCCCCCAGGGGCAGCAGAGCAGGGGCCACTTCTTAGTATGAGGGAGGCCAAAGTGAAGAACCCTGACATTTGGGCCCATAGACAGATCCACCCATGGCTCTGACCTTGATATAACTGATTTGGGTATCATTGTCCGGCCACATAAACTGTCCCCCGGGGGAACTGAGAGCCCCACGGTATACAGACCCGACACGTGGGTCATCTGTCACATCCGGATTTCGATAGAGAAAATTGTGACTGATTCATGTTTGTAAGTAAAGCAAAAAAGGGAGCAACTAGGTAACACCATGCTGCACTGCAGAGGGCAGATGTAACATGTGCACAGAGACACCTGGGTAACACCATGCTGCACTGCAGAGGGCAGATGTAACATGTGCACAGAGACACCTGGGTAACACCATGCTGCACTGCAGAGGGCAGATGTAACATGTGCACAGAGACACCTGGGTAACACCATGCTGCACTGCAGAGGGCAGATGTAACATGTGCACAGAGACACCTGGGTAACACCATGCTGCACTGCAGAGGGCAGATGTAACATGTGCACAGAGACACCTGGGTAACACCATGCTGCACTGCAGAGGGCAGATGTAACATGTGCACAGAGACACCTGGGTAACACCGTGCTGCACTGCAGAGGGCGGATGTAACATGTGCAGAGAGACCTAGGTAACACCATGCTGCACTGTAGAGGGTGGATGTAACATGTGCAGAGAGACGTAGGTAACACCATGCTGTGCTGCAGAGGGCAGATGTAACATGTGCAGAGAGATCTGGGTAACACCATGCTGCGCTGCAGAGGGCGGATGTAACATGTGCAGAGAGACCTAGGTAACACCGTGCTGCACTGCAGAGGGTGGATGTAACATGTGCACAGAGACACCTGGGTAACACCATGCTGCACTGCAGTGGGCAGATGTAACATGTACAGAGAGACCTAGGTAACATCATGCTGCACTGCAGGGGGCAGATGTAACGTGCAGAGAGACCTAGGTAACACAATGCTGCACTGCAGAGGGCGGATGTAACATGTGCAGAGAGACCTAGGTAACACCATGCTGCATTGCAGGGGGGTGGGGCAGATGTAACATGTGCAGAGAGACCTAGGTACCACCATGCTGCACTGCAGGGGGCAGATGTAACATGTGCAGAGAGACCTAGGTAACACCATGCTGCACTGCAGGGGGGCAGAGAGAGTTATTTAGATTTGGGTGGGCGGTGTTAGAACTGGAATGTAAGTTCATCGTTTTTGTTTTTTTGCTTTACTTACAATCAGGAGTCTGGCGCATTGTCTGCATTCATGATAGATATATATACTGTATATGTGTGTATACTGTGTGTGTATATATATATATATATACTGCATCTGGAGGGGGATTTGCAGCTTTGTGGCCGACGTGTCCTAGCAACAGTCCTATAAGTCCTATATAGACAGGACCCCAATCTACCCCTGCAGAAACAGCCCCCCGATAAAGAGCTGTATAGCAAGAAAAGGTGCCGGAATGGATATGGACACTTGGGTCGACAAAAGGTCGACACACACAAAAGATAGACATGGGTTCTTCAGGTGTTTTCATGTGGACCCCCAGTTAGTGTAGGGAGTACACTGGCACGGCTGACTACCCTCGCCATGCTTTGGGTGTGGCTCCTCGCTGCGCCCGTCACACTTTACCGTTCCCAATCAGAGTCCACGTCGGTGGTAAAGTATCAAAAAGCACATGTCAACCTTTTCAAGAGTCGTCCATTGCCATGTCAACATTTTGTTTGTGTTGACTTATTGCCAATGTCGTCCGAATCCCGCTGGATATATGTGAGAAATCCCATTGACAATACATTTGTTCTGCAGAGGGGAGGCCTGATTGCTGCCCCCTGGTGGTCAGCTGGTGCATGGTATGTGCAGAGATTTATTTGCAGGTTGGTCTTGTTTTCAGCTCTGAGCCTCTCCCTGGAGCAGCCGCATCTCTCCTCCCGCTAACAATAAGCTCCATTTCCAGGCTCTGACCCGCGCTGACTCCTGTCTAACCTGTATCTTCCATTCCCTGAGCCATATCAGACCGCTACATACACAGCCTCCCTCCTCCTAATACAGAGATATCAGGGGGTGCACTGACCTTTCCCCTCTTCCTAATACACAGGCATCGGGACACACTGACCTCTCCCCTCCTAATACACAGGCATCAGGGGGCACTGACCTCTCCCCTCCTAATACAGAGATATCAGGGGGCGCACTGACCTCTCCCCTCCTAATACAGAGATATCAGGGGGTGCACTGACCTTTCCCCTCTTCCTAATACACAGGCATCGGGACACACTGACCTCTCCCCTCCTCCTAATACACAGACATCAGGACACACTGACCTCTCCCCTTCTCCTAATACACAGACATCAGGGGGCACTGACCTCTCCCCTCCTCCTAATACAGAGATATCAGGGGGTGCACTGACCTCTGCCCTCCTCCTAATACACAGACATCAGGGCACACTGACCTCTCCCCTCCTCCTAATACAGAGATATCAGGGGGCGCACTGACCTCTCCCCTCCTAATACACAGGCATCAGGACACACTGACCTCTCCCCTCCTAATACACAGGCATCAGGGCACACTGACCTCTCCCCTCCTAATACACAGACATCAGGACACACTGACCTCTCCCCTCCTCCTAATACACAGACATCAGGACACACTGACCTCTCCCCTTCTCCTAATACACAGACATCAGGGGGCACTGACCTCTCCCCTCCTCCTAATACAGAGATATCAGGGGGTGCACTGACCTCTCCCCTCCTCCTAATACACAGGCATCGGGACACACTGACCTCTCCCCTCCTCCTAATACACAGACATCAGGACACACTGACCTCTCCCCTTCTCCTAATACACAGACATCAGGGGGCACTGACCTCTCCCCTCCTCCTAATACACAGACATCAGGACACACTGACCTCTCCCCTTCTCCTAATACACAGACATCAGGGGGCACTGACCTCTCCCCTCCTCCTAATACACAGACATCAGGACACACTGACCTCTCCTCTCCTCCTAATACACAGACATCAGGACACACTGACCTCTCCCCTCCTCCTAATACACAGACATCAGGGCACACTGACCTCTCCCCTCCTCCTAATACACAGACATCAGGACACACTGACCTCTCCCCTCCTCCTAATACACAGACATCAGGGCACACTGACCTCTCCCCTCCTCCTAATACACAGACATCAGGACACACTGACCTCTCCCCTCCTCCTAATACACAGACATCAGGACACACTGACCTCTCCCCTCCTAATGCACAGACATCAGGGCACACAGACCTCTCCCCTCCTCCTAATACACAGACATCAGGACACACTGACCTCTCCCCTCCTAATACACAGACATCAGGACACACTGACCTCTCCCCTCCTAATACACAGACAACAGGACACACTGACCTCTCCCCTCCTAATGCACAGACATCAGGGCACACAGACCTCTCCCCTCCTCCTAATACACAGGCATCAGGGCACAGTGACCTCTCCCCTCCTCCTAATACACAGACACCAGGACACACTGACCTCTCCCCTCCTCCTAATACACAGACATCAGGGGGCACTGACCTCTCCCCTCCTCCTAATACACAGACATCAGGGGGCACTGACCTCTCCCCTCCTCCTAATACACAGACATCAGGGGGCACTGACCTCTCCCCTCCTCCTAATACACAGACATCAGGGGACACTGACCTCTCCCCTCCTCCTAATACACAGACATCAGGGGACACTGACCTCTCCCCTCCTCCTATTACACAGGCATCAGTGCACACAGACCTCTCTCCTCCTCCTAATACACAGACATCAGGGGGCACTGACCTTTCCCCTCCTCCTAATACACAGACATCAGGGCACACTGACCTCTCCCCTCCTCCTAATACACAGACATCAGGATACACTGACCTCTCCCCTCCTCCTAATACACAGACATCAGGACACACTGACCTCTCCCCTCCTCCTAATACACAGACACCAGGACACACTGACCTCTCCCCTCCTCCTAATACACAGACACCAGGACACACTGACCTCTCCCCTCCTCCTAATACACAGACATCAGGGGGCACTGGCCTCTCCCCTCCTCCTAATACACAGGCATCAGGGCACACAGACCTCTCTCCTCCTCCTAATACACAGACATCAGGGCACACTGACCTCTCCCCTCCTCCTAATACACAGACATCAGGGCACACTGACCTCTCTCCTCCTCCTAATACACAGACATCAGGACACACTGACCTCTCCCCTCCTCCTAATACACAGACATCAGGACACACTGACCTCTCCCCTCCTCCTAATACACAGACACCAGGACACACTGACCTCTCCCCTCCTCCTAATACACAGACATCAGGACACACTGACCTCTCCCCTCCTCCTAATACACAGACACCAGGACACACTGACCTCTCCCCTCCTCCTAATACACAGACATCAGGGGGCACTGGCCTCTCCCCTCCTCCTAATACACAGGCATCAGGGCACACAGACCTCTCTCCTCCTCCTAATACACAGACATCAGGGCACACTGACCTCTCCCCTCCTCCTAATACACACGGGCTGTGCACTATACTGTGGTCACCAGTACACAGGCTGTGCACTATACTGTGGTCACCAGAACACAGGCTGTGCACTATACTGTGGTCACCAGAACACAGGCTGTGCACTATACTGTCGTCACCAGTACACAGGCTGTGCACTATACTGTCGTCACCAGTACACAGGCTGTGCACTATACTGTGGTCACCAGAACACAGGCTGTGCACTATACTGTGGTCACCAGAACACAGGCTGTGCACTATACTGTGGTCACCAGAACACAGGCTGTGCACTATACTGTGATCACCAGAACACGGGCTGTGCACTATACTGTGGTCACCAGAACACGGGCTGTGCACTATACTGTGGTCACCAGAACACAGGCTGTGCACTATACTGTGGTCACCAGAACACAGGCTGTGCGCTATACTGTGGTCACCAGAACACAGGCTGTGCACTCTGCTGTGGTCACCAGAACACATGCTGTGCACTATACTGTGGTCACCAGAACACAGGCTGTGCACTATACTGTGGTCACCAGAACACAGGCTGTGCACTATACTGTGGTCACCAGAACACAGGCTGTGCGCTATACTGTGGTCACCAGAACACAGGCTGTGCGCTATACTGTGGTCACCAGAACACGGGCTGTGCGCTATACTGTGGTCACCAGAACACAGGCTGTGCGCTATACTGTGGTCACCAGAACACAGGCTGTGCACTCTGCTGTGGTCACCAGAACACATGCTGTGCACTCTGCTGTGGTCACCAGAACACGGGCTGTGCACTATACTGTGGTCACCAGAACACGGGCTGTGCACTATGCTGTGGTCACCAGAACACGGGCTGTGCACTATGCTGTGGTCACCAGAACACATGCTGTGCACTATGCTGTGGTCACCAGAACACATGCTGTGCACTATACTGTGGTCACCAGAACACAGGCTGTGCACTATACTGTGGTCACCAGAACACAGGCTGTGCACTATACTGTGATCACCAGAACACAGGCTGTGCACTATACTGTGGTCACCAGAACACGGGCTGTGCACTATACTGTGGTCACCAGAACACGGGCTGTGCACTATACTGTGGTCACCAGAACACAGGCTGTGCGCTATACTGTGATCACCAGAACACAGGCTGTGCGCTATACTGTGGTCACCAGAACACAGGCTGTGCGCTATACTGTGGTCACCAGAACACAGGCTGTGCGCTATACTGTGGTCACCAGAACACAGGCTGTGCACTATGCTGTGGTCACCAGAAGATGTAGAAACATGTTAGATGCACTCCAGCACCTCCTGCAGGTACTGCCTGCTGTCCCGTTACACCGAGGTCAGTGTCCTGTTGTCCCGTTACACCGAGGTCAGCGTCCTGTTGTCCCGTTACACCGAGGTCAGCGTCCTGCTGTCACATAACACCGAGGTCAGCGTCCTGCTGTCACATAACACCGAGGTCAGCGTCCTGCTGTCACATAACACCGAGGTCAGCGTCCTGCTGTCACATAACACCGAGGTCAGCATCCTGCTGTCACATAACACCGAGGTCAGTGTCCTGCTGTCACATAACACCGAGGTCAGCGTCCTGCTGTCACATAACACCGAGGTCAGCGTCCTGCTGTCACATAACACCGAGGTCAGTGTCCTGCTGTCACATAACACCGAGGTCAGCGTCCTGCTGTCACATAACACCGAGGTCAGCGTCCTGCTGTCACATAACACAAGGTCAGCATCCTGCTGTCACATAACATCGAGGTCAGTGTCCTGCTGTCACATAACACCGAGGTCAGCATCCTGCTGTCACATAACATCGAGGTCAGCGTCCTGCTGTCACATAACACCGAGGTCAGCGTCCTGCTGTCACATAACACCGAGGTCAGCGTCCTGCTGTCACATAACACCGAGGTCAGCGTCCTGCTGTCACATAACACCGAGGTCAGCGTCCTGCTGTCACATAACACCGAGGTCAGCGTCCTGCTGTCACATAACACAGAGGTCAGCGTCCTGCTGTCACATAACACCGAGGTCAGCGTCCTGCTGTCACATAACACCGAGGTCAGCGTCCTGCTGTCACATAACACCGAGGTCAGCGTCCTGCTGTCACATAACACCGAGGTCAGCGTCCTGCTGTCACATAACATCGAGGTCAGCGTCCTGCTGTCACATAACATCGAGGTCAGCGTCCTGCTGTCACATAACATCGAGGTCAGTGTCCTGCTGTCACATAACACCGAGGTCAGCGTCCTGCTGTCACATAACACCGAGGTCAGCGTCCTGCTGTCACATAACATCGAGGTCAGCGTCCTGCTGTCACATAACACCGAGGTCAGCGTCCTGCTGTCACATAACACCGAGGTCAGCGCCCTGCTGTCACATAACACCGAGATCAGCGTCCTGCTGTCACATAACACCGAGGTCAGCGTCCTGCTGTCACATAACACCGAGGTCAGCGTCCTGCTGTCACATAACACCGAGGTCAGGGTCCTGCTGTCACATAACACCGAGGTCAGCGTCCTGCTGTCACATAACACCGAGGTCAGCGTCCTGCTGTCACATAACACCGAGGTCAGCGTCCTGCTGTCACATAACACCGAGGTCAGCGTCCTGCTGTCACATAACACCGAGGTCAGCGTCCTGCTGTCACATAACACCGAGGTCAGCGTCCTGCTGTCACATAACACCGAGGTCAGCGTCCTGCTGTCACATAACACCGAGGTCAGCGTCCTGCTGTCACATAACACCGAGGTCAGCGTCCTGCTGTCACATAACACAAGGTCAGCGTCCTGCTGTCACATAACACCGAGGTCAGTGTCCTGCTGTCACATAACACCGAGGTCAGTGTCCTGCTGTCACATAACACCGAGGTCAGTGTCCTGCTGTCACATAACACGAGGTCAGCGTCCTGCTGTCACATAACACGAGGTCAGACATTCTAACTGTGCTTCTAATCTTTATTTTATTTCTCTTTTATTGGAATTGTCCTTTAATTAAAGCATAGGCTAGTATTCCCATCATGCCATCTAACCTGTTACAGTATACACCCTGCAGCATTGCCAGCTTGCGTCTGTGCCATCCCTGTCTGCCATCCCACTGTGCCCACCACCGTTCCTGCTGATCATGAGCGCTGACCCATTGCAATGCTATTCCATCACTGTGTTCTGTGTATAGATTGTCATTATGGTCCATCCAAATCTGCCCAGCACCGATGCTCCCAAATCCCACCCTCTACCCCCGTCACAGCAGAACGCCGATGGCCGGTGGGCTTTTAATGGAGACGTTTGAGCTTCTTGTGGTCTATAATGGGCCAGGCTAAGTTCTATCCATCTCTGGGTACATTCTGACATTGTTTCCTCCTTCTGTCCGTAGTGTGTGTCCGTATTACGCTGCTTGTTACAGATATATATATAGAATGTATAAAGCAACTCGTTAGCATTAATGATGGAGGTCTGAGTAGCGGCCAGTTCCACCCCACACATCACCCAACACCATCTCATAGACTAGAGTCTGGGTGCAGCGCCATAACCCCCTCACTGCTGGCTAATCTGACCACTTAACACTGTGATCCCTGGATTGACCCCTGCCGGTGCCCATCTTGGTTTGGGCATGCCCTGCTGATGCTGGAGGGGGGGTGCCCTGCTTGGTATGGGGGTGGGTTAAAGATGTCACTAACCCCTTCCCTGCCGCAAGGGCCTATACTGATTTAGATTGCATGCTCTGCTGGCGAGGAAGGGGGAATAGTGCTGATGCTGTATATAAGTCTGTCTAACAATCCTTTTTAATTCCCTACCCTGCCTTGCCTCCTGACTCCCCTACGTAGGGTTATTTTAGTGACCCTTGGAATGTCTTTGACTTTCTGATCGTCATTGGCAGCGTAGTAGACGTCATTCTCAGCGAGACGAATAATGTAAGTATATCGGGTCCGGCTCTCTCTTCCTTTCTACCTCCCCCCCCCTGCACAACCCTTCTCTCTCCCCTTCTCCATGCTGGTGTGGGTGCTTCTCTTTGCCCTCCTTCAAATTTCTTTCTAGTGGTTTTTTTTCAGCCCCTCCCTCCCCCCCTACAGGGAGAAGGGAGAGAGGGAAGGGGAAAGCCCCACGGCACCCCCTGCCTGCCCCTGGAAGAGGTGCACAATGGGTCTTTTCTCTCCCCCGTCTCTCCCCACCTTACATTCTGGAGTGTCAATGCGCAGATTAGCAGGTATCAGCCCAGCGGCCATGTACGAGAGGAGACCAAACATATCAGTGTAACGCATCTAAACCTTTCCGTTCTGTTACTCTTTTATTTCCGTTTTTTTTCCCTTGTTCACACTTTTTATTTTTCTTTTCTTTGATTTTCTCTTTTTTTTTTTCTCTTTCTCTCCCTTTCTTTCTCTGTTTCTCTCTCTTGCTCGTTCTCCCTCTTCTCCTCCCGGGCTCCTATCAGCATTATTTCTGTGATGCTTGGAATACATTTGATGCTCTCATAGTAGTGGGTAGCATTGTTGATATAGCAATCACCGAATTAAACGTAAGTAATCTGCCTCTCTCCGTAACTGTGACTGCATCGTCCTCACCCCCCGTTTGTCTCTCCTCTGCCATTTACATTAGTTATTTTATTATTATTATTATTTTATTCTTTTCTTTAATTAATATTATTTTATAGATATTTTTGTTTTTCTTCTGGAAAGATTTAGGATTCCGACTTGCATAAACTCCTTCTGGCATGAAATACACTGTACAGCAAGAGAGATCTGTCCTAGTGTTATAGCGGCCCACAATCACAGAAGGACAGAGTCGCGGATGCTACTGGGAATTAAATCAACCGGAAACTGCTTACACAACGCATTTCGCTAGCCATGCTCAACGATTACACGTTTAGTTAAAGCCTTGGTTTCTTATATCACAATAATTTTTATCATTTATGCTAACCGTAAATGAATGATGAATCTATTATAACAGAATAGTATTATACCTATCGACTGACACATTACTATCTGGGTTTGAGAGAACCGAGTCTTCTCTATTTTCATGCAACGCGTTTCGCTTGCTAAACCTGAAGATTACACATTTAGTTAACCTTTGACATATCCCAACCTTTTATGCCAAACATTGTAAATTAAAGATGGATAGATTATAACAGAATAGTATTATCCATGCCAGGCGAAGCATTACTGGTTGGGTTTGAGAGAACAGAGCCTGTTTTCATGCCTAAACCAACGCGTTTCGCCAGCCATACTTAAAGAGGATTATAGGTAAATTGAATACAGTATAACTGCTGTGTATACATAGGATAAACTAAAGGGTCTGTTATACAGATGTATTTGTCTGATAATTGATTGGTGCAATCCCGTCACCACGCACATGAATCTAACGTGCTCCTGTGGCTCATAGAAATGCATTGAGCTGTGATATCGCAGCGTGGCAATTCCGATCCGCATGTGCAAATTTGGCACGGCAAACTAGCACGAGCGACCGAAACACCGCAACAATAAGCTTGGCTGCATTAATAAACTCACTTCAGATGTCCTACAAACGAAGCTCATCTGACACTAGCGGAAGCCTCTTCCTGATCCCCTCCCGCCATTTACAGACAGATAATCTGCACAAGACACGTACTGACTAATGCAAAGCCTTGTTTTATAATGTAGCAAACTACAATGTAGCAAGTAATAATGTAAGTAGTTATAATGTAGCAAGTTATAATGTAAGAAGTTATAATGTAGCAAGTTATAATGTAACAAGTTTTAATGCAGCAAGTTATAATGTAACACGTTATAATGTAACAAGTTATAATGTCACAAGTTATGTAGTACGACATAATGTAACATAATGTAGCTAGTTATAATGTAACAAGTTACAATGCAAAAAAGTTATAATGCAGCAAGTCACAATGTAACAAATTATAATGCTGCAAGTTACAATGTAACAAGTTATAATGCAGCAAGTTACAGTGGGTCAAGTTATAATGCAGCAAGTTACATTGTAGCAAGTTACAATGTAACAAGTGAACATTATATAACATCAAGTTATAATGCAGCAAGTTACAATGTAACAAGTTATAATGCAGCTCGGTACAATGCATCAAGTTACAATGTAACAAGTTATAATGCAACAAGTTACAATGTAACGAGTTATAATGCAGCAAGTTACAATGTAACAAGTTATAATGCAGCAAGTTACAATGTAACAAGTTATAATGCAGCAAGTTACAATGGGTCAAATTATAATGCAGCAAGTCACAATGTAACAAATTATAATGCTGCAAGTTACAATGTAACAAGTTATAATGCAGCAAGTTACAATGGGTCAAGTTATAATGCAGCAAGTTACAATGTAACAAGTTATAATGCAGCAAGTTACAATGGGCCAAGTTATAATGCAGCAAGTTACAATGTAACAAGTGAACATTATATAACATCAAGTTATAATGCAGCAAGTTACAATGTAACAAGTTATAATGCAGCTCGGTACAATGCATCAAGTTACAATGTAACAAGTTATAATGCAACAAGTTACAATGTAACGAGTTATAATGCAGCAAGTTACAATGTAACAAGTTATAATGCAGCAAGTTATAATGCAGCAACTTACATTGTAACAAGTTATAATGCAGCAAGTTACAATGTAACAAGTTATAATGCAGCTCGGTACAGTGCATCAAGTTACACTGCAACAAGTTATAATGCAACAAGTTACAATGTAACAAGTTATAATGCAGCAAGTTACAATGTAACAAGTTATAATGCAGCAAGTTACAATGTAACAAGTTATAATGCAGCAAGTTACAATGTAACAAGTTATAATGCAGCAAGTTACAATGTAACAAGTTATAATGCAGCAAGTTACAATGTAACAAGTTATAATGCAGCAAGTTTTAATGCAGCAACTTACATTGTAACAAGTTATAATGCAATAAGTTACCATGTAACAAGTTATAATGCAGCAAGTTACAATGTAACTAGTTATAATGCAGCAAGTTACAATGTAACAAGTTATAATGCAGCAAGTTACACTGTAACAAGTTATAATGCAATAAGTTACCATGTAACAAGTTATAATGCAGCAAGTTGCAATGTAACAAGTTATAATGTTTCAGTCTATTTTGCAGCATGTTGAGAAACCTCTATATAACGTTAGTCTGTAAATGTATATCTGTAGTTGACATGTAAATTTAGGGCTCATTCATTTATCAAAAACAGGGGAGTTATTACCCTTTTGGGGTGACACTAACTCTTACTAAAATAAGTGTTTCAGGGAGTGAAGCCTGCACTCTTGTAATGAAACCCGACGCGTTTCTCTAGGTAAACAAAGGAACATAAGTCATACATTTGTCACACAGAACCAATGACATCACTAATGTTATCTAATGCACTGACGTGACTTCCATCTGTGATTGGGGCCTTAGCGGCGGACACCCCCTGCTGTACAGTCCTGGCCCTGCTCTGTCTATGTGACTTGGCATGATATAACCATTTCTTTTTATACAGGCTGTCCGCATTCCTCCTCTTCTGTACCCCACCCCGCAGGGCGGACCAGTAGGGGCTGAAGGCCCAGCTGGACATCCCCCTCACAGTGAGGAACGAAAAGTCTGTCCTAGCTCCCCACGTGTACAAACCTCCGACACAGGATTAAGCAGATGTATTTGCATTGGTTTCAATTAATATTTGGTTAATTCAAAAACCATGGTAGGCAGCCATTTTGTGAGCTGATAAAAAATTTAGAAGGCAGCCTGGCAATTAATGAGGCACGTAATGCCCCATGCCTCCTCAGTATGCCTAGTTACCGGAAAGGCTGCGTACAGGTGTAGGCGGTGCGTGCTGCGCTTTACGCTTCCGTGTGACTGACATTAAAGACACCTGTAGCAGATTATAATAATAATATTCCACATTAATTAGAGGACAATTAGGTCTACAAATGTCTTGTTAATGGACCATCAGCCATATTAGTCCCCGCCGCCCACAAATCACAGACCCACATCTATAATATATCTAAAGGCTCCCATGCAGCGATGGATCGGGCCGAGAAATCGGGTAAAAAGTGTCCAAATTGGATGTTTTTAATATCCTATTTGCTCGGGACCGTGCATTGGATTCGGAAAGCTGCACGTCCGACCTCTGAACCGGCCCTGCTCCCAGCAGTGGAGAATGGGATTGCGTACGACATATCATATGCAGAACAGCCCCTTTGAGAAGACACATAGGGCGGGATACACTAACCCGGAAATGTGGTGAAAACCCGTTATCAGGTTTTTACCACAGTTTTGTATTCTCTAACCCCCCCTCCGCTGGGGCAACGCCATGCAGGGTATCGCCATCTTTTGGTTAAGAATGTGGTACCCAGCGGAGGGGGGCGATGTGGGGCGACAGATGTTAGAATATCCTGCCCTGCATGTGTGTGACACTTATGATACATGCATCCTGCACCTGACTGAGAGCACCTGTAGTTAGGTGATTCCCCGGTACCTGACTGAGAGCACCTGTAGTTAGGTGATTCCCCGGCACCATCTGACTGAGAGCACCTGTAGTTAGGTGATTCCCCTGCACCATCCGCCTGTACCTGACTGAGAGCAGCTGTAGTTAGGTGATTCCCCGGCACCATCTGCCTGTACCTGACTGAGAGCACCTGTAGTTAGGTGATTCCCCTGCACCATCCGCCTGTACCTGACTGACAGCACCAGTAGTTAAGTGATTCCCCTGCACCATCCGCCTGTACCTGACTGACAGCACCTGTAGTTAGGTGATTTCCCCGGCACCATCCGCCTGTACCTGACTGACAGCACCTGTAGTTAGGTGATTTCCCGGCACCATCCGCCTGTACCTGACTGACAGCACCTGTAGTTCGGTGATTCCCCTGCACCATCCGCCTGTACCTGACTAAGAGCACCTGTAGCTAGGTGATTCCCCTGCACCATCCGCCTGTACCTGACTGAGAGCAGCTGTAGTTAGGTGATTCCCCGGCATCATCCGGCTGTACCTGACTGACAGCACCTGTAGTTAGGTGATTCCCGGCACCATCCGCCTGTACCTGACTGACAGCACCTGTAGTTAGGTGATTCCCCAGCACCATCTGACTGAGAGCACCTGTAGTTAGGTGATTCCCCTGCATCATCCGCCTGTACCTGACTGAGAGCACCTGTAGTTAGGTGATTCCCCGGCACCATCCGCCTGTACCTGACTGACAGCACCTGTAGTTAGGTGATTCCCCGGTACCTGACTGACAGCACCTGTAGTTAGGTGATTCTACGGTACCTGACTGACAGCACCTGTAGTTAGGTGATTCCCCTGCACCATCTGCCTGTACCTGACTGACAGCACCTGTAGTTAGGTGATTCCCCGGCACCATCCACCTGTACCTGACTGAGAGCACCTGTAGTTAGGTGATTCCCGGCACCATCCGGCTGTACCTGACTGACAGCACCTGTAGTTAGGTGATTTCCCCGGCACCATCCGCCTGTACCTGACTGACAGCACCTGTAGTTAGGTGATTCCCGGCACCATCCGCCTGTACCTGACTGAGAGCACCTGTAGTTAGGTGATTCCCGGCACCATCCGCCTGTACCTGACTGACAGCACCTGTTGTTAGGTGATTCCCGGCACCATCCGCCTGTACCTGACTGAGAGCACCTGTAGTTAGGTGATTCCCGGCACCATCCGCCTGTACCTGACTGACAGCACCTGTAGTTAGGTGATTTCCCCGGCACCATCCGCCTGTCCCCTAACACAGGACACTACAAGCTCCGGAATGACAGAGTTTGATGAATGGAGCCTATCCGGTCCGGCTTTCCGGGGTCCTGTCCGGTTTTTAAACATACCCAGAAATCCAGAATACAGTCCACCCGGAAATCTAAACCACTAAAATGCGTAAAAACCTAAATTGCAGCCGTCACAGAAATATTCACCTACAACACAGTCCTGTAGTTAGGTGATTTCCCCGGCACCATCCGCCTGTACCTGACTGACAGCACCTGTAGTTAGGTGATTCCCAGGCACCATCCGCCTGTACCTGACTGACAGCACCTGTAGTTAGGTGATTCCCCTGCACCATCCGCCTGTACCTGACTGACAGCACCTGTAGTTAGGTGATTCCCCTGCACCATCCGCCTGTACCTGACTGAGAGCACCTGTAGTTAGGTGATTCCCTGGCACCATCCGCCTGTTCCTGACTGAGAGCACCTGTAGTTAGGTGATTCCCCTGCACCATCCGCCTGTACCTGACTGAGAGCACCTGTAGTTAGGTGATTCCCTGGCACCATCCGCCTGTACCTGACTGACAGCACCTGTAGTTAGGTGATTCCCCGGGACCTGACTGACAGCACCTGTAGTTAGGTGATTTCCCCGGCACCATCCGCCTGTACCTGACTGACAGCACCTGTAGTTAGGTGATTCCCCGGCACCATCCGCCTGTTCCTGACTGAGAGCACCTGTAGTTAGGTGATTCCCCTGCACCATCCGCCTGTACCTGACTGAGAGCACCTGTAGTTAGGTGATTCCCTGGCACCATCCGCCTGTACCTGACTGACAGCACCTGTAGTTAGGTGATTCCCCTGCACCATCCGCCTGTACCTGACTGAGAGCACCTGTAGTTAGGTGATTCCCTGGCACCATCCGCCTGTTCCTGACTGAGAGCACCTGTAGTTAGGTGATTCCCCTGCACCATCCGCCTGTACCTGACTGAGAGCACCTGTAGTTAGGTGATTCCCTGGCACCATCCGCCTGTACCTGACTGACAGCACCTGTAGTTAGGTGATTCCCCGGGACCTGACTGACAGCACCTGTAGTTAGGTGATTTCCCCGGCACCATCCGCCTGTACCTGACTGACAGCACCTGTAGTTAGGTGATTCCCCGGCACCATCCGCCTGTACCTGACTGAGAGCACCTGTAGTTAGGTGATTCCCCGGCACCATCTGACTGAGAGCACCTGTAGTTAGGTGATTCCCCGGCACCATCCGCCTGTACCTGACTGACAGCACCTGTAGTTAGGTGATTCCCCGGCACCATCTGACTGAGAGCACCTGTAGTTAGGTGATTCCCCTGCACCATCCGCCTGTACCTGACTGAGAGCACCTGTAGTTAGGTGATTCCCCGGCACCATCTGACTGAGAGCACCTGTAGTTAGGTGATTCCCCGGCACCATCTGCCTGTACCTGACTGAGAGCACCTGTAGTTAGGTGATTCCCCGGCATCATCCGGCTGTCCCCTAACACAGGACACGACAAATGTAGACACGGAATGACAGAGTTTGATGAATGGAGCCTATCCGGTCCGGCTTTCCAGGGTCCTGTCCGGTTTTTAAACATACCCAGAAATCCAGAATACAGTCCACCCAGAAATCTAAACAACTAAAATGCGTAAAAATCTAAAATGCAGCCGTCACAGAAATATTCACCTACAACCCAGTCGGAACTTCTGAGCACACGTCGGTCTTTCCTGCACAGCTGAGTCAGGCCCTTCTGGATTCACCCTTTAAATAGATGCAAACACTTAAAGGGCTATTTATCAAAGAGTGATAATACTCGTTGTAAGTGATATATGATAAATGGTGCTCCAGCTAATCAGCTCCCAACTATCATGTTTTCAGCTCCTAACTTTCATATGTTCAGCTCCCAACTGCCAGGTGTTTATAAATTAACATTTGATAGCTGATGGGCTGGAGCGCCAATTATCACATACAGCGGGTTTCTCACTCATTGATAAATGGGCCCCTTAGCTTCGGAGCGGTAACCTCCAGCGCTCCCTCTACTGCTCTACTACAACGCTCATCATCCACAGTGGCCGAGGGGCCATGGCAGATGGTGCAGATTGTAGTTTAGCAGTGGGGGGAGTTCCCTACGCAGAGCGACCCCTATCTATCTATGATACACTTCAGCCAGGGGTTCAGGGCTGTACCAAGTTCTCAATTTGGTTGTATTCTGTTCTAAATTTGCTTCTGCCCCCCTCTACCTCCCTCTCCTACCCTCCATGCTGATCATATTGCTGTACTGTGCCCCCCTGTGGATATAGCCGGTATTACATCTTATCTCTGTCTGCCTTTCTTTAAAGACAGGTGAACATTCCCAATGCCACAATATGGTAAGACCAACAAACCCTTCAGAGCACTGTCACCCTTTTCCTCTGACACCCTTAACACAACTATGTCGGCTGTGTTGCCCCTGACCTCAGGGCTCTTCTCTCACACCTTGTCCAGTCTCTCTCTGCATGCCCTGTGGCCGCCATCTTGTATTTGTTGTGTCTCCTGAGCTGTGAACGTTGTGGTTTATCTGTGTACTACTCACCGTCCTGTAAGCTTATATTGGACTCTGATCTTCTCCGCTTGCCAAATGGCCAGTCTGGCAGACGACCCGAGAGATGTCCGACCTTTCTGGCAAATTAACCCGGGGAGAACAGAACCGGTGGGATTCTTGCTGAGAACAGACACTGTTCAGGTTCCTTATTCATTATCTAGAGCCGCCATTTTACTCAGCGCTGTACAGAGACTGTAGGTCGTTCTTGCTGGTCCTTGTCCCGTCACCTCTGTCGGAGTCCGTGCTTCAGAGGAAGGAACTCTCATCATCCACATAATTTATCTTCTACGGTTAGCGGTCAGGCTTGGAAACCACGACTCCACAGAGACACAGGGCACTTCCACCGAGGCAGCCATCTTGGCCCCACAGTTGCTGAACCATTTCAGTCCCTGCACCACTGGAGCTTACAATCTAGACTCCCTAACACACGGCTCCATTATCTGACAGAAGCCCATTACACTACCAGTATGGTTTTGGCCTTTTTTTGCGGGGAAACTTAAGCAATTGGAGGGAGAACATTCAAACTGCACACAGAGGGGTGAATCGGACTCAGGACCCCAGTGCTGTAATGCAGCCATGCTTACCACTGCGCATGCCTGCCTCACTTGTCTGATGTGTGGAATATTAAAGGTTCACTAATTACACCTTATTTAATAATTGCAGGTGTAGATAAGTATCACCTGTTGCACCATTAGTATGCACTATTATATTATATGGAGGAGATTTAGGGCCTGTTTCAGCAGTGGCTTGTTATGCAGCTGCGACCGCGGCCTTTGTGCTCCCCAGCCTCTGATTTGCCACTGAGAATGCAGCAACTTTCCCAGACACGCCCCTTTTTGCATTCACTTTAGGCCACCACCCAATCTGTGCCCTGAAATGCCCAATGGTCGCAAACATCTCCTCCAGTGTTGGTAAAGGTGTATGCAATCACAAACGCCATCGGACACGTGGGTTTGCGCAGTGATGGCTCCAATGCAGACACATTGACGCGGAATCTAGGTCCCCAGTCACTGACTAGAAACCACGGACAGCAATTGCTGCAGTAAAAACCTACGAGATGCAGAAACTGGCGTCAAAAGCGACATTATTTTAAAAATTTTAAATGATTAGAAGAAAAGTTTAGTTCTTAATCAGAAATAAGTGGTCATGAGTATAAAAAATTTGTTTTTTCCTTATTTGTAAATATTATATATAAATATTACGTAGCCGTGGGGTCCATTCCGTTTTATAATGAACACACCTGAGTTTCATTAGATTTAATTTTGTACCATATGAAATCTATATGTGTGCGGACAAATCCTAATTTAGCTGGGTCTGGATAAATTGGGATCCTTCCCTGGAGATTGATTCCAGTTTAGGAAACGGTTGAGGTTGATGGAAAGATGGAGACCAATGGCGCAGTCCGTAGATGTGGGAGGTACCAGCGCTGTCTGGCAGAATCTTCAGGACCTGCAATGTTCTCAGCACGAAATCTCGCCTGTTCTGTCCCCTTATCACTTGATGTTTTCTCTCCCTGTCAGCAGGTGTGTATGAGATTGTGGGAGGGGGGGGATTCACTGGAGCTGGTGGGAGCGTAGCCAGAATCCTAGTTACTAATAATAACAGGAGGCCGCCTGCAGTGGTCTGGGCTGTGCACTCTGTAATGCAGGTTCATTGGAGGACCCTGATAGTGAGGCAGATGTTACGGAGCCGCAGAGACCCAGGCAGGATTCCTGCTCACCCAGCCACAGGCCCAGGTATCCCAGCATTACCAACCTCTCTAATCCCATTGCATTCCAGTCCGCTATAGTTCACCACTTCCCCGGATAGTGAAAACTTAGGACAACCAGAGCTAGACTAGGTCTCTTCATTCAAGAATTCTGGACTAGGAGGACGTTCCCTGTAGTTGGGACACAAGGAGGTGTATATAGCCAGACGCTTTAGTATTAATACCTAGTGGGGCGCTGCCATTGCCATTTATAGCGATAGGATAGTATTGGGCGCTAAACGTCAGGTGAGTCAGCCGCCATTTTCTGGACTGACCCAATATTCAGTCTATCAATTTCCCGGGAGCTAGCGGCCTTGCGGAGCCCCTGCCAGTTGTGAATTGATAAGCTGCTATGTGGTAAATATTGGTTCAGGCCACACAATGGCCGCCTCCATGGAGCAGGTGGCAGGAGCGTAGGTCTCAGAAATGGGGCTGAGTCTGGGGGCTCTGCAGGGTAGGACAGGCAGCATATTAGGCAGCCCCTTCACAGGGTGACCCAGCTGCCCCTCACGTTCTGTATAACCTATGTTAAACTGTATGTTCTAGCAGGGTGAGGAGAACTCCCGAATCTCCATCACCTTCTTCAGGCTCTTCCGAGTTATGCGTCTGGTGAAACTTCTGAGTCGCGGAGAGGGGATCCGGACCCTGCTCTGGACATTCATCAAGTCTTTCCAGGTAAACAAACACACCTGTGCTAAGCCACACCCCTCAAAGGCACATGACATGGTCACATGACTAATACACAAAATGGAGTATGTTTTCCACCTCTAAGGAAGAGGTCCCCAGTCAGCTAGGTTATCAGTTACAGAGGTCACCAGCCAGACCGGTCAGAGGTCACAAGTAAAACAGGATATCAGTCACAGAGGTCACCAGCCAGACCGGTCAGAGGTCACCAGTAAGACAGGATATCAGTCACAGAGGTCTCCAGTCAGACAGGTTATCATTAATTCAGAGGTCATCAGTCAGACAGGATCTATTCATAGAGGTCACCAGTCAGACAGGTCATCAGCCAGAGGTCACCAGTCAGACAGGTCATCATCCAGAGGTCACCAGTCAGACAGGTCATCATCCAGAGGTCACCAGTCAGACAGGTCATCAGCCAGAGGTCACCAGTCAGACAGGTCATCAGTCAGTGAGTAAGTAGCTCCTGCAGCCTGTGCTCCCTGACATCCATCACCACCAGCAGCCGCCTAACCCCCCCCCCCCCCCCTCCAGATAACACTCTGATAATGATGTTATATGGGACGTGCCGCGAGGTGACTGCTTTTCCCCGTACTGACCATGTGCTCTGTGTTCTATTATCCGCAGGCTCTCCCCTACGTGGCCCTACTGATTGTCATGCTGTTTTTTATCTATGCGGTCATCGGTATGCAGGTAAGGACCCGGTATCGCCACCTCTCTGCCGGTGGAGCAGATATACACCGTGTATCCTAGGCAGCCATTGTGTAGGATGGACATATACCCCGCCTATGTCTTCAGTAAGAGGTGACAACGCTGAGGCACGGGGTACGCAGTGGCTGCCTTCACTCTCAATTCCAAATAGGTAACTTCAAAAAGGGTGGTGCCAGCGCCTCAGAGCCTGTATAGCCTCCTATAATATACCACAGTATAGGAATGCTGCTATAGACTGGCAGATTGCTTTACCTCTTATCATTGTGGGCAGGACATTGCCCCCACCGGGGGCGTCTCACCACTGACACCGCTCTCTCTGCAGGTGTTTGGGAAGATCGCTTTGAATGACACCTCGGAAATCAACAGGAACAATAACTTTCAGACCTTCCCACAAGCCGTCCTGCTTCTCTTCAGGTGTGTGACAGGGGAGGGGCCGACCTAGCGGGAGCTGCGGCCTGGGGCGTATTACAAGCTGGGATGTGGTATAAGCTGTCATGGGGGGTTGCAACCTGGGATGTGGTATAAGCTGGCATGGGGGACTGAAGCTTGGTATGTGGTATAAGCTGGCATGGGGGGGCTGCAGCCTGGGATATGGTATAAGCTGGTATGGGGGGGCTGCAGCCTGGGATGTGGTATAACTTGACATGGGCGGCTGTGGTCTTGGACATGGTCTAAGTTGGCAGTGAGGGTCTGCGGCTGGGATGTGTGATAAGTTTATACTTTGTTTCCCCCCTGGGGTTGGGGTTCTGACTCTCATCGTTATGATGCAGGTGTGCCACTGGGGAAGCCTGGCAGGAGATCATGCTGGCCTGTCTACCCGACAAGAAGTGTGACTCCGAGGCTGCGCCCCACCCCTTTGGAGAAGAAGACTTCACCTGTGGCAGCAGCTTTGCTGTCTTCTACTTTATCAGCTTCTACATGCTCTGCGCCTTCCTGGTGAGTGTGAGCTCCATGGCCAAAAGACGGCCTCAGGCTATATAAAAAGAAAGGGCCCTAATTTAGGGTCATTGCTGAGTGTCTACTTAATACTGTATTTCCTGCTACTAACCTGCACTGCTAGTCCTCCAGCACACTCATAGTCCTCCAGGCACATTGATAGTCCTCCAGGCACACTGCTAGTCCTCCAGGCACACTGCTAGTCCTCAAGGCACACTGATTATCCTGCAGGCACACTGATAGTCCTCCAGGCACACTGATAGTCCTCCAGGCACATTGATAGTCCTCCAGGCACATTGATAGTCCTCCAGGCACACTGCTAGTCCTCCAGCACACTCATAGTCCTCCAGGCACATTGATAGTCCTCCAGGCACACTGCTAGTCCTCCAGGCACACTGATTATCCTGCAGGCACACTGATAGTCCTCCAGGTACACTGATAGTCCTCCAGGCACATTGATAGTCCTCCAGGCACATTGATAGTCCTCCAGGCACACTGCTAGTCCTCCAGGCACACTGCTAGTCCTCCAGGCACACTGATTGTCCTCCAGGCACATTGCTAGTCCTCCAGGTAGACTGATAGACCTCCAGGCACACTGCTAGTCCTCCATGCACACTGATTTTCCTCCTGGCACACTGATTGTCTTCTAGGCACACTGTTTGTCCTCTTGGCACAAGTAAGTCGCTCCTGCAGGCACATTGATTCTCCTCCAGGCACATTGATAGTCCTCCAGGCAAATTGATAGTCCTCCAGGCACACTGATTGTCCTCCAGGCACACTGCTAGTCCTCCAGGCACACTGATTGTCCTCCAGGCACACTGATTGTCCTCCAGGCACATTGCTAGTCCTCCAGGTAGACTGATAGACCTCCAGGCACACTGCTAGTCCTCCAGGTACATTGATTGTCCTCCTGGCACACAGATTGTCTTCAAGGCACAATAATTGTCCTCCAGGCACACTAATTGTCTTCTAGGCACACTGTTTGTCCTCCAGGCACACTGATTGTCTTCTAGGCACACTGTTTGTCCTCCTGGCACAAGGAAGTCGCTCCTGCAGGCACACTGATTCTCCTCCAGCATACTGATTCTCCTCCAGGCACATTGATAGTCCTCCAGGCACATTGATAGTCCTCCAGGCACACAGATTGTCCTCCAGGCACACGGATTGTCCTCCAGGCATACGGATTGACTTCTAGGCACACTGATTATATTGTATGCACAATGATTATCTTCCAGGCACACTGATTATCTTCCAGGCACACTGATTATCTTCCAGGCACACTGATTGTCCTCTAGGAACACTGATTGTCCTCCAGACACACTGATTGTCCTCCTGGCACACTGCTTGTTATCCAGGTGCACTGATAGTCCTCCAGGCACGCTGCTAGTCCTCCAGGCACACTGATTGTCCTCCAGGCACATTGCTAGTCCTCCAGGTAGACTGATAGACCTCCAGGCACACTGCTAGTCCTCCAGGTACATTGATTGTCCTCCTGGCACACAGATTGTCTTCAAGGCACAATAATTGTCCTCCAGGCACACTGATTGTCTTCTAGGCACACTGTTTGTCCTCCAGGCACACTGATTGTCTTCTAGGCACACTGTTTGTCCTCCTGGCACAAGGAAGTCGCTCCTGCAGGCACACTGATTCTCCTCCAGCATACTGATTCTCCTCCAGGCACATTGATAGTCCTCCAGGCACATTGATAGTCCTCCAGGCACACAGATTGTCCTCCAGGCACACGGATTGTCCTCCAGGCATACGGATTGACTTCTAGGCACACTGATTATACTGTATGCACAATGATTATCTTCCAGGCACACTGATTATCTTCCAGGCACACTGATTATCTTCCAGGCACACTGATTGTCCTCTAGGAACACTGATTGTCCTCCAGACACACTGATTGTCCTCCTGGCACACTGATTGTCCTCCAGGCACACTGCTAGTCCTCCAGGCACACTGATTGTCCTCCAGGCACACTGATTGTCCTCCAGGCACATTGCTAGTCCTCCAGGTAGACTGATAGACCTCCAGGCACACTGCTAGTCCTCCAGGTACATTGATTGTCCTCCTGGCACACAGATTGTCTTCAAGGCACAATAATTGTCCTCCAGGCACACTGATTGTCTTCTAGGCACACTGTTTGTCCTCCAGGCACACTGATTGTCTTCTAGGCACACTGTTTGTCCTCCTGGCACAAGGAAGTCGCTCCTGCAGGCACACTGATTCTCCTCCAGCATACTGATTCTCCTCCAGGCACATTGATAGTCCTCCAGGCACATTGATAGTCCTCCAGGCACACAGATTGTCCTCCAGGCACACGGATTGTCCTCCAGGCATACGGATTGACTTCTAGGCACACTGATTATACTGTATGCACAATGATTATCTTCCAGGCACACTGATTATCTTCCAGGCACACTGATTATCTTCCAGGCACACTGATTATCTTCCAGGCACACTGATTGTCCTCTAGGAACACTGATTGTCCTCCAGACACACTGATTGTCCTCCTGGCACACTGCTTGTTATCCAGGTGCACTGATAGTCCTCCAGGCACGCTGCTAGTCCTCCAGGTACACTAATAGACCTCCAGGCACACTGCTAGTCCTCCAGGTACACTAATAGACCTCCAGGCACACTGCTAGTCCCCCAGGCACATTGATTGTCCTCCTGGCACACGGATTGTCCTCCAGGCACACTGATTGTCTTCTAGGCACACTGATTATCCTGCAGGCACACTGATTGTCCTCCAGCACACTGATTTTCCTCCAGGCACATTGATAGTCCCTAAAGGCACATTGATAGTCCTCCAGGCACATTGATTATCTTCTAGGCACAATAATTTTCGTCCAGGCACACTGATTGTCTTCTAGGCACAATAATTGTCCTCCAGGCACACTGATTGTCTTCTACGCACAATAATTGTCCTCCAGGCACACTGATTGTCATCCAGGCACAATAATTGTCCTCCAGGCACACTGATTGTCTTCTACGCACAATAATTGTCATCCAGGCCCACTGATTGTCTTCTAGGCACACTGATTGTCTTCTAGGCACAATAATTGTCATCCAGGCACACTGATTGTCTTCTAGGCACAATAATTGTCCTCCAGGCACACTGCTAGTCCTCCAGGCACAATAATTGTCCTCCAGGCACACTGCTAGTCCTCCAGGCACAATAATTGTCATCCAGGCACACTGATTGTCATCCAGGCACCATAATTGTCCTCCAGGCACACTGATTGTCTTCTAGGCACACTGATTGTCATCCAGGCACACTGCTAGTCCTCCAGGCACAATAATTGTCATCCAGGCACACTGATTGTCATCTAGGCACCATAATTGTCCTCCAGGCACACTGATTGTCATCCAGGCACACTGCTAGTCCTCCAGGCACAATAATTGTCCTCCAGGCACTCTAATTGTCCTCCAGGCACACTGCTAGTCCTCCAGGCACACTGCTAGTCCTCCAGGCACACTGATTGTCATCCAGGCACACTGCTAGTCCTCCAGGCACACTGATTGTCATCCATGCACACTGCTAGTCCTCCAGGCACACTGATTGTCCTCCAGGCACACTGCTAGTCCTCCAGGCACACTGATTGTCCTCCAGGCACACTGCTAGTCCTCCAGGCACACTGCTAGTCCTCCAGGCACACTGATTGTCCTCCAGGCACACTGATTATCATCCAGGCACACTGCTAGTCCTCCAGGCACACTGCTAGTCCTCCAGGCACACTGATTGTCCTCCAGGCACACTGCTAGTCCTCCAGGCACACTGCGAGTCCTCCAGGCACACTGCGAGTCCTCCAGGCACACTGCTAGTCCTCCAGGCACACTGATTGTCATCCAGGCACACTGCTAGTCCTCCAGGCACACTGCTAGTCCTCCAGGCACACTGCTAGTCCTCCAGGCACACTGCTACTCCTCCAGGCACAAGGAAGTCGCTCCTGTCCTCAGCCCACACACAGGACCCCGTGTGCTAAGCATGTGATCCATGTATGTTACATTGACATGTTCCCATCTTCCTCTCTTCAGATCATCAATCTGTTTGTCGCGGTCATTATGGATAATTTTGACTATCTGACGCGGGATTGGTCCATATTGGGCCCTCATCATTTGGATGAATTCAAACGGATTTGGGCAGAGTACGATCCGGAGGCCAAGTAAGACTTTGACATAGGAACCCACGAGTCTCATTCACACCTGTTTGCAAGGCTGCAATTTTTGCAGATGGACAAAACCATGCTGCGCTGCAGGTGGGGCAGATATAACATGTGCGGAGAGAGTTAGATTTGGGTGACTTATATTGTTTCTGTGCAGGGTAAATACTGACTGCTTTATTCTTACACCGCAATTTAGATATCAGTCTGAACACCACCCACCCAAACCGAACTCTCTCCGCACCTGTTACATCTGCCCCAGTCTGATATTTGTGTCGTCATGTTGCTTTTGTGTTTAGGCTTGGTTTACTATCTACGTGAGCTACTATTGGGAGGGGTAACCTATGGCGGGGATAGGTTAGAGGTCACATAGGGTTAAAGGTACAAACTTAAACCCCAGAAAAAAAGAGGTCAACCTTTTCCACTGTCGATCTTGTAACGTAATGCATGTCGACCCATTGGCTGTCTACCTACTGCACATCTATTGTACCACATCCGTGGTGGCACTGCCCCCTAAGCAGCGCATTGAACTGAACGCTATATATGACATAGGAGTCTACTGACATAATGGCGGTAATGTGACTTCGCTCCGCAACTCGGCCAATGTAAGGACGCGCTTCTTTAACGCTCTGAATGGAAATAAGATTGGACTTGTCACGGGACGGTTAGAGCCGGGAGCGTCCAGCTGGAATGCGCCGTATAGTATAACAGTATTAGGCCGCCACGGAATCGGAGCCGGGTCAGTAAGCCGTATAAAGTCGCACATATTTACAGCTGGTTTGTTTGGATAAGTTGTATTCGGAAATGTTCTAAATCAATTATAACTAAACAATTACAGCACATGTGTTACAAACAAGCATTGTAACATTGTTTCTAACCATAAAAAAATGAAAATATACTTTAATCTGTCAAAATAGCTCATGTGCTATACATTACATTTCTATGATAATCAGACACACAAGCAGCTTCCGCTGTTTAAAATGATATGCAGCATGCCTATATTCCGTTTTTTTCTGCTACAGTGTTGCAATTACACACAAAATATGGACGAGCTGCATATCAACGTTTATCCAGTCATTGGTTGGAAGGCTTGTTGTCATCCTATCGCAGCCTGTGCAGTGGCGTAAGTTCGTCCCAGTTGCCCGGAGGCAAGATGAATATTGGTGCCCCCCCCCCCACACACACACACACACACAAACACACAAACGTTAATCAAAATATATATAGTCTGTTATGAAATATACATTATATACTGTATATACAGAGAGAGAGAGAAAAACACATATATATTTCAGAACTCAGCCACAGAAGCGATATTGATGGCTTTCAATTAATGGATTTAAACTGGCAGAGGTGAAGAGGTGCCCCCTTGAGAGCAGGAGCCCGGCGGCAGATGACTCCATTGCCTCCCAGAGTTCTGCCTCTGCGCCTGTGCTTCCCGCAGACCATTCACCTACTATAGTCTCTGCTGAAGAGAACGATTCATTGAAATGATATATTATAAGTCCAGGAAACAAACTGTGCTGAGATTTTGGCCGAACCAGAGACCGGTACAATTCCATTTTGCGGATGGATTTGGCCGATTTTCGCAGTGAGAGAGCTCCGCAGCCAAACGTACGCACATATGTGGGCGTTTCCAAATCACCCATCCCCGCTTGTGGTGGATTGGGCATCATTGGGTGGCAAAGGGGCATGTAGGCTACTGTTTAGTGAGGGCATGCAGATGCCACTGCGAGCTATGTACGAGGGCCCTGCCGTGAGTGCGCGCTGAAAATGGTGACTATGGAACCAAGCGTACAGGAAGGTGACGCAGACTTGGACAGTTTGGGCATAAGCCATATCGTTTTATACCCCATAGCAATGCCTTGTGGGTATGGTTCTAGCAATGGTCAGCTCTGTAACGGCCCCTGGTGTCTGTCTCCCTAGGGGTCGGATCAAGCACCTGGATGTGGTGACCCTGCTGAGGCGGATCCAGCCCCCCCTGGGCTTTGGCAAGCTGTGCCCGCACCGCGTGGCATGTAAGGTAAGTAAATACCGGGCGGCTGGGACTTTGCTATAGGAAACAACACAACCTGTCCTGCGCTCACCTCTGGACCCTGCTGGAGATTATTAGCTAGTTCTAACTCTCTGCCATTTCCTGGGGACATTGTCTGCGCAAAGCTCAGGGATCCTCCCCACTTGTAGATTATTAGCATAGTCGGGGTCTGCAAACAGGATATGAGCTGTTTTCCTCTGTTATCAGCAACTTTTCTTCATAAAGTGTATTTTCAATAATACCCGTGGTGCCGCTCCGACAGACCCACCTGACTCTCACACAAACCCCGGCTGTTCCCTGATCCGGCCCAGGTCAGACATTGAGGGAGCAGAGCGTTATAGCATTATAATGAATGCATTCGGCTGAGATAGCTATGATGCATTGTCCTCATTTTAGGACAACACAAGCGTTACTAGGAGGCCGGGGAGCTGAGCGTTCCATCACATCCCAGTGTTCTGCGGACGGCTGCCCACAGCACAGCCGGAAAGCCGCAGTACAAGATCCATTCAGATAAATGGATTCCAGGCTGGATGTTGAGTCTAATAACTCCCCGCAGGCCAATCTTCTACCGTCCTCAGTGTGCTACCATAGAGGTAGATCGTCAGGTGTAACGAGTTCGGCAGAACCAAATAGAACTTTTTATCATCTCATCTGCAGCGATTATCGTGGTTGGACGCAACTAGGAATGTAGGGAAGATGCGAACCAATGAGACAGAAGTGTGGCCTGTCGGAGCTGACTCTCTCTCTCTCTCTCTCTCTCTCTCTCTCTCTCTCTCACAGCGATTAGTCGCCATGAACATGCCGCTGAACAGTGACGGAACGGTCATGTTTAATGCTACTCTCTTCGCTTTGGTTCGGACCTCTCTATGCATTAAAACAGATGGTAATTCTATCCTATTGTGTTGTCCATAACCTGCGCACACTCTGTCCCTCTCCAAGTCTTGATACATCTCCTCCTTACTCGTGTCGTGTACATTTTGCTGTTTGCACTCAATAACACTTTACTCTGAACACCCAGGTAATCTGGAACAGGCCAACGAAGAGCTCAGGGCCATTATCAAGAAGATCTGGAAAAGAACCAGCATGAAACTCCTGGACCAGGTGGTGCCCCCTGCTGGTGGTAAGTGGGATACTCCTGCATGTCGGGTCTCCTCAGTAATGTGGGCAGGTGTACTGATATGAAGACAGGTGTATGGTAGGTGGACAGGTGTATGGTAGGTGGACAGGTGTATGGTAGGTGGACAGGTGTATGGTGTGTGGACAGGTGTATGGTAGGTGGACAGGTGTATGGTGTGTGGACAAGTGTATGGTAGGTGGGCAGGTGTATGGTAGGTAGACAGGTGTATGGTAGTTGGACAGGTGTATGGTAGGTGGACAGGTGTATGGTATGTGGACAGGTGTATGGTAGATGGACAGGTGTATGGTAGGTGGACAGGTGTATGGTGTGTGGACAGGTGTATGGTGTGTGGACAGGTGTATGGTAGGTGGACAGGTGTATGGTAGGTGGACAGGTGTATGTTGTTTGGACAGGTGTATGATGTGTGGACAAGTGTATGATGTGTGGACAGGTGTATGATGTGTGGACAGGTGTATGGTAGGTGGACAGGTGTATGGTAGGTGGACAGGTGTATGTTGTTTGGACAGGTTCATGATGTGTGTACAGGTGTATGATATGTGGACAGGTGTATGGTAGGTGGACAGGTGTATGGTAGGTGGACAGGTGTATGGTAGGTGGACAGGTGTATGGTAGGTGGACAGGTGTATGGTAGGTGGACAGGTGTATGGTATGTGGACAGGTGTATGATGTGTGGACAGGTGTATGATGTGTGGACAGGTGTATGATGTGTGAACAGGTGTATGATGTGTGGATAGGTGCATGATGTGTGTACAGGTGTATGATATGTGGACAGGTGTATGGTAGGTGGACAGGTGTATGATATGTGGACAGGTGTATGATATGTGGACAGGTATATGATGTGTGGACAGGTGTATGGTAGGTGGACAGGTGTATGATATGTGGACAGGTGTATGGTGTGTGGACAGGTGTATGGTGTGTGGTCAGGTGTACGGTAGGTGGTCAGGTGTACGGTAGGTGGTCAGGTGTACGGTAGGTGGACAGGTGTACGGTAGGTGGACAGGTTATGGGATGTGGACAGGTGTACGGTAGGTGGACAGGTGTACGGTATGTGGACAGGTGTACGATAGGTGGAAGGTGTACGGTATTTGGACAGGTGTACGGTATTTGGACATGTGTACGGTATTTGGACAGGTGTATGGTAGGTGGACAGGTGTATGGTATGTGGACATATGTACGGTATTTGGACAGGTGTACGGTACGTGTATATGTCTGTACTGTAGAACAGATGAGAATGCGCAGGGGAATGTGTTGGTTGACCTGACGTATTGTTTTTGTCGATCCCTTTCTCTGACCCCAGATGACGAGGTGACAGTGGGGAAGTTCTACGCCACCTTCCTCATTCAGGAATATTTTCGGAAATTCAAGAAGCGTAAAGAGCAGGGGCTGGTAGGAAAACCTTCCCAGCGCAACGCCCTCTCCCTGCAGGTACCCACCATTACACCTTTCTGTCCTGCAGCTACTGTATATGAGGTATAGATGTCACCCATTGGTATGTGCCCAGTAGCGGCCCTTGCAGGGTAAGGTGTTCTGCAGCTACATCTGTATATTTCTGGAAATGGCTGCACAGTTCTATACTTCACAAATAGTGGGCGCAGGGGCCTCGATGTGCAACATTCCAGCATTTTAGGTGCATTCGTGGCTCCCTTACATGTACACGCCTACACTACACCCTCACATGTACATGCCCACACTACACCCTAACATGTACAGGCCCACACTGCACCCTAACATGTACATGCCCACACTACACCCTAACATGTACACGTCCACAATACACCCTAACATGTACATGCCCACACTACACCCTAACATGTACATGCCCACACTACACCCTAACATGTACACGCCCACACTACACCCTAACATGTACACACCCACACTACACCCTAACATGTACATGCCCACACTACACCCTAACATGTACATGCCCACACTACACCCTAACATGTACACGCCCACACTACACCCTAACATGTACACACCCACACTACACCCTAACATGTACACACCAACACTACTCCCTAACACAGTGATGGGTAACCTTGACACTCCAGCTGTTGTTGAACTACACATCCCAGCATGCCCTGCTACAGTTTTACTATTTGGCCATGCTAAAACTGATGCATGGCATGCTAAGATGTGTAGTTCAACAACAGCTAGAGTGTCAAGGTTAGCCATCACTGCCCTAACATGTACACACCCACACTATACCCTAACATGTACACGCCCACACTATACCCTATCATGTACACGCCCACACTATACCATATCATGTACACGCCCACACTATATCCTAACATGTACACGCCCACACTACACCCTTCCATGTACACGCCCACACTACACCCTTCCATGTACATGCCCACACTACACCCTAACCTGTACACGCCCACACTACACCCTAACCTGTACACGCCCACACTTTACCCTAACATGTACACGCCCACACTACACCCTAACATGTACATAGCCACACTTTACCCTTCCATGTACACGCCCACACCCTTCCATGTACACGCCCACACTACGCCCTTCCATGTACACACCCTGCCACACCCTTATATCTACACGCCCACACCACACCTACATCTACAGGCCCACACCACACCTACATCTACACGCCCACACTACACCCTTCAATTTATGCTCCCTCGCCACACCCTTACTTCTATATACCCAGGCTACATCCATACAGCTACACGCCCTGCACATCACTGTACATACTATCCACTACTCTATATGCCATCCTGTACATGCATTCTATACTACCTTGTACATAAATTACTGTATATACCTACAACACACATGACATTCACATACAGATTCTCATACGCCTCTCAGCCAGCCTGTGGAATCGCCATATCCCTTCAGCTGGCGCAGTCAGGTGCTACATCTGACGAGGACGCACAAGCATCTCACCCGCACGCGTGTCCCCGTCAGCATGGCGCCAAGGAGTGGTTTCCCTGCCTATCTCTGCAACAGGGAGACAGGCGGGGTCGGGGGAAGCTGGAGGCAACTGGGGGGGGGGGGCTGCTGAGGGTGGCGGAGGGCTCTGACAGAATCGGGCGTACGCATACCCCCTTCCGTCTGCTGGCGGGACCTAGCGATAGAACCACCAGGAGCAGCTCCAATTGGAGGTACTCCATCTTTATGTATATAGACAGACAGACATACGACACTGTATTTTATTTCTTTTGCGACATAATCCCCTTTCACGGCGATACACTTTTCCGAGCGTCCCTGCCATTTCTTTAAACCCTCTAAAAAATACGCTTAGTCAAACTCACGTCGGCTTCTGTCTCGACGCTGACCTCCTTGTTTGAGGTGAATATTTTTACCGCGAGCCCCGTTTTCAGGTCAGGGAACAGAAAGAAGTCGCAGGGAGCCAAGTCGGGCGAGTAAGGTGGATGCGGCAACAATTCATAACGCAATTCATGCAATTTGCCAGCAACAATTCCGGATGAGAGATCTGGTGCATTGTCGTGGTGGAAAAAACCTAACCTATGAATCAATCTGAAATTTGGTATGGCGTTGTTTGTAAGATGGCAGTACACGATAGTAATACCAACCTTCCTCAGTAACGCCACCTGTCTTCAAGCACAAAGGGGATGCAATGTTTTTGTGCGCAAGTGCAGCCGCTAAATTGATTATTTGCCGGCCGGTTCACACCCAGCAGTGCTGGCAGAGGCAGCAGCCACGGGTAGCGCCCATGGGAACGCCCCGCATTTTATGGGTGATCCCATGGAAATGCCCTGGTGGCACAGCTGCCAGGCGCGGGCAGCTGACATCACGTGATGTCAGCTTACCGCCCTCTTCCCGTATAGGGGCACCGCAGATCTAAGACACCAGATTTGATGGTTGGCGACCATCAAATGATTCCTGCAAAACATCCTGCGTGCGAGGAGATTCGCGGTGCATGCGGCGGGTGGACCTTTGTGTGAATTTCGCAGCTTTGCGGGTCGATCAGAATGAGGGCCATATAGAGATAGACATATACATTCATACACACTAGGGATTGTCAGAGGTTATATCACCATAGTGTATACAGTACTTCCTGTCTATACAATCCTATACATAGCTACATATACAGTACCACATTGTGCATGAATCTATATACCATCCTGCACATAACTGTATATTACATTATATAATTAGGTACTTGTGTATTATCAGGGCGCCCATTACGTAGTGGTGTATTGAGAATACAAATACAGCACTATGCTGGCTACGTAAACTACGTAAGTGGCTCTGGAGCTCTAAAAATACACAATGCTTAGTATCCCCACTATCCACGTCATACCACGTCGGCGTGGAGTTGATTTTTTAAAGTGTGCCGAGCGCAGCAAGGGGACGTGGATGCGCATCCCCGCACGGGGCTCGCTGCGTTCGCCACACTTTATAAAATCAACTCCACGCCGACTTGGATAGTGGGGGTAAATGGCTGGTCTATACTTACCCTCCTCCGGCCCGGCACCGTGTCGATCCCCACTGACTCACACTGGGATCCACGGTGACTCCCCAGCAGTCGCATTCAGTCCCCCTGCTCCGGCACTCCCCACGGACGCTGTACGAAATTAGCATAGTGCCGCTGGGGGAGCAGGGAAACCATTTGATGCGCCGCCAGCAGCACTACGCAGAATTATGTACAGTGTCCACTGCGAGTGCCAGAGCAGGGGGACTGATTGCGACTGCCGGGGAGTCACCGTGGATCGCGGGGAGTCACCGTGGATCGAGGGGATCGACGTGGTGCCCGGGCCGGAGGAGGGTAAGTATAAACCACACCACCCTGCTGCCACCTGTATTATACCGGTACCGTCGACACTGACAACGTAGCGTAGCCGGGCGCCCTGATAATACACAAGTACCTATAATTATTATATAATTATTATATATAATAAACCTATATACCATTCTGCACATAACTGTATAATACATTATATAATTATTATATTACCCCATACATAACTGTATATGTCACCCTGCATATATCTGTATATACAATATGTATAGTATAATACCTAGTATTATGTATACAGCTGTACATAGTCTTGGCATTAACTAAAATACGGCATACACTGGCCCAAGCAGAAGATCTCTGTGTATATGTCCTGTAACTAATGGCACGTGAACAGGACTGTCATTAATCAGGGTACAGTGCATGTATACTGTCCTGTGTATGTTGACACATGAACAGGAATGTCACTAATCAGGGTACAGCGCATGTATACTGTCCTGTGTCTGTTGACACATGTACAGAACTGTCACTAATCAGGGTACAGCGCATGTATATCGCCCTTTATCTGATGATACGTGAATGGGAAAATCACTAATCAGGGTACAGCGCATGTACACCGCCCTGTATCACATTACTGTCCTGTATATACCACCCTGTATATACCACCTTGTACATTAATGTACACACCGCTCTGTACATACTGTATGTCTGCATTCTCTCTCATACACAGTGCATGCAGTATATACCATATAGATATATATTTTTTAGTAAACCAGATCTATGGACAGAGAATGAGGGACCTATGGGGGCCACATAGCCCCGGCAGGGCCTAGTTAGTGATGTGACTGTTCACAATCCAAAAGAAAAACTAAGTAGTCTTGCGGGTGCACCGGAACATAAATAAGTATATTAAAATTTACACACTATATTGATATGCCTTAAAATGTCTAGTAAATTTATTATGTCCATTAAAATGGTAAAATATAAAGCAAAGGATAGTCCAAGAGAGATGAAAATATTGTGTGTAATAAAATATATCCAAAAATTAAGTTTTGTCTCTTGTTATATTATTTATAATTGCACAATGGCTCATTTATCATCATATATTGTTGTGTTGCATTTCTCATTCCTGAGGCTGCATGCCTTCTCACACTGCTCCCTATGGAAAGGCAGTAACATTTGTGTCCAATCATTCTGTTAATTGCAGTGTATCCCATTAAATAATTAAGCTATTACTGTTTGCATAAACCAGTGCGTAGCAGTTAAGATCCTATTATAATTGCAACATGTTCAACATAATTTAAATATGATTAATAACAGACAACAGCTTTAAAAAATCTAAGTCTGTTTCACCAGCTACAACTAGCCTACGTCCGTTTCACCAGCTACAACTAGCCTACGCCCGTTTTACCAGCTACAAATAGCCTACGTCCGTTTCACCAGCAAGGCTTTCTCCATCGCCTGCTATCTCATTTCTGCTTCCTTATATTCCCTTTCTTTGATTCAGATTGGTTGTCAGCTCTCCTTCTGTGTTTAGCATGGTCTCATTAGTAAGTTAATTATATTTGTAATCCATCAACATTCATACATTCATATTCCATCCAAAATAAATTTAAAGGGTAAAATAATCCTCCTTCTAGTATTGTATGTAAAGGTTTACACATAATTTATTATAGACTATTTTATTGTTACAATCCTATTGTCACCATTTTCATTATTGATATCTAATTATCATTAATACTTCACTGATCAATCTCTATACCATAATTAAATTGGTATTTGTTTGTCGTAAGTTACTATCAGAAATGAGGGAGATGCATCATCATCGGTATACTAGTCAATCCATCTTCATCCATTACGTGGACAAGTGCTGACAACCAATCAGAATCAAGGAAAGGGGATATAAGGAAGCAGAAATGAGACATCAGGTGATGCAGGGAGAAAGCCTTGTTGGTGAAACGTAAGTAGGCTATTTGTAGCTGGTAAAACGGACACTGGCTATTTGTAGCTGGTGAAACGGACGTCGGCTATTTGTAGCTGTTGTCTATATTCTTAATCATATAAAAAATACACTCCTTAAATAAATAAAGGGAACACTTACATAACATCCTAGATCCGAATGAGTGAAATATTCTTATTAAATACTTTGTTCTTTACATAGATGAATGTACTGACAACAAAATCACACAAAAATGATCAATGGAAATCAAATGTATTAACCCATGGAGGTCTGGATTTGGAGTACCACTCTTTGATGTAATGTCCTTAAAACAAGTCAAAATGAGGCTCAGTAGTGTGTGTGGCCTCCACATGCCTGTATGACCTCCTTACAATGCCTGGGCATGCTCTTGATGAGGTGGCTAATGGTCTCCTGAGGGATCTCCTCCCAGACCTGGACTAAAGCATCTGCCAACTCCTGGACAGTCTGTGGTGCAACGTGGCATTGGTGGATGGAGCGAGACATGATGTCCCAGATGTGCTCAATTGGATTCAGGTCTGGGAAACAGGCGGGCCAGTCCATAGCATCAATGCCTTCATCTTGCAGGAACTGCTGACACACTCCAATCACATGAGGTCTAGCATTGTCTTGCATTAGGAGGATCCCAGGGCCAACCGCACCAGCATATGGTCTCACAAGGGATCTGAGGATTTCATCTCGGTACCTAATGGCAGTCAGGCTACCTCTGGCAGCACATGGAGGGCTGTGCGTCCCCCCAAAGAAATGCCACCCCAGACCATTACTGACCCACTGCCAAACCGGTCATGCTGAAGGATGTTGCAGGCAGCAGAATGTTCTCCTTGATGTCTCCAGACTCTGTCACGTCTGTCGTGCTCAGAGTGAACCTGCTTTCATCTGTGAAGAGCACAAAGCACCAGTGGTGAATTTGCCAATCTTGGTGTTCTCTGGCAAATGTCAAACGTCCTGCACCTGTGGATGTCGGGTCCTCATACCACCCTAATGGAGTCTGTTTCTGACCATTTGAGTAGACACATGCACATTTGTATCCTGCTGGAGGTTGTTTTGCAGGGCTCTGGCAGTGCTCCTCTTTTCCTCCTTGCACAAAGGCGGAGGTAGCGGTCCTGCTGCTGGGTTGTTGCCCTCCTACGGCCTCATCCACGTCTCCTGATGTACTTGCCTGTCTCCTGGTAGCGCCTCCATGCTCTGAACACTAAGCTGACAGACACAGCAAACCTTCTTGCCACATTTTACCTCCTTTACATATGGAGCAGTGTGAGAAGACATGCAGCCTCAGGAACGCCACAAAACAATACATTATAAATGAGCTATTGTGTGATTGTAATTAATATAATAAGAACAAAAAGAGACAGGGGGTAATTTTCAATATATTTTATTATACACAACATTTTCAGCTTTTTTTCACTATCATTTGTTTTATATTTCACCATTTTAATAGACGTAATAAATTTACTAGACATTTGAATACTTATAAAGTGTGTAACTTTTAATATACTTATTTGCACCCTCAGGACTACTTACTTTTAAGTACTGTTTAAGTAGTGGGTAGCACCTCACAATTGTTCTTGAGGGGTTCACCCTGGTGAAGCTAAAGCAGTATTGCGGGATTTATGCTTTGATGTGTAATTTGGGAGCGATGTGACTGTATTGGGTATTACAATGTAATGGATCGTGTGGGAGCTAAGGACTCTGTCGGCCCTGGCACATTGCCCAGATGTTTGTGGTTCCCCCTCAGGCCGGGCTGCGGACCCTGCATGACATTGGGCCTGAGATTCGCAGAGCTATATCTGGAGACCTGACGGCAGAGGAGGAGCTGGACAAGGCCATGAAGGAGGCAGTGTCTGCTGCGTCTGAGGATGACATCTTCAGGGT
This sequence comes from Crinia signifera, assembly GCF_055691185.1. Taxonomy (NCBI): domain Eukaryota; kingdom Metazoa; phylum Chordata; class Amphibia; order Anura; family Myobatrachidae; genus Crinia; species Crinia signifera. The sequence continues at coordinate 6,656,650 of NC_139220.1, forward strand.
GTGTGGAGATAATGGCACTGACTGCGCTGGCGTATTTTGGGCCTGGTAGCATGGATGGGACTTTGGGTGACAACAAAGACACAAGCTGCAGCCTCTAACAGCAGCGGTAGTCACCGCAGTACGCACTGATGTGTAATCGGGCGGACATTATATAGGTCCAAGCAGGAGCAGCTTAGTACATGAACCCCACAGAAGTCTGCTTTGTACACAGCAACCCATGCAATATACAGACTGTATACCTCACCATCCTGTAACGCTGTACGTCTCCTCCTGTAACACTGTACACCTCATCCTGTAACACTGTACGTCTCCTCCTGTAACACTGTACATCTCCTCCTGTAACACTGTACACCTCATCCTGTAACACTGTACGTCTCCTCCTGTAACACTGTACATCTCCTCCTGTAACACTGTACACCTCATCCTGTAACACTGTACGTCTCCTCCTGTAACACTGTACACCTCATCCTGTAACACTGTACACCTCATCCTGTAACACTGTACAACACATCCTGTAACACTGTACGTCTCATCCTGTAACTCTGTACACCTCATCCTGTAACACTGTACGTCTCCTCCTGTAACACTGTACATCTCCTCCTGTAACATTGTACACCTCATCCTGTAACACTGTACATCTCATCCTGTAACACTGTAAACATCATCCTGTAACACTGTACATCTCCTCCTGTAACACTGTACATCTCCTCCTGTAACACTGTACATCTCCTCCTGTAACACTGTACATCTCATCCTGTAACACTGTACACCTCATCCTGTAACACTGTACAACACATCCTATAACACTGTACGTCTCATCCTGTAACACTGTACGTCTCCTCCTGTAACACTGTACGTCTCCTCCTGTAACACTGTACACCTCATCCTGTAAATCTGTACACCTTATCATCCTGTAACACTGTACGTCTCATCCTGTAACACTGTACGTCTCCTCCTGTAACACTGTACATCTCATCCTGTAACACTGTACATCTCCTCCTGTAACACTGTACACCTCGTCCTGTAACACTGTACACCTTATCATCCTGTACCACTGTACATCTCCTCCTGTACCACTGTACATCTCCTCCTGTAACACTGTACACCTCATCCTGTAACACTGTACGTCTCCTCCTGTAACACTGTACGTCTCCTCCTGTAACACTGTACATCTGATCCGGTAACACTGTACGTCTCTTCCTGTAACACTGTACACCTCATCCTGTAACACTGTACACCTCATCCTGTAACACTGTATACATCATCCTGTAACACTGTATACATCATCCTGTAACACTGTACACCTCATCCTGTAACACTGTATACATCATCCTGTAACACTTTACAACTCATCCTGTAACACTGTACAACTCATCCTGTAACACTGTACGTCTCCTCCTGTAACACTGTACGTCTCCTCCTGTAACACTGTACGTCTCCTCCTGTAACACTGTATGTCTCATCCTGTAACACTGTATGTCTCATCCTGTAACACTGTACGTCTCATCCTGTAACACTGTACACCTCATCCTGTAACACTGTACACCTCATCCTGTAACACTGTACGTCTCCTCCTGTAACACTGTACAACACATCCTGTAACACTGTACAACACATCCTGTAACACTGTACGTTTCATCCTGTAACACTGTACGTCTCCTCCTGTAACACTGTACACCTCATCCTGTAACACTGTACATCTCATACTGTAACACTGTACACCTCATCCTCCTGTAACACTGTACACCTCATCCTCCTGTAACACTGTACACCTCATCCTGTAACACTGTACACCTCATCCTGTAACACTGTACACGTGACCTCATCCTGTAACACTGTACACCTTATCATCTTGTAACACTGTACACCTCATCCTGTAACACTGTACGTCTCCTCCTGTAACACTGTACGTCTCCTCCTGTAACACTGTACATCTCATCCTGTAACACTGTACACCTCATCCTGTAACACTGTACGTCTCCTCCTGTAACACTGTACATCTCATCCTGTAACACTGTACACCTCATCCTGTAACACTGTACACCCCATCCTGTAACACTGTACATCTCCTCCTGTAACACTGTACATCTCATCCTGTAACACTGTACACCTCATCCTGTAACACTGTACACCTCATCCTGTAACACTGTACATCTCCTCCTGTAACACTGTACATCTCCTCCTGTAACACTGTATACATCATCCTGTAACACTGTACACCTCATCCTGTAACACTGTACCTCTCCTCCTGTAACACTGTACGTCTCCTCCTGTAACACTGTACATCTCCTCCTGTAACACTGTACATCTCATCCTGTAACACTGTACATCTCATCCTGTAACACTGTACATCTCCTCCTGTAACACTGTACGTCTCCTCCTGTAACACTGTACACCTCATCCTGTAACACTTTACACCTTATCATCCTGTACCACTGTACATCTCCTCCTGTAACACTGTACATCTCCTCCTGTAACACTGTACACCTCATCCTGTAACACTGTACGTCTCCTCCTGTAACACTGTACACCTCATCCTGTAACACTGTACACCTCATCCTGTAACACTGTACATCTGATCCGGTAACACTGTACGTCTCTTCCTGTAACACTGTACACCTCATCCTGTAACACTGTACACCTCATCCTGTAACACTGTATACATCATCCTGTAACACTGTACACCTCATCCTGTAACACTGTATACATCATCCTGTAACACTTTACAACTCATCCTGTAACACTGTACGTCTCATCCTGTAACACTGTACACCTCATCCTGTAACACTGTACGTCTTCTCCTGTAACACTGTACGTCTCATCCTGTAACACTGTATGTCTCATCCTGTAACACTGTACGTCTCATCCTGTAACACTGTACACCTCATCCTGTAACACTGTACACCTCATCCTGTAACACTGTACACCTCATCCTGTAACACTGTACGTCTCCTCCTGTAACACTGTACAACACATCCTGTAACACTGTACAACACATCCTGTAACACTGTACGTTTCATCCTGTAACACTGTACGTCTCCTCCTGTAACACTGTACACCTCATCCTGTAACACTGTACATCTCATCCTGTAACACTGTACACCTCATCCTCCTGTAACACTGTACACCTCATCCTCCTGTAACACTGTACACCTCATCCTGTAACACTGTACACCTCATCCTGTAACACTGTACACGTGACCTCATCCTGTAACACTGTACACCTCATCCTGTAACACTGTACGTCTCCTCCTGTAACACTGTACGTCTCCTCCTGTAACACTGTACGTCTCCTCCTGTAACACTGTACATCTCATCCTGTAACACTGTACGTCTCCTCCTGTAACACTGTACGTCTCCTCCTGTAACACTGTACAACTCATCCTGTAACACTGTACACCTCATCCTGTAACACTGTACATCTCCTCCTGTAACACTGTACATCTCATCCTGTAACACTGTACACCTCATCCTGTAACACTGTACATCTCCTCCTGTAACACTGTACACCTCATCCTGTAACACTGTACACCTCATCCTGTAACACTGTACATCTCCTCCTGTAACACTGTACGTCTCCTCCTGTAACACTGTAAGTCTCCTTCTGTAACACTGTACGTCTCCTCCTGTAACACTGTACGTCTCCTCCTGTAACACTGTACGTCTCATCCTGTAACACTGTACATCTCATCCTGTAACACTGTACGTCTCATCCTGTAACACTGTACGCCTCATCCTGTAACACTGTACGCCTCATCCTGTAACACTGTACACCTCATCCTGTAACACTGTACAACACATCCTGTAACTCTGTACACCTCCTCCTGTAACACTGTACGTCTCCTCCTGTAACTCTGTACACCTCATCTTGTAACACTGTGCGTCTCCTCCTGTAACACTGTACATCTCATCCTGTAACACTGTACGCCTCATCCTGTAACACTGTACGCCTCCTCCTGTAACACTGTACACCTCATCCTGTAACACTGTACACCTCATCCTGTAACACTGTACATCCCCTCCTGTAACACTGTACGCCTCCTCCTGTAACACTGTACACCTCACCATCCTGTAACACTGTACATCTCATCCTGTAACACTGTACGTCTCCTCCTGTAACACTGTACGTCTCATCCTGTAACACTGTACATCTCATCCTGTAACACTGTACATCTCATCCTGTAACACTGTACGCCTCATCCTGTAACACTGTACGTCTCCTCCTGTAACACTGTACACCTCACCATCCTGTAACACTGTACACCTCATCCTGTAACACTGTACATCTGATCCTGTAACACTGTACGTCTCATCCTGTAACACTGTACATCTGATCCGGTAACACTGTACACCTCATCCTGTAACACTGTACACCTTATCCTGTAACACTGTACACCTCATCCTGTAACACTGTACGTCTCCTCCTGTAACACTGTACACCTCATCCTGTAACACTGTACATCTGATCCGGTAACACTGTACACCTCATCCTGTAACACTGTACACCTCATCCTGTAACACTGTACGTCTCCTCCTGTAACACTGTACGTCTCCTCCTGTAACACTGTATGTCTCCTCCTGTAACACTGTATATGTCATCCTGATTGTATATCTCATTCTGTTACACTGTATATGTCATCCTGTATATATCTCATCTGGTATTCTGATATAATTGTTGTATCACAATAACTCACTAATTATGACCCATTACATCCATTCTCCTAAGATGTGGAGCTATAAAGTCCCTCATTGGTCCCATCCTGTGACACAGCTGTGTACGATTGTCACCCTCCGGCAGATTCCTGTCACATTGCAGCGCACACAATGTTGGCTTAGTCGTTTTCTCTTACAGTTGTAACCTGACATCCTAGTAATGACGGTACTCCCATGTATAGGTGTTCGGCTTCCTCTATGACCTTACTGATGACATCGCTGTCTGCAGTATATTCCTTCTGTCACGTGTTATATTTCTCTGTCCTTGCCTTGTCCTGGTGCAGTCATAGTCTCTCTTGTCACACTCTATGACATGTCCCGCATCTCTCTGTACTGTCTGCAGGGCGTACGGAGCACATAGCGCAGCACATTGGGGCCGGTATCTATCATTATCGCTGACTTTGTAGCACAACGCTCACTGCTGTTCCATGTCTCTACAGAGGGCAGGGGGCCTGTTCGGAAACCACGTCAGCTACTACCAGAGCGAGGTGCGAAGTGCGTTCCCCCAAACGTTCACCACGCAGAGGCCTCTTCACATCAACAAGACCTCCGGTGGGCCGGGTGACCTAGACTCCCCTTCCCATGAGAAGCTGGTGGACTCTACATTTACTCCGAGCAGTTACTCTTCCTCTGGGTCCAATGCCAACATTAACAATGCCAACAACACAGGCCTGGTACGTCTTCCCGCGCTGCTCACTTACCAGAGCACCGTCAGCACCGTAGAAGGACAGAGCCGCCCAGTGCGAACTCACGGATCGTGGAAGCTCAGCTCCAAGAGGTAAGACACAGGCTTCCCGCATGCTTGGTAACTGAGACAGCTGGGCCTAGCGGAGCACATAATCAGGAGATCACCGTGTTTGTGTTATCGCTGGGCTACAATATCTGCAGGTACAATGTGGGGGTCCTTGGACTGCATAATAAGAGGTGCTATCATCCTATCACTCTATAGTACTGCTAGTATCGCCCCAAACACCGTGACCAGGTGACCTCATCTGGTGGGTCCCTAATACTAAGGTTCAAGTACGGAGCACAGTACCGCCAGGTCAGCACGAACCAACCGCCCCAACGCATCACACTAGTGAGAGGAGAAGCGTCACATACGTAAGAATTAGAATCTGTGTTTACAGTGTTACATACAGTAGGTGGTAGGTTATCGTTAGAGTGTCACGTAAGTGAGGGGTAATAATTAGAGTGTTACATAGGTTAGTGGTGATAATTAGAGTGTTACATAGGTGGGACGTAATTATTAGGTGATAGGTAATAATTAGAGTGTCACTTAGGTGATAGGTAATAATTAGAGTGTCACGTAGGTGATAGGTAATAATTAGAGTGTCACGTAGGTGATAGGTAATAATTAGAGTGTCACGTAGGTGATAGGTAATAATTAGAGTGTCACGTAGGTGATAGGTAATAATTAGAGTGTCACGTAGGTGATAGGTAATAATTACAGCGTCACGTAGGTGATAGGTAATAATTAGAGTGTCACGTGGTGATAGGTAATAATTAGAGTGTCACATAGGTGATAGGTAATAATTAGAGTGTCACGTAGGTGATGGGTAATAATTAGAGTGTCACGTAGGTGATGGGTAATAATTAGAGTGTCACGTAGGTGATGGGCAATGTTCCCTCTAATTTTACGAAGGCTGTGTGCGGCAAAAGATTTTGGCTGTGCAACTTTGGAAGGAAATTTTAATTTTTGTGCGTCACTTATATATAACTGGAAAATGACGTTCAGCATTTGTGTTAACTTTACTTCAAAATGATATTAAACATTTAAACATTCAAAACACAGCACACAATGTAGTTAATGGGTGAAACACACATTAATTGAGTCCACAACGGCAAAAAGGGACCACTGCTGCTTTGTGCGCTCTGTTTTAATGTCTGTCCGCATGCTCGTCGAGTTGTGTGCGCGCGCACGCGTGCACAGCTTAGAGGGAACACTGGTGATGGGTAATAATTACAGTGTCACGTAGGTGATAGGTAATAATTAGAGTGTCACGTAGGTGATAGGTAATAATTAGAGTGTCACGTAGGTGATAGGTAATAATTAGAGTGTCACGTAGGTGATAGGTAATAATTAGAGTGTCATGTACGTGATAGGTAATAATTACAGTGTCACGTAGGTGATAGGTAATAATTAGAGTGTTACGTAGGTGATAGGTAATAATTAGAGTGTCACGTAGGTGATAGGTAATAATTAGAGTGTCACGTAGGTGATAGGTAATAATTAGAGTGTCACATAGGTGATAGGTAATAATTAGAGTGTCACGTAGGTGATAGGTAATAATTAGTGTCACGTAGGTGATAGGTAATAATTAGAGTGTTACGTAGCTGATAGGTAATAATTAGAGTGTCACGTAGGTGATAGGTAATAATTAGTGTTACGTAGGTGATAGGTAATAATTAGAGTGTCACGTAGGTGATAGGTAATAATTAGAGTGTTACGTAGGTGATAGGTAATAATTAGAGTGTCACGTAGCTGATAGGTAATAATTAGAGTGTCACGTAGGTGATAGGTAATAATTAGTGTTACGTAGGTGATAGGTAATAATTAGAGTGTCACGTAGGTGATAGGTAATAATTAGAGTGTTACGTAGGTGATAGGTAATAATTAGAGTGTCACGTAGCTGATAGGTAATAATTAGAGTGTCACGTAGGTGATAGGTAATAATTAGTGTTACGTAGGTGATAGGTAATAATTAGAGTGTCACGTAGGTGATAGGTAATAATTAGAGTGTCACGTAGGTGATAGGTAATAATTAGAGTGTCACGTAGGTGATAGGTAATAATTAGAGTGTCACGTAGGTGATAGGTAATAATTAGAGTGTCACGTAGGTGATAGGTAATAATTAGAGTGTCACGTAGCTGATAGGTAATAATTAGAGTGTCATGTAGGTGATAGGTAATAATTAGTGTTACGTAGGTGATAGGTATTAATTACAGTGTCACGTAGGTGATGGGTAATAATTAGAGTGTCACGTAGGTGATGGGTAATAATTAGAGTGTTAAGTAGGTGATAGGTAATAATTAGAGTGTTACGTAGGTGATAGGTAATAATTAGAGTGTTACGTAGGTGATAGGTAATAATTAGAGTGTTACGTAGGTGATAGGTAATAATTAGAGTGTTAAGTAGGTGATAGGTAATAATTAGAGTGTTAAGTAGGTGATAGGTAATAATTAGAGTGTTACGTAGGTGATAGGTAATAATTAGAGTGTTACGTAGGTGATAGGTAATAATTAGACTGTCACGTAGGTGATAGGTAATAATTAGAGTGTTACGTAGGTAATAATTAGAGTGTCACGTAGGTGATAGGTAATAATTAGAGTGTTACATAGGTGATAGGTAATAATTAGAGTTACGTAGGTGATAGGTAATAATTACAGTGTCACGTAGGTGATAGGTAATAATTAGAGTGTCACGTAGGTGATAGGTAATAATTAGAGTGTTACGTAGGTGATAGGTAATAATTAGAGTGTTACGTAGGTGATAGGTAATAATTAGAGTGTCACGTAGGTGATAGGTAATAATTAGAGTGTCACGTAGGTGATAGGTAATAATTAGAGTGTCACGTAGGTGATAGGTAATAATTAGAGTGTCACGTAGGTTATAGGTAATAATTAGAGTGTCACGTAGGTGATAGGTAATAATTAGAGTGTCACGTAGGTGATAGGTAATAATTAGAGTGTCACGTAGGTGATAGGTAATAATTAGAGTGTCACTTAGGTGATAGGTAATAATTAGAGTGTCACGTAGGTGATAGGTAATAATTACAGTGTTACGTAGGTGATAGGTAATAATTAGAGTGTCACGTAGGTGATAGGTAATAATTAGAGTGTTACGTAGGTGATAGGTAATAATTAGAGTGTTACGTAGGTGATGGGTAATAATTAGAGTGTCACATAGGTGATAGGTAATAATTAGAGTGTCACGTAGGTGATAGGTAATAATTAGAGTGTCACGTAGGTGATAGGTAATAATTAGAGTGTCACGTAGGTGATAGGTAATAATTAGAGTGTCACGTAGGTGATAGGTAATAATTACAGTGTTACATAGGTGATAGGTAATAATTAGAGTGTCACGTAGGTGATAGGTAATAATTACAGTGTTACGTAGGTGATAGGTAATAATTACAGTGTTACATAGGTGATAGGTAATAATTAGAGTGTCACGTAGGTGATAGGTAATAATTACAGTGTTACTATGTCTCCTCTCCCTCTTGTCCATGTGACTGTCTCCTCCCACTCCCACCCATGTGACTGTCTCCTCTCACTTCCGCCCAAGTGACTGTCTCCTCTCCCTCTCGCCCATGTGATTCTGTCTCCTCTCCCTCTCGCCCATGTGATTCTGTCTCCTCTCCCTCTCGCCCATGTGACTGTCTCCTCTCACTCCCACCCATGTGACTCTGTCTCCTCTCCCTCTTGTCAATGTGACTATGTCTCTCTGTTTCTTTTCCTGCTGGCCCAGGACATGTCACTGCGAAGTCTGGGGACGGTAGGTTCCACACCCTAACATCCGTGTCCTTCGGTGTGGGGCGGATACACCTGTTGAGCATCAGAGCTGAGATTCTCCCCTTTCCTCTCCACAGCTCAGTGTCCAGGGACAGCCGCCTGCCTATAATCTCCCGGGAGGAAGCCTCACAGGATGACACATATGATGCCAGCGAGGAGGTGGAGTACAGCAGCGAGCCCAGCCTCCTGTGCTCTGATGTGTGAGTTCTCTGTAGTACTGTACCGGGCATGGGCACAACCCCACCCCTCCCCTGCCGCAGGAGCACTGCCCCTTCCCGGTTCTGTGTGGTTTCCAGCTGCTGTAATGGAAGGAGCAGGGTCATGATCAGCTGACTGCAGGGTGACTGGATGGGGAATCTCTACGGAGGGGACACAGAGTACGGGATACGGTTACTAGGTCGACACTATCAAGTCGATATGCATGAAGGTCGACATGGCTTAGGGTCGATAGGGGCATTAGGTCGATGTCGACAGTCAAAAGATTGACATGGGGTTTTTCACCTTTTTTTTGTTCCAAAACTTCTACAATTTCTAACCTATGTCAACCTAGTCATGTCGACCTTCCTGCGTGTTGACCTTAATGCTTGTCGACCATCCTGCAGTCTACCCATTGATCCGTACCCCAGAGTACAGGTGGACACTTTACCCCCATACACATTCGGCCCTTCCGAGCGGTCTCTTGGGGCCCATTTATTAAGGGATCGCAATATGTAATGTGATCCTCCAACCAATCATATAGGGACCCACTGGTACTTTGCTTTCCACTGCGATTGGTTAGCAGACCTGTAACAAGAAAATGTTCATTCAGAGCCACTTCTGATTGGTTGTGAGCTACCAACCAACGTCTTCTGGTAAATCACAAGGAAAACCTGGGATCTGTGTTTCCAGTTATGCACCTAGTGGCTTGTGGGAGGCGCCCAGTGACCACTAGGAACTTGGTCCTGTTACCACCATGGTTCCTGACTTGCTAATCTAATAGATACATCTTACGCTCTGCCTGTCTTCTGCAGGTTCTCTGATCAAGATGAGGAGAGCCGGCAGCTGACCCCATCCGAGGGAGAGATGGAGAGAGGCCTGTGTCCGTCTCCCAAAAAGAGCTTCCTGCGCTCAGCTTCACTAGGTAATTTGCTGTTGTATGACTCATTATAGACAATAGGGGGCGCCATTGTCACACTGGTACTTGCCCTCAGAGCCTCTGGACTCTCTTATTGTTTTGCAGGCAGGAGGGCTTCCTTCCATTTGGAGTGCCTGAGGAGGTACCGGAACCAAGGTGGAGACACGTCTCCCAAAGCAGTGCTGCCGCAGATTCATCTGGTGCACCACCAGGTACCTACCCCCGGTGTCACATCAGCTCCACCAAACTCCTCTTCCTGTCCGCAACCTCACTAATTAGGAAACTCTCTGACCCCTCCAAATTCCACTTGTAGCATTATGGAGGGTCCATGATTCCTGTAGTTTGGAAGATGCCTGTCTCTGCTGATATTGATTTAAAATATGTTCCTTATAATCCTTGACCCCTCTATATTTCCCTTATGTCATCAGAACCCTTTATATACCCTTTATATACCATCATACCCTTTTATATGCCATCAGACCCCTTTATATACCATAAGACCCCTCCATATGCCCCTTATGCCATCAGACCGCTGTATATACCATAAGACCCCTATATATGACCCTTATATGCCATCAGACCCTTTATATGCCGTGTATATGCCATCAGACACCTTTTTATGCCCCTTCTATGCCACTAGGCCCCTTTATATGCCATCAGACCCCCTTTATATAACATCAGACCCCTTTATATGCCCCTTCTATACCATCAGACCCCTTTATATGCCCCTTGTATGTCATCAGACCCTTTATATGCCACCAGGCCCCTTTATATGCCCCTTATATGCCATCAGACACCTTTATATGCCCCTTATATGCCATCAAATCCCTTTATATACCATCAGGCCCCTGTATATGCCAGAAGAACCCTTTATATACCATAAGACCCCTTTATATGCCCCATATAAGCCATAAGAACACCATTATATGCCATCAAACCCCTTTATATGCCCCATATATGCCACCAGACACATTTTATATGCCCCTTATATGACATCAAACCCCTTTATATACCATCAGACCCCTTTATATGCCCTTAGTATGCCATCAGTTCTCCTCATGTTCCCCTTATATGCCATCAAACCCTACAGATGCCCCTTTTAATCCATATGTTCCCATCGGAATCGCCCCTTTTTACCTTTGAAGCTGGAGCCCACGCATAGAGGTGGAACTTCCTGTTACTAATGTGCAGCAGCGACTTGTCCAACCAGCATGGTAACCTGTCCCCCCCTCCCTCTGTCCCCAGGCATTAGCGGTGGCCGGCCTCAGCCCTCTATTGCGGAGGAGTCACTCGCCCACAGCATTCTCACGCCTCTGCTCCACACCGCCTGCCACGCCCTGCTCCAGAGGATGGGCGCACCAAACTGTACCCGCACTGAGACTACACCGGGACCCCAGGTCCAAAGACAACTTAAACAGCAGCTTCCCCTCCGTGCACTGCAGCGACTGCAGCCTCGGGCGAGACCGTCCAGCCTCCCTCACAGTTCCCTGCCACACGCTGGACCAAACACGGCAGCACCACGGCAGCGCCAGCAGCTTGGTGGAAGCGGTGAGGAGAGAGATTGTTTACTTCCTGCTCTCAAACGCCTGTATACATAGGGGAGATATGGGGACTAATTAGATATTAGGGTGGGGGGGGGGGTTAATACTTGATCTAACTCCTCCTCTTTTCCTATCCTGGTGCCTCCTCTTTCTGGTTTTAACCCCTCCCTCTTTTTTTGTGTGGTCACATGGACAGTATATATATATATATATATATATATATATATATATATACATACACACATCTATGTTTATGTGTCCACTCTCTGTACATGCACACTATGCACAGCAGAACAATCTGAGAGGATGTACAGATAAAGGAAAGGGGAGGAACAGTTCTTAAGCTGTGTACACACGGTGCAATTTGCTCAGTGTACCATTTTCATCAGCGACCAGCAATTTTGGCTGAACATTGCTAGCTATTCTTTCTCATTCTGTCTCATTTTGACTAGAAATTGCTGGTTGCTGGTGCACAGATGCGACCAGCAATTTTTAGCCATAATCGGAGGAGTATGCTCCTGCAACCAGCGACCATGAAGGGCTGGCAGCGGGAGCGCGCTCCCTGAGATTTATCTCCCACAGCACATGAAACCACTGGCAGTATGGTCGCTCAGTGACCATATTGCCAGTGATATGTGCTTAAAATCGCCCCGTGTGTACACAGCTATAGCCTCTTCAGTGCAGCGCAGGATGCAGAGAGAATTAACTAAGGATGGGCTGTTAGGGAGCTGATTGCGCCAACTGCCCATCCCTAGATCCACCACTGGCAGCAAGTCAGCATAGGGGCTGGGGGTCTCGCAGTCTTCGACTGTATAAAGTCAGCCTTATAGGGAGTAGCTGTAGTGATGATGATGAGAAGCGGGTTTAGGAGTTGCTGTGAGATTATGGATGGGTTAGGTGCAGCGTTGGGAGGTGTGGCAGAAGAAAGAGAGAATGGGGAAGAAGCTGGAGAATACAGAGTTACCAGAAGCCCATCACAGTGTGGGGCAGATGTATTAAGCTGACAAAGTGATAAAACGGTGATAACGCACCAGCCAATCAACTCTTAACTCATTTTTCAAACACAGCTGATTGGCTGGTGCGTTTTAACCTTTCACTTTATCACTTCACCGGGCTTAATACATCTGCCCCTGTTTGAGATACTACTTCTCTATCCGGCAGCATATTAGTGCACCTCGAATCTGAATGATAGGTTGACAGTATCTGTGTCGACAAACACAATGTTGCCACATATAAAGGTCAACATATTTTTTCTTCTTTTTTTTGTAACTTTTTCATACTTTCATGTGGACTTCGATTGGAAACGGTAATATCGAGCACATCTGTAGCTCAGGTGTTGACACAGACAACAAACTATAATGTGAAAAACTCATGTCAACCTTTGCCTGTGTCAACCTTTTTCCACGGTCCATACCAAGGGCATGTGTGCTAGTAGACTAAAGTCTACTGCGTCTGGGCGGGTCTCCAGGGAAATTGTGCAGTGGCCATTTTCCTGATGATTTCTCTGCTACGCAAACAAAATGGTGGCCGCGCCATTTTCCTGGTTGTTTTGCAGTGCAGCCGCTGTGTTCTCAGTTGAAAATGATAAATCAAGCGACCAGGTGCTGGGATACAATGTGTTAAATATGGGGACTGACACAGGACATTTCAAACAAAGATAAACATTTATTCATCAAAGTTACAATAATAACCACATGCAAATAAGCAACCAAATAACAAGTTAATACTCAGCTGTTATCTGAGATGTTGTAAGATCTGTCCAGGATGGTTGTCATCAGAAAAGTAGTTTAAAGAATAAAAGTCCAGTCGTCCTCAGGGTCCCTCTTAGTAACTCTACTGAGTTATTACACTGAGGTGGATTAGAAATCTCTATGTCCGCTGCAGACAGACCTAACTTCAGGAACTCCCACTATATAGAAGTCTCTAGGCTTTATACCCATCCTGCAGCAAATATCCTAGTATTGTCTTAAAAGATATTGCTGGATGTAGCAGTCTGCACACATGATATACATTATCCCAAAATGACAAGGTTCCCGTTCACAGAGTTATGGACACAACAGCCCAAACAGCTTACTAGACGGTTTCGATCAGACATACTGATAGCAGGAACATATATTTATTATAATCATATAAATAGATTTTTTGTGCCAGCGCTGGCTGAGAAACACACACAAGACGGTATATCAATTATCGATTTTTACTGAATAATTCACAATACATAAGGTAACATGTAATCTACAATACAATGACAGATATTAAAAAAATTAAATTAAAAAGTTGGAATTAAAAATAAATGAGATGACTAAATATAGGGCTCAGTCTCACAATCAATTTTAGTGGTAAAAAGACAAAGTTAAAAAGTCATGTGTCAGATGAATAGGGGAATGTAAACATTACCATCCTTGATCTTCCTCATAGATGTTTATAGAGGGAATTGTAATCCAAAGGTTTTTGGTTAAATGGACCAGTTCTTCCAAGGGCTGTATACTTTCAAGGGGTCAAGACTCGCTTATTGTGGCTCACCGATTGAATTAGGGATTGGGCTACATCCCACGGCCTCAGCGTTTCCCAGGATTCAGTTCAGCGTGGTGGGCTCTTGAATGGAGAGGTGGGTTGGTCTCCAAGATAAGGAATCCCCTTTCAACTGACCAATAAAAGTGCTCAACGCGTTTCCCCGGATTAGTAAATGTTTTGACTGTGTCCACAGTAGCTGGTTTTATACCACTATAGAGATCGAATTAGTTGTCTCACCTGAGTGAGTACCGCACATTGTTACAGCATAAACTTGTAAAACATATTTTAATACATAAATATATAGTTATATAAGGAGGCAGTCCTACAATATTCATAAATCTAGCAGAAAAGCAGAAAAGATCATTTTATAAAGAGCAGAATAATACACAATCATTCACACCTGTAGTGTGATAGGTCGGATCAAACATGTGACCCGGAAGTGCCAGAGCATGTTTATATAGGTACAATACATCCCAAGCTGCAAGAGATCCAAACGGCCACCGCCGATTGCCAGTATATGCGGTGAGGGCAGCAGGATCCCCGCAAGACTCAGAGCCAGCGCCTCTCCTGTTGCCCGGCGACAAAGTCAGGTCACGTGACTGATCAGCAACCCGGAAGTGCGCCGGGGTATATGAGATGATCACCCGCATTGCCTGGTGACGCTCTGCTACGTAAACACGCTGCATGAGGTTCTGAAGGAGACCTGTCCTGCGTACTGGATGAGCCCAGACTCCACAGATGGAATGTCCCTATGTCACATGACTGGGGGCGGGATTGGAGACAGACAGCGTCCCTAGTGCTGCCTAGCAACAGAAGTTAGTATCATATTCGAAAACTCATTCAATGTAATTAATTTAACCGAGAGGTAGTTGTCTGATACATTTTATAGAGACAAAATATGCATAAACATTATAACTTCAGTATAATTAGTTTTCATGATATACTGTCTTAGATTGCTATTCAGCCATATTTTCAGATTATAATATATAAAATACACGGATGATATTGAATTAATATAATGATGACATTAAAGTGTCGGATAGATGATAGAATTCAGAACATATTTAAAGAGAAATATACATATTTAAATTGTATATATATGTTATTATAGCAGATTGAAATATGTACGTGTACAGAAAAATGTATGTATGTGTATAAGGAAAAATACACTCACATATTATGAACAAGAAAAACGACCAAGGAAAAACCCACACAGAAAAATGTGCTTATGGTTTATCTATAAGACTGCATTTAATTCAATAGTCTCATTCAAACCATTGGGGTGGAGTCAGTAGCGCACGCAGGGGGGGTTTCTGAGTACCCGGAACCCCCCCAGGAGTTTAAGGGACCTAGGCTGAAAGCTGAGGGTCCCCTCTTTCCATGGGTACAAGAATTTTAAAAATCGGCCCTTGGGAACCGGAGATATCTGACTTCAAAGCAGTGGTCCCCATCCAAGCCTGTTAATTGCTCTACCCAGTCAGATATTTCAGGTTCTGTCTGGCTTAGAGTTTTTCTGAGGGTATATTCCAAAATCTGGGACTCTCCCCCTTTGATGGACACTAGTAGTTTGTCTCTACTGTTCCCAGAACCAGAGATATCAGCCTTCCAGCAGCTGGTTACTGCTCCAGCTCCACACACCTGGTATGTAGTTTTGTATACTCGTTGGCAGATTGCTCTGCCTCCTGAACTCTGATCCCCTAGTTCCCAGTACCATTTGGTAGGTGGGATTCTCTAGTTTTTAATTCCATTAAAATCTAATACATCTATTTCCGGGAACTGGAGATATCCTCAGTCAAGCAAGCTGTCCTCCCACCAGAAAATTATGAATAATAAGCCCACTCCACTATACACCCCTCCTCTGCATATTAAACATCCTCTAACACCCTGGAAGTTATGTATCAGGGCCCCTTCATTCAGCCCAATGCCCCCTTCTCCCACCCAATCTCCCATCTGTGCAGTAAAGGGGTAATTAGTGGAAATTACTGATCCAGGCCCTACATGCTGAGCGGTTGATATAATACCTACCACCCGCGGGACATCAAAGCTTCCCCCACCCCTACCGCCGGAGGATCGGTAGGGGCATCAATACATTGCTATGCCCAGGGGTCTACACTGCTGTTGACGTCCCTGTATGTATGTTAATTATTATTATTATTTATATACATTTGGTCTATCTATAATACTTTAACTGACCCGGCATATACTGCCCCTCTGGAAACCCCCTGCTGAAAATCCTGCGTTTGCCCCTGCGAGTGAATTGAATTTCAGGGTCCAGAAAACTTCTCTCCTACAAAGTAGATTAAATCTGTCCCCTCCCCTTGGGGTATGAGATATTTGTTCTAAACCCACTATTGTGAGACAAGTAGGATCGCATTGATGTTGTAGTTATAATGTCTGGACACACTATGTTTCATATTTCCCTTTTGTATATTCCTACGATGTTCCATAAATCTGGTATGTAGTGCCCTCGTTGTTCTTCCGATATATGGTCAATTGCATCCACATTTTAATAAATAAATAATATATTGAGTCACAGTTTACAAATGACTTAAAATAATAGGGAGGCTCTGAAGGTGATATGTTTATTGACAAGGTGCATCTCGGAATGTACGGGCACCTTGTTTTACCACATCTGAAAAAAAACATTTGGTTTTGTGGTGAGACAATTTTTTTCTTGTTTTTTTAATTGTATTTGTTGGTTTTTAATTTTTAAGATGGCTAGGAGCCAGTATCGTTTTTAGTGTTCTGTTTTTCTTGTATATAATTAGTGGCTTCTTAGGAATTAGGAAAAAAAAAGGCAGCGAAAGCTGTTTAGAGGGCTGGTCGTGGTTGTTTGACTCAGGGTGAGCTGCTGCAACTAGGGACTAGTCAGGTCCCTGGTAGGATGTACAAAGAAAAAGGAGTTGTTGCAGCGCTCTCAAATTTTAATGAGTAATTAATTCTCAATAATCATAAAATTTAATAACACATGACATACAGTAAAAATAATAAAAACAACAAGTGGACCAATTGATATGTGGAGAATATAACCTGCTCTGGTAGACAACCAATTTGAGGAGGGCACTGGAGTCCAATTTGAAGTCCCAATTTGTAATCCCAATACGTCGCTGGAGGTGTCCCTGTCCAAATCGGAGAATGTTGCTTGTAGGGATCCTCTCTAAGGTGCGAGTTAGTGCAATGGGAAGAAGGGTGAGGTACTCCAAGAAATATAACTGAGCCGTGATCTTTTACCCCAATCCGGATTTGTGCTGGGAGGCTTAGGTTGTAAAGTGCTCTGTGCCAAGGAGATAAGGTGCTCCAAACAAATATAAAAGCGGTTGTGGGGTCCCAGAATAATTCAGCAGGTGAAGTATAAAGTCCACAGAGGGTCCAACCTGGTCACCAACGCGTTTCGCTGTCACTAGGGACAGCTTTATCAAGCACCTTGAGTGCATTTAAGACGCATGAGTTGCCCCTTAGGAATATTTGTTTTCAATGGGGCATAATGTGCACTTTTAAAATGAACAAAGGAGTTAGTGTTAACCGGTTTAACATAGTTGGATGGTGTAATCATATTACCTTTGATCTTTAGGGTCACGACCAGGAGGTTCACAGTTTCTAAATCAAATGTGTGAGTGAAGGTTA
The DNA here is from genome assembly GCF_055691185.1 of Crinia signifera. Taxonomy (NCBI): domain Eukaryota; kingdom Metazoa; phylum Chordata; class Amphibia; order Anura; family Myobatrachidae; genus Crinia; species Crinia signifera. The sequence continues at coordinate 6,674,668 of NC_139220.1, forward strand.
AATTATAATCATTACAATTAAGTGAATTGACAAACTGTGTAGATGATTGAAAATCCCCCTCCCAAATTATAATCAAATCATATATGTAACGGCCATAGAAGACCAAGCTTGCACCCCAGCTGCCGCCCCACACATGGGTCTCCTCCACCTTAACCATGTAAAGGTTGGCATAGCTGGGCGCGAACCTGGTCCCCATGGCCATCCCCATCACCTGTAAATAATAAGTGCTGTGAAAAATAAAATAATTATGGGCCAAAATGAAAGCAATACTTTGTAGCATGAATTCCTTATGTTCTGCCCCTAGTATGTCATCCAGATTTAATCTCCGCTGTATCACTTCACAACCCAATTGATGGGGAATGTGGGTATACAGGGCATTGACATCTAAGGTTAAAAATGCATATCCATCTCGCCACGGTATTGATTGAATTTTGGAAAGGAGGTCTGTGGTATCTCTAATATGAGATTTTAGGGTTAGAACATAAGGTTGCAAAAAATGGTTAAAATATTCAGATAAATTAGCTGTGAGGGAACTAACACCAGGAACAATAGGGCGCCCAGGAGGTAAAGAAGGTGATTTGTGTATTTTGGGAAGAAAATAAAACGAGGGAGTGATAGGATGTGACGGTAACAGGAATCTGTGTTCATCCCTGGACGTGACCCCCAGATCCAACACCTTGTCTAACAAAGCTCTTAATTTCAACAGATACATTTTTGTAGGATCATTTTTTAGGATAGTATAAAATCTTGTATCAATTCGCCTCTTCTAGATAATATTGTCGAGTCATAAGAACAATTGATTTTTGTTTTTAATTTCTATATCTATCAGGATTTCTGGGGGTTGAATCTGATTTTATTTCCCTTGATCTCTGTGGTGTATTTTCTCTACTATAAGTATTAGTCTTGTTTAGTTTTGTGCTATATGACCCGACGCTATTATTTTTATAGTCCTAGAGATCGCGTTCACTCTTCTTTTGTTTAGAGAACAATCAAATCTTTCTCAAATTTCAATATTTTATCACTCGTAGTTTTGTCTCTCTCTGAGAAACCCTGCTCAGTTTTACATTTATCGAATGATTTTTTCACACCCTCGATCTCTTTCTCTAAATGATGCACCTCATTCATTCTAAATTTTACTATGAGTTTTATCAAAGCTATAGAGCATGAGTCCAGGAGTTGGTCCCATTCTTCTTGAAATTCAGGGCTATCTTGAAAGATAGAATTCTTGAATAGTCTCAGTCCCCTAGGGATCACATTCCCCTATTCAACTGACACATGACTTTTTAACTTTGTCGTTTTACCACTAAAATTGATTGTGAGACTGAGCCCTATATTTAGTCATCTCTTTAATTTTTAATTCCAACTTTTTAATTTCAATTTTTTTTATATTTTTCATTGTATTGTAGATTATATGTTACCCTATGTATTGTGAATTATTCAGTAAAAATCGATAATTGATATACCGTCTTGTGTGTGTTTCTCAGCCAGCGCCGGCACAAAAAAATCTATTTATATTCCTATATCATTAGGGACTGACTATCCCTAGTGCTGCTAATTGCGCACCACACATTCCCCTTCTTTCTATTTACTATGGTCAGTTTGCCTAAACACTGGCTACACTTCCCACTCACCTTATCGTTCGCACCAGGTCAAAGGTAAAAGACAGCTGGTATTTAAAGTGGAGCTATATTTCTAACTGCTGGCTATATGTCTGCAAAAGCACTAATCCTAAAAAAAAGTACAAATACAAAGCAATTTGGTTATATGTATACAAAATGGAGTTGTTATATGAACAAAATGGCGTCCAAAACTACGTAAAAATATCACCCTATACACACTGCTGACGAGGGAGAGGGGTGAGTATAGAAGAAATGAGTGCAGGGTTTGTGGCGTGGGCCCCCCTAGACCCAGGAGCCACGTACACAGTATACAATGGTTGCGACAGAGTCAACGCCACTGTAGAGTACCCCTGCTGTTGAGTATTTTGTACAAAGAGCCCAAAACTTGTTTTCTATTGATATTTCCTCCTGCAGTAGATTCTCGCACTCACCGGTATCTCTCTTCTCTCCGCATATGCCGCGCTGGTTCTGCCCACCCCATCGCCTGAAGGTGCTGATCTCAGAAGGTTTGGCGCAGTTCGCTCAGGACCCCCGCTTCCTGCAGGTAGCGACGCATGAGCTGGCGGACGCCTGTGACATGACGATAGAGGAGATGGAATCTGCCGCTGACAGCTTCTTGAATGGCAATCCCAGCCCGAACGGGAAGCTCTCACCTTTCTCCAAACGCAGGGACCAGGGGCTGGACTGCGCAGGGGGTGGGTCGGAGGAGCCGGGACACTCACCAGGCTGCCCGAACAGTGAGGGCGAGCAGGACGACTGTCGAATATACGTGAGCAGCCTGTAGCCGGCGGACCTCAGACGGATGAGAGCTGCGGTTCCGCCACTGTCAGAGGGTGGATGTTTCGGAGGAGATTTTGTGCTCCTTGTTTCGGTTACTTTATCTTTTTTTTTTTTTTTTGGGTGTTCCTAATGAGTTTGTTTCAGAAGTGCCTCACTGTTCTCGTAACCTGGAGTGACCAGAACAGAGTTTCTCATTCATTTTAGTTGGGGCGGGAGGGAAGGGGGGCACCTGGAGCTGACGCTCTGCGTCTCGGGATCTGAGAACTGGCTAGAATCCCTTGGAGGGTCTGCCGGCATCCTGGAAAAGATCCTTCAACTAGAGGATGTGTCCGAGGGGGAAGAGGTCTCGCGGGCATTGCTGATAACCACTGTAATCTTCCTTGCACTGACTGTCTGCGTTGTTCCTTAATGGGAATCTCACCCCAGGATAAATTGGCAAATCCCTGCAACCAACACGCATTGTCTATGCCCATGTAATACCATGCAGCTCTGTCCGTGCCGCAGACCCCTCTGAATGCTGACCTCATGGTGCGGTTATCATGCTCAGCTGTTGTCCCTTATCGTATTGTGATTGACCGTCCACAATGGATGATGCAGCAGGAACGTCTGAGATGCAGAATTGCAGCACCACTATTGCTGGGGTGGTAAATGCTTTAAGTCAACATTTACGGAGGACTAAAATCCTTTTTAAATGTTCTCTTAGCCCAGTGTTTGCCTAGAATTTAATGGCAAATGCAGACCAGCCCATCCCATATCTCTGTAACACCTATTGGGTTGATAGAGGTTTGTTTTATTACATGGTCCCCGTGCACTTCATTGAATGGTAAAGCAGACAGCGCCACCTGCATGCAGTCATCCGGTACTGCATCCAATTGGTCAATGCTCTTAATGTTTTCCTAATGATTGAACATGGCTGTATATCTGTTTTTATCTCACCTACTACTGATCCGAGAGGATTGAGCGTTGTGCCGATCTTTAGTAACCTGACACCAATGTATTTTATCTCCACATTATTATTTTATTTTTTATTTATTTGAGTAGGTCTGAGACGTGGTGTGTGTGCAGTGGGGAATACGGGTAAATGCCGCGCGACAGCATCCCGGATCTTCTATCACTAGTGGGAAACACAGGGCGGATGTTGATTGTTAATTTATGACCTTCCCTGCTCCATTCCCATTCTCAGTCTGAGTACTGCGGTAGCTTTAAGACCTGGCAGGGGGCACTCCGTACAAGGCTGGCGCTATAAGGGGCACTCCATACAGGCTGGCATGAAATGGGGCGCTCCATACTGGCTGACACTTTTAGGGTCACTCTTTACGAGGCTGGCACTATAAGGGGCACTCAATACGGGCTGGCACTATATGGGGCACTCCATACGGACGGGCACTATATGCGGCACTCCATACGGGCTAGCATGAAAAGGAGCACTCCATACCGGGATGATGCTTTTGTGGGCACTCCATACGAGTCTGTCACTATTATGTAAAAGAAAAGTGCAAATTTGTACTTTACCCAACTCTCCAGATCGGAAGAGGAGGAGCTTATACAGAAGTAGGCGGGGCTGTAGTCAAGTGGCATAAAGTATATGCAGCTTAATACAACAATTCTGTATAATCCCTTAGGCGGGCTGTTACTTGGTATCCCCTGGCCCATAGTTGATAAATACATATTCTGAATGAATGAAATATTTGAAATAACTGAAGTCCAACTTAGAATATTCTTCTCAGCGTGCATAAGGTAAAGTGTGTGTGTATGTGCATATATATATATATATATATATATATATATATGTATGTATATTGCTACATTGCATTGTTAAAATCTAGTGCGTATGCTGCTGTAGCACCTGGGTGGCTGGGTCACCTGCCGTATTATGACATCACCAGAATGGGGGCATAAGGGCGCATTTTACAATGCTCGGAGAGTGGAGTTATTTATTACTCCAAATCCCTATGTACAGTTTGGAACCATCCTATATAATAAAATAATAAAATGCTGCGCCTCACCTCTATGGGGGAATTCCATGGTTTTGCACGTCTAGATGGAAGTGTTGCTCCATTTGGGCGCACACAGCGGCCGGCGCTGACATTACAGTTACGTTGTTCTGTTATTTGACGGGCTGGGAACTAGTAAAACTATAAATGCCCCCCCCCCCCCCAGACACCCCAGGATCCGGACCCCTGCCAGGTCCCCCAGCCACCATGCCTGAGCAATGCGGGGAGGGCTCACATATAATTGTATGCTAATGAGGTATCCCCCCCCCCCCCCACACACACACACACACGAGTGCTGAATATCAGAATACATTATAATATAATTTGTGGCTGGTCATTATCGCGTGCGCAGTTCTGTATATATCAGCCGCCGATGTGGCGCGTACGTGCGTGGTACATGTGTGTTGTATTTTCAGGGTGACATGTCAGCGGAGACAACTTCCATTAGAAAGCCGTTTAGCAATGCACTAGGACTTGACAATATCCTGGAGGCTTGAGGTTCATAGTGCCTCGATGAGGATCAGTGATGACCTCTGTAGGTGCAGTACACGTATACGGGCAGCGCTCCTTCCCGGCATCAGTCCCAGTAGCAGACATAAACTTTGTAACTTCCTCGATTTCTTGAATTTTCCTTGTTGCAGCTGAGAGTAAGCAGAAGGAGGGTCCATGATGTCTCAGCCCCCCCCCCCCCTGCCGCCCCTCATCGAAACCCCCGCCGCCCCTCATCTTTATCACACAATATGCAAATACAATACAAATATAATCACATGTGGAGTAAAATGCTGTATTACTATGTGACGACTATAATGTACAGACCGCCTGGGCGATGATTCATTGCTCAGTATGATTTCTTCCAGTCACGTGTGTCTGTCTCCCGCTTCGTGTGCGCGCCGCTTCCGACATCGACCATTTCTTACAGGAACAGCCGGATCCACTTTTAATATTTCTGTCGAATTGAATTCATTTTTCTATCTTTATAACGTTGCAGCTGTGCCGAATGTACTCTGTGAAGTCCAGTATAGCTGCCAGTAAGACACACTGTGCCCGCCAGCACCTACCTACCACCCTGTACCCACCATGCTCCAGGCTTTGTACACACCGGGTTTTATAGTGTTTGAGTTGTAGGTTTATTTCTGTTCCAAAGGGTGAGTTTGTGTGGTGTGTTGCAGTGCAGTACATTGCTGGCATGTGCCACATATTAGTGCCACGCTTTGTGTCATTGCGCATTCCATTCTTTCATTGGCTTACCAAGCCCTCCCTGTACCCCAGCATAGACTATGCCGTACCCCTCCCCCCCCCACTACTACTACTACAGTTATAGGGAAATCTCTGCTTACACTCCAGCCTCTGCTCTCCTTGCTACTTCCACACAATTCCCAGCATGCCTGTAATACTATTCTATTACACCCTATACAGACATAGGACACTACACCCCAACATGTCCTGACCGCCGGCCATAATACATCTATTACACCCTATACAGACATAGGACACTACACCCCAACATGTCCTGACCGCCGGCCATAATACATCTATTACACCCTATACAGACATAGGACACTACACCCCAACATCTCCTGACCGCTGGTCATAATACATCTATTACACCCTATACAGACATAGGACACTACACCCCAACATGTCCTGACCGCTGACCATAATACATCTATTACAACCTATACAGACATAGGACACTACACCCCAACATGTCCTGACCGCTGGCCATAATACATCTATTACACCCTATACAGACATAGGACACTACACCCCAACATGTCCTGACCGCTGGCCATAATACATCTATTACATCCTATACTGACATAGGACACTACACCCCAAAATGTCCTGACCGCTGGCCATAATACATCTATTACACCCTATACAGACGTAGGACACTACACCTAGGAGAGCCGCTATGCCTCTGTACAGACATCTAGCGGAGAGCCGGTATGCCTCTTTACAGACACCTAGAGGAGAGCCGGAATGCCTCTGTACAGACACCTAGCGGCGAGCCGGTATGCCTCTGTACAGACACCTAGCGGAGAGCCGGTATGCCTCTGTACAGACACCTAGCGGAGAGCCGGTATGCCTCTGTACAGACACCTAGCAGAGAGCCGGTATGCCTCTGTACAGACACCTAGCGGAGAGCCGGTATGCCTCTGTACAGACACCTAGAGGAGAGCCGGTATGCCTCTGTACAGACACCTAGAGGAGAGCCGGTATGCCTCTGTACAGACACCTAGAGGAGAGCCGGTATGCCTCTGTACAGACACCTAGAGGAGAGCCGGTATGCCTCTGTACAGACACCTAGCGGAGAGCCGGTATACCTCTGTACAGACACCTAGAGCAGAGCCGGTATGCCTCTGTACAGACACCTAGAAGAGAGCCGGTATACCTCTGTACAGACACCTAGCGGAGAGCCGGTATGCCTCTGTACAGACACCTAGAGCAGAGCCGGTATACCTCTGTACAGACACCTAGAGCAGAGCCGGTATGCCTCTGTACAGACACCTAGAGCAGAGCCGGTATACCTCTGTACAGACACCTAGAAGAGAGCCGGTATGCCTCTGTACAGACACCTAGAGGAGAGCCAGTATGCCTCTGTACAGACACCTAGAAGAGAGCCGGTATGCCTCTGTACAGACACCTAGAAGAGAGCCGGTATGCCTCTGTACAGACACCTAGAGCAGAGCCGGTATGCCTCTGTACAGACACCTAGAAGAGAGCCGGTATGCCTCTGTACAGACACCTAGAAGAGAGCCGGTATGCCTCTGTACAGACACCTAGAGCAGAGCCGGTATGCCTCTGTACAGACACCTAGAAGAGAGCCGGTATACCTCTGTACAGACACCTAGAGCAGACACTGCCATTGTAACAATTCAACAAACAGTAAAAAGTTTTATGCAAATTAGTAGTAGCATCCCACCAACCAGTCCCTACAGAAGGAAGTGTGGTGGTTATTTAATTACTTGAAATGTAATAAATTCTTTCTACGGTTGGTTGGATGGGTGGGTGTTGGTGGTATAATAGCCCCTCGGTTTGGAGACAGAGTTGCCCCAGGACACTATCTATTTGCTTCCATTATTCCAGCCGTCCTGACAGGCCCCTAAACGTACCCAGAGACATTTGGGGACATTTAGCTCCTGGGTGGTAAATGTAACACCCCTCCCCCCCTTCCTCTCACCCTCCTTGCACGTGGCATCCAGTCTCCGTCAGAATGGGCTCTGAAATAAAAGATATTTAAAGGTTGATCTTTGGGACAAATGTATATTTATGTAAGATTGCATTTTTACCTAAGGAATGATGTTGTAAAAATGGCTAAGAAATAAAATTTATTTAAAAAATACTGCGTCCTATGTTTCTTGCTCAGCGCATGAATATCATGTGTCTGGCGGTTCCTGATGTCATTGGTAAGAGAGGGAGCCAGTATTAAAGAATATAACACCTATTGTGCATGCACAGGTCTCCAGAAACATAGCGCCAACCATGTTTTGGAGACACTGTGCCGTGGGACACCAGTGTGCCTTGAGGTGTTCTCAAGTGTGCCCCCAGATCTAGAGATGCCCAAACCAGTTTACAGCCACCACCACCAGTTCTACTGTTATTCACTCTTGTGTTCATGTGAGGGACAATGTATTTTTTTTTCCTGTTACCTGTGAGGGCCAGCGTGATTGTTTATCATATGGGGGCCAATGAGTTCGTTTTTTTTCCTGTGAGGGCCATTATTATTTTCCCTGTGGGGGTCTGATGGTGTGCCGTGGCGATTTTAATATCTTGTTTGGTGTGCCAAGAGTTGAAAAAGGTTGAAAAGCATTGCTATAGATCAGGGGTGGGGAACCTCAGGCCCTGGGGCCGTATGCGGCCCCCGTAGCCGGTTTGAGTGGCCCTCCCACCTGTTCCCAGGAGTCAAGTACAGGGGAATTCTCGCAAGAAGTAGGTAGTTATTGCGAGATTCCTCTTAATTAACCGCAGCCAGAGACTGTCAGTCCTATTCAGTGGCAGCCGCCAGAGCGTCAAATGGCTGCAGCAGGACAATTTGTAAGAGAAATTGTCACGACCCTAGTCGGCGATTCCCCAGATACGACAATCTGAGAATCGCGGCCACGTGACACTTCTACTGAGTATCCCAAGCGTGTGCGTATTTCACCACGATTCCGCTTGCCACCAATCAAAGTAAGCTTTTTGGACTTAGTCCGCGACAGCTTTGATTCTGCCGACACACCAAATTATGAGTTACAGGGTAGCGCCCTGGCAAATTCGTCAGAGGCTTGGGCTGGAAAACAGCAGATACCAGAACTAATTATGACTTTTTAATTAAGTGAAAACACTACAAGGCTTACAGTATATTACAGAAAACATAAGTTACAAGATATATGATTAATAGGTAAGTCAAACGTAAAAAACAATTTCAAAATAAAAGAAAATGGGAATAAAGAAACAAACCACTTCAAGGACACACAGCATGAAGCGGGGTTTGGAGTGGAAATCTCTCCGGATATTGGATCATTTCAGAGACAGGTATCGGACCCGTATCATCCCAAGGAAAATGAACGCCATGTCTTGTGAGACACACACTTTTAAGATTTTCAAAACACACACAATCACAGCCCCCACCTCAGGAATTTCCCTGTCCAGGGGTTTCCCTAGGATATAACCAGGGGCTGGCTAATTGACTTCCCTTTTGAAGATGAGCAATGTAGCCATTCAATCACCCCCCTGGGCCTCCTAATTCTTATCTCAAATAAGGTGTCCTTCTAGAGTTATAAGGGAATTGCTTTCCTGACATCTCTCTGGTCTGGGAAGACATTTGCCAGAGACCCTGGACTTCAATACAAGATTTATAGATGCAGGGGGGAAGGAGATAACCTCTTCTTTCCTGTTGAGGTTTCAAACAGATGAGCAAGGGTTGTTGGAATAACCTTTTTACCCACATAAAAATACAGGATGAGTAGATTGCACACCATATCAGAAACAGTATTGTAAACAGAGCATGGACTTCAAAGGAAAGAGATCCCATCTGCCTTCCTGCTTCACCCCCCAGTCCTCCCAACCATCCAGGGCAAAGGCAGGTCACTTTCTCCATTACATTTACAATTAGGGCAGAATGGCGTGGTACAATTACGCTCCTTCTGGCGTAAAAATGGCGGTCGCTCATGACAAGATGGCATCCAATCATGACACCTCCCCCTTTAAAGATCAGCATGGGAGCAGTAGCCAAACCGGCCACAGTATCCCATGCTGAGCCCTGACACTTGTCAGTGCCCTGCCCGACAGACTGCTGCAGTTTCCAGGTTAGGACCAGCGCTATGGGCGGGGTCTCCGAACTACCGGATTCTTGCTCCTCTTCCAGGAGACAGTAAGCTGCGGGCAAACAGGTGTCCCTGCCCAAGCCATCTGTGGGCACACTGATACAGTGGAAGCTGTGTCCCCTTGTGCCATCCTTGCTGGCAAGGACACAGCCCACCCCAGCTGTGCGTTGGACTCCTGGGCATAGATTCTCACCTGCAGCCGGCAGTTCCGTTTGCCATCCTGGGGTCAGAACCAACCTCTTCTGCCACACCCCACACAGACATTCCCCTGAGGTGTAGGCATTCCAGAGCCTCTGCTTGGCTGGGGCAGCCTTAAGAGGACTGTGGGACAATGCTATCAGGTGTTGTAAAGCACCTTGACATGACATGAGGTTAACAACAATAAATATGATACAAATCATATTGGCTATGGCCTTTCCTGTGTTTACCTCAGCACTACATACCATGGGACAGGTAATCCTGTCACCTTCCAAGAATCTCTTGTCCTGCTCTCTTGCCTGAGCTGACTGATCCCCCCTCCCTTTCACTGGGGGGAAAGTACACTCCCTCAAAGCCTTTGTGTGTGTGAATTGTGAAGGGGGGCAGGTTTCTGCAGGGGGGAAAACCAACAGGTCATTGTCCCCTGTGTTGGAAACATCCAATTCCAGCCTTTCAGAGGTTAATGGAGCTGAGTTTATCTGTGCTCCGTGGGCCCTCAGACCCTTCTGGTTACACACAGCACTTGCCACTGGCTCTATTACTGAAGCAACCCTCTCACTATACCCATGTGTATCTTTCACACTTCCCAGGTACGGGGCAGCCGCAGTGGGAGGCGGCTCACCTGGCATTTGCAGGCTTGCAGCCTCCATGGCTGTGGTTTGGTCACAGAATCTCTCCGTGATTGGAGGGGACCCCTTCTGGGTTCCTGTGTTCGTCAATATCTCCCTGGGGAACCATACCCAGGAGAATGTGGGGACAAGGACATCGACCACTTTGTCGGCCCTAATGGATAAAAGGGCTACACCTTCTGGGTAATGGGTGGCGTAATCTACCCCTATTGAAATGTACTCTGTTCTGGAGCTACTGGGCACTGCAAGGGGCCCTAACATATCTACAGCCACCCGCTCAAAGTGTTCTGATACCACAGGGAAAGAAATGAGGGGGGCCTTGCCCACCTCCCCAGGCTTCCCCACTATCTGACAGGTATGGCAGGTCCGACAGTACCAGTCCACCTCTTTCATCATACCTGGCCAGTGGAACTTAGGCAGGCGAGCCCCGGTCTTTTGAACCGTAAGGTGTCCAGAGAGGGGAATTTCATGAGCTACCTTAAGCAGACCCTCCCTATACCTTTGGGGTATGACCAGCTGACGTTCCGTAACTTGCCCTGGTGGAGTGTTGTGGACTCCATACTCTCTATGCAAACAACCATTCTCCCAGTACAGCCTGCGAGTACCCTGGGAGCCATCTGACTCCTGAGCTGCTGCTGCAGCCCTGAGACTCGTTATCAATTCAGTTTTGAAAGATCCACTTTCTATTGAGCCCTCAGGGTGTGCAGGGACCTCCTGCTGTGTGACTGTGTCCTGACAAGAAGAAGGGGGGTCTGTGGGGGAAGCTGCAGCAAGGGACACTCTCTCCCTATTTTGGGAGCGAGTAGTGACTACAGCTGCCCACACAGACCCTCCCCTATCTGACAGGTCTGCAGTGCACCCAGGACCCACCGGGTCACTTATTATACTTGGTACCACATTTCCCACAGTAGTGCAAGACATCACATTGTCAACATTAACATCAATCTCATAACCTGGGAAGGCATCCTGCACTACCTGCAAATTAGCCTGTGCATCTTCCACAACACATGGGACCCATCCTGCTGGCTTACAATTGGCCAGTGGTAAAACCTCTATAGCCTCAGGTCCCTGGGGAAGAATAGGGTTAGCTTCTAGCACCGCAACCTGAATGACATCACCAGCAGCACTCCTACCATTGGTGAGTGAGGGTGTCTCATTCCCAAGTAGATTAGGGCATTCGTTTAACCCCACAAACTGGCAAGGATTACCCACTATATCTGTCTTTAACTCACCCTCCCTTACCTCTACAGAAGGTACGGCACTATCACAGATCATCCCAGGAGTTTCACAAGAAATCACAACATTGCAATGTTCAGCATGGTTACATACTACCTGAGATGCATCATATGGTTCAGAAGGGTTAGCGACAGTGTGGACAATATTGACAGATATGTGTGGAGTGAATAAAAGTCCCACATCAGTAGTCCCACACACATTTGTGTGCATGCAGTCAGAAAGTCCCATTCCTCTTTCCGACATTGTCTCTTCCCTGCATACTTTCACTATGCAGGCAGCCTCTTTTTCCGGCAACAAATCTGGAGCAACGGATGGGAACATGCTGCTCACATCTTCCAGCAGTTTAAACTGGGCCTTGTGATGTGAGGTCTCCTGAGCAGGTTCCATGACGACTGTAGTAGGCAGAGTTACCTTGTCCTGGTAGGGCATTCCTGGTGAGAGCAAGCTGCTGACATCCTCAGCTTCTGCTTCTCCCAGCAGTTTAAACTGGGACTTTGCTTCCAGAGCTGGTAACAGCAGCTGTTCTAGGCGATGCCACTCCGCATCTACCCGGCGGCACTGATCTCTCCAAAATGGGGTATCCAGCTTTCTCCAAGCAGCGACCTCCTGCTGCGCGAATTGGTAACATTCTCCCAGCTCTCTCAGCAGCACCTCAGGAGACGCAGATGGACCCCAGACACGAAATGCTGCACGATACTGGCTGAAGGCATTGCACTCATCGTCCCTTGCCCTGGTGAGCTGCGTGATCATCTCCCCACGAGTATGGTTGTGGCAGGAGATACCTTGCAGCTGGCATTCTTCCGTTAGTTCCTCTGTGCTCATTAGGGTAAACACATCATCATCCTCCTCTGGGTCAATATACCCACTGGACTCCTCCGGTACCATAGGGGATTGGTACTCCGCAGCCTCTGTGACTGCCATGCACCCTCCAGTCTCCCTGGTACTAGCAGAAATGCCAGTCCCCTGAGTAAATTCCAGGTCCAGCTGGTTATCCACAACCAAGCCGGCATTTACTTTGCTCTCCCTGTGTGTTTCAAAGACAGGGAAATCCTTGTGATGCAGTCCATTGAAATTTGCATCCACTGACACAGGCTGCCAGCTGAGCTTAGCTAGTTCCAGCTGAAGCTTGCGATCTGCTGCTTCCTTTGCAGCAGTGGACTCCCTTTTATTAAACTGCATTATCAGTTTCAGCACCACGGCATTATCTGGCTCTTTCACATACTTCAGAGCCTCTTGCATATACAGATCCAAGGCAGAGCAGTAATTGGAGGCATCCAATCCACAGTGTGTGGGGCCTGCAATCTTCATTGTCCGCTTCTCCTCTTCCTCTGTTCTGGAACCAGAATGATTCCCAACCTCAGACCTGGAATTCGCTTGATTCCCCCCAGCTACCTGCTGGTCCGCATCTCTGAGGACTTGGATCATCTGTTCCCTGGTCTGCCCCTTGGCAGGCTCCACTCGGTTGATACCAGAGACCACATCACGATCCAACTTCACACTATTAATTTCCGCAGAAAGTAAAAGTTCTGTACGAAGTCCACCTCTTGCTACCTCAGTAGCCCTGGCTGGTGAACTCTCACGCACAAGTCCGCCATCGTGATGCTCTGTATCTTCCTCCATAGAGTCACAGGTCAATCTCCACTTAATCTGTGCCTCCTTATAAGTAGCTGCCATTCTGCTGCAGTTACTTCTCCAAAATAATAAAACAGGGATGGGGAACAGAAAATGCTTTTACAGTGACTTACACTACTACATAAGCCTTGAGTTTTGGTATCTGGTGAAATGTATTCACTTAAGTTATCCAAATAAAAAAACAAAAATTGCTTTTTGAAATATCCCACCGCTGGCCACCAGTTTGTCACGACCCTAGTCGGCGATTCCCCAGATACGACAATCTGAGAATCGCGGCCACGTGACACTTCTACTGAGTATCCCAAGCGTGTGCGTATTTCACCACGATTCCGCTTGCCACCAATCAAAGTAAGCTTTTTGGACTTAGTCCGCGACAGCTTTGATTCTGCCGACACACCAAATTATGAGTTACAGGGTAGCGCCCTGGCAAATTCGTCAGAGGCTTGGGCTGGAAAACAGCAGATACCAGAACTAATTATGACTTTTTAATTAAGTGAAAACACTACAAGGCTTACAGTATATTACAGAAAACATAAGTTACAAGATATATGATTAATAGGTAAGTCAAACGTAAAAAACAATTTCAAAATAAAAGAAAATGGGAATAAAGAAACAAACCACTTCAAGGACACACAGCATGAAGCGGGGTTTGGAGTGGAAATCTCTCCGGATATTGGATCATTTCAGAGACAGGTATCGGACCCGTATCATCCCAAGGAAAATGAACGCCATGTCTTGTGAGACACACACTTTTAAGATTTTCAAAACACACACAATCACAGCCCCCACCTCAGGAATTTCCCTGTCCAGGGGTTTCCCTAGGATATAACCAGGGGCTGGCTAATTGACTTCCCTTTTGAAGATGAGCAATGTAGCCATTCAATCACCCCCCTGGGCCTCCTAATTCTTATCTCAAATAAGGTGTCCTTCTAGAGTTATAAGGGAATTGCTTTCCTGACATCTCTCTGGTCTGGGAAGACATTTGCCAGAGACCCTGGACTTCAATACAAGATTTATAGATGCAGGGGGGAAGGAGATAACCTCTTCTTTCCTGTTGAGGTTTCAAACAGATGAGCAAGGGTTGTTGGAATAACCTTTTTACCCACATAAAAATACAGGATGAGTAGATTGCACACCATATCAGAAACAGTATTGTAAACAGAGCATGGACTTCAAAGGAAAGAGATCCCATCTGCCTTCCTGCTTCACCCCCCAGTCCTCCCAACCATCCAGGGCAAAGGCAGGTCACTTTCTCCATTACATTTACAATTAGGGCAGAATGGCGTGGTACAATTACGCTCCTTCTGGCGTAAAAATGGCGGTCGCTCATGACAAGATGGCATCCAATCATGACAGAAATTTTTACATATGGCCCCCAAAGGATTTTTTCCCCATACAAACGGCCCTTGGCACAAAAAAGGTTCCTCACCCCTGCTATAGATGGTCTATAGCAGAGGTGGCCAACCTGTGGCTCTTTGCTAAATGAAATGTGGCTCCTGCAGCAGTGGCACTGCTGCTTGCCTCCTCTGATGCTACATTGCTGTGTGCTCGATGTGATGTTATGACATCACGTTGTGGGAGGAGCATGCTATACCCAGCATTAGGGAGAGGGAACAGAGACCACAAGGGTTGAGAGGCTGTTTGCGGCGACTGTGCGGCAGAGAGGTTGCGGTGGCCAGACTGCGGATTAGGTATGCGGCTGCAAATGGGGTGTGGAGGCTGTCTGCTTAATTTTGTGAGTCATTTTTTTAACAATAAAATAAGTGAAATCAAACATTGATCTGTTCTGCAAGGATTACTGCAAGTAGCTTCACATAGAAGCCAGAATTGTAAAAAATTACTGAAAACAGGGATTGTCAAATGTCCCACTAAAAAAAAATTACAGCAATGAGAAAAGGTAATAAAGTTTTTTTTTATTGGGAAGATTACGTAATTGTGTATTTTCAATGTGCTTGTCTAACAAAAAACTGGTTTGACTCAAGGTCATGCTCTTACAAATGTAATTTCAAAGACACAAATATGGGGTATGGCCTTGTGCCAGCTAGGCCACGCCCATTTTCTACATGGTATCGGCTCTTTGTCTTACGATAACATATTTTTTGGCTCAATACCTCTGATTGGTTGGCCACCCCTGGTCTATAGCATAGGCCAGGGGTCTGAAACTATTTTGCTCTGGGACCCCATCAGACAATAAAATAATTACAGGAACCCAGCAAGTTAGTGCAGATGGTCATCACATCACACGTGTAGTCAGCAGACAGCACATACATGCCAGCATTGTGGAGGCACAGAGTGATGGGAGGAGTCTAATATACCATAACCCATCACACGTGTAGTAAGCAGACAGCACATACATGGCAGCATTGTGGAGGCACAGAGTGATGGGAGGAGTCTGATATACCATAACCCTTCACATCACACGTGTAGTCAGCAGGCAGCACATACATGGCAGCATTGTGGAGGCACAGAGTGATGGGAGGAGTCTGATATACCATAACCCATTACATCACATGTGTAGTCAGAAGACACCACATACATGGCAGCACTGTGGAGGCACAGAGTGATGGGAGGAGTCTGATATACCGTAACCCATCACATCACATGTGTAGTCAGCAGACAGCACATACATGGCAGCATTGTGGAGGAACAGAGTGATGGGAGGAGTCTGATATACCATAACCCATCACATCACACGTGTAGTCAGCAGACAGCACATACATGGCAGCATTGTGGAGGAACAGAGTGATGGGAGGAGTCTAATATACCATAACCCATCACACGTGTAGTAAGCAGACAGCACATACATGGCAGCATTGTGGAGGCACAGAGTGATGGGAGGAGTCTGATAAACCATAACAGCACATACATGGCAGCATTGTGGAGGCACAGAGTGATGGGAGGAGCCTGATATACCATAACCCTTCACATCACACGTGTAGTCAGCAGGCAGCACATACATGGCAGCATTGTGGAGGCACAGAGTGATGGGAGGAGTCTAATATACCATAACCCTTAACATCACACGTGTAGTCAGCAGGCAGCACATACATGGCAGCATTGTGGAGGCACAGAGTGATGGGAGGAGTCTGATAAACCATAACAGCACATACATTGCAGCATTGTGGAGGCACAGAGTGATGGGAGGAGCCTGATATACCATAACCCTTCACATCACACGTGTAGTCAGCAGGCAGCACATACATGGCCGCATTGTGGAGGCACAGAGTGATGGGAGGAGTCTAATATACCATAACCCTTCACATCACATGTGTAGTCAGCAGACAGCACACACATGGCAGCATTGTGGAGGCACAGAGTGATGGGAGGAGTCTGATATACCATAACCCATCACACCACACGTGTAGTCAGCAGACAGCACATACATGGCAGCATTGTGGAGGCACAGAGTGATGGGAGGAGTCTGATATACCATAACCCATCATATCGCACATGTGGTCAGCAGACAGCACATACATGGCAGCATTGTGGAGGCACAGAGTGATGGGAGGAGTCTGATATACCATAACACATCACACATGTAGTTATCAGACAGCACATACATGGCCGCATTGTGGAGGCACAGAGTGATGGGAGGAGTCTAATATACCATAACCCTTCACATCACATGTGTAGTCAGCAGACAGCACACACATGGAAGCATTGTGGGGGCACAGAGTGATGGGAGGAGTCTGATATACCATAACCCATCATATCGCACATGTAGTCAGCAGACAGCACGTACATGGCAGCATTGTGGAGGCACAGAGTGATGGGAGGAGTCTGATATACCATAACACATCACACATGTAGTTAGCAGACAGCAAATACATGGCCGCATTGTGGACGCACAGAGTGATGGGAGGAGTCTGATATACCATAACCCTTCACATCACATGTGTAGTCAGCAGACAGCACACACATGGCAGCATTGTGGAGGCACAGAGTGATGGGAGGAGTCTGATATACCATAACCCATCACACCACACGTGTAGTCAGCAGACAGCACATACATGGCAGCATTGTGGAGGCACAGAGTAATGGGAGGAGTCTAATATACCATAACCCATCACATCACAGGTGTAGTCAGCAGACAGCACATACATGGCAGCATTGTGGAGGCACAGAGTAATGGGAGGAGTCTAATATACCATAACCCATCACATCACACGTGTAGTCAGCAGACAGCACACACATGGCAGCATTGTGGAGGCACAGAGTAATGGGAGGAGTCTAATATACCATAACCCATCACATCACAGGTGTAGTCAGCAGACAGCACATACATGGCAGCACTGTGGAGGCACAGAGTGATGGGAGGAGTCTGATATACCATAACCCAGCACATCACATGTGTAGTCAGCAGACAGCACATACATGGCAGCATTGTGGAGGCACAGAGTGATGGGAGGAGTCTGATATACCATAGCCCATTACATCACACGTGTAGTCAGCAGACAGCACATACATGGCCGCATTGTGGAGGCACAGAGCGATGGGAGGAGTCTGATATACCATAACCCATCACATCACATGTGTAGTCAGCAGACAGCACACACATGGCAGCATTGTGGAGGCACAGAGTGATGGGAGGAGTGTAATATACCATAACCCATCACATCACACGTGTAGTCAGCAGACAGCACATACATGGCAGTATTGTGGAGGCACAGAGTGATGGGAGGAGTCTAATATACCATAACCCATCACATCACATGTGTAGTCAGCAGACAGCACATACATGGCAGCATTGTGGAGGCACAGAGTGATGGGAGGAGTGTAATATACCATAACCCATCACATCACACGTGTAGTCAGCAGACAGCACATACATGGCAGCATTGTGGAGGCACAGAGTTATCGGAGGAGTCTGATATACCATAACCCATCATATCGCACATGTAGTCAGCAGACAGCACATACATGGCAGCATTGTGGAGGCACAGAGTGATGGGAGGAGTCTGATATACCATAACCCATCATATCTCACATGTAGTCAGCAGACAGCACATACATGGCAGCATTGTGGAGGCACAGAGTGATGGGAGGAGTCTGATATACCATAACCCATCACATCACATGTGTAGCCAGCAGACAGCACATACATGGCAGCAGTGTGGGGGCACAGATGATGGGAGGAGTCTGATATACCATAACCCATCACATCACACGTGTAGTCAGCAGACAGCACAAACATGGCAGCATTGTGGAGGCACAGAGTGATGGGAGGAGTCTAATATACCATAACCCATCACATCACACGTGTAGTCAGCAGACAGCACATACATGGCAGCATTGTGGGGGCACAGAGTGATGTGAGGAGTCTAATATACCATAACCCATCACATCACAGGTGTAGTCAGCAGACAGCACATACATGGCAGCACTGTGGAGGCACAGAGTGATGGGAGGAGTCTAATATACCATAACCCATCACATCACAGGTGTAGTCAGCAGACAGCACAAACATAGCAGCAATGTGGAGGCACAGAGTGATGGGAGGAGTCTGATATACCATAACCCATCACATCACATGTGTAGTCAGCAGACAGCACATACATGGCAGCATTGTGGAGGCACAGAGTGATGGGAGGAGTCTGATATACCATAACCCATCATATCGCACATGTAGTCAGCAGACAGCACATACATGGCGGCATTGTGGAGGCAGAGTGATGGGAGGAGTCTAATATACCATATCTAGGGTTGCAACCTCTCCCGGATTTCCGTGATTCTCCCGTTTTTGGTGGCAACCCTCCAGGAGGCTTGTCCAGTCTCCCGGATTCCGGGATTCTCCTGGAATACAGGTGTCTAAAAAAGCCTCCAGCGCCTCTCCCCAGTGGCCAGTACCATACTGTCCCGCCCGCCCATGCCTGCCTCCGCTCTGCAGTCTGCCTGAAGCTCGGGAGATGATGTCATCATCTCGCGTCTTCGTTCTGCAGGGGCAGGAAGCATGGCGAGGGCATTGGGGGAGGGGAATGCCTCCCTGTGTGTGTGTGCTAGGTGTATGTGTGCGGGGAGCCGGGGGATGGGATGTGCTCAGTGCTGGGTGTTCTGGTGTCTTTTCCCTGCAGTGTCCACATCATTGCTGGTACATGTGTGTTCTCAGTGTGTTACATGTATCCTTTATGACTGGAGGCAGCATCCCTGTACCCCATTCAGCAATGTGTGCAGCCATTCATTATAGTATGTGTACATATGTGTGGCTTGTACATGTATGTTGGGCTGTAACAGAGATCAGGTACCAGTGGCTGTGCAGGGACTGTGGCACTACAAGTCCCAGATTGCCTTGATCATCTGGCCACCCCTTATACCATCACACTGAGTGCTGCCCACTGCAATGTACAGGGTCACACACTGCTGGTACTGTATAGAGGGATGTATAGGGCACATCCATATTCTGCGTCTACTGACAGTATTGTGATGCTAAGGTGTAACAGTGCAAGGGGTACAAGCCCAAGAGATTGTTCCCCTACACGTCATTTCTGGCTATGGCCGTCTTCCGACTTCCGGGTCCAGGCGTTTTCAGCGGGCGGGGACGGGACACGCTGCAGGATGCATACCTCCCAACTGTCACGATTTTAGAGGGACAGTCCCGATTTTCGGGTCCTGTCCCGCTGTCCCACCCGCGGCAGGCATTGTCCCGCTGCGGGGGGTGGCAGTTGGGAGACCCCCCAATCTAGTAGAATAGACGCTGTGCGCATGCGCACAGCGTCTATTCTCGTATGAAAATGAGGTCGCGGCTAATTAGCATAAGCCGCGCCCTCATTTGCATACGACACGCCCCTTTTCGGGCGCTCGCACGGCTTCACCGCGCGAGTGTCCCTATTTCTTCAGATGAAAAGTTGGGAGGTATGAGGATGGAGGGCACCTTATTTAAGGTAAGGCTACACCATTACACACTGCTGTTTCAACCGGGTTACTGAACGGTTTTCCTGAGGAAAACCGGTCAGCAACCCGGTGGAAACGGCTGTCGAGTCAGCCCTGTTGTATCTTTCTGTGATGACACTTTGAAATACAAAACCTTTTTTTTCACCATACGAGTGCTGGTCTGCTCCTGTCCTAGGTTTTAGGTTGGGTAAGTGCAACTAATAAATATATATATATATATATATATATATATATATATATATACGAGGAAATGAACAACGGCACTCAGAGGTCTTTTTTTCAGGTTTGTATTAGGTGATACAAGCTGCTGACGTTTCGGAGCTCTCGCTCCTTTATCAAAGCATGTACTGTAGGTGAGACAGTGTGTAAGTGAACAATCTTACCTTAAATAGGGTGTCTTCCCGCCTGTGTCCCGTCCAGGTCCCCGCCCGCTGCTCCCGCTGTTTTCCGGAAGTCGGAAGTTAGCTGCGGCCGGATCTCACATGGGGGGAACTGTACAGACTGCTGTGCGTGACCCGCAAGCGTCTTGGTCTCCTAGGTGATTTCCCCAGCATTACTGGTCTACTATGCGTCTCAGCTGGCGGAGGACCTAAAACGGATCCACAGGATTTGAAAAACACTTACATGTGCAAACCAATGTACAAATATACTTTGCAATGAGAATTAAATACTTTTTTGTGCAATAAAAACCGTATTAAAAAACGGCAGACTTTCTCTCCTAAAAATACTGTGGTGCACAAACCAAAACATAAAACGTGACTCCTCTATAGTGAATGAATGTACGGGAGAGTAAATGTCTTCTTTGTGTTATTTACATTTGGTACTTGTTTCCTAGCACGGCCACACCGATTTACATCGGGGTGGTCGTGTCGGAAAAATCGCGTCGATCGCATCGCATGCGATTTGGACGCATGCGATGCGATCGACGCAACCGACCCGATTTTTTGATTGAATGAAATGTAAATCGGGTCCCTGGGACCCGATTTTACATTGGATTCAATGTGAAATATTCCCTAGACCCCCAAATTTTACGCCGTAAACCCCACCCCACGATAGACGCCAACCCGAAGCGTGGCGAGCGCAGCGAGCCCGCGAGGGGCGGCGGTGCGCGTCCTCCGACCTTTTCATTCCCCTACTATCCACGTCGGCGTGGAGTTGAGAATAGAATAGTGTGGCGAGCGGACGCGTATACCGAAGATAGTTTATATGCTCTTCATTTGTTTGCAAACTTTATGTGCAGATTTAATATTAGATCTGTGTTGTGTCCCTGATCTTGGAGGTGTTGGCAAACCTGCATGGATCCAGGATGTCTATCCCTAATGGTTCTACTTGGCATTACTATGTCTCATGTGCTACACATTGGGAGTGTAATCTCTCTAGGTTGTACTTTGTACATCACTACATCAACTATGATAATTCGTTGTAATTCTTGACATCATTCCAACTCATAATAAAGTCCCCAATGGTAGTCTCTCGTTCAATCCATTGGGTTTTGTGGCCTCCAGGCGAAATATCCACTTTGTTTCCAATCTTAATAAATTGCCTCCCCTGTCACCGCCTCTGATGGATTCTGGAACTTGGTCTAGGGCCATGTGTCTCAAGTCACTCTGTTTGTGTTTGAGCAAGGCGAAGTGCTTAGCGACAGGCTGCTCATTGTCCGTGCCCTCCAGGGCTGCCTTTATCGCAGACTTGTGCATGGCCATTCTCTCTCTCTCATGCTCCTGACCGTTTTCCCCCTCCACCACCTATTATACCCTCATTTATATTTCATTTCTTCTTCAGGGTTTTGCTCTCCTCAGCCAAAATATTTTCCGAACTCCAGTGCCAAAACAGTGCCGTAACTAGGCGCAGGCAGCTCCGAGGGCACACCCTCACCCGCCGGAATGGCAGGCACCCCACATTTGGTTGCAACACAATGTTTGCATCGGAATAACCGTTGGTGCAGTGGTTAGCAGTGTAGCCTCATTGGAGTCAATTACCGGTCTATGGGGAGTTTGTATGTTCTCTCCGTGTTCCCGTGTGTACAGCGCTACCACACACGGTGTGTGCTATATAAATAACTGCGGAATAAATACTTGGACACAATTCAGCACAAACCGCGTCATCAAGCATCTGCGAGGCATGGCGGTCAGTGCCACCAGCGCGGAGGTGGGTCTAAATCCAAGCGGGCTAAAGGACATGAGCAGTGGCATAAGTTCGTCCCAGTTGCCCGGAGGCAATAAAGATATTGTTGCCCCCCCCCCCCCCCCACACACACACACACCACCTTAAATAAATACATGTTATGTATATTATGTTTAAAATTAAGACAGTTTGACATCTATGGTCCTGCTAGGTGGGGGAGTAAGCCACTTAACCGTTATCAACGACTTTCAATTAAGTGATTTGAATGTGCAGGGGAGGAGAGGTGCCCCCTTGGGAGCAGGAGCCCGGCGGCAGATGACTCCATTGCCTCCCAGAGTTCTGCCACTGGACATGAGGGGTCCAGGAGACCCACCCGAGATTTGGGAGACTAGACGGGCATGTACTAAACCCAGAGAGCAAGAATGGAGGACGATATTAATAATAATAAGCGACACCAGCCCGGGAACACCGCCACTGACTGAGGCCGAGGCTGCTGTGCTACTTGTGCTGTCAGCTGTAGAGATGGGTCGCCCGCGGACGAAGCGGGTCTTTTGAACGGATCCCATAAAAGACTGAGGGAGTCGCCGATCCCAAAAAGGTGACCCGTCGTTCCTTTACTTTCAGTTTCGTTTTCCATTACAATGCATTTGCCTGAGCTCAGCACTGCCACCTGTGGCAGCTGAGATGTACTACCTCTGGGGACTGACTGAGTTCAGTGCTGCGACTGCAAGTGAGAGAAGGAATAACAAGGCTGCTGCTGCTAGGGATGGCCATCGGTGCAGACGCCATCGATGGTTGCCATCGATGGCGATTCTGCAAACAGCCATCGATCAGGGTTTTACTCGGTCATGTGTGTTCTTATTTGTTCAGCTCACTGTTTGTTGAGCTGTGCCACTGGGCGGGAACTGGAAGCCCTCGCTTATATAGCAGCCCCGCCCATACCCCTGATTTGCATAGCTGCCGATCCGCCCGACACTAGATTTGCATACTTGCGGGATTTCCCCGGCAGCCTGTTCCCGGAATCCCCGCCCTCTCACACGCCCGCTTACCTGGCCTGAGTGGCAAGCTGATTGGTCAGGTTGGCGTGTGTGATTTGCATATCTCCGCCCCCTGGTTGAGAAGGAAGGAAGCGAAGCGGCAGGGAAAGGTGTCACTGCTGCCCGGGATAAGAGCATGGGTCCGGGCAGCCCGGGCTCCGTGTCCCCCCGCCGGGCCCTGCCCTTGCTCCTGCACCTCTCACTGCTGCTGGCGGGAGCCCTGGGGCTCCAGTTCATCACAGAGCCGCCGTACAACTGCTCGCAGCCGGTAAGTGTCCGGGACCGGCGGGGGGTGTAATAGGGGGGAAACTACCTGTTCCCCGAGTGTGCGACCTGTGAGTGACAGCCGCCCCCTGAGTATGTGACATGTGAGTGACAGCCGCCCCCTGAGTGTGTGACATGTGAGTGACAGCCGCCCCCTGAGTGTGTGACATGTGAGTGACAGCCGCCCCCTGAGTGTGTGACATGTGAGTGACAGTCGCCCCCTGAGTGTGTGACATGTGAGTGACAGCCGCCCCCTGAGTGTGTGACATGTGAGTGACAGCCGTCCCCTGAGTGTGTGACTTGTGAGTGACAGCCGCCCCCTGAGTGTGTGACATGTGAGTGACAGCCGCCCCCTGAGTATGTGACCTGTGAGTGACAGCCGCCCCCTGAGTGTGTGACCTGTGAGTGACAGCCGCCCCCTGAGTGTGTGACCTGTGAGTGACAGCCGCCCCCTGAGTGTGTGACATGTGAGTGACAGCCGCCCCCTGAGTGTGTGACATGTGAGTGACAGCCGCCCCCTGAGTGTGTGACATGTGAGTGACAGCCGCCCCCTGAGTGTGCGTCCTGATGTGAGTGACAGCCGCCCCCTGAGTGTGCGTCATGATGTAAGTGACAGCCTCCCCCCATGAGTGTGCGACATGATTTGAGTGACAGCCGCCCCCTGAGTGTATGACATGATGTGAGTGACAGTGGCCCCCAACTGTTTGATATGTGAGTGCCAGCTGCCCCGGAGCATCCCACAGTGACACTGTACGACTGTCAGCGGACATGCTGGGAGTTATAGTTCCCCAGCAGCTGATACTCCCATCATGAATGCGGTGCTGTTTGCGCAGGGCCGTGTGTGTTGGGAATGCACCTGTGTAGCTGCAGGGCAGGTGACGAGGCTGGAGACAGTGACCGAGAGCTAACAATCTACTGACGTTTCTCCCTTCATGTCTTGCAGGGAATGCAGTGCTCCATCCTGGGCAGTAAGTATTGTTACCGGATAACGCAGTGGGCCTGATTCACACTCATACGCCGCGTCTGTGTCAGCGGATTATTTGCTATTGTCTGTGCGTCGGAAACCTGTAGTCACATTCTCCGAATATCTGCAATAGGCTGGTGCACCCAATGGTGGCGTGCAAGGACGCAGTGGCAGTACAAATGCTTACGTTGCCCATACGTACACCAGGGAAGGAATCTTATCGATTTCTGCATTCACCTCTGAATCAGCCCAAAATATATATATGTCCCAGGGGAGCAGGACAGGTGGGGTACAGAGGGTCCGCCAGAATGAGGGGTTTCATCGTCTTGCATCTCCCAATAGGTAACTGCATGGACGAAAGCTGGTTTCAAACGCAGAAATGGACGCCGTCCGGCCCTCTTGACATGGAGGTGACACCCAGCATTTGGTTGAACGTGGAGGGGCAGAAGGTGCCCGTTCTGGACATAACCTGGACAGTAAACATAGACTGTGAGTAGGATAATATCGTAGATATACTGTATATCCACCCCTACCATATAAGGCCCCCAGTACTTACAGCCCCCTCTCTTCCTCAGCCAGTATAAAGAACCTGCGGGGCGCAGAGGTCACCGTCCTGGAGCTGGCCACCAACATGAACCTGTGTGTTCAATTCCAGTTCGGCAACACCTTCACAGAACCGAGCAGCGCTGATGGATCTCCGGTAAGAACACCTTAACCTATCGGTGAGCGGGATGCTGGGACCAGGGCTGCCATCAAGGGGGTGCTGAGGGTGCAGCTGTCCCGGGCTCAACCACTCTGACAGAGAGGGAAAGGCCTGTCCCTTAATGGTAGCAAGAAACCCTTAGCCGCACAAGCCTGCGCCGTGCACAGGACACCCGGCGCACAGGAGATGTGCCTCTACAGGGACAGCTGTGATGGGCCGCAGAGCATGGCTCCGCCTGATGTCAACTCAAGACGCTCGGTCACCTGATATGTGCCCCATGCCACTTGATGTGTGTCCTCTGTCACCCCCTCAGCCGGCTACCCTTACCTCGTGTGGTGCCTGCCCGCCAGCCAGATCGCCGCCGCCTCTTGCTCCCCTTTCGGGGGACATTTCAGTTGGGATACCGGCTGTCAGCCAAAGGGAGCCCGTGGACCGGCAGCCGCAGTTAGCGATTGGCTTCCGGAACGAGAGCTTTGTTGAGCCAGCGCAATATTTGTAATGTCTGCCGAGAGAGGAGCAGTTATGCATTGTGTGCGGGACACTATTGTGGGCATCCTATGTAGGCATTACAGTGTGCGGCACTGGCATAATGTGTAATGGGCATTTATTTTTATTTTTTACTTTATTAATTTATTTTGTGTTTTGAGCCCTTTCTGTCTGGTCAGTCCTCAGACCCACAATTTCTAGTGGCAGCCCTGGCTGGGACCGGTGGTGGAAGCGAGCTTCTAAAAATAAAAATAGGTGATATTGGCCATAGCAACCAACCAACCAACCAACCAACCAACCAGATACTTTCTATTATTTCTCTATGGGCTTCTAGAAAAAGATAGGCAGAATCTGATACCACCTATAAGGACAGTGGACTGTCAGGAAGTCCTATAATACCAAGTCCAGAGTCATCATATTTTTTGACTATTGCAGGTTGACTAGAGCCCCATCTTAAGGCTATATGTGCATTATTGGTACTTATGTATTATCTGGGCTTCCATGTTAAATGCACCCCATTTTTTCATACCCCTACTATCCAACTATGCATGGAGTTGATTTTATATAGTGTGGCGAGCCACCGTGCCCGAAGCGTGGCGAGCGCAGCGAGCCCCGCAAGGGGACGCGGTCTCATAAGAAAAACGGGAGCCCAGATATTACATAAGTACCGCATTATTAATTGTTGTGTTATGTAATTATTATCATTTAATTTATGTGAATATTTTTATATAATCTGATATTAAATGTATTGATTTAATTTTGCTCTCTGAGATGTCTCTCTCCTTCTTCTACTGGTATCTTTTATGTAATTATCAAGGTTACAATTGGGAGCAACACCGTTAATTCCTTTTATAATTGGTCCTAAAGGCCCCCATACACTATGCAATTTGGTCCCGATTTCACCCGATTCAGATGGATCGGGCAGTGAAATCGGGCCAAATCGCAGGTATAGACACCCGGTCCGACCGAGTCAGGAGGTCGGACCGGCTGCACATAAGATTTGCTAAATGTTATGTGCAGCCGGGCAGGGGACACCGAGGCGGCGGACGCCGGCGAGGGAGATGGGCAGGGGGGGCGGCGGACGCCGGCGAAGGAGTCGGGCAGGGGGAGCAGGGAGCTGTCAATGCTCCGTCCGGTGGAGGGAGCGGGGGGGGGGGACGCTTCTAGTAGCGCAGAGGCAGCGGACGCTGCGGGGGACACAGGCGGCAGTAACATAGAGCCGGGCAGGGGGAGCCGGGAGCTGTCAGCGCTGGGGGAAAAAAAAGCCCATACAATGAATGGGCAGCCTGTGATTGGCTGAGCGCTCTCTCAGCCAGTCAGCAATTGGTTGAGAGAGCGCTCAGCCAATCACAGGCTGCCCATTCATTGTAGGGGCTTTTTTTTTTCAGTACTGACAGCTCCTGGCTCCCCCTGCCCGGCTCTATGTTACTGCCGCCTTTGTGTCACTGTCCCCCCACCCCAGTCGCCTCGCAGCGTCCCCCGCCCGCCACCTCGATTTCCGCCGACCCCCTGCTCCCTCCATAATGTATGGGGGCCTTTAGTGTTAATTTAAAAAAAAATGCTCCTGATTTTAGCTTAATCTAACCGTATATAAGAAGCCTTTCTGTATAACGATGTCTCCTTGTCTCTCCCCGTCCTAGTGGCAGTACTCCTACAGTGGGTTCCAGGTGGTGCCCGGAACCGACTACCTGGTGACTGTCCAGCACCTACCCAAGCTGGAAACCAACAGCAAGCAAAAAACCGACAACAGCAGGGAGAAGAAGATCAGTGTGCCAAGTAATAACCCAGACCATCAAACCAAAAGCTGTGGTACCTCTTCTGGCCACTAGTGCCCCCATGGTACCTCTTCTGACCACTACTGCCCCCGTGGTTCTTCTTCTGGCCACTAGTGCTCCCGTGGTACCTCTTCTGGCCACTACTGCCCCCGTGGTTCTTCTTCTGGCCACTAGTGCTCCCGTGGTACCTCTTTTGGCCACTACTGCCCCCGTGGTTCTTCTTCTGGCCACTAGTGCTCCCGTGGTACCTCTTCTGGCCACTAGTGCCCCCCATAGAACCTGTTTTGACCACTGGTAGCCCCGTAGAACCTCCTTTTGGCCACTAGTCCTTGTATTCGTTTGGCGATTGTAACCCCAAGAATGGCCCTTGAAATACTTACATTTGCCACATTGGGTACCCCTGAGCATTCTGCCCGCTCACTCCCACCATTTAGTTTACCAATATACAGTAATAACTTCCCCCAATCCCCCGTACCTCTCTCTTTCCTATTCCATCTATGGCGGGCCAGGTCTGTTGCCACTTGTGACCCTAATGTCTTCTCTCCACAGGTTGCAAAGAGGATTCCATGATGCAGACAGTCGCCTGCTGTGCCCTCGGTACGCACCCCGATTCTTATTCTCGCTCCCAGAATCTGTTGGAGGTTCTAGCGGGGTATTTATTAATGCTCGGAGATAGAGATAAAAGTACTAGCCAATCAGCTTCTGCCTTACTTTTTAAAGGCTGCATTTTAAAAATGGCAGGAACTGCTTGAGAGATAGAGTACCAACCACAATTTTATCTCTCTCCAAGTTTTGCTGAAATTAATTTTTAAAATGAAATCTAAAATCTGTGACTTCGTACTCTTAGGCTACTGCTGGAGCCCGAATATCAGCCTGGAGGTTGGCACAGGCACGTTAACAGTGACCTTCACCCCTCAATCTGACTTCTGGGAATATATGGTACAAGTCACCTTCCCGGAAGGCAAGACCACGACTGAGACCGTCAAGCTCACCTGGAATTTCAGCCGTAATGTGTGTACAATGTGAATATCAGAACCCCGTCTAGCTGACGGCCGGACCTAGGCGGGGAAAGTATCTACTGTACTTTATGGGTGTTTTCTCTTCTGGCCTGCAGGAGGCGCCCTCTGAACGTGTGCAGGTGACCTTCCCCAGCCCTGTGATGCATAAACCATGCAGCTATTACATCTCGGTAAGTTATCTGAGCCCCATATGTGCTTGTTACACATCCCGTTCCAATACCAGCGGCTGTCCAGCCCAGGGGGTTGGGTAGGGGATTTCGGTCATGGGCCCATCGAATCCTTGGGCCCGGGGCGGTGGTGTAATAGGGGGTAATACTGTGTGTGAGGGGACATGGCTGGGCCCGGGGTGGCCGTGTAATAGGGGGGTAATACTGTGTGTGAGGGGACATGGCCGGGCCTGGGGTGGCGGTGTAATAAGGGGGTAATACTGTGTGTGAGGGGAAATGGTCGGGCCCGAGGTGGCGGTGTAATAGGGGGGTAATACTGTGTGTGAGGGGACATGGCCGGGCCCGAGGTGGTGGTGTAATAGGGGGTAATACTGTGTGTGAGGGGACATGGATGGGCCCGGTGTGGTGGTGTAATACTGTGTGTGAGGGGACATGGATGGGCCCGGTGTGGTGGTGTAATACTGTGTGTGAGGGGACATGGCCGGGCCCGGGGTGGCGGTGTAATACTGTGTGTGAGGGGACATGGATGGGCCCGGGGCGGTGGTGTAATACTGTGTGTGAGGGGACATGGATGGGCCCGGGGCGGTGGTGTAATACTGTGTGTGAGGGGACATGGATGGGCCCGGTGTGGTGGTGTAATACTGTGTGTGAGGGGACATGGATGGGCCCGGGGTGGCGGTGTAATAGGGGGTAATACTGTGTGTGAGGGGACATGGATGGGCCCGGTGTGGTGGTGTAATACTGTGTGTGAGGGGACATGGATGGGCCCGGTGTGGTGGTGTAATACTGTGTGTGAGGGGACATGGCCGGGCCCGGGGTGGCGGTGTAATAGGGGGTAATACTGTGTGTGAGGGGACATGGATGGGCCCGGTGTGGTGGTGTAATACTGTGTGTGAGGGGACATGGATGGGCCCGGGGCGGTGGTGTAATACTGTGTGTGAGGGGACATGGATGGGCCCGGTGTGGTGGTGTAATACTGTGTGTGAGGGGACATGGATGGGCCCGGTGTGGTGGTGTAATACTGTGTGTGAGGGGACATGGATGGGCCCGGGGCGGTGGTGTAATACTGTGTGTGAGGGGACATGGATGGGCCCGGGGCGGTGGTGTAATACTGTGTGTGAGGGGACATGGATGGGCCCGGTGTGGTGGTGTAATACTGTGTGTGAGGGGACATGGATGGGCCCGGTGTGGTGGTGTAATACTGTGTGTGAGGGGACATGGATGGGCCCGGTGTGGTGGTGTAATACTGTGTGTGAGGGGACATGGATGGGCCCGGTGTGATGGTGTAATACTGTGTGTGAGGGGACATGGATGGGCCCGGTGTGATGGTGTAATACTGTGTGTGAGGGGACATGGATGGGCCCGGGGCGGTGGTGTAATACTGTGTGTGAGGGGACATGGATGGGCCCGGTGTGGTGGTGTAATACTGTGTGTGAGGGGACATGGATGGGCCCGGTGTGGTGGTGTAATACTGTGTGTGAGGGGACATGGATGGGCCCGGTGTGGTGGTGTAATACTGTGTGTGAGGGGACATGGATGGGCCCGGTGTGGAGGTGTAATACTGTGTGTGAGGGGACATGGATGGGCCCGGTGTGGAGGTGTAATACTGTGTGTGAGGGGACATGGATGGGCCCGGTGTGGCGGTGTAATACTGTGTGTGAGGGGACATGGATGGTCCCGGGGTGGCGGTGTAATAGGGGGTAATACTGTGTGTGAGGGGACATGGATGGGCCCGGTGTGGTGGTGTAATACTGTGTGTGAGGGGACATGGATGGGCCCGGTGTGGTGGGGTAATACTGTGTGTGAGGGGACATGGATGGGCCCGGTGTGGTGGTGTAATACTGTGTGTGAGGGGACATGGATGGGCCCGGTGTGGTGGGGTAATACTGTGTGTGAGGGGACATGGATGGGCCCGGGGTGGTGGTGTAATACTGTGTGTGAGGGGACATGGATGGGCCCGGTGTGGTGGGGTAATACTGTGTGTGAGGGGACATGGATGGGCCCGGGGTGGTGGTGTAATACTGTGTGTGAGGGGACATGGATGGGCCCGGTATGGTGGTGTAATACTGTGTGTGAGGGGACATGGATGGGCCCGGTATGGCGGTGTAATACTGTGTGTGAGGGGACATGGATGGGCCCGGGGTGGTGGTGTAATACTGTGTGAGGGGACATGGCCGGGCCCGGGGTGGCGGTGTAATAGGGGGTAATACTGTGTGTGAGGGGACATGGATGGGCCCGGTGTGGTGGTGTAATACTGTGTGTGAGGGGACATGGATGGGCCCGGTGTGGTGGTGTAATACTGTGTGTGAGGGGACATGGATGGGCCCGGGGCGGTGGTGTAATACTGTGTGTGAGGGGACATGGATGGGCCCGGGGCGGTGGTGTAATACTGTGTGTGAGGGGACATGGATGGGCCCGGTGTGGTGGTGTAATACTGTGTGTGAGGGGACATGGATGGGCCCGGTGTGGTGGTGTAATACTGTGTGTGAGGGGACATGGATGGGCCCGGGGTGGCGGTGTAATAGGGGGTAAT
Organism: Crinia signifera; assembly: GCF_055691185.1. Lineage (NCBI taxonomy): Eukaryota > Metazoa > Chordata > Amphibia > Anura > Myobatrachidae > Crinia > Crinia signifera. The sequence goes on from NC_139220.1 coordinate 6,706,025, forward strand.
ACTGTGTGTGAGGGGACATGGATGGGCCCGGTGTGGTGGTGTAATACTGTGTGTGAGGGGACATGGATGGGCCCGGTGTGGTGGTGTAATACTGTGTGTGAGGGGACATGGCCGGGCCCGGGGTGGCGGTGTAATAGGGGGTAATACTGTGTGTGAGGGGACATGGATGGGCCCGGTGTGGTGGTGTAATACTGTGTGTGAGGGGACATGGATGGGCCCGGGGCGGTGGTGTAATACTGTGTGTGAGGGGACATGGATGGGCCCGGTGTGGTGGTGTAATACTGTGTGTGAGGGGACATGGATGGGCCCGGTGTGGTGGTGTAATACTGTGTGTGAGGGGACATGGATGGGCCCGGTGTGGTGGTGTAATACTGTGTGTGAGGGGACATGGATGGGCCCGGTGTGGTGGTGTAATACTGTGTGTGAGGGGACATGGATGGGCCCGGTGTGGTGGTGTAATACTGTGTGTGAGGGGACATGGATGGGCCCGGTGTGGAGGTGTAATACTGTGTGTGAGGGGACATGGATGGGCCCGGTGTGGAGGTGTAATACTGTGTGTGAGGGGACATGGATGGGCCCGGTGTGGCGGTGTAATACTGTGTGTGAGGGGACATGGATGGTCCCGGGGTGGCGGTGTAATAGGGGGTAATACTGTGTGTGAGGGGACATGGATGGGCCCGGTGTGGTGGTGTAATACTGTGTGTGAGGGGACATGGATGGGCCCGGTGTGGTGGGGTAATACTGTGTGTGAGGGGACATGGATGGGCCCGGTGTGGTGGTGTAATACTGTGTGTGAGGGGACATGGATGGGCCCGGTGTGGTGGGGTAATACTGTGTGTGAGGGGACATGGATGGGCCCGGGGTGGTGGTGTAATACTGTGTGTGAGGGGACATGGATGGGCCCGGTGTGGTGGGGTAATACTGTGTGTGAGGGGACATGGATGGGCCCGGTATGGTGGTGTAATACTGTGTGTGAGGGGACATGGATGGGCCCGGTATGGTGGTGTAATACTGTGTGTGAGGGGACATGGATGGGCCCGGTATGGCGGTGTAATACTGTGTGTGAGGGGACATGGATGGGCCCGGGGTGGTGGTGTAATACTGTGTGTGAGGGGACATGGATGGGCCCAGTGTGGCGGTGTAATACTGTGTGTGAGGGGACATGGATGGGCCCGGTGTGGTGGTGTAATACTGTGTGTGAGGGGACATGGATGGGCCCGGTGTGGCGGTGTAATACTGTGTGTGAGGGGACATGGATGGGCCCGGTGTGGCTGTGTAATACTGTGTGTGAGGGGACATGGATGGGCCCGGTGTGGTGGTGTAATACTGTGTGTGAGGGGACATGGCCGGGCCCGGTGTGGTGGTGTAATACTGTGTGTGTGAGGGGACATGGATGGGCCCGGTGTGGTGGTGTAATACTGTGTGTGTGAGGGGACATGGATGGGCCCGGTGTGGTGGTGTAATACTGTGTGTGTGAGGGGACATGGATGGGCCCGGTGTGGTGGTGTAATACTGTGTGTGTGAGGGGACATGGATGGGCCCGGTGTGGTGGTGTAATACTGTGTGTGTGAGGGGACATGGATGGGCCCGGTGTGGTGGTGTAATACTGTGTGTGTGAGGGGACATGGATGGGCCCGGTGTGGCGGTGTAATACTGTGTGTGTGTGAGGGGACATGGATGGGCCCGGTGTGGTGGTGTAATACTGTGTGTGTGAGGGGACATGGATGGGCCCGGTGTGGTGGTGTAATACTGTGTGTGTGAGGGGACATGGATGGGCCCGGTGTGGTGGTGTAATACTGTGTGTGTGAGGGGACATGGATGGGCCCGGTGTGGCGGTGTAATACTGTGTGTGTGTGAGGGGACATGGATGGGCCCGGTGTGGTGGTGTAATACTGTGTGTGTGAGGGGACATGGATGGGCCCGGTGTGGTGGTGTAATACTGTGTGTGTGTGAGGGGACATGGATGGGCCCGGTGTGGTGGTGTAATACTGTGTGTGTGAGGGGACATGGATGGGCCCGGTGTGGCGGTGTAATACTGTGTGTGAGGGGACATGGCCGGGCCCGGTGTGGCGGTGTAATACTGTGTGTGAGGGGACATGGATGGGCCCGGTGTGGTGGTGTAATACTGTGTGTGAGGGGACATGGATGGGACAGCTGTAATGTGCTATCTGGATGTGGAATTGTCGCCATTATTTGCTGACGGATTGTCTTACTGACTCTAGGTTTGGCCTTTGGGGTGCAATAACGATTGTGTGCGGAAGAGCTACACCCCCCCCTGTCTTCCAGCCCCTGTGACGACAGCACCCCGTGAGTATGACGTGTATCCCCCTCATTGTACAGACACACGGCATATGTTAGTGTCATGTAGGAGGAGTACGATCCTAGCTGTCATGTTGCAGGCAGTGTTTGATAAGGGAGAGGTAAATAGACCCACGATCTGATTGTGACTTGGTGAAGCGGAGTAAAGGCCCCCACACCTTAGGCAATTTCCCCCGCAGTTCCCTCGCCGCCTCTCTGCGTCCCCTTGCCGGCTCGCCGTATCCTCTGCGTCCCCGTCCCCCCCACCCTGTTGACCAGAGTCTCAGCTCCCAAAGGAGGAAGCCAGAGATAGAAGTGTATGCAGTCCTGGCTGGAGGGTAAAGTCGCATGAAGGTGAACTGGGCCAGAAGATCCGCGTACAGTGCGCAGTGTGTAATCCCCATTGGAATGTTCTGCTCACAGATGCACTCCTGTCCCGGGTAATAACCATATGTATTATTTATTACAGCTCCTGACCGTCCGGGTCGTTATTACCTGTGGACAATTGCAGCCGCTGTTACACTGACTGCCTTCACCGCGATCGTCGTCCTGTTGTATTGTGTTAACGGTAAGGACAGAGCTGTGTGTGTGCGCGTGTGTGTGTGTCCGTGCGTTCCTCTATAGGGTGTTATTGTACATCGCTGATAGAATGAGCAGGGCTAAGAAACAGAATTAATCATCTCTCCCAACCCTATAGCCGGCAAGTATCACCTCCGCTGTAAGTGGAGGGTGACTCATGGCTCCATCTGCTTGTACTGAAGGCACTGCTGTAGGCGGAGTGTGACTCACAGCACAGTGTCCCTGTCCTAGTGCTTTGCTGTAGGCGGAGTGTGACTCACAGCACCATGTCCCTGTCCTAGTGCATCGCTGTAGGCGGAGTGTGACTCACAGCACCGTGTCCCTGTCCTAGTGCATTGCTGTAGGCGGAGTGTGACTCACAGCACCGTGGCCCTGTCCTAGTGCATCGCTGTAGTTGGAGTGTGAATCACAGCACTGTGTCCCTACCCTAGTGCATTGCTGTAGGTGGAGTGTGACTCACAGCACGTGGCCCTGTCCTAGTGCATCGCTGTAAGCGGAGTGTGACTCACAGCACCGTGCCCCTGTCCTAGTGCACCGCTGTAAGCAGAATGTGACTCACACCGCTGTGTCCCTGTCCTAATGCTTCGCTGTAGGCGAGTGTGACTCACAGCACCGTGGCCCTGTCCTAGTGCATCGCTGTAGGCGGAGTGTGACTCACAGCACAGTGGCCCTGTCCTAGTGCATCGCTGTAGGTGGAGTGTGACTCACAGCACCGTGTCCCTGTCCTAGTGCATTGCTGTAGGCATAATGTGACTCACAGCACCGTGTCCCTGTCCTGATAGCAGTGCTGCAGGCGGAATGTGACTCAGCACCATGTCCCTGTCCTAGTGCATAGCTGTAGGTGGAGTGTGACTCACAGCATTGTGTCCCTGTCCTAGTGCATTGCTGTAAGCGGAGTGTGACTCACAGCACCGTGCCCCTGTCCTAGTGCACCGCTGTAAGCAGAATGTGACTCACAGCACCGTGGCCCTGTCCTAGTGCATCGCTGTAGGCGGAGTGTGACTCACAGCACAGTGGCCCTGTCCTAGTGCATCGCTGTAGGTGGAGTGTGACTCGCAGCACGTGCCCCTGTCCTAGTGCACGGCTGTAAGCAGAATGTGACTCACACCGCTGTGTCCCTGTCCTAATGCTTCGCTGTAGGCGAGTGTGACTCACAGCAGTGTCCCTGTCCTGATAGCAGTGCTGCAGGTGGAATGTGATTCACAGCACCGTGTCCCTGTCATAGATAGCAGTGCTGTAGGCAGAATATGGCTCACAGCAGTGTCCCTGTCCTAGTGCTTTGCTGTAGGAGGAATGTAACTCACAGCACCATGCCCCTATCCTAGTGCATTGCTGTAGGAGGTGTGACTCTCAGCACCATGTCCCTGACCTAGTGCATTGCTGTAGGCGAGTGTGACTCATAGCACCGTGTCCCTGTCATAGATAGCAGTGCTGTAGGCAGAATATGGCTCACAGCAGTGTCCCTGTCCTAGTGCTTTGCTGTAGGCAGAGTGTGACTCTCAGCAGTGTCCCTGTCCTGATAGCAGTGCTGCAGGTGGAATGTGATTCACAGCACAGTGTCCCTGTCCTAGTGCTTTGCTGTAGGAGGAATGTATCTCACAGCACCATGCCCCTATCCTAGTGCATTGCTGTAGGAGTGTGACTCACAGCACCATGCCCCTATCCTAGTGCATTGCTGTAGGAGTGTGACTCACAGCACCATGCCCCTATCCTAGTGCATTGCTGTCGGCAGAGTGTGACTCACAGCACCATGCCCCTATCCTAGTGCATTGCTGTCGGCAGAGTGTGACGCACAGCACCATGTCCCTATCCTAGTGCATTGCTGTCGGCAGAGTGTGACTCACAGCACCGTGTCCCTGTCCTAGTGAATTGCTGTGACTCAGAATAACGATACTCAGGCTGAAATGTTAAGAAAATTGTAATTTGATTTTATTAACTTTTTTATATATCTTTCTATTAATTGCAGAATGCCTCCGCCACCGCACAGGTACGTTTTGAAAGACCGGCAGGTGTGATGTCATTAATAGTTCTACGGAACATGATAGAACCATAGTTTTAGGTTATTCCCCCACCCCACACACTTCTAGGCATTTTGGGGCATATGTATCAAAGCTTTGATACCTCTCTCAATATTTTTTTATTTTTTGAACTCTTTATTTTCTAAGAGAATCAATACAAAGTATAGTCACGTTCGATTTTTTTAACTGTGCTGGTGGTCCCCTTTAATCGATCATGGATCTGTAGCTTCTAGATCAGGGGTGGACAAATCAGTCCTCTAGATCTACCAACGGTCCGCGATCTCCAAACCACCTAGCTGGTGCACAGATATAATCATTACTAAATGTCACATTTCCCATATCACCTAGCTGCTGCACAGGTGCAGTCATTACTAACTGTTATGTCTCCAGACTACCTAGCTGGTGCACAGGTGTAGTCATTACTAACTGTTACGTCTCCAGACCACCTTGCTGGTGCACAGTTGCAGTCATTACTGTCACATTTCCACACCACCTAGCTGGTGCACAGGTATAATCATTACTAAATGTCACATTTCCCAGACCACCTAGCTGGTGCACAGGTGCAGTCATTACTAACTGGCACATTTCCCAGACCACCTAGCTGGTGCACAGGTGCAGTCATTACTAACTGTCACATTTCCCAGACCACCTAGCTGGTGCACAGGTGAAGTCATTACTAACTGTCACATTTCCACACCACCTAGCTGGTGCCCAGGTGCAGTCATTACTAACTGTTACATTGTGTAACAACATGCTGCATTAATTCCTACTATAGACCCACAGGCTGCCTGAGACATGAACTGTTGGTAGATCTTGAGGACCAGTTTGGCCACCCCTGGTGTAAATAAATGGCCTTCACAGTAACGGTCTCCTATCTGTGTTCCCATACCTTTTTGCCACTAACACTCACTTCTCTGTCTGTCCAGATTCCGTCCTAACAAAACCGCAACTGCCCATCCCTAAATCGACCAGACGGAAGGTATGGGTGGTGTACTCCGCCGACCACAAGCTCTACGTCGACGTGGTCCTAAAGTTGTCCGATTTCCTGCGAGTGGCTTGGGGCCTGGATGTAATCCTGGATCGACTTCATGTCCAAGAAATTGGTGTAGCCGGTGCCATGGCCTGGCTGAGCCGTCAGAAGTATGAAATGGAGAAGGAGGACGGCACCATTCTCATTCTCTGTTCTCGAGGGGCCCAAGAAAAATGGAAGGCGCTGCAGAACCGCCAGGAGCCCAGAGTCAATTTGAGGGAGGACTGTGGGCACCAGCTTGGAGACCTTTTTACCCCTGCGCTCACTCTCATCCTCCCTGATTTCCAGAAGGCATTGCCCTGTGATCGTTACGCAGTTGCCTATTTTGGCAAACTCTTTGATCTTGGGCATGTTCCATCGCCCTTGGAATTATGCACAAAGTTTTCCCTCACGGAGAGCCTCCAGCTACTTTACTTCCGAATACAAAGACAAGAAAATCGCCAGCCCAACATGGAAATTACTGTCGTACAAGAAGAGAATCCAAACTACCAGCATTTAATGGAGGCCATTGAGCGGTGCCAGAAGTGGCAGGAGGAACACTTGGACTGGTTTGAGATAGAGTGTTCCTCAGAGCATGGAGCAGATTCTATGAGCACAGAAGGAGAAGATGACGGAGAACAGGTGGTTGACTGTAATATCACACGTAAACTCAAGCCTCTTGTCCGCTGCCCCGAGACTTCAGTCTCTATGGTAGACCCATTGATTAAAATGCCGTATCCTGTCATGGTGACCGACCCTACGATTGTGCTCGGACCTCCGGCCACACATGTGGAGCCTCTTCTGAATGATACCAACCCCACTGTATCCTTTTTACAGCCTTTACTTGCAGCAGAAGACTCCAGAGAAGCTTTCATTATGGAGCCACTCGTGGTTGGCGAAGACACGTCTCTCCCTGAACTCAACATACCTTTACTTGATGGAGACTTACCCATCCAGTCCAACCCTGGATTCCAGTCCATGGATTTTGTGATTGAAGCACAGAAGCGATTTTTCTACCAGAGCTTCTTACAGGGTCCACATTGGTCACCCAACATGGACCTCATTGTACCTCAGCCCAATAATCTTTTTGAGCCGTGCTACCAGGACCAGGCCCTTGTCCCCTATGTAAACTTGGTCAATCCTCAGACCGATCAACTGCCCCAGCAGCCAACGGACCAGGGGTATAATTCCTGGAACCCAAATGATGGGGACCTACAGGCAATAAAGGAGGAATCATTGAAGCTGCTATTGCAGAATGGGGGTTTGCTGGACTTCCAGGTAGTCTATGGGGACCAGTTGGAAACTGAGCCAAACCAGTGAACTACAGCATATATTTCAGCGTAGACCAGTTTTGTGGGCTTGCCCTCCATGCAAGAAATGTACAAGTCAGCCATTATTTGGGCACAAAAACACCTGTGCAGGCAAACACTTATAAATATTGGTCTTAGGTAGGGTGGCCAATCCCTGGATCGGGATTGGCGGGATCCCAGTGTTTGGCCCCTAAAACGCCGGGATTTCTATCCCAGGATTGGAAACTCCAATCCTGCGTGCGCAGTCTAATGCCGGGCAATATCTGAGCGGGTGCTCAGACGCTGCCTGAATTCTCCCGCCAGTGCGGCTCTTCGCAGCGCGACAAAGTCAGAGGTCACGCTGCGCAGTCCCCACAGCCCCGTCCTGGGCGTGCTGCCTGCACTCCCACCCTGACTGCATCGCCAGTCTCCCAGCTCTACTGCCCGCCCTCCCAGATTCCGGGATTGAAAAAATGCCCCGGGATTAGCATCCCTAGTCACAGGAAGCAAGAGGTGTGTGGTCCTAGTGTATGGTCCTCCTGCATTACTGAAAGGGGTGTGTGCTCACCATGGGGGAGCAAGCCACGGTACTCTGTAGTCCTTCCCACTTTCTTGTCTGAATCTGAATAATACCTCATTTTAATTGATGAAAAGAACACAATTTTTGCTGGTTTCTTCAGGGCAGTACGGATGGTGTAATGGTTAGCATTACTGCCTCACAGCACTGAGGTCATGGGTTCCATTCCCACCATGGCCCTAACTGTGTGGAGTTTGTATGTTTTCCCTGTACTTGCATGGGTTTCCTCCCAATACCCAAAATATACTGGTAGGCTAATTGGCTCCAAACAAAATTAACCCGAGAATGTCTGTGTGTGCGTGTACATGTGGTAGGGAATATAGATTGTAAGCTCCACTGGGGCAGGGACTGATGTGAATGTTCAACTATACTCTGTACAGCGCTGCGGAATATGTGTGCACTTTATAATAACTGTTAATAATATTCTGTACAGCGCTGCGGAATATGTGTGCGCTATATAATAACTGGTAATAATATTCTCTGTACAGCGCTGCGGAATATGTGTGCGCTATATAATAACTGGTAATAATATTCTCTGTACAGCGCTGCGGAATATGTGTGCGCTATATAATAACTGGTAATAATATTCTCTGTACAGCGCTGCGGAATATGTGTGCGCTATATAATAACTGGTAATAATATTCTCTGTACAGTGCTGTGGAATATGTGTGCGCTATATAATAACTGGTAATAATAATCTCTGTACAGCGCTGCGGAATATGCGTGCGCTATATAAAAAACTGGTAATAATAGTTTCTGTACAGCGCTGCGGAATATGTATGCGCTATATAAATAACTGGTAATAATAATATCTGTACAGCGCTGCCGAATATGTGTGCGCTATATAATAACTGGTAATAATATTCTCTGTACAGCGCTGCGGAATATGTGTGCGCTATATAATAACTGGTAATAATAGTCTCTGTACAGCGCTGCGGAATATGTGTGCGCTATATAATAACTGGTAATAATAGTCTCTGTACAGCGCTGCAGAATATGTGTGCGCTATATAATAACTGGTAATAATATTCTCTGTACAGCGCTGCGGAATATGTGTGCGCTATATAAATGACTGGTAATAAATGACAGTCCCTGATACTGAGAATATATATATATCTTGTATTTTTGTATTAAGCACATGGACACAAATGTATCTGCATATTGGGAACTTGCCGCAAGCTCGGGGTCACCCAGTGTGCGGGCGTAATGATCACAGCCTCTGTGTAATTTCCTTTCTGTGTGTAATTACCTGTGTGACTTATATAATAAATGTAACAGACAAATGTGTGGACATATTAATTGTGATTTGGAAAACGGTGGAATTTAGTGATCAGACCCTTTCCCGTAGGTACCATCTCTGACTATGTCCTGGGTGTAAGAACTGGCATCTCTGCCTTTGGTGAAAGAGCTCAGTGACCGTTTTACATTTAGGACTTTATTTTTAAAAAAACTTCATTTTTGATAGGATTTTTCCCCACGGTAGGAAGTTTTTTTAAAAACACGGTTTAAAAAAAATATACCCCTTAGCGTGCCATTGTTCTATGGAATATGACACAAAATAAGACGTTCTACCATCCTAGCTCATAGGACAGTGGTGTCAAACTCAAGGCCCTCCAGTTGTTGTGGAACTACACCTCCCATCATGCCCTGCCACAATTTTAGCAATACATTTTATAAAATCTGAGGTAGGGCATGATTGGAGGTGTAGTTCCACAACAGCTGGAGGCCCATGAGTTTGACACCACTGCCACAGGACAACACTGACATATACAGGTAATGACAGCTCGGTAGTTGGGTGCTGGACCAGTAAGATCTACCCTAATTTACATATTCCTCCCTTCTGGTGAAAATAAAGCACTTACTAAAGCTGTTTTCAAAATACCTACAAAGCCTTCAGGAGAGTCTGGAAGAAAAAAAAACTGTAACCATAGGATACCACTGACATATACGGGTAATGACTGCTGTGTAGGTGGCTGCTGGACCGTAACACCCATACTCTCACCCCTCTGGTGAAATAAAGCACTTCCCAAAGCTGTTTTCAAAATACCTACTTGGCAGGCAGGAGAGAACGGCTAAGCTGTATCATTTTGAGTTCGGAAACATCAGTGATCGTTACCTGACCGATGTCGCTGTGCACACCAGGGATACAGCCAATCGCTGCACAAGAACCACAATGACTCCACTTGAGCGTTTATCACCATTTAATCACTGTCCACAGAATACAGTCACTGGGGAGACACGAGCGGTAATACATAGGTGTCCCGTAAAGAGAGATTCCATCTGATTCAGTCCAGGTTGGGGTTCTGATCGTTCATTATCTATCCACAACAACTGTGCAAGTGCCACCAAATGGAATCACTACCTGTACATCCGTACATAGAAGTATAAGGGTAGCTGGGGGGCATTGTACCAGGCAATTGGTCTTTGTTTGTGAGGTTTTGTGTTATTTTGCCACTTAATTAATTGGAATGCATCTTTAATAATCGCCCATAGACCCCTCTGTCGGACTGAACCACACGGAAGCCAACTTTGTACAATATATAGCGTCCACTTCCATTTATCACAAGTGTACAGAACATGACATGCATGGTACAGTATCCGCCATATGTACATCGCTCACCTGGCAGTGTGACCCTGGCGCCGGTCACCGGTATTGTGCTGTGTGAGCCCCTGAGGGAAAGCCCTTGGGTGTTGTTACCCCGTCGCAAAACGAGGACCCTGAGTGCAATGCGGCATTTACAATCGCTGACCGGAAGATATGATTTGTGTCCCTGGCAGAGCAGCCCCTTATGTCACCACGCCGCCCGATAGTGTAGTCACTGTGACCTTACGGTGACCCTGCGCGGGGGTCACGATATCCCAAAGACGAAACAAGCCCGGTATAATTATCAGGTATATGAAATAGTTATGTAAAGTCAGGACCAGAGAATTGTCGCCTTCCCCCGTCAGGACCAGTTGTTAGAAATTGTCCAGTTTAGTTTGTAGTGGGCGGGCGCACACCCCGATTCTCAGAGGTAGTGTAGACCGTCACCAGCCCAGAAGGGATTACACCAGGGAGCAGGTAGGTTCGGCACCTGTCCAGGCTCAGTAATTACGGCATAGATATTACGCACATTAATCAGCGTATACACTAATTGGGTTATCCGCTAGGAAGTAATATTACACAGGGATGGTTATATTCTAACACTCATTATCAGATACTGTTTGTGCGGGAATCCAGATGGCTTATTGGTTAGTGAAAGAAAAAAAATACTATTGTCATGGAAACAGCCACCAACCGTGTACATTTATATCCACTTTAAGATTAGGGGACGCGCATGTCTGTGTGCGATTCTCAGGGGCGGATCTGTCACCACGTGCTATCAGCCACCACAAAGATCTATGGTGGTTGCTAGGATCCCTCCATAGTACATCTGGGGATATTTGTGGTACCCCCTGATAATGGCCTACAGACTAGGAGTTATATAGTGGGAGGAGCAGGGTCTCCAGCAGCACAGAGTATATCAGGAGATGAGGGATGTGTCAGTGAGGACAGGGCTGCATGTGACGGCCAGTGACATGATGTGAGGAGGCAGCAGGAAGCCACAGACTGAGAGATATATATAGTGTGAGGAGCAGGGTCCCCCAGCAGCACAGAGTATATCAGGAGAAGGGTGATGTGTCAGTGAGGACAGGGCTGCATGTGACAGGGACAGTGACATGATGTGAGGAGGGGAATGGAGGCAGCAGGAATCTATAGGATGAGAGTTATATAGTGGGAGGAGCAGGGTCCCCAGCAGCACAGAGTATATCAGGAGATGAGAGATGTGTCAGTGAGGAGAGAGCTGCATGTGACAGGGGCAGTGACCTGATGTGAGGAGGGGAATGGGGCAGCAGGACGCCACAGACTGAGAGTTATACAGCGGGAGGAGCAGGGTCCCCAGCAGCACAGAGTATGTCAGGAGATGAGTGATGTGTCAGTGAGGACAGGGCTGCATGTGACAGGGCAGTGACATGATGTGAGGAGGGGAATGGAGGCAGAAGGGAGCCACAGACTGAGAGTTATATAGTGGGAGGAGCAGGGTCCCCAGCAGCACAGAGTATATCAGGAGATGGGGGATGTGTCAGTGAGGACAGGGCTGCATGTGACAGGGGCAGTGACATGATGTGAGGAGGGAATGGAGGCAGCAGGAAGCCACAGACTGAGTGTTATATAGTGGGAGGAGCAGGGTCCCCAGCAGCACAGAGTATATCAGGAGATGAGTGATGTGTCAGTGAGGACAGGGCTGCATGTGACAGGGGCAGTGACATGATGTGAGGAGGGGAATGGAGGCAGCAGGAAGCCACAGACTGAGAGTTATATAGTGGGAGGAGCAGCGTTCCCCAGCAGCACAGAGTATATCAGGCTCCTGTCACAATGATGCGGGTAGATTTTCCACTATATAGTATCACATTCATATACCCAACTTTTTTTTTTTTAATTATAGTGGAATATATTGGTGATGTTTTTATTTTCAAGTTATCCTTATCAGATCTGAGGAGTTGAGGTTGCAATATAAAAACATCCCATTGGTGTTGCCGCACCACAAATGTCTGGTACGTGGCTGAATAGCGCAAAGGGCGGTGACTTGAAATAAAACCATTCACCTAAAATTCCATTAAAATAAATCACAGCAGTTGGATTTGGATAAACTCTAACTGTATCGCGCGTATCCAGCGTCACCATAGGATCTATCATAACAAAATAAATACAAAATAGATTCTTATCTTTGGCATTTAAACTATTTTTAGGGCCTTTATGTTAACTTAAACTCTGCTAGATACTTTAATAAATCGTTATTATTACATTGTCGCCAGAAGTTCTGACGATCACATTTTAGAGTCTCCGTAATAAATAAGAAATCCACCAAGCAGTCGGCAGGAATTTAAAGTGCAAAACAAGTGAAAATCAAGTTTACTTTTATATATTTTTACCACAGCTCAACCACAGCCCACAGTTATTCCCAATGGGTCATGTGAGGCTCTGCCTGGGGGAACAGGTGGGGGTAATTACTGATCCAGCTATATAGATTAACTCACCTGTGTGCATGGATAAAGAGATCCACAATACATGGCCTGTTGGTATTAACTGAGGACCCGGCTGCTGTGGGGACTACACATCCCAGGATGACCTAATAGCCGACCATGCTGGGTTATGTAGTTCTAAAGAAATTCCAGCTAAACTCTGACATTTATTTTAAAGCGGCAATAAATTACAAGACGTGGTTTTGCCCGACTAACATTCATGAGGCCGGACTAATTTTCATGAGGTCTGACATATATTCATGAGGCATGATTAATATTCATAAGGCATGATTAATATTTATGAGGCTTGACATATATTCATTAGGTACAAGTTACCAGAGACATGCCCAGTATACGCCCAACGCCGTTGAATGTGATTAGAGCGGCTACGCGGAATCCGACGCCGTCGGTAACAGACACGTCACCTAACCTGGCAGATCAGTTTCCTACGTTAGTAACTTCATGGCGAAACATTTTAATGAGGAAATGTTTCTCTTATATTAAAATCTATTTTGTTGGATCATATTACAAATGCATTATCATAACCGGCATCTCCGTTCATTAGAATGGCAGCACCCGATTGCTCAGTACTTATTGCATTTGCCCGCATGTGGTGGAAAACGACTTTGACAATATAAACTACGAGGCAAATATAAATTGGGCATCAACTTTATAATAAAGAACCAAAGTATTGAAAATAAAAACGTCAGGAATAAAATGGATATAACACTGGTACTCGCAAAACCCATTTTACCACAGCGGGTTACCCACTAAAACTGGGAATGTGAAGCACACGCCATAGCAATACTAAATGTACCAGTGCCAATCATATGTATACGTTTCCTCTACCCACCTCTGTGACGCAGCTATAAGTCAGGCATGTCCAAACTATGGCCCTCCAGCTGTTGTAAAACCACAAGTCCCATCATGCCTTGCCACAGTTTTGCTATTAGGGAATGCTAAAACTATTGCAAGGCATGCTGGGATGTGTAGTTTCACAACAGATGGAGGGCCAAGGTTGGACATGCCTGCTTTAGATTATTTACGGGGAGATGTACTAATTATTGGAGAGATATAAAATACCAGCCAATCAGCTCCTGGCTGTCATTTTTCAAACACAGCCACTAACACGTCAATTAGGTTTTGATTGGCTGGTTCTTTATCTGTCCACAAATAGAGTATATCAAGTAATACAGTGCCACCTAGGGGTGTGTGAGAGTATTCTAAACAAAACTGTATCAAATAATGACATGGCTGAAAGGCAGAGACACTCATTGCAGGGAATAAAGACATCTGGTGTTAAAATCAAAGTCTTTGCAATACATTAGCAATACAACAAAGATGACAAAGGTAATTGTAGCACCAACCTCCCTAATCATGGGAATCAGTCTTATATTTCTCCTTTGCAGCACAGGTTCATTCCCGACACAGGTACGGTAACCCCAAAACATTTCTCAACACTGAACACTGGGGGTAATTTCTCAACAGACTTATGGTGGAAATCGAGCACTTGTGGCCCCTGTTTAGAACACATCTGTGTCTAGCGGTACCCAAGGAAGTGGAAAACAAGGACTTTCTCATGACTTTACCAGCTGCCGATGCTGCTATGTCACAGGGGATAGATTTTGGCTCCTAAATTCAATTACAATTATCCCAATGCTGTTGCTGCAGAGAAGATGATAAATATAAATACTTTATTTTATCCATAAGGCAGTAGGGAAATAAATATACTATATTTTATCCATAAGGCAGTAGGGGAATGAACATGTTATTCAAAGAAATGGTCCTGTTTTATGCCATTACTATGAGAATCTGAATATAAATGTGCTCTGTACCAAAAATCCGATATTAAAATAAATGTCTAGGTGTACACTATGGGAGGGGGGGGGGGGGGGTTGGGTTCTTTTGTTGATTTTAATATCCAACAGTTGGGTGGTAAGACCAACAGGGAAAGGCATTAGAGGGGATTTATCATTGGTCAGATTTAGGCCAATGGCATAATCTCTGTATTCCTACTGGCTGGAAATGCCCTCCCAAAATATAACACTTCTAATAACTCTATATAAATATAAATCTACGCTGAAGCCTTGGTCACCACTCTGTTGTTGAACTACAGGTAGCAACACACCCTCATGTGGCTGGTGTCCTTATTCTCCTTAGGCAACTGGCTAGTGGTCTTACCCTTACTCCCATCCCACCAGAATTTCAGTGAGTCCTAATTATGAGTTAAATGCACCGGTCGCCAGTTCTCCGTTAGGCGGTTTTTATCATTTCTCCGTCTCCGACGCCATGTTCCAGCCATCACTCGGATATATCATCCACATTGAGGTTTCCTGGTCCTACATTAAATTCCATGCAGGAAAGGGATACTCCCACTTCAAGCACACAAATTACATACATTAGAACTTGGGGTTTTTTACATCTGGATATCTGAAGTTGGACCCGATTGGTGCAGAATTCAGGGGCGAAATCTTGAGCTGCCGCACGTGACC
Source organism: Crinia signifera (assembly GCF_055691185.1). NCBI lineage: Eukaryota > Metazoa > Chordata > Amphibia > Anura > Myobatrachidae > Crinia > Crinia signifera. The sequence goes on from NC_139220.1 coordinate 6,721,330, forward strand.
TGGGGGCAGCCCAGTTCTTGGTATTTTCCATGGCAGTGTTGGCAAGAGAAGAATAGGTTGATCCAAAAGAGAATGCGCCGCCTTCCAGATCCGCAGGTCTTGCGTTGCGCCCGAGCTCACTTCTGCGACGTCACCGCCAGCGTGTTGACGTAGGCGTGGGGCCCCATGTCATTTTCCGACACGCAGTGGCTGAACTGTCCCGGGGGCCGGCCTGCATGGTCAGGGCCTGGAGACCTCAGGAGACAGCACAGCTCCAGGACTTCTAACCAGCGGGAGGCCAAGAAGAAGACGTTCTTCAACATGAAGACGGAGGCCGGTTGGTTGGCCGGACCCAACATCAGGAAGCAGCGAACCGCCAAGAGTGGGCCATCTACCAGGGTTCCGGAGAGGAGGCGCAGGAAGAGTCGGCAGCAGCCTGCAGGGGCTCCGGAGTCCAGTTCGGACAACCAGAGGACTGGAGAGGCCAGGGCCACAAAGTAGACAGCCAGTAAGGGGTATCGGATAAACGGGGTATGGGCAGCTTTCCTTCCAGCATGTGTTGCAGTAGAGCATAGCTGTCCAGCAGGTCCAAGCAGGAGGCAAGGAAGCATCCGTGGCCCTTTGGTGTGGCCATCCCCGTGGATCAATGCTGAGCGAGCGCACTAGGGCCCACAGGAGAGGGACCGATAGAGCCACAGTGAGCCGGAACCCGGTGCTGCCCAACGGTACCAAAGACTCAATCTGGTCCACAATGGGGGTGCAGAGTATCAGCGCCACTTTCGGGGTGAACGCTATGGCGTAGATGAGCCAAGCCAGGTGGCTGTAGGCAAACTGTCCCTTCTTGGGCCGCTGGACTTGGCCATAGCCACCGCTGCTGAGGGAGCCCTGGTAAGTGCCCTGGCCCCTGCTGTTCTTCGAGTAGAAGATGCCCCATCCGGCTACCACTACCAGGTCAGTGGCTATCCAGGAGCACCAATACAAGTCTGTGCCAGCGATGAGGTAGAGGTCCAGCAGGGCACCCTGGGCCAGCAGCAGCAACAACGACAGCGCCTTGTAGCAGCCACGCAATGCGCAGCCCGGGCCCCCCCTCAGCAGCCCCCCCTGACCCCCATGTGGAAACTCCCCAGCTGTCATCCCCAGAGTGGAGGAGGTGGAGGAAGAGTCCAAGGAGGGGGGGCAGGAGGGGGCCACGGGGAGCGGGGACAGTGGAGCGGGCAGGATGACGGGAGGGCAGGTCTACAGGTGGCAGGAAAATGGGGACACTACAGGGCGGCAGGGGATGAAATTATCTGTCCCCAAGGAAGATGCACAGGATCTGGGAGGGGGGGGGATACTGAGCAAGATGAGGGGGTGTGACAGTGCCTGGGGAGAGAACTGCAGAAATGGTGGCGTCAAAGCATACAGAGACGCAGCAGCTGGATGGGGTATAGGGGCAGTTGGTATAAGAGGGCTATAGCTGCGGGGGGGGGGGGGGGGGGGGGGGCTGGGGATTATAGGGGCAGGAGGTATAAGAGGGCTATAGCTGCGGGGGGGGGGGGGCTGGGGATTATAGGGGCAGGAGGTATAAGAGGGCTATAGCTGCGGGTAGGGGGGATTATAGGGGCAGGAGGTATAAGAGGGCTATAGCTGCGGGGGGGGGGGGGGCTGGGGATTATAGGGGCAGGAGGTATAAGAGGGCTATAGCTGCGGGGGGGGGGGGGGGTTATAAGGGCAGGAGGTATAACAGAAGGGGGGTTTATGGTTTGCAGGGGCTATTGCCTGGGGTATATGGCAGCACAGTTGCAGGGAGGTATAGGGGGTATGAGGTCAGGGCAGCACCAGCTGGCAGGAGGTAGGAGGCATCACCCGGCACGGGTCCAGCAGCTCAGTCTGTCGGGCACAGGTGGATGCACTGACCTGGGGGTGCAATGCAGGGTGTGGTAGCCGGCGGGGGCTGCACGGTGCCCGGCAGGGAAGATGTGACATCCCGGAGGCTCTAGCAGGCAACCATTAGTCTGGGGTGATGCAGGATCCGGGGTGCAGAGGCAGCAGCCCCCCAATATCTCCGGGATGCTCAGCAGCAGCTGCAGCCGGGAGCCTCGTCTTCTATGCGGCCGGATCATCAGCTGAGAGCGGCCGCCCCCTAGCGGGGAGAGGAGGCGGCGGCAGGGGGAGGAATGCCAGACTGTGCATACGTGTGTGTGTGTGTGTGTACACATGTGGGTGCCATGCAATACATATGTGTGTGTGTCACTGCCCGGCAATACATATATATGTGTGTGATACACGTGGGTGCCATGCAATACATATGTGTGTGTGTGTGTGTGTACCAAGCAATACATATGTGTGTGTGTGTGTGCCAGGGGATACATATATGCATGTGAACATGTGTTTGTGTGTGCCATGGGTTACATATGTGTGTGTGTTTGTGCCAGGGGATACATATACGTGTGTGTGTGTGTACCAGGGGATACATATATGTGTGTGCATGTGTGTATGTGCCAGGGGATACATATATGTGTGTACATGTGTGTGTGTGTGTGTTTGTGTGTACCAGGGGATACATATATGTGTGTGCATGTGTGTATGTGCCAGGGGATACATACATGTGTGTGTGTGTGTGTGTACCAGGGTGTACACACACACTGATATCCAGGCTTCAGCACAGATGGTTTAATCAGAATCCCTCAGATACTAATTAAGTCTGTTGGTGTGCCTTGAGGACCGTGGTTGGGAATGCCTGGTGTATATTATATACACACACAGCTGCTAATATATGCGTAGTGAATGATAGCACGCTAGCTGCCTTGTAGGGCATGCTGAGTTTTGTAGTTCCACAAATGGGGAGCGGGGAAGGGTAGGTGACTGTGTATATATATGTATATAAATGGCCACACAGCAATAGATGCTGCAGAATGAATCACACACATCACACAAACCTCGCCTGGCTGCACAATAACACTCATCCAGACACATCTGGGTCACACAACCTGTCACTGGGATGTATAGATCACTTGTCACATTGGGGGTCTAGGACCCCCCATCCCTCCTAGTAACCTGCACCCTGTATTATAATATCTAGTGGTCTGCCTTACACATCACATACATGTCACATATATGTCATCGTTATAAAGAGGTGAAATCATATTTTTAGTCCGTTGTGTAGAATTTGCTGCAATAAATCATTTGTGCAGCTATAATGCGTTAGTAGCGAGGGACGGATTAGAGCACCTGTGCACCACGTCCTGCATCTTCCTGGTGATTATAAGGAGGTCACGTGTCACAAACATCAACCTGAAATAACGGGATGCAGTTTAAATCTCGGCGGTCGGGATCCCGGCGTTCAAAATCCCGACCCCGGAATCACGAACGCCGAACTTTCTCCCCCCGTGGGTGTCCACGACACCCTCGGAGGGAGAATAAATTAGTGTGCCAAAACTGATGACGATGGAAACGCTACAATGATTGCAATCCACTACTTCTGTGGGAAGGGTAAACAAATCAACACAGGTAATACAAAATGGCGTCTGTCGCGCTTTGTATGGCGGCGCCCCATTTAATAACTCACGTCGGCGGGTCACTTACAAGGCGATGTGAGGCGATGGTCATTATACACTGGTATTCAGGCAATGTATGCTGCATGGGGGTGAGAATTACCATAGACAACTCAGTAGTTGCCGCGCTGCATCAGTCCGTAGTAGGTGGATTTCCCAGGCCGCAAACCAGTAGTTACTCTGGGCTGTAATTGACCCCAACACTTCATCTTTTATGATATCTAACAACATTAATATAAAACACGCGCCATAGGAACCAGCGAGAGCAGCGATACATTCTCTGCACTTACTGGTGGCCCAGCGTCCAACATTACTCGCACACACCGTGTTCTGTAAACTGCTGGCACCCATGATAGGGTGTATTCAATGCTGCGGCAAGCGGCCAGCCAGGGGGTTAAACAGCGAGGATTGCAGAAAACCAGCGATCCTCGCTGTCTAACCCCCGCGCCGGCCGCTCGCTCTATTCAACGTTCTGGGGAAATCCTCGCCGTCACAGGACGGCGAGAATTCCCCAAAACAGCGGCTAATGCAGGAAACTCGCTGTATTTAGCCGCGAGTCTCGTTGGTTCAGGAGCCGCATACGCCAATTCCCTCTCGCTCAAAAAATGGAACGAGGGGGAATTGGCGTATGAGGGGGCTGCGTTGAATACTGTCAGGGTGAGTGGTGACAGCGAGCAGGAAGCTATGCTCGCTGTCACCACTCGCCCACAGCATTGAATACCTGGCGATGTCGCAGGGGGAAGCTGCTATGTTTGCTTTTGCAGGCCGCAGTGCGTTCAGCATTTGATGATGCAGACGAGAAGCGTATGCTGCAGAGATTTATCTCAGCGTCTGTAATCGTACAACTTCCAAATGTAACTAAATAAATAATAATTCCAAATTCTTATTTCTTAATTATTAACCGTAATAAGAGTGTTTTTATTTTCAAAAAAAATCCAGAAGATAAATCTAGTTTCACACAGACCTCTGGAAACGAAGCAAAAGGAGAGAACGGTGCTGTTTCTGGTGCCATCCAATAAGGCTCCAGCTGTCATTTTAAAGCAGATTAAAACAATGAAAACATACTTCTAATTGGATGCAGGAGTTTTCACACATTTTTGTAAGATTTGGGACATGATTGCAGGGTAAATTTGTTCTCAAAGTGGGCAAAATGATACTGCACTGCAGGTGGGGCAGATGTAACAGGTGCAGAGAGAGTTAGATTTGGGTGAGTTATTTTGTTTCTGTGCAGGGTAAATACTGGCGGCTTTATTCTTACACTGCAATATAGATTTCAGGTAGAACACACCTCACCCAAATCTAACTCTCTCTGCACATAAAACTAAGAAAAAACGGATTTTTTTTTACTTAACTAGCGCTGCTTGTTATTTTCATGATGCAGTAATTCCCAATGTTAACATAAAAGGAAAACAAATATGTATATAGTGAAGTACAGTTACATTTATTCACATCACATATAAAACACATAAGGGACAGCAGCAGAAATTAGTAAAAAGGTAGGAACTGAAAAAGTCTCCAGTTCAAAAGAGCTATGTAAAGTCACTTTGCACATGTTGCATCTGCCCCAGCTGCAGTGCAGTTTTGCCCATGTTGAGAACAATTATCCAGCGACCAGGTCTGGATTAGATCCTTGTGCAGCTAATGTGCATTCAGGGATCACTACATAGCGTCTTGTCGTGAGCTATCGCGCATCAAGAGGAATTTGCCGCAGCACCTACCCACCATAGTTGTGAGTGTTCTATAACATTTATGTCACCAGATGCTGGGACAGGACAGGGCAACTGCACATGCAATATAAATGATTCATTTTCTGTGTATTGTGTTATAATAACATTATTCATGTGGAAAGCGCAGGTCTCCTGAGTCTCCATGGGTGGAGAACACATATAAACTCTAAACATATATATTTTTATAAACTATAATAAGTGCAGTGGTCACAAAATATGTTTTCTTTTTTCTTAAATTAAGGGAGTTTCCCCCCCTCCCCAGCACGTTCAGCTACATAAGGTATACAGTATATACTCCTATTAGCTCCGGGAGGATCAGCGTGAATTCACTATCGCCGTTAGTATCATAATAAGGTGCCCAGCAAATCCTGTAACATGTGAACTGGGGGCACGAGTGCGCCTATTGCTTGGCAAGAATTAAGATTAACAATTGAAGTTGTAATTATTGGGAGGCGCGGCTGCTGCGGCGCAGAATTAGTGGCACTTGCAACGCAAAAGTGGCTTTAAGCTTCCGCACTTTTAGAAGCGACCCCTAATAGTTCCTTGTGATTGGACGGGCCTCATTCTCATGGCTCCCACACAACAAGGCAACTCGTACACTGTATAAGGCTAAAGTCCACACTCTGAAACCATAAATAGAAGAGTCCAACTTTAAAAGAAAAGGTCTCTATATTCCTGAGAGATGGTTGGTAATGAATTCCCTCCCTCGTATGGCGTTATGTGGAAGCGCGCGGTGCTCCGCAATGCACCAGGAAACTTATTTACCAACGCCGGGAGCTGTGACATCGTCGGCCATCCAGCCCTCCTTCTCCAGCACCAGGTCCACCGCTTCCCCCACGTCTCGGACCACATGAGATGCCACCACTAAACTGGGGTCAAGTTTGAAGTCTCGGTGCCCGTGGAAGACGGTCTGCGTTACGCTCTCGTGTGGGTCAGTGGGCATCTCGCCCTGGCTGCCGTACACACCTGTGCACACCAGGATGGATTCACAGCTCTGCGGAGAGTCACCCCGTCGGCTCTGCAGACAGCGGTTGTACAGGTTGGCGCCGTAGATATCAGCCATAGGATTGTCCCTAAAATAGAATATGGAGAACAACAGTCATATGTAACATATGTATCAAATAATGAACACAGTTCCCATACTCCCAATAAGCAGAGAGCTAATGAGACTGGATTATACTGGGCAAATCGAGCAAACAATGACCCCGACTGGCACGTGAGGAGGTGGCGATCGCCTTTATCGTTGTTTAACTCAATTGCTGGACAGCGTCATACAATCCGGCGCTACACGCGTGTGCTCGGAGATGTGCAATATCTGCGGCGCGTTGTATTCTTCCGTTTCAGAGTGACAGACTCACCCAACTGCATAGAGCGTCCGGATGGGGCATTCCCAGCCTCGTTCCCTTGCCTGGCGCAGTATCAGGTGCTCGGCAAAGCTGTAGGTTACCGTGCTGGGCTTCCCGATCAGGGCCTCGTACCGCAGCTGCTGACCAGTCAGTTTATGGTACAAAGTCTCCAAACAGACCAGGAACGTGCCGTGACCAAACCTGGTTACACAAACAGAAAAACTAGTAGCAGACTACTTGCAGATGGGAGGAGTTGAGTGGGCTGATGGGAGGGGTTAAGCGGGCTGATGGGAGGGGTTTGGCGGGTTATGGAGCTGAGATTGCTTATGGGAGGGGTTGGGCAGGCTGAAGAGGAGTTGAGTGGGCTGATGGTTAGGATGGCTTATTGGAGGTGTTGGGAGGGGTTGGGCAGGCTGATGGGAGGAGTTGGGTGGGCTGATGGTTAGGATGGCTTATTGGAGGTGTTGGGAGGGCTGATGGGAGGAGTTGGGACAAACTTATGGAAGGAGTTTGGAAGGTTATGGAGTTGGCTGGGCCAGCCAATGGGAAGGGCTGGGCCGGTGGATGGGAGGGCTAGGTCGGTTGAAGAGAGGGATTTACCGGCTGAGGGCATGCAGTATAGGTACACAGAAGTTTGCAGAGTGACAGAGGGCTGATGTATCAAACTGTCAACATAGAAGTGGACAAGTAGAAAGTGATCGGATGATTTTGGCTTCTCCACTCTTTTGAATGATTGATAAATCAAACCCAAGGTTACTAAATGAATAATTGGCTGTAAATGCAGCAATTTCAGAGTGTTCCCTCGCTGTGTACTCCACAAGGGCTGGTACACTCCTGAACAGCGCCCCTAGTGGGAAATGACAAAATAACAGATACAGAAATAATCTAATTTCACTTGCAGAAGTTCATCTGATAAATACTGACCTGGGCATTTTGGCTTCAGCCATCCAGAGGAGATCCATATTACAGGCTATAACTGGTATGTGCGGACTGGGTACCAGAGCCTGCCACTCTACAGGCCGCCCCGCACTCAGCAATACATCCAGGATCAGCTGCAGACTAGTCTCCCAACGCACTGGCTCCCCCAACAGGACAATGGCTGCAATGCAGGCAGAGGGGTTACATAGAAACATAAACATAGAAAAGAAGGGTTATTACAAGTCTTGCTCAATACAAACAGTTTATAATCCACAATGTTATTACATTACTTTAACATATACACTATGTGCTGCTGAGGACCCTGCTCCTCCCATTAAATAACTCAGTCTGTGGCTTCCTGCTGCCTCCATTCCCCTCCTCACATCATGGCACTGCCCCTGTCACATGCTGCCCTGTCCTTATTGACACATTACTCATCTCCTGATATACTCTGTGCTGCTGGGGACCCTGCTCCTCCCACTATATAACTCTGTCTGTGGCTTCCTGCTGCCTCCATTCCCCTCCTCATATCGGGGGAAATTTACTAATGGAAATTTGTAAAAAATAGGTGTATTTGTATCCAGAAATACACTTATTTTTGACATTTACTATCCCGAAAATACGGCCATTCGTATTTGTATTGATAGCACATCAATACGACTACAAATTGCCGTATTTTCGGGATAGTAAATGTCAAAAATAAGTGTATTTCTGGATACAAATACACCTATTTTTTACAAATTTCCTTTAGTAAATTCCCCCCATCATGTCACTGCCCCTGTCACATGCAGCCCTGTCCTCACTGACACATCACTCATCTCCTGATATACTCTGTGCTGCTGGGGCCCCGGCTTCTCCCACTATATAACTCCCAGCCTGTGGCTTCCTGCTGCCTCCATTCCCCTCCTCACATCATGTCACTGCCCCTGTCACATGCAGCCCTGTCCTCACTGACACATCACTCATCTCCTGATATACTCTGTGTTGCTGGGGACCCTGCTCCTCCCATTATATAACTATCTGCTGCCTCCATTTCCCTCCTCACATCAGATCACTGCCCCTGTCACATGCAGCCCTGTCCTCACTGACACATCACTCATCTCCTGATATACTCTGTGCTGCTGGGGACCCTGCTCCTCTCACTATATAACTCTCAGTCTGTGGCTTCCTGCTGCCTCCATTCCCCTCCTCACATCATGTCACTGCCCCTGTCACATGCAGCCCTGTCCTCACTGACACATCCCTCATCTCCTGACATACTCTGTGCTGCTGGGGATCCTGCTCCTCCCACTATATAACTCTCAGTCTGTGGCTTCCTGCTGCCCCCATTCCTCTCCTCACATCATGTCACTGCCCCTGTCACATGCAGCCCTGTCCTCACTGACACATCACTCATCTCCTGATATACTCTGTGCTGCTGGGGACCCTGCTCCTCACACTATATAACTCTGTCTCTGATTGTTATACCTGTGACTCTCTCCCCAGTTCCTGTCATATGACCATTATTACATAGACAGTACACGAGCAGACACGAGGGATCGTGTCTCATACACAGTGAAGACCGGACACAAGTTCTATGGTTCTCACCTTCTATGGCAGGAAAGTGGCAGCTGGTGGAGACCTGGGGAAGACAGAACATACAGGACTGATGGTTGTGCTGAGGATATATACCAGACGTGTCCTGACCAGTGGATAACACCGTCACCCGTGGTATGGGGAACAAGTCCGCGGTAGGGCACCCAGGTCACAATGATGGCTGCTGTCTATTATACATACCGGATTAGTAGGCCTCCGACTCTCATCCACCATATCTAGTAATGGGTACGCCTTCCTCAGAGCCTCAATCGTGACCACGTTCTTGAAGCCCAGGCTGCAGAGTGTCAAGGGCAAACAACACAAAGGCAATACTCCCCAAACCACAGTGACCCGGAGGCCTGCCTGGCTCACTACCATAAGTGAATGTAACCCGGGAGAAGTGGCCGGAATCTCCCCAGCAATACAAAGGATACTCTGAGGAAATCTCCTCCACCAGACCCTGACCGGTCACCAGCACGCACTTGTTGTGGAACTGGTGGAAGAGGCGCAGGGGGCTGTGAGACAGGATGACCTGGTCGGGGGACACCTGCGGAGATACACACATTGCTCCGTGTAAAGCATGACAATGGGCCTGATTCACGTACATTTTGCTAACGGACAAAACCATGCTGCACTGCAGGTGGGGCAGATGTAACAGGTGCAGAGAGAGTTAGATTTGGGGGAGCGATTTCCTGTGCAGGGTAAATAATGACTGCTTTATTTTTACACTGCAATATAGATTTCTGCGTGAAATACACACCACACCCAAGTCTAACTCTCTTTGCACCTGTTACATCTGCCCCACCTGCAGTTCACCATGGTTTTGTCCATTAGTAAAACAAATGTGCTTTGCGAGCAGACCTGAATCACCCACAATAGGCGGATACAAGCTTTGGGGACTGCGTATATAAGAAACCTCAGTGGACGATATCGTTCCTAAGAGGAAACCGAAAGCTTTGGGGGAAGATTACGGAAGTCCGGGTTTACAAAAGGAAAGCGAATGCCCAGTGTCCAATGAGATATGTAGAAAATGTTACATGAATTTGATTGGTTGCTAGGAGCAACTCCTCTACTGGCACTTAATCAATATTTCCCTATGAGACAACTCACCAGGAACCCGAGCAGTTTACTTAGTTCGGCTGCCCTCTCCTGGCGCAGACAATTCCCGGCGTTGGTCACAAACACCACGGGCACTGCCAACTTTCCACTTCGGTCCAGCAGCTTCCCGAAAGCTTCAGCCGCCCCGGGAATGGGGTTCCTGCCCCTTACCAAAACCCCATCTATGTCGAACAATAGTCCAAAGTTCGGAGGTGACTGAAAGACATGAATTCTCACCTTTAACCCTCCTGCCAATGACGGGGTGCCAGGAACATAATGTGCCAGGGACCAGTGTGTCTGTTACATAGTACAAGGTCCCGGGTACAATGTGCGCTATGGATACTTACATGAGGAGGGGGCACAGAGAATCTCCTGCACGCTGGCAGCAGCCCAGGTGGGGAAACGCCTTGTAACCCTGGTAACCTCACCATCCTAGAGAATATCCGATGCCAACCAGCCATGGCGACTGTCCTAACTGGGGAATAAAGCAGCCTTCAGGTCGCCTGGCACTACCAGACGCCACACTGTATTATACCCGGTACTACTCAATGCTAAACTCTACCATACCATATATGAAGCATGGCACTGCCCAGTAACACTCCGCACACTGCCCTGTAGATCCTTTGTGAGACTGTGACTGCCTGTGATACTCAGTCTTGTTTTATTACTGCATTTATCCCCAATTGTATACACTGCGGAGATGTTAATAACACTCTACAGAAATAATGAATTACCCCACACACATCCTGGCACTATAGAACAGTTCTCTGTGTAATACCCTACTCCGAGTGTGGCACTGCCCAACACAGATCTATAGAAAACCCAAGACTGGTATTACACTATACCAGATGTCACTCTACATAAAGCCTGGCATTGTCCAATACCATTAATATACCCTATATACAAGCTGGCACTGCTCAATACCTAGTGTACTATACTGGGCATTTAGCCTGGCACTGCCTAATGCCATATGCAGGACAAATAACCTGGCACTGCCTAATTCCCTGAGTACTACACTGGGCATATAGCCTGGCACTGCTTAATGGCATATATACTACGCCGGGCAGAAAACCTGCCACTGCTTATACCCCGAGTACTATGCTGGGCATATAGCCTGGCACTTCCTAATGCCTACGCTGGGCAGAAAACCTGGCACAGCTTATACCCAGAGTACTACGCTGGGCAGATAGCCTGGCACTGCTTATACCCAGAGTACTACGCTGGGCAGATAGCCTGGCACTGCCTAATGGCATATATACTACGCTGGGCAGAAAACCTGGCACTGCTTATACCCCGAGTACTATGCTGGGCAGATAGCCTGGCAATGCCCAATATCCCAAGTACCATGCAGAGCAGATAGCCTGGCACTGCCCAATACCCTGGTCTTTGCTGGGCAGACAATGCCCAATACCCGATGATGTACTTTACAAAGAAAAGAGCCTGGCACTGCCCAATACCCGATGTACTATGCTGGGCAGACAGACTGGCACAGCTCTATCGCTCCCCCTCTCTGCTAGACTGGCACTGCCATGCACTGGCTCCAGCACTACCAGAGCTCACAGACCCTCCACCTGCTTCCAAGGTCTCACACAGCCAGGAACCACTCGACTTCCCTTCCCAGTCACTCACGCCAATAACAAACTACATCTCCCGGCATGCACCTGTAGCTAATCCACCCTGAAACACACGCTAGGTATGCTGGGATATGTAGTCCAGGCTTAGCCATAATAACTCCTCCTCAGAACTCAATAAAAATGAATATTAACAATCAGCGCTGTACAAATCTCCCATCAGGATTCGCAATAGTGGAAACCGGGACTGTAATTACTCCGGAACCCATAAATCGCCGTATTCTTTCATAGTTTCCTCAAGCCGCGGCGGCCATTTCTCTGGAGACCAACAATTCGATTAAAAGGGCAATGAACGGGCTCCAGAAACATGGCTCCTGTAGAGGAGACAAGAACCTGCAGGGCAAAGGTGCTGTGGTCTATGTGATCGAAACTAAAGGCGACGAGAAAAATCGTCCAGGGGGGGACTTCTGGAGCTCTGGGCTGCTGAGTGAGAGGTCAGTATCTTGTTACATTGCCTCCTCTGTGTGATACATGGAATTATACAGTGGCTGACCAAAATGCTGATTGTCATTTGCCCCCCATACAGTACCAGATTTTCAGTCCAACCAACTAGTTGGATGAATGTTGGTCTAGTCGCAGGCATGTCCAAACTGTGGCCCTCCAGCTGTTGTGGAACTACACATTCCAGTGAGCATTGCCATAGTTTCAGCATTCCCCAATAGCAAAAATGTGGCAAGGCATGGTGGGACTTGTAGTTTCACAACAGCTGGAGGGCCATGGTTTGGACATGCTTGGTCTAGTATTCAATGCAATCTGGGTGGGATCTTACCTGCAATATGCGATCCTAGCAGCTATATAGAGGAACATTGGGGTAGATTTATTAAGCTTGGTGAAGTGATAACTTGTCTGGTTTTTATCACCGGCCAATCAGCTCCTACCTGTCATTTTTCAAACCAAGCCTGTAACTTCACAGTTAGAAGCTGATTGGCCGGTGATAAAAACCAGACAAGTTAACACTTCACAGCTTAATAAATCTGCCCCATTGTATCTGGAAATCACAGTGCTCCTCTTTAGCCTGGCGCTTGGCCCCTCCCCTCCTCTGACAAGGTTTAGCCAACTCCAGCTGAATAACTATCACAGATCAACTGTCTTAACCAGCATTAATCCACAGCACCGCATTCAACAGAAAATCGGCCGGTGTCACGTCTTTCACATCACCCCCCGGCGGGAACATTGCCAACCCAGAAGTGTCCACTAAAGCCTAGGAGACACAGAAAATCTCCCCACACCCACTCCACACAGGGAACGCCGGGGACGCCATCCCTACTCCGTATCACTGGCAGGTCTGTGGATCAAAGGCGTGTATCAGCAGAGACGGTAAGCAGCCACTAGCGCGACACCACGGTCCGGATGTGTTTAACTCATTGATTTATTTAAATGTATCTTATGCAAAACTCAACACTTGCGGCTTCCCGCCCAGAATAGGCGGATATAAATGTGTATATGTGCATGTGTTGTATGTGAGAACTCGCTGCTTGCCAGCTCCGCCTGCAGCCATTCAGCAATGCAAAAGGTAGAATGGTGTATAAATGGCGCCTAGGTGATGTTTTCAAAGAAAATAGGAAATAATAAAGGTTTTTGCGCACAATATACACATGGGGTACAGGAATTTTTATCCAAAGACAAATCAAGCTAAAGTAGATTGTCCTAATTTAATGAACACAAAATCGCCACCATAGTGCAATATATTAACCCCTTACCGCCGCAGCCTGTTTTATCCTTTCTGACAGAGCCCTTTTTTTCAAATCTGACATGTATCACTTAAGTGGGGATAACTTTTTTTTGCTTTTACTTATCCCAGTGATTTTGAGATTGTTTTCTCGTGACACATTGTACTTCAAGTTAGTGGTAAATTGGTCGATACAGTCTGTGTTTTTTTGTGAAAAATACCAAAATTTCGTAAAAAAATTGAAAATTTAGCAATTTTAAAAATGTTAAATTTTCTGCTTGTGAGACAAATAATCATACCACTCAAAATAGTTAATAACTAACATAGACCATATGTCTACTTTATGTTTCCATCATTATTTCAACCTCCTTTTAATTTTTTTGGTCACTAGGAGGCTTAAAATATGAATAGCAAATTCTCAAATTTTCAAGAAAATTTCAAACACTGATTTTTTTAGGGTTCAGTTCTGATGTGACTTTGAGGGACTTGTATGTGAGACACCCCCATAAATGATGCCACTTCAAAAACTGCACCCCTCACAGTATTCAAAACAGCATTTTGGAAGTTTGTTAACCCTTTAGGTGTTTCACAGGAATTAAAACAAAGTGTAGGTGAAATTTCAAAATTTCATTTTTTTTGCAGATTTTCAATTTTAATACATTTTTCTAAGGAACACAGTAGATTTTACTAGAGAAATGTGACTAAAGATTGATTCCCCCAATTCTTTTGTTTTCATAAATATCCTATATGTGGCCCTAGTGTGCACGTTGACCAAACCACAGGCTTCATAATAGAAGGAGCACCTACTTGATTTTGGAGCCTCCTTTTTATGAGATTATTTTTTAGGCACCATGTAGGTTTCTCGGCACAATAAGATGCTAAAAGTTAGGAAACCCCCCACAAGTGACACCATTTTGCAAACTACACCCCTCAAGGAATTCATCTAGGGGTATAGTGTACATTTCAAACCCCCAGGGGTTTCACCAATTTTGGTACAACTGGGCTGTGAAAATGAAAAATTACATTTTTTTACACAAAAATGCAGTTCTGGCTCAAAATTTTTCATTTTCACAAGGAATGAAGGAGACAAAGCACCCCAAAATCTGTGCCGCAATTTCTCCCGAGTACGGCAATGCCTCATATGTGACCAAAAAATACCATTTGGGTGCATAGCAGGACTTAGAAGGGAAGGAGTGATATTTGGATTTTGCAGCACACATTTTGGTGGAATGAATGGTGGGTGCTCTGTCGCATTAGCAAGACTCCCGAAGCACCAATACAGTGGAACCCCCCCACAAGTGACCCCATTTTGCAAACTACACCCCTCAGGGAATTCATCTAGGGGTATAGTGTACATTTCAAACCCCCAGGGGTTTCACCAATTGTGGTACAACTGGGCTGTGAAAATGAAAAATTACATTTTTTACACAAAAATGCAGTTCTGGCTCAAAATTTTTCATTTTCACAAGGAATGAAGGAGACAAAGCACCCCAAAATCTGTGCCGCAATTTCTCCCGAGTACGGCAATGCCTCATATGTGACCAAAAAATACCATTTGGGTGCATGGCAGGACTCAGAAGGGAAGGAGTGATATTTGGATTTTGCAGCACAGATTCTGGTGGAATGAATGGTGGGTGCTATGTCGCATTAGCAAGACCCCCGAAGCACCAATACAGTGGAACCCCCCCACAAGTGACCCCATTTTGCAAACTACACCCCTCAGGGAATTCATCTAGGGGTATAGTGTACATTTCAAACCCCCAGGGGTTTCACCAATTTTGGTACAACTGGGCTGTGAAAATGAAAAATTACATTTTTTTACACAAAAATGCAGTTCTGGCTCAAAGTTTTTCATTTTCACAAGGAATGAAGGAGACAAAGCACCCCAAAATCTGTGCCGCAATTTCTCCCGAGTACGGCAATGCCTCATATGTGACCAAAAAATACCATTTGGGTGCATGGCAGGACTCAGAAGGGAAGGAGTGATATTTGGATTTTGCAGCACACATTCTGGTGGAATGAATGGTGGGTGCTATGTCGCATTAGCAAGACCCCCGAAGCACCAATACAGTGGAACCCCCCACAAGTGACCCCATTTTGCAAACTACACCCCTCAGGGAATTCATCTAGGGGTATAGTGTACATTTCAAACCCCCAGGGGTTTCACCAATTGTGGTACAACTGGGCTGTGAAAATGAAAAATTAAATTTTTTTACACAAAAATGCAGTTCTGGCTCAAAATTTTTCATTTTCACAAGGAATGAAGGAGACAAAGCACCCCAAAATCTGTGCCGCAATTTCTTCCGAGTACGGCAATGCCTTATATGTGACCAAAAAATACCATTTGGGTGCATGGCAGGACTCAGAAGGGAAGGAGTGATATTTGGATTTTGCAGCACACATTCTGGTGGAATGAATGGTGGGTGCTATGTTGCATTAGCAAGACCCCCGAAGCACCAATACAGTGGAACCCCCCCACAAGTGACCCCATTTTGCAAACTACACCCCTCAGGGAATTCATCTAGGGGCATAGTGTACATTTCAAACCCCCAGGGGTTTCACCAATTGTGGTACAACTGGGCTGTGAAAATGAAAAATTAAATTTTTTTACACAAAAATGCAGTTCTGGCTCAAAATTTTTCATTTTCACAAGGAATGAAGGAGACAAAGCACCCCAAAATCTGTGCCGCAATTTCTCCTGAGTACGGCAATGCCTCATATGTGACCAAAAAATACCATTTGGGTGCATGGCAGGACTCAGAAGGGAAGGAGTGATATTTGGATTTTGCAGCACAGATTCTGGTGGAATGAATGGTGGGTGCTATGTCGCATTAGCAAGACCCCCGAAGCACCAATACAGTGGAACCCCCCCACAAGTGACCCCATTTTGCAAACTACACCCCTCAGGGAATTCATCTAGGGGTATAGTGTACATTTCAAACCCCCAGAGGTTTCACCAATTGTGGTACAACTGGGCTGTGAAAATGAAAAATTACATTTTTTTACACAAAAATGCAGTTTTGGCTCAAAATTTTTCATTTTCACAAGGAATGAAGGAGACAAAGCACCCCAAAATCTGTGCCGCAATTTCTCCCGAGTACGGCAATGCCTCATATGTGACCAAAAAATGGCAGGACTCAGAAGGGAAGGAGTGATATTTGGATTTTGCAGCACAGATTCTGATGGAATGAATGGTGGGTGCTATGTCGCATTAGCAAGACCCCCGAAGCACCAATACAGTGGAACCCCCCCACAAGTGACCCCATTTTGCAAACTACACCCCTCAGGGAATTCATCTAGGGGTATAGTGTACATTTCAAACCCCCAGGGGTTTCACCAATTGTGGTACAACTGGGCTGTGAAAATGAAAAATTACATTTTTTTTACACAAAAATGCAGTTCTGGCTCAAAGTTTTTCATTTTCACAAGGAATGAAGGAGACAAAGCACCCCAAAATCTGTGCCGCAATTTCTCCCGAGTACGGCAATGCCTCATATGTGACCAAAAAATACCATTTGGGTGCATGGCAGGACTCAGAAGGGAAGGAGTGATATTTGGATTTTGCAGCACAGATTCTGGTGGAATGAATGGTGGGTGCTATGTCGCATTAGCAAGACCCCCGAAGCACCAATACAGTGGAACCCCCCCACAAGTGACCCCATTTTGCAAACTACACCCCTCAGGGAATTCATCTAGGGGTATAGTGTACATTTCAAACCCCCAGGGGTTTCACCAATTGTGGTACAACTGGGCTGTGAAAATGAAAAATTACATTTTTTTTACACAAAAATGCAGTTCTGGCTCAAAGTTTTTCATTTTCACAAGGAATGAAGGAGACAAAGCACCCCAAAATCTGTGCCGCAATTTCTCCCGAGTACGGCAATGCCTTATATGTGACCAAAAAATACCATTTGGGTGCATGGCAGGACTCAGAAGGTGAGGAGTGATATTTGGATTTTGCAGCACAGATTCTGGTGGAATGAATGGTGGGTGCTATGTCGCATTAGCAAGACCCCCGAAGCACGGTGAAATGATGAACCTAATAATCCATAGATGTGTGGTATATTTTAAAGCACTCCTTCATACATAGGCCGGGTTTGTCGGGGCAAGTTTCACAGTGGAAAATAGTTTGCTTTCGTATTCCCTTTTTATAGCAAACTTTGCACCTTTTTTGTGTCCTGCCCTTTTTTCCAGTGGAGGGGATTTCGTTAGGAAAATGCTGTCCTGATACAATACGGGGGCCAGTACTAGAAGTACTGGGGCCAGTACTAGAAGTACTGGGGCCCTCTGCCTGCTGGTTCCCAAATATTAGGCCCTTTATGACTTCCTCTTGAAAGTGCATAAATGTCCCTGTCTGGCTGGTAGAACGGAATAGTACGTAAGCGTTATACAGTGCCATCTGGATGATATACACGGCCAGCTTCTTATACCATATTTTTGTTTTCCGCAGGGCACTGTACGGCTTCAGTACCTGATCTGAAAGATCCACTCCGCCCATGTACTTATTGTAATCTAGGATACAAATAGGTTTTGAGGTGTGGGTACTGGTACCTCGTACAGGGACGGAGGTGGTACTGTCTCCGTGAATTGTTGTCAGTATAAGGACAGCCCTCTTGTCCTTATATTTGACCAACAACATATTTTCGGTGCATATTGCCCTGCTTTCACCCTTTCTCAGTAATTGGGCAACGTGCGTTTTTGGGAGGCCTCTTTGGTTCTTGCGCACAGTACCGCAAGCTGCTGTACCTCTTGAACCAAGGGCCTTAAACAGGGGGATGCTGGTGTAAAAGTTATCCACATAGAGGTGATAACCCTTATCCAGGAAGGGGTGCACTAAATCCCAGACAATCTTTCCACTAACACCTACGAGGGAGGGGGGGCATTCTGGCGGTTCAATTCTTGTGTCCTTCCCTTCATATACCCTAAACCTGTGGGTGTACCCTGAGGTACTTTCGCACAGCTTATACATTTTTATGCCATACCTTGCCCTCTTATTGGGAAGGTACTGGCGGAATTTAACCCTTCCTTTAAAATGTATAAGTGACTCGTCTACACAAATGAATTTTTGGGGGATGTACATCTCAGCAAATTTGGCGCTGAAATGATCAATGACCGGCCTGACTTTGAATAGCCGGTCAAAGGTGGGATCATCTCTGGGTGGGCACTGTGCATTATCGTTGTAATGCAAAAATTTAAGGATCGTCTCAAAACGAGTCCGGGTCATGGCCATACGATGAAGTGGGGTGCTGTACAGAACATCTGTACTCCAATATTGCCTAATTTCTGGCTTTTTAACTATGCCCATATGTAACACCAGACCCCAAAACGTCATCATCTCTACTGCATCTACAGGGGTCCACCTAGCAAATGATGACGTGGGGTTTTGGGCAATAAACTGCTGGGCATATAAATTACTTTGGTCCACCATTAAATTTATAAAATCATCAGAGAAAAAGACTTTGAAAAAGTCAATTTCTTTGAGGCCTGTAGTATCAAATTGGATTCCTGGGTTGGCCAAAAACTCAGGAACCTGGGGCTCAAAATTGTCTGGTGGTGGGGTCCATACGAGATCAATCATTGGGGGGGGGTCTCAGCTGCTCTACGGGGGCGTCTTTGAGGGGGTCCCTCATCACTAGAGGAGGAAGAGGAGCTTAAGACAAATGCCAATTCATCGCTTACTTCACTGGCTGTGTCAGTGTCAGAGGCAAGAAGGGCATATGCCTCCTCCGCTGAAAACAGTCTTTGGGATGATTGGGACATTTTTATTATTTTTAAGTGTAGTGTTTCAACACGTGTATAGTGTAGGGGGGGGTACAAACTTTATTTTAACACGGGGGGTATGTAGTGTGTATGTAGTGCTTTAACACGTGTAAGTTAAAAGAAAAAAAAAAAAGCTCCTGCGCCAAAAATTGAGCACAGATGTTGGTCAGTAACATCCGTCACTGATCAGCGCTCAGCCGGCACAGGACACCCACAAAAGCACCGTGGGTGTAAAAACAATTTAAAAAAAAACACCACAGCACTCTCCAAAAAAATAAAATAAAAAAAAACTGCTGAGTCAAAGGCAACAGAAATTTGATAAAATAAAAAAAAAAATTAGATCAACCCTGTGCCAAAAATGCTGATCAGTGATGTACATCACTGATCAGCGCTCAGCAGCCACAGGACACCCACAAAAGCACCGTGGGTGTAAAAACTATTTAAAAAAAAAACCCCACAGCACTCTCCAAAAAAAAAAAAAAAAATGCTGAGTCAAAGGCAATAGAAATTTGATAAAAAAAAAAAAAATTAGATCAACCCTGTGCCAAAAATGCTGATCAGTGATGTACGTCACTGATCAGCGCTCAGCGGCCACAGGACACCCACAAAAGCACCGTGGGTGTAAAAACAATTTAAAAAAAAAACCCACAGCACTCTCCAAAAAAAAAAAACTGCTGATCAGTGATGCAACACTGATTAGCAGTGAGGGGCAGCAGGCACACAACTGTGGGTGCAACCTGACAGGGTATATATATAAAAAAAAAAAACCTGCACCCCAAAAAAGGTGCTGATCAGTTAGTTTATACTGATCAGCACAAAAGGGGGGCAGCAGGGGGCAGCAGATACAAAATTATATCACACAATATATATATCTCTGACACAATGACGCTGCAGCAGCAGCACAAGCAGACAGGAAGCAAGAGCAACCAGGAAGCACCAGTAGCTGGCAGCACGGATGCCACCAACGCTGATCAGGTCAGTATAGGGCACATATGGGCACGGAGACCGCTCTGCACGCTGTTCCTGACCGGAATTGCGGCTGCAGGGCTGTCTGCGTTATCTTATTTGAGGTGTAATGGCTGTGATTGGTCCGTCGGTCCGACGGACCAATCACAGCCTTTGGGGGCAGGTGGGGTGACCACCAGTGACACCCTTACACCCGGTGATGATTGGTGCTGTACTTAAACAGCACCAATCACCACCGATCCCTGTGTCACCGGCGAACGTTATTCGCCGGTACACAGAAAACGCTGTAATTGGCTGTTCACATTGAACAGCCAATCACAGCGATCGCCGATGGGCGGGGGCATCGCTGCCCCCCCCTGGGCAATGAGGGAAGATGTCTGCTGTCAGGGACAGCAGACATCGTCCCTCTGTCAGCGCGTCTATAGACACCATGCCATAATGCCCATTACACGTTATGCCATACGCCATAATGCCCATTACACGTTATGCCACACGCCGTTATGCCCATTACACGGTATGCCACACGCCGTAATGCCCATTACATATGCGACTTACCTACATACTCGTTGCCATGGGATCCTTGCCTGGGGGAGGGGGGGGGGGGTTAAATGCATGTTGCCAGGGGGAATTTACATGCTTGGTGCCTAGAGGTAGCTGGACAACTGCCCGATTGTGGTGGCGGGAGCTGCCTGGGGGCGGCCTGTCGGGACACACAGCTCCCGGCTGCCGCGTACACACACTGACATGAGCCGGTGCTGATGCAGAAGTCCACCTCCAGCCAGTTCATACATATATTATATATATTCACACTCACCCTCTTGTAGAAAGAGAAGTTAAAGAACCGGCACTCCAAATTTAAAGATCCAACACAATTTTATTCAAGGCATAAAGAAAAATACACACACAGCCCGACAGCTGTTTCTATCTATCTCTCTCTCATCGGTGCTGCGAGCTGGCACTCCCTGTATAGTAGGCAAGTACCCGGGTGCCTTTACTTGAATGAATAGATGGCCAGTGGACACTTGTTGGTGGAATCCACTGCACCTCACTCTGGGATTTTAAATCAATGCAAATTTATTACGACGTTTCAGGGGTACTAGCCCCGTCCTCAGGTAACTGAACAACACTTTACAACGAATCACCTCCCCTTATACCTGCAGTACTAAATTCATTATTTACATCTTATTCTGTCCATACGGTCCGTCGGCATGTCAACCCGACCGTTCAAAGAGAGAATGGGCCTCCACAGGTCGTCCATAAAGGCAGCTCTGGAGAGCAAGCCCACGGACCAACCTATGGCGTCACATTAAAAAAGCAAAACATGGAATTGCATTTTCCTCTTTAAAAATACATGATTGTGGACCATGTTCCCCCTTTATCGCCTGGTGGAGATCGACAAAAAATATTGTTGAAACTGTAAGCTAATGCAAATCTTTCTGTATGATGTCCCCTTATGTATTAGCTGCATCCTATAGTATTACTATAGATATAACTAAGATGACAACTTAGCCTTGTCCTGTGTATAATGCACCAACTGATTTCAGATATTTTTCATTTCTCCCTCCCGCTGCAGCGATGGCGTCTGCTGATCTGAGACAGGAGCTGGACTGTTCCATCTGCCTGAGCATTTATACAGATCCTGTAACCCTGAGATGTGGCCACAACTTCTGCCGGGTCTGTATTGATCGTGTGCTGGATACACAGGAGGGGGCTGGAGTTTATAGCTGTCCTGACTGCAGAGCAGAGTGTCAGGAGCGGCCTGCACTGCAGAGGAACATAACGCTGTGTAACATAGTGGGGAGGTTAATGTCTACTCGGCCAGATCAGGAGAAGACTGAGATCTGCTGCACTTACTGTGTGGACTCTCTTGTACCTGCTGCTAAGTCCTGTCTGCTGTGTGAGGCTTCTCTGTGTGATAAACACTTGAGAGTACACAGCAAGTCAGCAGAACACGTCTTATGTGACCCCACCACTGCCCTGGGGAACAGGAAATGCTCCGTCCATAAGGAGATCTTTAGGTATTACTGCACTGAGGATGCTGCCTGTATCTGTGTGTCCTGCTGCCTGATTGGGGAACACAGAGGACATCAGATGGAGTCTCTAGATGAGGCCTCTGAGAAGAAGAAGGAGAAGCTGAGAGATGTTCTGCAGAAACTGACCACAAAGAGAGCGGAGACTGAGAAAAGAGTCCAAAGTCTGCAGGAGCGCAGGAGAGAGGATCAGGGAAAAGCAGCGGCTGTAACAGAGACAGTCACTGCCCTGTTTAGAGACATCAGGAGACAGCTGGAAGACCTGGAGAAGAGAGTCCTGAGTGAGATCTCCAGGCAGGAACAGCGCGTTTCACTCCCTGTCTCTGATCTGATCCAGCAGCTGGAAATAAAGAAGGATGAGCTGTCCGGGAAGATGCGTCACATTGAGGAGCTGTGTAACATGTCTGACCCAGTGACTGTCTTACAGGAACCGGACACAGGGGACTTGTGTGATAGCAGAGACAGAAAGAGACGGTATACACAGGTCCATGATGCAGGAGATGTGGATGAGGGTCTCATCTCAGGGGCAGGAGATCTGGATGTGGGACTCATCTCCCGGACATTACACATATTATCTGCTATAATAACAGGGATAAATACAGGGATCTATGTGCAGGAAGCTACAATAATTCTAAAACTAGATGTAACCACAGCTGCTAATGCGATACATATATCCAGTGACGGGAAAACTGCATCATCGTCACCAAATCAGAAATATCCAGAAACACCAGAGAGATTTAAGTGTTGGCAGGTAATGAGCACCAGTGGATTCTCCTCAGGGCGACATTACTGGGAGGTGGATGTCAGTAAGTCAGGTATCTGGAGGGTGGGGATGTGTTATCCCAGTATAGACAGGAAAGGACGCCAGATATACATTGGGGATAATAACAAGTCCTGGTGTCTGCATACAAATGTTTTTAGAGAGTACGTAGTTAGACATGACCAATCAGAGATCCCGGTAGCTAAGCTTATACCCTGTGATAGAGTGAGGATATACCTGGATTATGAGGCAGGACTTTTGTCCTTTTATGCTCTGTGTGACCCCATCAGACACTTACACACCTACACTGCCACCTTCACCGAGCCCCTCCATGCTGCATTATGGCTAATGGGAGGTTGTTTGAC
Organism: Crinia signifera; assembly: GCF_055691185.1. Lineage (NCBI taxonomy): Eukaryota > Metazoa > Chordata > Amphibia > Anura > Myobatrachidae > Crinia > Crinia signifera. Next base: position 6,744,687 of record NC_139220.1, read on the forward strand.
TATATCTGGGTGAGTCAGGAGATGTCCAACAGAAATCTGCCCACAGGCTGGTGACATCACAGTGAGGGGAATCCGATTGGTTGGGCAGCAACAAACTTCTGAGCAACTTCAAGGTCGCTCAGAATGGCCTTCAGAACTAAGACACCAGAGTCTTTCCTCCATTTGAGTCTTCACCCCCACAGGTCTAGTGTCCTAAATAGGGTTGGTTAAGGATAATACTAAATTCCTTTTCCTTTCCTGCCACTGATCTTATCCTGGATATAACATTTGATGCTTGGATAATTCCGATCGTACATTCCTTATGTGACTTTGCATCGAGGGGTATTTTGATATCTTATACTCCGCTTCAGCCGCAATATTTACTCTCTTCCAGAGAATTTTTATAGGTTTCTGAAGCTTCTCCTTTGGCTGATTTAATGTTACGCAATCTCTCCACAGAATTTCAAAATGTTGGTGTTCAGTGTTTCCGACATGTTTTCAGATATCCAAATGTATTTCCCACATAGAAAAATATTAAACACTTCTCAATAGATTATATGTAGCACAGATCCAGATGCACCACACGGTCGGCCACTTCCAATGTTTGTTGGCATAATTAGGATTATGTTGGCTCCACGTTTTTTCATCCTATCCGTAATTTCAATTCTATAGACCTCCGTTTTTAGTCAAGTCTCAACAGTTGTTAATATTTCCATAACCCATAAATAGCTGTTTCCTTAAATCATGGAGATGACTCCGCTAATGATCGTTCGGTAATATGTTATATTCTTATAACCACTAAGCTCCCCACAGCACAATATTGACGTTCATCCTTTTGCCCCAGGTACAGGGTTTATTAAAACGAATGTCCGCTGAAATGACTGTTCCCTTATCCATCCTCTGCCTCCGACCCTCTTATACGCAGGTTTCCCGAGAGTGATTACAGGGCACAAAAGATGCTCTGAGTATGGGATGATCCTTCCCCCTCCTCTTCACCACCAGGTCCTTTGTTCTGACATAGTTGGACCCATTGGTAACAATTTTTGGAATACCATGCTTCGTTCATGCTTAGTTAGGTGTACTACCTCCTAAATTTTGTTTTGGTTCAATCTGTTGAAGGTTTACTACAATGCAGTGTTTATTCTTTGTACATTTCATAATTTGTGTACCTACCCCTCTCCCACCCCCCTTTTTTCTTTCTGTACCCTATCCACATGTTACTTATATTCAATAAAACAGTGATGGTAATTCTTTTTCCTCCGCTTTATTGATCTCCAACTCTGGAAAACAGCCCAGCACCAAACAGGTGAAAATAAATTGTGTGGTGAGTTAGAATATTTATAAATAGGCCAATATAATTACGTACAGGTTAATGAGCGATCCACCCAGTTTCCTGTTGTTGGCCTGTCTTCAGAAGGCAAACTGTAATCGCCAACAGGTTTTGTTTAGCCCAAACTTCATCAGGTTCTCGTTTACTGAGTGCATTATCACGCCTCTCTGTGCTGTGCGTAATCACACCTGTCTTTGCTGTGCTTAGTGCAGATCACTGAGTGCCTTATCACGCCTGTAGTGTACGATCACTGAGTGGGTTATCATGCCTGTCTGTGCTGTGCTTAGTGCAGATCACTGAGTGCGTTCTCACGCCTGTCTGTGCTGTGCTTAGTGCAGATCACTGAGTGCGTTATCACACCTGTACTGTACGATCACTGAGTGGATTATCACGCCTGTCTGTGCTTAGTGCAGATCACTGAGTGCATTATCACGCCTGTAGTGTACGGTCACTGTGTGGGTTATCACGTCTGTCTGTGCTTAGTGCAGATCACTGAGTGCGTTCTCACGCCTGTCTGTGCTGTGCTTAGTGCAGATCACTGAGTGCGTTCTCACGCCTGTAGTGTACGATCACTGAGTGGATTATCACGCCTGTCTGTGCTTAGTGCAGATCACTGAGTGCGTTATCACACCTGTAGTGTACGATCACTGAGTGGATTATCACGCCTGTCTGTGCTTAGTGCAGATCACTGAGTGCGTTATCACACCTGTAGTGTACGATCACTGAGCGGATTATCACGCCTGTCTGTGCTTAGTGCAGATCACTGAGTGCGTTATCACACCTGTAGTGTACGGTCACTGAGTGCTTTATCACACCTGTCTGTGTTGTGTTAGTGCGCAGTCACGCCTGTCTGTGTTGTGTTAGTGCAGGTCACTGAGTGCGTTATCACAGTTGTAGTGTACGGTCACTGAATGCATTATCTTGGCTTTATGTGATGAGTTAGTGTGCGGTCGCTGAATGCATTATAACGCCTGTAAGTGCGGTGTTAGTGCAGGTCACTGAGTGCAGCGTTATCACGCCAATAGTGTACGGTCGCTGAGTGCATTATCATCCCTGTATGTGCTGCTTTCGTGCAGTGACTGAGAGCATTATCACGCCTGTATGTGCTGCGTTAGTGCAGTCACTGAGTGTGTTATCACACCTGTATGTGCTGCTTTAGTGCGTGGTCACTGAGTGTGTTATCGTGGTCACTGAGTGTGTTGTGATAGTGCAGTGTTAGCACAGTTGGGGAAACACCTTGTACCCAACCAGATAACCTCCTCTCCACCAGCCTGGAGAATATCCGATGCCAAGCAGCCATGGCAACTGTCCTAACCTAGGAATAAAGCAGCCTACAGGTTGCCTGGCACTACCAGATGCCAAACTGTGTTATACCTGGTACTATTCAATGCAAATTTGTACCATACCATATATAAACATGGCACTGCGCAGTAGCACGCCGCACACTGCCCTGTAGGTTGCAAATTTGCAAAGCACTGCAGAGATATTAATAACAACACTCTACAGAAATAATGAATTACCCCCCACACATCCTGGCACTATAGAACAGTTCTCTCTGGGTTATCCCCTGCTCGAAGTGTGGCACTGCCCAACACAGATCTATAGAAAACCCAAGACTGGTATTACACTATACAAGATGTCACTCTACATAAAGCCTGGCATTGTCCAATACAATTAATATACCCTATATGCAAGCTGGCACTGCCCAATACCTAGTGTACTGCACTGGGCATATAGCCTGGCACTGCCTCATGCCATATATATGATGCAGGACAGATAACCTGGCACTGCCTAATACCCAGTGTACTCTACTGGGCATATAGCCTGGCATTACCTAAAATGCCATATATATATTACTACGCTGGGCAGAAATCCAGCCAATGCCCAATAACAATACCCGATGTGCTATGCTGGGCAGATAGATAGACTGGCACAGCATAATCACTCCTGCTCTCTGCTAGACTGGCACTGCCAGCTCCAGCACTATTAGAGCTCACAGACCCGGCGTCCATCCGCCCCGGGCGGTTCAAGTTCTCACACAAAACAAACTCTTTTGGCTTCACTCACTCACGCCAACAAACTACAACTCCCAGCATGCACCTGTAGTTAATCTACCCCGAAATACGGGCTCAGCATGCTGGGATGTGTAGTCCAGGTTTCGCCTTAGTAACTCCTCCTCGCCGGTCAATAGAAAACATGTTCAAAATCAGCCGGACTCCATATATCTCCTCATTTTCCTAAAGGTTCTTACATTAACAGCGGCCATTTCTCTGAAGACCAACATTAAAATGCAACGGACGGGCTCCAAAAACATGGCGCCTGCGGAGGAGACAAAAACGTGCAGTGCACTTTGGTCTCTAAAAATTGTTCGAAATTGGCGGCAAAGTATCCGGGTGGTCACTGGTCACTTCCAGACGGCTGCTGGATGCGTGAGAGGTCGGTAAGTGGTTCCATGGTTTCCTCTGCGTGTTACATGGAGTTATACAGTCACTGCCAGAGCCGGGCTGCTGCCTTATCTGAAATTAAAGATACATGTATGTATATACAGCAGGGTTGCCTAACTGACCCTCTCCATGAGGGACACAGTGACACAATGCTCTGTTCCTGCACTTCCCTGGTAATGTATGATTGCCAGCACCTGTGGTGAGCTAGGTCATTGATAAGAAAGGTGTCACCACAGGTGCTGGCAATCATACATTACAAGGGAAGCCCAGGAGCAGAGCATTGTGTCCTCCTGGAGAGGGGCATGCTGGGAGGTATGGATAATGTATGATTGCCAGCACCTGTGGGGAGCTAGGTAACTGATAAGAAAGGTGTCACCACAGGTGCTGGTAATCATACATTACCAGGGAAGCCCAGGTACAGAGCATTGTGTCCTCCTGGAGAGGGGCATGCTGGGAGGTATGGATAATGTATGATTGCCAGCACCTGTGGGGAGCTAGGTAACTGATAAGAAAGGTGTCACCACAGGTGCTGGCAATCATACATTACCAGGGAAGCCCAGGAGCAGAGCATTGTGTCCTCCTGGAGAGGGGCATGCTGGGAGGTATGGATAATGTATGATTGCCAGCACCTGTGGGGAGCTAGGTAACTGATAAGAAAGGTATCACCACAGGTGCTGGCAATCATACATTACCAGGGAAGCCCAGGAACAGAGCATTGTGTCCTCCTGGAGAGGGGCATGCTGGGAGGTATGGATAATAATGTAGGATTGCCAGCACCTGTGGGGAGCTAGGTAACTGATAAGAAAGGTGTCACCACAGGTGCTGGCAATCATACATTACCAGGGAAGCCCAGGAACAGAGTATTGTGTCCTCCTGGAGACTGGCATGCTGGGAGGTATGGATAATGTAGGATTGCCAGCACCTGTGGGGAGCTAGGTAACTGATAAGAAAGGTGTCACCACAGGTGCTGGCAATCCTACATTACCAGGGAAGCCCAGGAACAGAGCATTGTGTCCTCCTGGAGAGGGGCATGCTGGGAGGTATGTATAATGTATGATTGCCAGCACCTGTGGGGAGCTAGGTAACTGATAAGAAAGGTGTCACCACAGGTGCTGGCAATCATACATTATCAGGGAAGGCCAGGAACAGAGCATTGTGTCCTCCTGGAGAGGGGCATGCTGGGAGGTATGGATAATGTAGGATTGCCAGCACCTGTGGGGAGCTAGGTAACTGATAAGAAAGGTGTCACCACAGGTGCTGGTGGCAATCATACATTACCAGGGAAGCCCAGGAGCAGAGCATTGTGTCCTCCTGGAGAGGGGCATGCTGGGAGGTATGGATAATGTAGGATTGCCAGCACCTGTGGGGAGCTAGGTAACTGATAAGAAAGCTGTCACCACAGGTGATGGCAATCATACATTACCAGGGAAGCCCAGGAACAGAGCATTGTGTCCTCCTGGAGAGGGGCATGCTGGGAGGTATGTATAATGTATGATTGCCAGCACCTGTGGGGAGCTAGGTAACTGATAAGAAAGGTGTCACCACAGGTGCTGGCAATCCTACATTACCAGGGAAGCCCAGGAACAGAGCATTGTGTCCTCCTGGAGAGGGGCATGCTGGGAGGTATGGATAATGTAGGATTACCAGCACCTGTGGTGAGCTAGGTCATTGATAAGAAAGGTGTCGGCACAGGTGATGGCAATCATACATTACCAGGGAAGCCCAGGAGCAGAGCATGTTCTCCCTCATGGAGAGGGTCAGGTAGGCAACCCTGATATTCAGTGGTGTTTCTATACTGGGTGCAGTACGCAAGGGTCCAGGAGGCCTGCACACAGTTTTTTCAGCACTTACCTCCCCGGGGGTCGCATCCCATGCAGCTGTGCTATACTGCATAGGACACAGACTGGCATTTTGCACAAGTGCAATAAGAACAACACTGGGAAAAGGTTGTGCCATTTTCCTGGAGCCCTACACAATAGTCCGTTTGCTCCTAGTGCTCACAGTCAGTCTTCTGTCTGCATGACTGAGAGGAGGGCCCCTCCCCTCTCCAATACGACCGTGTGTATATATTATGAATGATGCAGCACTCCCTTATCTTTTTGGTAGTGCTCCTGGTGCCCCCCGGTGACATAAAGACACTGTAGGTAGTAGCTGGACGAAGCGGCACTCTGTAGTGTTGTTGCAGTAGAACAGTGGTGGCCAACCTGTGGCTCTTGAGCCTCATGCGGCTCTTTCTCTTGTAAAGTGCGGCTCCTGCTGCCCACCGTCTGTCCCAGTCCCCCCTGCTGCCGGTTCCCTGAATCCCTTCTCCTTCTGAGGGGAGGAGAGCGCGCATCACGCATCTCTCCTACCCCTTACTATGCATCCTTGTGACTGGGCCGTCCCCCAATCAGAGCTCGTGGGCCAGCAGCAAATCAGGAGCTGGCCAGTGAGCTTTGATTGGTGGGCGGCCCAGTCACAGGGAAGTGAGGGGGAAGGAGACGCGCGGTGTGCTGTGCTCTCCTCCCATCGGTGACATGACAGGAGGACTGCAGGGGGACACCAGACTGTCCTCTCCCCGCCTGGCAGCAGCAGCAACAATGGTGAGTGCTGCTGCTGGGAAATTTGCACTGTGGGGGCATAGCAGTTTGTGGCACTGTGGGGGCATAGCAGTTTGTGGCACTGTGGGGGCATAGCAGTTTGTGGCACTGTGGGGGCATAGCAGTTTGTGGCACTGTGGGGGCATAGCAGTTTGTGGCACTGTGGGGGCATAGCAGCTTTTTGGCACTGTGGGGGCATACCCGGCACTGTGGGGGGCATATGTGTATCTGGCACTATTGGGGGCATATGTATATATGGCACTGCACTATTGGAGGCATATTTGTATCACACCCACCCAAGGGGTCAAAATAGACTACCCCTGCAGTAGAACAACTTTATTCAAAGTGTCATGGCTTCTACTGCAACAAGTCTTTAGAGTGCCGCTTCATCCAGCTTATATCCCCAGCACTCTGTTGCCCCTGGTGCCCTCCAAATATGGTACTGTTACCACTGCATATACTTGTTGCTGGTGGCACTCGGGACCCAAGAGACAGTTTAACTTAGGTGAACTAAATGTTTCACCTAAGTTAAACTGTCTCTTTGGTCCCTGACTGCTGCCAGCAACAAGGAGGATATGCAGGGGTAACAGTACCATAGCTGGAAGGCACCCAGGCAAGACACCCCTACCTGGGGCAACAGAGTGCTGGGGACAAGACACAATAAATGTGTTGATATATCGCCGGTAAACACTGGACAATGGTACAGCTATATAGATATATCAACTTGAATGGGCAATATATTGGGCAGCGTGTATGCAGCATTACAAGCAGAGAGTCTAACTCAGGGCTGTATGCCACGCTGATATTTGCGTTGATCAGCGATTATTTTCCCCTGCTTTTGCGCAAACACTTCCGAAGACCTACGGTGCACGCGTTACACAGTGCGTATTCTGCTGCAACTGGGACAGAAGGCATCAGGAATGTGGTGGGACAGTGAGTTCCTGCGAAGTAGCTTGTAGTAGGGATGAGATATCAAGAAAACATCAGTTAAATTGTATGTTTTTTAACATTGGTTACAAAACATTGTTTTTCAATAAACCGGCTACCTAAGCATATAATACACTAATATACTTCTGAAATGATATACAAGGTGTGTCTATCAAATTCCAGGACTGGGGCTAATACGACGGAATGAATAATAAAAAACAAACATACGTTTAATAGTCCTCAAAATAATCACCTCCGGCACTCACGCACTTTTGTGCACGGCGGTACAAATTATGGAAACACGCTTCGTAGTCCTCTGAAGATATGCTTCGAAGTTGAGCGGTTACGTTTTTCTTTCTGTCCTCTACGTCCTGAAATCCATGCCCTTTCAGAGCAGTCTTAAGTTTTCGGAACAAGTAAAAGTCAGGTGACAAATCAGGAGAATATGGAGGAGGATTAACCTCTACGATGTCATGTTTTGCCAAAAAGCACTTCACATTGAGAGCACAGTGGGGCCTCGCGTTGTCGTGCAGTAGTAGCCAGCTGCCTTTTATCCATATGCAATTTTCAGTAACTCGTAGGTTTCACTCTGTGTTTTCCCAATTTTGAAACAAAACTTGATATTCACTCTATGCTCCATCACCGATCGTGACAATCGCTCTAATGAACCACCTGCGTTTACCTACTCCAAACCGGGAATTTGTTCCACCTTCCTGCCTCACTGGTTACGCTATCACATACGCATGATGATGTGTTCCTGCACATTTTCATTCATTAACTACACGTACAGTCCTGGAATTTAATACACACCTTGTATAATCTTTCTATTAAAGGGCCCTACACACTGATTGATTTTGCCCAGCATGTATGGACAGCGATGATCGCTGGGTTGAAAATCGCTCAGTGCATAAGTTTTAATGGGCAGACTAGATGGTTCTTATCTGCCATCAAATTCTATCTCAAATTCTATGTTTTCTTTCCAGTGATTTTCACCACTGTGAATATTCCATAGCAGGCCACTATGGAATGCCATTCACTCTGCTGGCAAAACCAGCAGGCTAATAGCAGATGCCGTCGGTGATGTGGGGAGCGCGCATTAGCACTCATCGCCCGGCCCTACACACTGGGCAGCTTTTCAGCTGAATCTTGTTGGTTTACAGACACATTGGATATATGATGCATGTAAATTTGTTACTGAAGGGAAAAAAAACATGAAGCATTAACTAGCAAACATCTCCCTGCGGCTCCCACACTGCTATTTTTTTTATATTTTTAACTTCATTTATAACAGCAAAAGGCTAATAACTTAAGCTAAACATATATTATAAAGAGGAAAAAAAAGTATTGAAAGCTGCACACGGTGACACACAAAAGAAAAAAATTTGAAAAAATGTCGGAAGAAACATTGGATCCTTAACATTGTAGGATTACATTTTTAAACATTTTAACCAAATATCCGATGTTACAGATGAAACCTCAAATGATTCCCATCCCTAGCTTGTAGTGCAGTCAAATTGGGATGTTCAAAAAAAGGTATAGAAAAGTCCCAAGGCGCAGTCACGGAGTCCCTGCTGCCACAATATTGATGGAGATTCACTGCAGTTTTTTCTCCTTTGGTCAATTTTGGAAAGAAATAATATTGAAGGCGCTTGACTCCGATGATAATGGATTCAATGGGGGAAAAAATATACAGAACAAATTGTCAGTGGATTCTTGTTCAGAACCGTAATTTTGTCAATCCGTAAGACAAGTGATAAAGATGCGTACTTTTTACTCACAATTGGAGTGGTATGTGTACTCCTATCTGGGTTTCTTTATTACAGGACATATGATTGGAGTTTGTCCCTGTCAAGGTGTCCCTCGTTGTGAGTATCATGCAAATTCAATGGAAAAAAGAAGAACCGTGAGTGAATGGTCGCTATTACAAATCGGATGGAGGATAGCGGGAACCAATATTGCGTACCCGACTTACTCAGAAACATATATTCACGTGTGCATAAAGGTTTCTTTTATATGGGATCACCAAAGTTTGTGAGGATCTGCCAATAATATGTATGCGTACCGTACTTACGGTGCATAACACGGTGGTACTCCTATCTGGGTTTCTTTTTAAAACGATCCCCTCTATGTATTCTTAGCAGCAGGCTTTTGATCTCAAGCAGTGCATGCAAACAAAGGATGGAGACCGTCTTAATGTAGAATAGTGCTTTTATTGCTAAAAAGCCAATTTGAGCACAGTTGAAAAGAATAAAATAAAATACCTGAAAGATGTCCTTATGGCAATAAGGACATAAAGAATGATGGGGCTCAGTCACTCTGCTTTCCAACGCGTTTCGACAGACTCAGCTGTCTTTTTCAAGGCTACAGAGTGACTGACGCTGTGCCTGGTTTTATACTGTACTAGGTGAATAGCTTGATGACGCACTTCCGGTATGGACATAGTGCGTGAATTTAGTAATTCAACATAAGTTATGCTTAGCTTTTTAGGTTGATTAGCGTAGCGCTAATACAAGGAATCCACCAAGTTTATTTGTGGTCCCTTTAGCAGAGCGCTAAGAGCTGAGTCTGTCGAAACGCGTTGGCAAGCAGAGTGACTGAGCCCCATCATTCTTTATGTCCTTATTGCCATAAGGACATCTTTCAGGTATTTTATTTTATTCTTTTCAACTGTGCTCAAATTGGCTTTTTAGCAATAAAAGCACTATTCTACATTAAGACGGTCTCCATCCTTTGTTTGCATGCACTGCTTGAGATCAAAAGCCTGCTGCTAAGAATACATAGAGGGGATCGTTTTAAAAAGAAACCCAGATAGGAGTACCACCGTGTTATGCACCGTAAGTACGGTACGCATACATATTATTGGCAGATCCTCACAAACTTTGGTGATCCCATATAAAAGAAACCTTTATGCACACGTGAATATATGTTTCTGAGTAAGTCGGGTACGCAATATTGGTTCCCGCTATCCTCCATCCGATTTGTAATAGCGACCATTCACTCACGGTTCTTCTTTTTTCCATTGAATTTGCATGATACTCACAACGAGGGACACCTTGACAGGGACAAACTCCAATCATATGTCCTGTCATAAAGAAACCCAGATAGGAGTACACATACCACTCCAATTGTGAGTAAAAAGTACGCATCTTTATCACTTGTCTTACGGATTGACAAAATTACGGTTCTGAACAAGAATCCACTGACAATTTGTTCTGTATATTTTTTCCCCCATTGAATCCATTATCATCGGAGTCAAGCGCCTTCAATATTATTTCTTTCCAAAATTGGGATGTTCAGTGAGTGTGTTATTGTAGTGTCTGGGATGTGTCCAATCTATTGGTAATACAGCGTGTACGAACGCTGAGATTTGGCGTCTCAACGTCGTTGACTGCACGGATCTATACCGGACTCCTTAGCAGCTTTTGCAAAATGTCATAGTGGAGTGAGCGCCAATAGCTGCTTCTTTGTGCGGCTTTGCATACATTTGTGTAACAGAAGCAGAGGGCAATCTGCGCCCCTAGGAGGCAATTTAATTACTCTAGGTGCGAATTCTGTTGTTGAACTCAATTTTACATCAAACATACTTCACGGATTTTCATTTAATCCCATAGAGGGCTTCACAAGATTCTGTAAATGGCTAATATATGCCGACTTAACCTAGTTGACTCCATAGTGTTTTATAAAACAATGCACCTCTTTCTGCATGATGTCCCTTTATGTATTAACTGCGTCCTAGAGATTTACTGAGTCTATGAATATAACCAAGATAACAACTTAACCTTGTCCTGTGAGGTACATATATAATGCACCAACTGATTTCAGACATTTTCATTTCTCCCTCCTGCTGCAGCGATGGCGTCTGCTGAACTGAGACAGGAGCTGGACTGTTCCATCTGCCTGAGCATTTATACAGATCCTGTAACCCTGAGATGTGGCCACAACTTCTGCCGGCCCTGTATTATTCGTGTGCTGGATACACAGGAGGGGGCTGGAGTTTATACCTGTCCTCAGTGCAGAGCAGTGTGTCGGGAGCGTCCTGCACTGATACGGAGCATAACGCTGTGTAACATAGTGGGGAGGTTCCTGTCTGCTCGGCCAGATCAGGAGGAGACCGGGATCTGCTGCACTTACTGTGTGGACTCTCCTGTACCCGCTGCTAAGTCCTGTCTGCATTGTGAGGCTTCTCTGTGTGATAAACACCTGAGAGTACACAGCAAGTCAGCAGAACACGTCTTATGTGACCCCACCACTGCCCTGGGGAACAGGAAATGCTCCGTCCATAAGAAGGTCCTGGAGTATTACTGCACTGAGGATGCTGCCTGTATCTGTGTGTCCTGCTGCCTGATTGGGGAGCACCGAGGACATCAGATGGAATCTCTGGATGAGGCCTCAGAGAAGAAGAAGGAGAAACTGAGGAATGTTCTGCAGAAACTGACCACAAAGAGAGCGGAGACTGAGAACAGAGTCCAGAGACTGCAGGAGCGCAGGAGAGAGGATCAGGGAAAAGCAGCGGGTGTAACAGAGACAGTCACTGCCCTGTTTAGAGACATCAGGAGACAGCTTTTAGACCTGGAGAAGAGAGTCCTGAGTGAGATCTCCAGGCAGGAACAGCGCGTTTCACTCTCAGTCTCTGATCTGATCCAGCAGCTGGAAATTAAGAAGGACGAGCTGTCCGGGAAGATCCATCACATTGAGGAACTGTGTAACCTGTCTGATCCAGTGACTATCATACAGGAACCAGACACAGGGGACTTGTGTGATAGTAGAGACAGAAAGAGACGCTATACACAGGTCCATGATGAAGGAGATCTGGATGTGGGTCTTATCTCAGGGACATTACACACGTTATCTGATATAATAACCGGTATAAATAAAGGGATCTATGTGCCGGAAGCTACAAATGTATTACAGGATGTAACCACAGCTGGTAATACAGAGTCTGATATACTAACAGGTATAAATACACTGTTCTATGTGCAGGAAGCTACAGAAATTATAATACTGGATGCAACCACAGCTGCTAATAATATACATATATCCCGTGACGGGAAAACTGCATCATGGTCACCAAAGCAGAAATATCCAGTAACACCAGAGAGATTTCAGTGTCGGCAGGTAATAAGCACCAGGGGATTCTCCTTTGGGGCACATTACTGGGAGGTGGATGTCAGTAAATCAGGGCTCTGGAGGGTGGGGATGTGTTATCCCAGTATAGTCAGGAATGGACACCATTCATACATTGGATATAATAACAAGTCTTGGTGCCTTTGTAGAGGGTATGGTAATCGGTACTCAGTATTACATGACAGGACAGAGATCCGGGTAGCTGACAATATCCCCTGTGCCAGAGTGAGGATATACCTGGATTATGAAGCAGGACTTTTGTCCTTTTATTCTCTGTGTGACCCCATCAGACACTTACACACCTACACTGCTAACTTCACCGAGCCCCTCCATGCTGCATTATGGGTAATTGGAGGTTGTCTAACTATATCTGGGTGAGTCTGGAGATTTCCATCAGAAATCTGCCCACAGGCTGGTGACATCACAGTGAGGGGACTCTGGTGTGGCAGCATCAAACCTCTGAACAGCTTCATGGTCGCTCAGAATGGCCTTCAGAACTAAGACACCAGAGTCTTTCCAACCACGTGCGGGATCGCAGTTGCAGGTATTTTATTACATTATACTCTATTTCAGATGCAATATTTACTCTCTTCCAGAGAATTTTATACGTTTCTGTAGCATTCTTCCCACAGAATTTCGATATAACCTTGATATGTTCACAATATGCTTAATAAAGCAAATCACAGAGGGGGTATAACCTCCCTCACAGCCACTTCAGTTCTCCTTGGTGCAGGGAGAAGGCATATCCGCAATCCCACCCGCAGACAGATTGCCAATTCATATTCGGTGGACTTACCACTATTCACACCAGCATTGGGCAGACCACACGGACCCAAGTGGACGATGCATATACCCTATTAAGGGTGGTAGCTATCTCTGTATCCATATTCTCTTTATTATACAGGGGTATTATAGGAACGGACCCTCCGGCACATCAAATTATCTTTGTGGGTGTCGTTGTTATTTTTTATATATATATATATATATATATATATTGTATTTTTATTAACTTTTTATTATGTTTTATTAAGTTTTGTGTAGATCCATTCTCTAATTTTTTTATCTTCAACTTGGTCTGCGCTGCTGTTCCTCCTTTTTCTTTTCTGCCAGGGATAACCTGCTCGTTGCCAATGGGTTACATGCTCTGCCAGGGGTTAACCTGCTCGTTGCTAAGGGGTAAATGGTAGCCTCTTCCTGCACGCCAGACCGAGCGGTCATCATTCCCCTGTATAAGAGCAGGTCGTTGCTGCTATTTTTTTAAATCTCGCGCCAGATCGTGACCCATTCAGAGCTCAGTCCGACAGACTATAAGAAGCCAAGATACCACTGCCGATCCTGATTGGCTCCCAAACCGCAAACTCCAATTGGCTCTTAATATTTCCATAACCCCACACCCATAATTAGCTGTTTCCTGTATATCATGGAGATCTCTCCGCTAATGATCGATAAATAATGGGTCATATTTTTATAATCGCTAAGCTCCTTATATCTCATCATGTTCATTCATCCTTTATACTAGGTACAGAGGTTATCGCAACCAATGTTCAGTTTCATTATGTATTTGAAATGTCTGGACCCCCTTATACGACCCTTCGACTCCCTTTTATTCGTTTCCCTGGAGTGAGTCTTGCACATAAGGTGCCCGTTCTTTTCTCCGCCGACTTAGTGAGGGGTTCGATCTCCCTAGATTTTATTTTGACAGTTGAAGTTTTCCTACAATGAAGTGTTATTCTTTGTATATTTCATAATTATGTACCTATCCCGTCCCCATGTTACTTATATTCAATAAAAATGTAATGGTCATTTTTTGATCCGCTTTAATGACCTCCAAATCTGGAAAACAGCCCAGCACCAAACAGACTGAATTTTTATAAATAAGCCTATGCAATTATATACAGTAGAAGTATTTGATAATCGGTGAACAAATAGGACCTCCAAGCCATTTCATTTAGACCAAACTTCCTATTTATGCGTAGTCATTGAGTGTGTTATCATGCCTGTCTGTGTTGTGCACTGTCTTACACCACTACATCTTTGGACGCAGCCCTTGGATCGTAGATGCGGCAGAAGGTGTCCTCTTCCTACAGCCACCTGCCACAACATTTGCATTGTGCTTCACGCCCATCACGCCCATGTGGTAACATGCTAATACAATATCTTCTAGGATAAGATCCAGGCACACAAGCCGCACACCGTTATCTTCGCACAGACCTATCCAAGCACACTCACTTACACGTAGTGTTTATTGGAACCACACAGTGCAAACCACGTTCCATACAAGTAAACGCAACACTAAGAGAAAGGAAAAAATGCCTTTAATAAGGTCTATCCTAACATAATTATAATACACAATTTATCTTAATATATGTATAAACTCCTATAAATAAAGTCTGTCTAATCAGTGATCGCTGTCATGTCACTTATTGCTGGGAAACTGCAGTATTACGAGAAACACTGCACCCCAAGGTATAGGTCAGTGGTTCTCAAGCTCGTTGCTCAAGGAACCCCAACAGTGCATGTTTTCCAGTTCACCTGGCAGGTGCACAGATGCATTCATTATTCACTGATACATTTTAAAAGATCCACAGGTGGAGCTAATTATTTAACCTGTGATTCTGGGTGGAGACCTGGAAAATGTGCGCTGTTTGGAGTCCTTGAGGACTGAGGTTGAGAACTACTGGCATAGGATATCAGAAGACGCCTCGGGCTTGTGTGATGACTGTAAGCAGCTCCCCTGTGACTACTTATAGTCCCGGTATCCCCATCTCGTGTCATGTGCTACACAACTAGACCTGTGCTATTACTGCTCATTCTCTACACAGACCTCTGTTATGTTATTACATAGAAATAGATTTGTAACACTTTTTTTTTTTTGTCTCTGCCTCAGGATAAATTTTAATAAAAACTTCTCTACACTATTTGGTATATATCGGGGGATGGAATAGGCTGTATATGTCAAACCATTACAGGATCCTATAGACACTCATGCCGTCCATGTGGATGCATAGTTCTGTGTCATGGGCGCATTGGGACATCAAAGAAGATGCAGGTGAGCAGCGCAATTATGCGCATATAGTCATGTGGAGGCCTCTACATGCGTCCAGCGCAAAACTGCAAACACGCTTCAATTAAATGAAAAAAAAAACAACACTTTGGTTTCTTATTTAGAAATGTTTGTAAGCTCATCGTCCGCAGGCCAAACAGACATTTCGGGTAAGTGCTGCAAATAGAAGAAATGTCAATTATGTGCTGTGAGCTGGAGGCTCTCACAACAGTCCCCGCGCCTTCCTCCCCTGCACAATCTTCCTGGTGCTCACACCTTCCTCCCCTGTGCTATCTTCCCAGCACTCGCACCTTCCTTCCCTGCGCCATCCTCCCGACACTCGCACCTTCCATCCTTGCATTATTCTCCCGACACTCGTACCTTCCATCCTTGCGTTATTCTCCCGGCACCCGATAAAGGCCCTCAGCACTCGCACCAGCTTCACAGCACCTGCACCAACAGCAGGCCCCCACAACAGCAGTACTTGCACCAGCTCTCGCATCAAGCACTGCACCTTCCTTCTAGACCCTCATACTGGAACCTCAGCACTCGCATAAGTCTCCCAAGTGATGCACCAGGATCCCAGCACTCGCACCATGCTACAGGCCCTCCACACTCACACCTGCAAGATCTTCCTAGCCCCACAGCGCCTGTACCATCCTCCCGGCACTTGCACCAGTAATTGTACCCGTTCCAGCTTTCCAACACCCTCACCAGTTACTGCACCAGTACTCACAAGAGCAAACCCAGCATTCGCACCAGTTGGCCCAGTATCTGAACCAGTACTCATAAGAGAGACCCAAGCACTTGCACCAGCCTTCCAGGACCTGCACCATCACTGCAGATTCTGCACCAGCACCCACACCAGGAGCCATTTGGATAATGCACTTGCACTGTATGGAAATATGTATCTTAAGGGAAAAACAATAGATGGACGTCGAACTCTAAGGACCCCAAAAGGTGCTATTTTGTTACCATATAAACTCAATACTATATACAGATGTATTCATCAGTGACCTGTCCCGTGTCTGTCATGCACACGACCCAGTTTAGTGAGAGAGACCGAGCCATCGAGGAGAACCCTGCAGCATGGGCCCAGCACAGAGTCACATCCGTCTTACCAGTGCTAATATGTGTCCCAAGCTGGCATGACTATCATATGGAGAGGGGCGAGCAAGATAGATTTACCAGTATAATACCGCAGACTGGGCCTGATTCTCATTTGGAAGTGAAGCCCCAAAAAATAAAAGTTAAAAGGCTAATAACTGTGTACCTGGGTAAACCTTGCTGCACTGCAGGTGGGGCAGATGTAACGTGCAGAGAAAGTTACATTTGGGTGAGGTGAAATCTAAACTGCAGTGCACAAATAAAGCAGACCATATTTACCCTGCGCAGAAAAAAAAAAAGCTATCTGCACGTGTTACATCTGCCCCATCTGTAGTGCAGCATGGTTTTGCCCATTAGAGAGAGATTTTGCTTCCTAACTGAATAGTATAGAAAATATAGAATAGATTTGTCATACAGATCACCCAGCATTATGCTTCTTGCTGTTATTTGGCAGTATTCATTAATAATATCCAGTAAACTGAGGTAGTTCCTTAATTATTATTGCCATGATTTTAAGTCTATTAATTAAACCTTCAGACATTGGTCCATTACTGAGATCATATAATAAAGTGAAAAATGGTGAATGAAATTGCAATATTTATATTCCACACCCAGGTACACAATGGCTTTCCCAATCTCTAGTGCCCCCCCCCTCCCCCCCCCCCCCCCTCTTACTGCTTTCATGGCCTCTATGTTTCTCCTGGCATCCGGTCTTCATTCGCTCTACTCATTCTCGCTTCCCCATTCACTCACATTCACTCTCTGCGACTCTTATTCACTATTGTGCGTAAAGTTTTTTTCCCCCTCCTAGAAATTAACTTTCCACACTCCAGAAGATTCACATGATGCCGATTAACGGGTTTTGTGTCAAATGTGCGTCCTCATCCTCTATTCTTTCTCCACCCAAGTACCCTTGGCCAAATCTTCAATGAATTTGTCCCATTTCTTCTGCCAAATATCCGTGACTCTCTCCTTCCCCTCAGGAGTCAAAGAACTGTAACTGAACGGAGGAAACATGATATAGTCATACAATATGTAAAACAGAATACATGATATTGTCATACAAAATGTAATACAAGGTAATAGCGTATACCAGCTGTGCAAAAGCACTATGGGAATATAGGGATTAATGATTTTTGTCATATAACAGTAATGACAATAAGAGTAACCCAAGAAACTTGAGGATCTGGATAGGTTGACCATACATTCTGCACAAATCAGAGAGGCTAAGCAATCGCTCAGTCACCGCGGGGCTGTGTAACATGATGGAAGTTGTAGTCAGTAAATACTGGAGGACATGCAAAAAAAATCTGTAGGTTGAAATTAACTTAGTTTTCTAATAGTTAAACAGAATAGTAAAGTATGTGCAATAACTAATTGGGCTATGAACATTAAGCCAGCCTTCAGGTTTGTGTCACTTACTTGATTGAATTCATTGCCAGTTGTTTCAGAGTCTTCAGATCTGCTTTCAAGCCACCAATTCCCATGAACACCTCATAGAAATCATAAGACACCCCTTGGGCACCAAAAATAGATGGATCATCAGAGCTGACTACTAGAGGGTGACCATCAGCCAAAAGTGCAGCTGCAGGATGATTGCGAAGGTCCGACACCAATAGGAGAACCTGAGGGAGAGACAGAGAAGACAATTAGGGCAGAAAAAGGCTACACATGAGCACATAAATGCTCTGGGGCTACTTTGTCGCACCCATCGTGGTACCACATCTTTTTGTCACCTGGTTGGACACCGGACATATCTCTAGAGGGACATTCATTTTCAAGGACATCTCCCTAGCCACTGGGTGCTTGAGGAGGGCGTATCCATGGCCAATTCTGGAGGTGTTAAGCAGTAAAGCATCCAGGACATTTTCATCCACAGCCATGCCTTGCCAGCCTGAATAAATTCACAAAACAAACCTATAAAAATCAAGCATAACTAAACAGTTCTGATAAACCTCACTAAACATTATAAAAAGCAATAAATCCTAGACAGTGTTGCTGAATATCCGTTAAACAAGTGTGATTGCTGATGCCTGAAATTTAAGAAGGTTTGTGCTCCATGAGAATTTGTAGCTATTTGGTGCTTCATCAGGAAGACCTGTCATTTAAAGCTTGTTAAAATATTTGTTTAACCCGATTTTTTACATTTCTTTAATTGTGCTAAAACACTACTTATTGTGAGAACAATAGGTGTCTGATTTCACAAACCGTTACTGGCTGGTTACAGTTCGGAGCCATCATACAGTATATTTAGATTTCAACCATTGCTCTACGTCTATAAGGTTAGGGCTCGCAGGCCTCTTCTCTCCCTCATTCAACGTTGCTTACTAGTTTCTCCAGCATGGAAGAAGTAGGGCAGTGAAACTCCCCTCTTGCTGGGGATGCTGAGGACATCTTGCAGCTGGTACAGCGAGTTCCCAGCATCCTCCTGGCCGACCTGGAATTACAGAAACACCAATTGTTGGTTTGAATGTCTTGCATGGGTACTTATGTAATATCTGGGCTCCCGTTTTTCTTATGAGACCGCGTCCCCTTGCGGGGCTCGCTGCGCTCGCCACGCTTCGGGCACGGTGGCTCGCTGCGCTCGCCACACTATATAAAATCAACTCCATGCGTAATTGGATAGTAGGGGTATGAAAAAATGGGGTGCATTTAACATGGGAGCCCAGATAATACATAAGTACCGCTCTAAATATTACTCCACTGGTTTTGTTTTGCCACTGTGTTGAGTTTCCAAATCGGCCGAGGCCACACTGAGAATACCATCAACCCTTGTACAAGCAGAAAGACACCCATATTATTCAGCCGTCAACCTTCACCATCTAGTGGTGGCCACTCCAGTATAGAAGCAGCATTTGCACAGTGTTTGGTCTACCATTTTTTTTCTCCATTAAAATAACAGTCTCAGCGGCTTTTCTGGGGCTAAACAGAGCATTCTGCTTACAGATTCTGCAAATGCCAAAGTGGCTGGGTCTGTATCATGTAGTATAAGGGCTAAGTAAGTCCCACCTAGGGACTGTGGCGAAGATCTGATCGTGATGACGCACTGGGATTATGTTGCTCTCTGTTACACACCACCATTTCCCAGTACTTATAGAAAGACTGAGTTAATTACCAAGTCAAAGCCTGCTACAGTGTCAGGGAAGTCATCCATCATCTGCATGGCGACTTCAATGGCTTCTTTCACCTTAGAGACATCCTCATGTCTGGAAAATTAAAAAGGCCCCAATGGTCAGCATTGGTTGTGTTTCCAGTAAAACTTCCATAACATTGTTAGTGCACAGCTTCCACAAACCACCATTCAACACCTAGCACCACTGCACTTCAAGTATCCAAACCAGCGGTAGCTGGAGATTAGGGGACTTGTCCATGGAGCTGACATGGTGTTCTGTGAATGGCTTTACCTGATTGGGCGTATTGCTCTGGCCATCCAATCAGATGCATCCTTTCATGACGCACTGTTCCAAAACCCCAACAAGAAAGGTCCTCTTGTTTTAGGATTGGTCCAGGAGTGTGTAACTTGGGCAGATGTAGGCCTCTCCTGCAGGGCCATAACTAGAATGGCGCAGTATGTGCCCCTGCACAGGTCACCACAAGGCAGGAGGTGCTGTTCTGCAGCATCTGTCAATTTTCTGTTTTACTATAGCTCACTTGCAACTTCCTCCTCTGTAATCCCCAGCATCACTTGGCCTACCCCTCAGATCCTTAAGCACCTTCATTCAACCACTTCTTAATTTAAGGCATACATATAGAAAAAATACTCTAATACTTTAAACACAAGAACAAATAGCTCCATGAGAAAGGTGGGAGACCGCAATATGGAAGGTCATGGGTTTGAATCCTTTTTTAAATGTGTTCTTTAAATAAGGGAGGCTGTGACTAAAGGTCTTGGGTGTGACTGCTTAAAAATGTGTGATTTAAAATAAAGACAATGTAACTAAATAGCAAATAACTGAAATTAGGTGTTTGAATGATGGGTACTTGTGTATTTTGGCGGCGCCCATCGCATCGCATACCATAACGCATACGATGGTATGCGATGCGACGTGATATTGCAGCGAGCCACCGAGCCCGAAGCGTGGCGAGCGCAGTGAGCTCCACGAGGGGACGCGGATACCTGTGAAGCCCGCGAAGGGACGCGTTTACCTGTGAAGATATCCGCGTCCCCTCGCGGGGCTCGCCGCGCTTCGGGCTCGCTGCGCTCGCCACACTATTCTATTCTCAAATCCACGCCGACGTGGATAGTGGGGGTATGAAAAGGTCGTAGGACGCGTACCGCCGCCCCTCGCGCGCTCGCCACGCTTCGGGTTCACGTTTATAGTGGGGGTGCATTTAACATTGTAAGCACCCATTTGGGTGCTCAAAAGCACCCTTTAGGGTGCTTATACGATTTTTGGTCGTATAGGGGGTCCAAATCGCGTCGCATCGGGTGCATGGCATGCGATGCGATCTGTTCGTCGTACGACGGACATCGGGGGCGCCGCCAAAATACACAAGTACCGAATGATGGATTGGTGTCCAAATCGATGTTCTTGGAAATGTGTATATATATATCATATGGGAGTGGTTCTCCCCACACAGTTCACGTTTTCCATGTCGCTCGGCAGGTGTATTCATTCCTCAATTACACATTTTAAAACATCCACATTCACTTTTGATTCGAAATGGCGACCTGTAGGGTCCTGAGGACCAAGTTTGAGAATCTGTGTGATATGGGGATGAGCATCCTAGCAAGTGCTTTCACTGAGCACCAGGGCTCAACTTATGTCCCTGTGTGAAAGGTGTGGGGGGACATCAATGCTTTTTTTGGCTCAGGACACCAGAATGTCTGGTTAAGACTCACCTGTGCACAGTATAAATGATTTTAAGCCCCATGAAATCTGGATGGTCTTCCATAAACTGCTTGGCCACATCTCTGTATGTACTCACTGACCAGTACCGATCATGGGTGCTGCCATCCAGCTCATAGACCTTGGAGGAGGAGAAGACGACAAATGATCTGTGTATTGATACCATAAATCGGGCGCCGAGATGTCATCTGTGCCCCTGAGATCCAGGATACAGTAAGAAGTATGTAGCACGCTACTCACTGGGGGTAACATGGCTCTCAGCTCAATGTACTGGATGTTATCAAGGTACAGTTCCCTGAGACCCTCGTAGATGTAGGCCCTAAAGACTGGGGCGTAGCAGATGATGCCAGATCCACCAATGAAAGCCCCTTCAAAGCGGCGCCAGATGATGTCCTGCGTTGGGTAATCGTGCTCCGGATTGTCCGTCAGCAGGGTGAGGTTCCGTATCAGGCTGAAGCACGCAGAGAACAGGGAAAACATGGATTTCTGCTACAGCCCCCAGATTCTAATCCCTTAACATCAGAATCCCATTGACTGACCTGTTATCAAACTCCGTGACGCTGGCCAGCTTCTTCCTGTAAGTGTCCAGGAGGATCCACTCTGAGCAGCCGGGGGGCAGCTGTCCCGCCGGGGCCGGTCTGGAAAACACAAACCTGGTATACCCAGCCTGGGTAAAGCAGATGTAACAGTCTGGCAGATAGGTGGCATTTTTTACCAGCCAGTCCACGCTCAGGATGGCAAAATCGTGTAGGTGGAGTGCACCTCCTGCAGGGGGGACAGGGTTCTGCAGTTAGTGACCAAGTAATTTTATGTGCCAATTTGGCTAATGACAGCATTCACAGCGTAGACTACGGATGGGGCAGATTGGGACAATGCTGTTTAATAGTTTTACAAAAATTATAAATATATTTAAAAGAAAATGAAATGTATCTAACAATATAGAATGTATATAACATTGGGAATATAAGTATTGTTACAGCACAGCCAATTACGGGTTTGGTTAATTAGGTCGCCTTGTACAAGGTCGACAGTAAAAAGGTCAACACAAGCAAAATGTCGACATGGAAATGATTGACACATGCAAAGGTCAACATGATTTTTTTCTTGTACCACATGGGCCCCCGTCCCTTCACATGGTGAGTGATTATCGAATGAATGCACATGTGGACAGATCATAGCAGGCAGGAACAAGCTCAAATAACAACAGAAAATGCGTACGAATCATTGGCGTAACAACGGGTCCGCAGATCCCATGGCAGCTTGGGGGAGCCAATGCCGGCGGAGTCTTTGGGGAGCGCCAGGTCCGGGATTCTTGCTGCACTGACAGGCAGGCCCAGAAACAGAGGGGGGGGGGGGGAATCAAGGCACATGCCCATCTGTCATTTTGGAATTTGTACATTTGCCAGAACAGGAGGCAAACATCCGGCAGATCTGAGAATTGTACAGCCGCCCATTGTTTGCCGGGTGCCCGCATGTCACTTGTGGAGCACCCAGCTAAATTAATTCATCCCGTGGGCGGGGCAACAGCTGAAGGATGGACTGGAGAAGTGTGAGTTTCAGACATTGAAGGAGGACACAAAGCCTCAGCAGCATAGCCGTGCAGGTAAGGGTAACCTTGTACTTACTTTAATACATTTGAAATTTGCTGAAGTGTTGGGCCTGAGTCTCTTGTGTAATGAACATTACGGTGTGGGGCATAATGTGTAATGAGCATTATGATGTGGGGCATATTGTGTAATGAGCATTACAGTGTGTGGCATAATGTGTAATGAGCATTACGGCATGTGGCATAATGTGTAATGAGCATTACGGCGTGTGGCATAATGTTTAATGAGCATTACTGCGTGTGGCATAATGTGTAATGAGCATTACGGCGTGTGGCATAATGTGTAATGAGCATTACGGCGTGTGGCATAATGTGTAATGAGCATTACGGCGTGTGGCATAATATGTAATGAGCATTACGGCGTGTGGCATAATGTGTAATGAGCATTACGGTGTGTGGCATAATGTGTAATGAGCATTACGGTGTGGGGCATAATGTGTAATGAGCATTACGGTGTGGGGCATAATGTGTAATGAGCATTATGGTGTATGGCATAATTTGTAATGAGCATTACGGTGTGGGGCATAACGTGTAATTAGCATTACGGTGTGGGGCATAATGTGTAATGAGCATTATGGTGTGTAGCGAGGCTGCGTCCTTGCAGTGAGGCCACACACTCTTTAATAAATGGGCGCCATAGAGGTATATGCAAATTATTTATTTTACTTCCGAAATGGGGCGGTGGGGCGCCAGAAACTTTTTTTGGCATGGGGGAGCAAAATTTCTACTTACACCACTGGTACGGTGTAATGTGGTCGGAAGTTGACTGACAGGAAGTGCCGCAACTGGGTCTACCTAGATGATGTAACCAGTCACTGCTGCCCTCCTGATGGCCACCCCCAAGTCTGGAGTCAGGGGCGGATTGGGAACTAAAAGTGGCCCTGGAAAATTTCTGAAAGTGGCCTCATGTGGGCGGCAACAAATCAATAAGGGGTGGAGCCAACATTACATCAGGCGGGATTATTACATCACTATACTTAGATAAATTGTTGACAGGCAAAACGAATGCCACACCCCGTAATGCACATTACACATCATGTCAGGGCTTTACTCATTTTTGTAAAGTAGGGACAACTGGGATAGTGCGCGCCGCAGGCGCTCCCCAAAAAAATCACACCATAATGCCTATGACACGTCACACACCCATTACATAGTATACCACATGCAACAATGGCCTGCCAGGCTTGCTGGTGCCAGGCCCCCAGACCCCCCAACTAACAACTACACTACGGCACTATGGCTAGTGCCGTACAAGAACCGTTGTTAGTGTTACCGATGATTTTCATGCTAGTCCACAAAACAACTTACTGCAGACTTTTTTTTAACCGTAATCCTGTATTAAAACATACATCGCTCTCATACATACTCCGCCACTATTGACCATACATACATACACCGCCACTCTCATACATACATACACCGCCACTCTCATACAGACATACATACATACATACACCACCACTCTCATACATACATACACCGTTCTAATACATACACTGCCACTCTCATACACACACCAATCTCATACATAAACCGCTGTCTTACATACAACACCGCAACTCTCATACATACATACACCGTTCTACTACATACACTGCCACTCTCATACACACACCAATCTCATACATAAACCGCTGTCTTACATACAACACCGCAACTCTCATACATACATACACCGTTCTACTACATACACTGCCACTCTCATACACACACCAATCTCATACATAAACCGATGTCTTACATACAACACCGCAACTCTCATACATACATACACCGTTCTACTACATACACTGCCACTCTCATACACACACCAATCTCATACATACACCGATGTCTTATATACAACACCGCAACTCTCATACATACATACACCGTTCTAATACATACACTGCCACTCTCATACACACACCAATCTCATACATAAACCGCTGTCTTACATACAACACCGCAACTCTCATAGATACATACATACATACATGCATGCATACACTGTTCCTATTGATCCCATCCCTCCCTCATGCTAGTGCACAGTTAGTTGATGCCACAGCCATTGGACTGCTGAGAGCAGTCTTCTGCTGCTGTGAGCGGACTCAGGGGAGTAGGAGCCACAACTGAGGACTCCAACTGCTGCGCAACACAGGCTTCTTCCGTTCTGAACCTCCCACCCTGCCCCAGCACAGTTTGCGCCTCTTGTAATGTGCGCGGTGACGTCATGACGTCCCAACACACATACAATCACAGACTCAGAGTGAGACTGTCACTCCAGAGTCCGCTGCCCTGCCTCCTCCCAGTGCACTCCCCGGCGAACAGTGCCCTGCCTGCTACTGGATGCGGCCTCTCTCCAAGCGGCTACTGTCCTGCCTCCTCTCCAGGCCATGTATGTTATATAAAATAAAATAAAAATGAGTCCCCGGCCATTGCCGATCAGCAGCCGTCCACGCCGCATGCAGCAGCGCTATCCACTGCACTGGTCCCCACAGAGGCGGAACAAGCGAGTTGTGGGCCCAGGTTCAAAAATATGGTTTGGGCCCCCAAACACACACAAAAAAAACACATTGTGGCTTGTTTTGTTTACTTCAAATTTAAAGCCCATTACACACTAGTGCCCATTATACATTCACACACTGTAATGCTCATTACACATTCACACACCATGATTCCCATTACACATTACACCGCACACTGTAATGCTATTACACATTATACCACACACAAAAATGCCCCTTACAAATGATACAACATGCCATAATGCCCATTACACATTATACCATACACTGTAATGCTCATCACATACATAAATACATG
The DNA here is from genome assembly GCF_055691185.1 of Crinia signifera. NCBI lineage: Eukaryota > Metazoa > Chordata > Amphibia > Anura > Myobatrachidae > Crinia > Crinia signifera. The sequence goes on from NC_139220.1 coordinate 6,770,481, forward strand.
CCCAATATTAGGGGCTACATATGCAATGTCAGGGGTTGCATGCTTGTTGCCAGGATATACATCCTCATTCCCAGGGGATTACATGATTGAAGTCAGGGGATTTATACTCCTTGCCATGGGGGGGGGGGGGTGTGTTACATGCTTGTTGCCCAGGGGGATTACAGCTCTGGGGTCTGAGCTTGGTGTTCTGCGGTGGAGACTGGATATAGGAGGGTGGTGGCTGTTGCTCAGTGCCTGAAGACAGACTGACTCCACAAAGGCACATGGGAGTAGAAGTTGCTGCGGCTCGCCATACGCTGCAGCCCTCCTCTATGACCAGCAGACATTTTTGGAAGCGGCAGCTCAAGGCCGTAACCAGAACTTTTTCGGGCCCCATAGCAAGGTTTTGAAGGGGCCCCCATCTGCAGAGACAGGATATATAGGGCATATAGGTATTTTGCACTCTCCTCTGACTCTAACACCCACAGTAATGATAATTGGCCCAGGCCCTATCAAAGGAAAACATTTTGGAATATACAGTATGAGTGAGGAACCTTTGGCACTCCAGCTGTTGTTGAACTACACCTTCCAGCATGCCTTGCAACAGTTTTAATAGCAAAACTGACATGTTGTTAAGTGTATTTCAACAACAGCTTGAGTGCCAAAAGTTCTTCGTCCCATATTATTGAATATGCCACTTCCAAGAACATATTTAAAAAATGGTAAATAAATGAAATAAAAATATTGGGACGTGCAGCACACTTATTTATTATCACTAATTTAGTGCTGCAGAGCATCAGAGCAGACACTGATGCTGTGTACTGCTGCAGCGCTGCTTACTTACAAGGTAAAGGCAGTGGCAAACAGGATTTTAAAAGGGGGGTTTCAAAATAATTGGTTACAGACCAATGAAAAAAAATATTGAGCAGAATAAATGTCCAATATACAATTTATTGTGTAACAATAAATAATATGAAATAACATTTGGGCATATACTTATACACGTAACGCACACAGTAGTAACAACGCTTATACACATAACACCCGCAGTAGTAACGATACTTATACACATAATGCCCACAGTAGAAACTACGCTTATACACATAACGCCAGCAGTAGTAACAATGCTTATACAGGTAACGCCCACAGTAGTAACAACGCTTATACACATAACACCCGCAGTAGTAACGATACTTATACACATAATGCCCGCAGTAGTAACAATGCTTATACACATAATGCCAGCAGTAGTAACGATACTTATACACATAACGCCCACAGTAGTAACAATACTTATACACATAACACCCGCAGTAGTAACGATACTTATACACATAACGCCCGCAGTAGTAACGATACTTATACACATAACGCCCACAGTAGTAACAATACTTATACACGTAATGCCCACAGTAGTAACGATACTTATACACATAACACCCGCAGTAGTAACGATACTTATACACATAATGCCCGCAGTAGTAACAATGCTTATACACATAACGCCAGCAGAAGTAACGATACTTATACACATAACACCCGCAGTAGTAACGATACTTATACACATAACACCCGCAGTAGTAACGATACTTATACACGTAATGCCCACAGTAGTAACGATACTTATACACATAATGCCCACAGTAGTAACGATACTTATACACATAATGCCCACAGTAGTAACGATACTTATACACATAATGCCCACAGTAGTAACGACGCTTGTACACATAACGCCCACAGTAGTAACGATACTTATACACATAACGCCCACAGTAGTAACGATACTTATACACATAACGCCCACAGTAGTAACAACACTTATACACGTAATGCCCGCAGTAGTAACGATACTTATACACATAACACCCGCAGTAGTAACGATACTTATACACATAACACCCGCAGTAGTAACGATACTTATACACGTAATGCCCACAGTAGTAACGATACTTATACACATAATGCCCACAGTAGTAACGATACTTATACACATAATGCCCACAGTAGTAACGATACTTATACACATAATGCCCACAGTAGTAACGACGCTTGTACACATAACGCCCACAGTATTAACGATACTTATACACATAACGCCAGCAGTAGTAACGATACTTATACACATAACGCCCACAGTAGTAACAACACTTATACACGTAATGCCCGCAGTAGTAACGATACTTATACACATAACACCCGCAGTAGTAACGATACTTATACACATAACGCCCGCAGTAGTAATGATACTTATACACATAATGCCCACAGTAGTAACGATACTTATACACATAACGCCAGCAGTAGTAACGATACTTATACACGTAATGCCCACAGTAGTAACACTACTTATACACATAATGCCCACAGTAGTAACAATACTTATACACATAACGCCAGCAGTAGTAACGATGGTACTCTTTACCTAGAACGGCGCCCGCGATCAGAATCGCGGGCGTCGGGGGTAAAAAATCGCGGTCATCGCGGGCATCGCGGGTAAATCGCGGGTACATCAAAATCGGGTACCCGCGATTACCGCGATTTTCCCATAGGGAACAATGTTAAAAAGCCTGATTGGCCGCGATTTTACTTTAAAATGCCTCAATGCCCGCGATTTTCACATAGGAATCAATGTTAAATGGGCTACAGAGCCCAAATAGCCCCAATTAACCCTTAAATGTCACCCCAATTTTTGTACGCCACCCCACGATCCACGCCAACCCGAAGCGTGGCGAGCGCAGCGAGCCCGCGAGGGGCGGCGGTACGCGTCCTCCGACCTTTTCATGCCCTACTATCCACGTCGGCGTGGAGTTGAGAATAGAATAGTGTGGCGAGCGCAGCGCGCCACCGAGCCCGAAGCGTGGCGAGCGCAGCGAGCCCCGCGAGGGGACGCGGATACCTTCACAGGTAAACGCGTCCCTTCGCGGGCTTCACAGGTGTCCGCGTCGCCACGGACACCTGTGAAGTCCGCGAGGGGACGCGTATAACTGTGAAGGTATCCGCGTCCCCTCGCGGGGCTCGCTGCGCTCGCCACGCTTCGGGCTCGGTGGCTCGCTGCGCTCGCCACACTATTCTATTCTCAACTCCACGCCGACGTGGATAGTAGGGCATGAAAAGGTCGGAGGACGCGTACCGCCGCCCCTCGCGGGCTCGCTGCGCTCGCCACGCTTCGGGTTGGCGTGGATCGTGGGGTGGCGTACAAAAATTTGGGTGACATTTAAGGGTTAATTGGGGCTATTTGGGCTCTGTAGCCCATTTAACATTGATTCCTATGGTAAAATCGCGGGCATTGAGGCATTGAATGCAAAATCGCGGTCAATTATGCTTTTTAACATTGTTCCCTATGGGAAAATCGGGTGATCGCGGGCATCGCGTCGCGGCCGTTTATGTACTGCCCGCGATGTCGCGATCACCGCGATGGGCGCCGTTCTAGGTAAAGAGTACCGTAACGATACTTATACACATAACGCCCACAGTAGTAACAACACTTATACACGTAATGCCCGCAGTAGTAACGATACTTATACACATAACGCCCGCAGTAGTAACGATACTTATACACATAATGCCAGCAGTAGTAATGATACTTATACACATAATGCCCAAAGTAGTAACGATACTTATACACATAACGCCCGCAGTAGTAACGATACTTATACACATAATGCCAGCAGTAGTAATGATACTTATACACATAATGCCCACAGTAGTAACAATACTTATACACATAACGCCCGCAGTAGTAATGATACTTATATACATAATGCCAGCAGTAGTAATGATACTTATACACATAATGCCCACAGTAGTAACGATACTTATACACATAACGCCCGCAGTAGTAACACTACTTATACACATAACGCCCACAGTAGTAACGATACTTATAGACATAACGCCCGCAGTAGTAACACTACTTATACACATAATGCCCGCAGTAGTAATGACGCCTATACATGTAATGCCCACAGTGTGGCTGGGTTGTGGGTGAAGGAACTTGCACGGCAGGAGGGTTGAGTGGGCGGTCGGCTGAGTAGGGTGCTGTGTAGGCGGCTGAGTGCATCATCGCCGCAGCCATGCTTTGGGGCCCCTGAGAACGCAGGGGCCTAGGTCAGCTGTACCCTTGGACCGTGCCTGTTGCCGGGCCTGAGTACATCCCTCACCCCCATAGGCAGACATGTCACATAATCAGATCCCCCTCCAGCACAGCCCCCCACCCCCCCACAAATATGCAGACTCACATATTCACATGCCACAGGCCCTCCAGCACAGCCCCCACCCCCACCCCATAGGCAGACATGTCACATACCCCTCCAGCACAGCCCCTATAGACAGACATGTCACATCCCTCCAGCACAGCACAGCTCATTCTCCCCCCACCCCATAGGCAGACATTTTATGTCTGATATGCCTATGGGGGGGGGGGTCTGAATATGTCACATGTCTGCCTATGGGGGGGCTGAGCTGGAGGGGGATCTGAGTTGTCACAGTGAGTCTGTCTGCCCTAATGCAGACAGCAGGCAGTCACAGACCCCCCTTCCTCCCATATGCAGGCATGGCACATATACACAGAATCTCTCTCCCCTCCCTCCCTGCCCCCCACCCCCGGCGGCCCCCACCACCAGTGTACTTTGACCACCAGTGTACTTTGATCATTGCCTAACAGGGTTGCCAACCAGTGTTGGCATCCCCAGGGCCAGAGCCCACAGTGTGACTTACATGATTCTTTCCGAATGCTGCAGCCCGGCCACAGCGCTGCTGCTCTTCGTCTCTCTCCCCTCTCAGGCTGACGTCATCAGTCTGAGAGGTGCTCCCCCTGCCTGTCAGTGGCTGTATCTGCAGCTCAATGCAGCTGCAGCAGCTCACTGAACTCTGCTCTGTCGCGGCCATCGGAAACAGCATTCGATATATCGGGCGGGGGGGGGAGGCGGGCCACCATCTATGACGGACGGCAGCCACCCACCAATGAGGATGTCGGCCCACACCGTGGGCGAAGCCTCCTGCCGCAGAGCGGCTGAACAGCCCCGGCCTCAGTCACAGGCTGTCACTCTAAATTCGTGACTGTGAGTGTGCGCATGCGCACCTTTCAGCAGCGGCGGCCTCTCTGTAGTGTCGGCCTCCCGGGAAAGTTCCCGGTAGATACAATGGCCAATCCGCCCCTGTCTGGAGTCCTTCAGAAGGGCTAGACACGCCCCTGTGTGAAATTACCACTCCACTTGCACGGCGGCCAACCCCCTACCAGGACACAGACACACCCCTTGGGGTCTACTTCTTATTTAGTACCGTCTCTAGAAGAAAATAGGGTACTCTTTACCTAGCACGGCGCCCATCGCGGGTACATTTATGTGTGCCCGCGACGCGACCGACGCGATGCTCACGATTTCCCATTGAAACCCATGTTAAACATGGACATCGTGTCGGTCGCGTCGCGGCCGGCTATAAATGTGCACACGATGGCCCCGACGCGATGCCCACGATTTGCCATAGGAATTAATGTTAAAAGACCCGATGGACACGATTTTAATGTTAAATGGCTCAATGGACCCGATTTTAGCATAGGAAACAATGTTAAATGGGCCTTAGAGCCCAAATACTTACCCTGAACTCAGAAATGGCCCCCCCAATTTTTTACGCCACCCCACGATCAACGTGAACCCGAAGCGTGGCGAGCGGCGGCGGTACGCGTCCTCCGACCTTTTCATACCCCCACTATCCACGTCGGCGTGGAGTTGAGAATAGAATAGTGTGGCGAGCGTAGCGAGCCACCGAGCCCAAAGCGTGGCGAGCGGACGCGGATACCTTCACAGCTAGACGCGTCCCCTCGCGGGCTTCACAGGTGTCCGTGGCGACGCGGACACCTGTGAAGCCCGCGAGGGGACGCATTTACCTGTGAAGGTATCCGCGTCCCCTCGCGGGGCTCGCTGCGCTCGCCACGCTTCGGGCTCGGTGGCTCGCTGCGCTCGCCACACTATTCTATTCTCAACTCCACGCCGACGTGGATAGTGGGGGTATGAAAAGGTCGGAGAACGCGTACCGCCGCCCCTCGCGGGCTCGCTGCGCTCGCCACGCTTCGGGTTGACGTTGATCGTGGGGTGGCGTACAAAATTGGGGGGGCCATTTCAGAGTTCAGGGTAATTATTTGGGCTCTAAGGCCCATTTAACATTGTTTCCTATGCTAAAATCGGGTGCATTGAGCCATTTAACATTAAAATCGTGTCCATCGGGTCTTTTAACATTAATTCCTATGGCAAATCGTGGGCATCGCGTCGGGGCCATCGTGTGCACATTTATAGCCGGCCGCGACGCGACCGACACGATGTCCATGTTTAACATGGGTTTCAATGGGAAATCGTGAGCATCGCGTCGCGTGCGGGCATGTTTAGCCCGCATACGACGCGACCGACACGATTTTTTACCTCACGATGCCCACGATCAAGATCGTGGGCGCCGTGCTAGGTAAAGAGTACCGAAAATAGATTCATGCATGCATTTAAATGAAAATAAACAATTGATCATGGAAAAATACAATACTATAACTGTGCACTAAACCTATAATACAAGTTAATTAAAAAAAAAAATTCACAAAAACATTTACGCTGTATAATATCGTAGCAGCCTCACCTTTTGGCATCTCCCTCAGGATACTGAACACTTTGCTTTGTTGGATGAGCCCACGTGCCTTAAAGAAGTGCATGCTGGGGGGAAAGACCCCGGTGATCGCCGCCTGACTAATTTCCGCCTCTTTTACACTCATCAGATTCTCATTGGCCTTCGCTTCTCTCACCCCCAACACGAGGCTGCCCCCCGCTCTCTGGAAATTCTCCCTATTCATTAGAGCGTCCCGGTCTTCCCTCAGCGGCAAGCAGCGGCCAAGGCTGACTGCGCAGAAAAGCAGGATCCATGTTGGCGAGTTCTTCATCCTATTGCTGGAAGCGAGAGAGAAGCAGAGATGTGAAGCTGTTTATACTACAAGGATGCTGCTGATTCTGTCTCCTCTTTTTTTTTTTTACTATTACCCTTTATTTATATGGGGCCACAAGGGATCCGCAGCACCCAGTTACCTGATCATTTTGACTTGCGCCCATCAATCAAAAAGCTAATTTTTCTTTAGTGAGGTTTACACAAATTGTCGCGGGAAACGGACGTTATCGCCGGCAGTAGTGACTTTGTTCTGTACATTGCTGGGTTATTGCTGGTGATGGTAGTGGTAACCACCATTAGTGATACTTTCCCCATTGCGGCTACATTACGTCTTCCATTATCGTCATCGCAGGAGGTAGAAAGTCTTCCAAATCATTAAAAAAATCTAAATATATCAATTTAGTTTTTTTTTCTACTAATTTTTGAGCAAGCCGGGCAGCAGGGTGGCCCATGCTCACTTTTCCCAGAGACTTTTTCTAAGTTAACCCTTACAGCTCCGGGCCAGTGTCGATACTCAGCTAACTCTGCTTGATAAATCTCGGCTTATAACCTAGTATTGATAATGGCCCTGATGCCGTCACTGAAATGTTTTAAATATATTCAGATTTTGACACACCGGAGTTTATCAGAACCTGTCACGCAGTAACCAGAAGCATTTACCAGCCAGACCGGCAGTTGTGCTGGTTCACCAGGATCCTCAGACTCTCACTGGAACCCGCAGTATAAATCCCAGGTTCTGCTTCCTGGAACCTCGCCCAAGGTACCTTGTTTTCCTGGTAACATAAACTGTAATCTGTAGCGGGCAGTCAGATGGGGCCTAATATTTTTTTGCATTCGGTTCTATGTAAACATTGCATGAAGCATATAAAATAATGGCTTAAAGTGTTGTTATACCCGAGGTATGATAACATAATAATATGAACAGCGGGCAGCGTCTAGAGGCTATATACGCATTTCTACGGCGACAACACATCACGCGACATAAGAGACATATGCTGAGATGACCATATAACTGGGGCCTTCACACATTGGGTGGGGGTGCGCTGGCACAATCACGGTTTACACAGAGTAAGCGCCGTATCCCCGGTTTCCAGGTATAACTTTTCCGCCAAGTATAGGGTGATATCAGTGCACACCGATGAATAGAATCAACCCAAATGTACAGATAGAGGTTGAATACTAACTTTGCATAAGGGCATAGATATTAATATTTATTTTGTATCGTGCTGCCATGCACGCAATGGGTAGTATTTAATGCCGCTCACCGCGGCCGTCGAGGGGGTTAAACAGCGAGGATCGCAGAAAACCAGTGATCCTCACTGTTTAACCCCCTCGCCGGCCGCTCGCCCTATTCAACGTTCCTGTGACGGCGAGGATTCCCCCAAACAGAGAGACCCTCGGCTAATGCAGCGAACGCGCTGTATTTAGCAGCGAGTCTCGCTGCTTCTGCAGCCGCAAACACAGCTTCCCCCTCGCTCAAAAAAACGGAGCGAGGGGGAATTGGCATATGAGGGGGGTGAGTTGAATACTGACAGGGCGAGTGGTGACAGCAAGCAGGAAGCCCTGCTCGCTGTCGCCGCTCGCCCACGGCATTGAATACACCCCAAAGTGGGAGCAGGTGCACCGTCCAATTATTCCTCTCCCTGCATACACAACACCCCCTTCTTCACAGTCCCCCCTATACAGCAGTCCGTTCTTGAATCTACCCCTCTCCCCCTCTTCTTCCACCCCATGGTCTGATTCCAGTTCCTGTCTCTCCCTGCAAGTGGTGGCAATTCTGGGGTCAGCACAACACCAGCACCTGCACAGTAGCCGCCTCCACCCATCCAGGGCCCCTAGTATATATAATTTACACCCAATAACTGGACTGTCCTACCTTTATCAGCGCAGACCCTTGAGTGTGATATCTGTGGTTACACCAGGGATTTATGGCCAGACCTGCAAGCTCAGCAAATACCCGGTTTGTGCACGAGTGACGGGTTTTGTGTGACAAAGAAATCCGACAGAAACTGCTGCGGTCTGTGCTGGGACGTTGCAGTAAACACTTCCTCTATCTCTGTCTCTCAGAGATCTCTGTAGGTGTCTGGGGTAAAGAGACTGCAAGATGTCACTGTCACCCTTCACTGACTAAACTGCCATATTATTATTATTACTGTATTATAATGCACCAGCTAGGCTGAATTATAGTAACACAGTGAGTTCCGATGTTATCGCATATGGCAATTCCATTCCAGACGATGGAATATCGCCACAACGTACACCTGCTCACATTTCTCCATATCACCGTAGCTCATCGCTGACTTTCCTGCCGACTCTATACGCTTTCAAGTAATGTTGCCAGAGGCGATGTACCATTCCGTACGGAACAATGCGTTATCGTAGATAACTGAATCACTCTCCAGGGTGTTCAGTAGGCAAAAGAGTACATGATGAGGAATTATAATGTACGGTAGATTATTACAGAGATGAGAAGTCGCCTAGGATTCCCGTGATCTGTACCAGCGGGTCTTCCTCCTCCTGAAACCAGGAATACCGGTCCCTTATCTCTCACATAGGGCGGTATGTCCTATGCCTCGCTTCCTCCATGCGGTGCATCCCACTACTTACTGCCTATATACTAATCACATATTTACTAACACACAATTAGTATCGCAATAGAGAGATCACCTGATAATAGCTGTCCTTTGATATCGGTGGCCGTTCCGCACCCAGAAGTCACTCTGCGCAGATGCGGTTGGATGCGGCAGCTGCAGTGTGTGCTGGGAGGGATACGATTGAATTTTCTTTCAATAGGGCAATTGGCAGCAAAAGCTGCTATTACCCACTACATCCAAGCCCCGTAATGCAACCCAATCCGGTGCTTTGTACATATAGCAAATGTGGATAAATCTGGAGTTTTGGGGGTTTGCCAGGATTTTCCGTTTAGTACATTCTGTCAAGTGTGGAGGGGCTCCCGGGGCCGAAACCCATGGATCGCCAGGGTTAACGCTTATCGGGAGAGCTGTCCTCACATAATAACCGCGTATGTTAGCACATTAGAAAGTGGCAGGCTTACCGCATTGCAGAAGCGGTGCTTAGCACATCCCACCTATACTGTTCCTCGCATTTAGAAGTGGCTGTACGAGGTCTCTGTCAGCTGGTATGACACTCGCTGTAATGTAGAAGTATCGGGGATTACTGCAGACCATCACTACCTCTAATGCTGGGTACACACCAGGAGGACTTGGGCCCGATCCCCTCAATCTAGATCCAATTCCGACCAATTGGATGTAGATTGTGTGCTGATTGGGCCCTTTTCTGTCCTGGTGTGGACCGATCCGATGCGCGGTCCCGCGGGTCGGTCGTTATTGAGATCCTACCTGCTGCAGGTAGGATCTCAATGACGACCATACAGCCGGGTGCGGGTCGTCATCGGATCGGACCCGCTCACGGTGCACATCGTGAGTGGGTCGTGCCCCCCGCGTCACCGTGAGCGGGTCGGACGAGCCACTGACGACCCGCTCACGATGTGCATCATGAGCGGGTCATCCTGGTGTGTACCCTACATAAGATCACACTTACTTAATGGTTATATATCTCAAGTGCTGATAACTGCAGAAATTCTTCTGCACTGTGGGAAGTAGCGCTCACCCACAGCCCACTACATGTATCTTTATATATCCTGCGTCGTTCTTCCGCCTACACTTCCCCACTCTGATTTATTATAGGTGCTGTCATTGCGGTATATCATTGCAGCTGATTGTGCACTATTACGTTGTAACCCTTCAGGAGCACAAGGGAGATTCTATTGCTGCCACACAGGAGCACAATCTGTAACTGCACCTTGTTGTGTTTATTTATTACCGGTTACTTATATAGTGCACCCATATTCCGCAGCGCTGTATAGAGAATACTTAAATACATCAGTCCCTGCCCCAGTGGAGCTAACAATCTATATTCCCTACCACATGTACACACAGACATTCTAGGGGTAATTTTGTTGGGTGACAATGAACCTACTAGTATATTGGATTGTGAGAGGAAACCGGAGTACCCGGAGAAAACCCACCCAAACACGTGGAGAATATGCAAACTGCACAGTTAGGGCCATGGTGGGAATGGAACCCATGACCACAGTGCTGTGAGGCAGTAATGGTAACCATTACACTGTCCATACTGCCCTGTATATATAACACATGGTGGGGATAGAACCCATGACCTCAGCGCTGTGAGGCAGTAATGTAACCATTACACCGTCCGTACTGCCCCGTATATATAACACATGGTAAGGATAGAACCCATGACCTCAGCGCTGTGAGGCAGTAATGTAACCATTACACCGTCCGTACTGCCCCATATATATAGCACATGGTGGCGATAGAACCCATGATCTCAGCGCTGTGAGGCAGTAATGCTAACCATTACACCATCCGTACTGTCCCGTATATATATATAACACATGGTGGGAATAGAACCCATGACCTCAGTGCTGTGAGGCAGTAATGTAACCATTACACCGTCCGTACTGCCCCATATATATATAACACATGGTGGGTATAGAGCCCATGACCTCAGTGCTGTGAGGGAGTAATGCTAACCATTACACCGTCCGTACTGCCCCGTATATATAACACATGGTGGGGATAGAACCCATGGCCTCCGTGCTGTGAGGCAGTAATGCTAACCATTACACCGTCCGTACTGCCCATCTACTGTGTTATTAGAAGAGGCAAATGTGAAGGTCTATGGGGCCCATTTATCAAACCATATTTGCGGCTAAATCCCCGAAAACACACGTTTTCGTGGTATAGCCGCAAATATTAAGTATCCCCTAAATGTATCGTAGGGGGAACGCAGCACGAATCTCCGATCCCTGCTGCGATCCTCCCTGCAGCGTCGCCGGCCGCATCCCCCATAGGTTTCTATGGGGGATGCGCAGCTGCCCGATGTATCAACATCGGGCAGCCCGGCTTCGCACCCCTGGGCTATCGCCATTCTGATACGGCGATAGCCCATTGTAGCCTATGGCTACACATCGCACTGCCCGAGCAGGCAATATGTAGCCCCCCCCCCCCCGGGAAGGTGGGCAAGTCTCCGACTTGCTGCCCATAACCCCCGCACCCCCTTTTCCAGCTGATTCAATCACCGGAATTGGTGTGTCCGCAGAGGGGGGGCGGGGCTAAAATGATACAAGTAGCATAATTTTGCGTCTTTTAAGCCATGCCCTCTCTCCGTGGGCCCACAAATCGTGCAATTTTGTGGGCATGAGAACGGGGCCTAGTGATGTCAGCTCCCCCCCACACATGTTGCCTCTCAGGGCTTCTCCAGCAGAGGTGACAATAAAAGCAGGCAAGTATGGTTCATGGGGAGGGTCGCAGTGTTCCTCGCAGCCTGAGGACATCTTGTGTGTTGGTTTTCCCTATTGGTTAGCATTACTGTCTCACACCACTGAGGTCATGTGTTCGATTCCCGCTATGGCCCTAACTCAGGGTTGCCTACCCTCCCAAAATGGCCGGGAGTGTCCAGGAAATTCGGTACTCCTCCCGACCCCCCGGAAAGGGTGGACACCCTCCCGTAGAGGCACCTGGCTCCCGCGACCCCCCCCCCCCCCCTGCAGGGAGGTCTGTGGGTCAAATTACGCAAATTGTCATTTTAGCCCTGCCCACTGCAGTGCAATGCCTGAAATAATGGCATGGCTAAAACAATGCTAGCACTCTGGCCACGCCCCCCAAACAAGTGGTTTCTCCTGTGACCCCGCCCCCTCATCACCACTTTTGCTCCCAGTGGCCCCTGCCCCCTGAGCTGGCTGCTTTCTCCGAGAGAAGATGCCATAACTTTGTGGAGTTTGTATATTCTCCCCGTGCTATGTGTTGCGCTATATAAATAACTGGTAATAATAATCTCTACAGCGCTGCGGAATATGTGTGCGCTATATAAATAACTGGTAATAATTGTAGATGCATGCGGTGCATCTTGGTACTTGTAGTCTCCAGGTGTGACTCACTTCCGGTCAGGCGGCCGGACGGTCAGTCAGTGTTAGCCGGAGCTGAATAAAGACGCACCTGATTCAAGCTGCACAGGTGTTCGTGAGTTGATTGATACGCACATCTACATGGTGTCAGAAGCGGGATCAACATGGCACATGGGCTGAGGAAGATTGACCCGCTGGTCTTCGACAAACACATCGCTGACAACTGGCTCAGATTCAAGAGAGAATGGCACATGTACTGCATCGCGGGCTTATCAGACAAGTCAAAGAAGGTACAGGCATACACGCTGCTGAACCTCGCAGGCACAGACGCTGTGGACAAATCAGAGGCATTCATCTACGCAGACGCAGAGAGGTTCCTGAGGTCCTGCTCACCAAATTTGAAGAGATCTGCATGCCGGTGAAAAAAGTCATTAAGGACAGCACAAATCAAAAGGGCGACGATACAGTGCAATCATACGCCTCCACACTAAAGCTACTGGCCAAGAGGTCTAACTTTGGGACACTCACAGATGAACTCATCCGTGACAAAATCGTGTGTGGCATTAGAAATGACAAGGTACGTGCACAGCTACTAAGGGAGAAGGGCCTCACGCTAGAAACCGCCATAACCTCTGCATGCTCTATGAGCAGGCAGAAAAGGGCACAAGGGAGTTGAAGAGGGACGCTGAAGTCTGTGTCATGGCGGCCACCGCACCCCGGTCACCCTCATGTGGGAACTGCGCAACACAGCACCCCCAGGCAAGTCTGCCCCGCATATGATTAACGCTGCAATGCATGTGGCAAATGGAATCACTTTGCCAGGTGTTGTCGCTCTAAAGACCAGACACCCACAAAACAGCAAACTGAGCCCTGTTACAGCCGGACACCCAGGCAGGTCAGACCTGGTGCATGACACAGCCCGCACAACAGTCTGTGACAGTGTCGACCACACAGAAGAGAGGGGTGAGATATTTATCAAGCTCAAGACTAAATACACCAACAGAGTGACCACAGTCAAGATGGACTCAGGGGCCAAGTGCAACGTCATGTCACGCAGACAACTACGCGAACTAGACCCTGCTGCACAAATCAACCCACAGGACAAAATAAACTTAATAGCATATGGAGGCCAGGTCATCACCACACTTGGCACCACAAGAATACAGTTCACCCGTGCTGAGTTGCTCTTCCACATTGTGGACCAACAAGTCCCGGACAGTATGACACTAGGCCTGTTGACACTGGGGCCTGATGTACACGCCATTCAAATGACTGTTCCAGAAATGAAAGACTTCCAAGATTTGTTTGATCGCAAAACACTGGGAAAACTACCGATCACGTACCACATGAGGCTGGATGACTCCATTGCTCCCACTGTTTGTGCTCCCCGCAGGGTCCCTATTGCCATGATGGACAAGGTCATCCAAGAGCTACACAGAATGACGCAGCTGGGTGTCAATGCACCGATTAAAGAGGCAACGCAATGGGTGTCTGCAATTGTAGCTGCAGCTAAAAGGGATGGGACTGTACGGTTATGCATTGACCCGGTACACTTAAACAAAGCACTTCTACGCCCATACCATCCGCTCCGCACCATTGAGCAGGTGATTGCTGACATGCCAGGTGCAACCGTCTTCAGCACCCTGGATGCCAAGTGCGGGTACTGGCAGATCCCTCTGGACAGAGCCTCTTCACTACTCACTGCCTTCATGCCCCCCATCGGGCGCTATGTCTTCCTCCGCATGCCCTATGGCATCACCATGGGCAGCGAGGTCTTCCAGCGCTGCATGGAGCAACTGTTTGCTGGCTATCCCTGTGACATCATCATTGACGACATCCTCATCTGGGGCCGCACCATGGAGGAGAATGATCAGCGCCTACACCAGGTACTTCAGCGGGCTCACGCCCTTAATCTCAAGCTCAACCCTGACAAATGCAGATTCAGAGTTACGGAGGTGGCATATGTGGTCCACGTTCTCACCAACAAGGGTGTCCTGCCTGACCCAAACAAGGTCTCTGCCATCTTGCAGATGCCCCTCCCGGCAGATAAACTGGCACTCCAGCGCTTCCTGGGGATGACCAACTACCTATCCAAGTTCCTCCCGCAGTACAGCGAAACCACTGCACCCCTGCGGCAGCTTTTGCACCAGGACTCTGAATGGTGTTGGCTGGACACACACACTGCTGCTGTCCACCAACTAAAGACCATGCTTACGAACCCGACAGTCCTGCAGTATTTCAATGTGCATGATCCAGTCGTCCTTGCTGCTGATGCTTCACAGCATGACCTTGGGGTCGTGTGCCTCCAACACCGCAGACCAGTAGCGTTTGCATCCAGAGCCCTCACTGACACAGAGACCAGGTATGCACAGATTGAAAAAGAACTGTTGGCCCTTGTCTTTGCATGCAACCAATTCCATGACTTTATCTATGGCCGTACTGTTACGATTGAAACAGACCATCAGCTGTTAATCACTATTCTGAAGAAGCCCATTCACTCTGCCTCATCCCGCATACAGAGCATGATGCTCAAACTCCAAAGGTACAACCTGGACGTTATTTACAAACCTGGCAAGGAAATGTATGTTGCTGACGCACTGTCCAGAGCATTCCTGCCCTCCACTGACTCAGGCAGCTCTGAGGACGATTTTGAAGTTATGGCTGTGGAAGTCCTTCCCACCAAGCGGATGGAGGAGCTGCGTGCAGCCACCCGCACAGACGAGTCTCCCAACGTCTTGCTGCCGTCCTTCTCGATAGCTGGCCACCCTCATCCAGAGACTTGCCACACTGCCTGCGCCCTTTTTATTGCATGAGGGATGAACTCACCATATCTGACGGCATCATTATGCGAGGTCACAGCTTTGTGATCCCAGCTGCACTACAGTCATCCTACACACAGCACATGCACCATGGTCATGCAGGCCTAGAGGCCACAAAGCGCAGGGCCCGGGAAACTGCATTCTGGCCCTCTATGTACGGTGATATCGAACGGGCTGTGTCACTCTGTGCCCCCTGCAATGCCCTGCGCCCACATCAGCCCCGAGAGCCCATGCTGCTCCACGACGTCCCAGACCTACCTTGGTCCATCCTTGCGGCAGATTTGTTTGAATGGAGGGGGAAGGAGTACATGGTGCTTGTTGACTCTTACTCAGGCTGGTTCGAAATTTACTACCTAACAACCACCACAAGCCTGATGGTAATCTCCAAACTAAAAAGGCACTTTGCAGCACATGGCACTCCACAGCAGCTAATCACTGATAATGCCATGCAATTTAAGGGCAGAGAGTTCACAGAGTTTGCGAATACTTGGGACTTTCAGCATATCCCCAGCAGCCCTCACTGTCCGCAGTCCAACGGGTTGGCAGAGCGGGCAGTCCGTTCTGCAAAGCACGTGATGGAAAAATGTGCACGAGATGGCTAGGATATATATTTAGCCTTGCTGAACCTGAGAAATACGCCCAGAGATGGACTACCCTCCCCTGCACAGTGTCTGTTGGCACGACGCACCCGCGCAGTACTTCCAATGGCAAAGCAGCTTCTACAACCCAGAGTGGAATCCCAGGTGCGTGACTGCATCAACAGGCGCAGAGCAGGTTCCAAGGCATCATATGACAGGTCGGCACATCGCCTGCCACCACTCTCCGCAGGCCGTTCTGTCCGCATACAGACTGAACAGGGTTTCGACAGAGTAGCAGTGGTGCAGCGACCTGCAGAACATCCAAACAGCTATGTGGTGCAATCTGACAATGCCCTATACAAACGCAACCGCCGACACCTGCTGAGTGTGGCTGAGGAGAACTCTGCACAGCCGGGTCCATCAGTTCCCACCACTGCTGCAACCAATGCTAGTGATGATTCACATCATTTGGACGATCCCATCCCAGAGACCATACTGGTGGCAGAACCCTCCCAAGTTGCTGAGGACAATTCCATGGGTTCTCAACACACCATCACTAGGTCTGGGCGTGTGTCCAACCCCAATCCCAAGTTCCAGGACTTTATTGTTTAGTCTTTCTCACATCTTTATCTTTGTTTTGCATCATTGCCTCTGTTCATGCATATTGTGTCCTTCCAGTTAAAAGGGGATGTAGATGCATGCAGTGCATCTTGGTACATGTAGTCTCCAGGTGACTCACTTCCGGTCAGGCAGCCGGACAGTCAGACAGTGTTAGCCGGAGCTGAATATAGACGCACCTGATTCAAGCTGCACAGATGTCCGTGAGTTCATTGATACACACACATCTACAATAACAGTCTCTGTACATCGCTGTGGAATATGTGTGCTATATAATAACTGGTAATAATATTCTCTGTACAGCGCTGCCGAATATGTGTGCGCTATATAAATAAGTGGTAATAATATTCTCTGTACAGCGCTGCGGAATATGTGTGCTATATAATAACTGGTAATAATATTCTCTGTACAGCACTGCCGAATATGTGTGTGCTATATAAATAACTGGTAATAATATTCTCTGTACAGCGCTGCGGAATATGTGTGCGCTATATAAATAACTGGTAATAATATTCTCTGTACAGCGCTGTGGAATATGTGTGCGCTACATAAATAACTGGTAATAATACTCAGTACAGCGTTGCGGAATATGTGTGCGCTATATAAATAACTGGTAATAATATTCTCTGTACAGCGCTGCAGAATATGTGTGCGATATATAAATAACTGGTAATAATATTCTCTGTACAGCGCTGCGGAATATGTGTGCGCTATATAAATAACTGGTAATGATATTCTATGTACAGCGCTGTGGAATATGTGTGCGCTATATTATAACTGGTGATAATATTCTATGTACAGCGCTGTGGAATATGTGTGCGCTATATAAATAACTTGTAATAATAGTCTCTGTACAGCGCTGTGGAATATGTGTGCGCTATATAAATAACTGGTAATAATATTCTCTGTACAGCGCTGCGGAATATGTGTGCACTATATAATAACTGGTAATAATATTCTCTGTACAGCGCTGTGGAATGTGTGTGCACTATATAATAACTGGTAATAATATTCTCTGTACAGCGCTGTGGAATATGTGTGCGCTATATAAATAACTGGTAATAATAGGCCCTGCAGCGCTGCGGAATATGTGTGCACTATATAATAACTGGTGATAATATTCTATGTACAGCGCTGCGGAATATGTGTGCGCTATATAATAACTGGTAATAATAGTCTCTGTACAGCGCTGCGGAATATGTGTGCGCTATATAATAACTGGTAATAATAGTCTCTGTACAGCGCTGTGGAATATGTGTGCGCTATATTATATCTGGTGATAATATTCTATGTACAGCGCTGTGGAATATGTGTGCGCTATATAAATAACTTGTAATAATAGTCTCTGTACAGCGCTGTGGAATATGTGTGCGCTATATAAATAACTGGTAATAATATTCTCTGTACAGCGCTGCGGAATATGTGTGCACTATATAATAACTGGTAATAATATTCTCTGTACAGCGCTGTGGAATGTGTGTGCACTATATAATAACTGGTAATAATATTCTCTGTACAGCGCTGTGGAATATGTGTGCGCTATATAAATAACTGGTAATAATAGGCCCTGCAGCGCTGCGGAATATGTGTGCACTATATAATAACTGGTGATAATATTCTATGTACAGCGCTGCGGAATATGTGTGCGCTATATAATAACTGGTAATAATAGTCTCTGTACAGCGCTGCGGAATATGTGTGCGCTATATAATAACTGGTAATAATAGTCTCTGTACAGCGCTGTGGAATATGTGTGCGCTATATAATAACTGGTAATAATATTCTATGTACAGCGCTGCGGAATATGTGTGCACTATATAATAACTGGTAATAATAGTCTCTGTACAGCGCTGCGGAATATGTGTGCACTATATAATAACTGGTGATAATATTCTATGTACAGCGCTGCGGAATATGTGTGCGCTATATAAATAACTGGTAATGATAGTCTCTGTACAGCGCTGTGGAATATGTGTGCGCTATATAATAACTGGTAATAATATTCTATGTACAGCGCTGTGGAATATGTGTGCGCTCTATAAATAACTGGTAATAATAGTCTCTGTACAGCGCTGCGGAATATGTGTGCGCTATATAATAACTGGTAATAATAATCTCTGTACAGCGCTGCAGAATATGTGTGCTCTATATAATAACTGGTAATAATATTCTCTGTACAGCGCTGCGGAATATGTGTGCGCTATATAATAACTGGTAATAATAATCTCTGTACAGCGCTGCAGAATATGTGTGCTCTATATAATAACTGGTAATAATATTCTCTGTACAGCGCTGCGGAATATGTGTGCGCTATATAATAACTGGTAATAATAATCTCTGTACAGCGCTGTGGAATATGTGTGCGCTATATAAATAACTGGTAATAATAGTCTCTGTACAGCGCTGTGGAATATGTGTGCGCTGTATAATAACTGGTAATAATAGTCTCTGTACAGCGCTGCGGAATATGTGTGCGCTATATAATAACTGGTAATAATATTCTCTGTACGGCGCTGTGGAATATGTGTGCGCTATATAATAACTGGTAATAATAATCTCTGTACAGCGCTGCGGAATATGTGTGCGCTATTTAATAACTGGTAATATTCTCTGTACAGTGCTGCGGAATATGTGTGCGCTATATAATAACTGGTAATAATATTCTCTGTACAGCGCTGCAGAATATGTGTGCGCTATATAATAACTGGTAATAATATTCTCTGTACAGTGCTGTGGAATATGTGTGCGTTATATAATAACTGGTAATAATAATCTCTATACAGCGCTGCAGAATATGTGTGCGCTATATAATAACTGGTAATAATAATCTCTGTACAGCGCTGCGGAATATGTGTGCGCTATATAATAACTGGTAATATTCTCTGTACAGTGCTGCGGAATATGTGTGCGCTATATAATAACTGGTAATAATAATCTCTGTACAGCGCTGCAGAATATGTGTGCGCTATATAATAACTGGTAATAATATTCTCTGTACAGTGCTGTGGAATATGTGTGCACTATATAACTGGATGGGATGCGGTCATTTGGTCTACTGCATTATGGTCGACAGTCATTAGGTCGAATCCATTAGGTCGACATGCTAAAAGGTCGACATGACTCTAGGTCGACATGGGAAAAGGTCGACATGATTCTAGTTCGAAAGGTCATTAGTTCGACAGGTCATTAGTTCGACAAGGTCATTAGTTCGACATTGTCTATGTCGACATTCACAAGGTCGACATGGAGTTTTTCACTGTTTTTTGAGCCAACATGTGCCGACAGGCGGTATTTCATGCCCTACCATCCACTAGGGCGTGGTGGGAGAATAAAATAGTGTGCCGAGCATAGCGAGGCACCGTGCCCGACGAATCGCGAGCGCAGCGAGCGATGCGAGGGGATGCAGTGCACTTTAAACTGTGTCCATGTCGACTGTGTTGACATTCAGGTAAAAAAACAGTGAAAAACCCCATGTCGACCTTGTGAATGTCGACATAGACAATGTCGAACTAATGACCTTGTCGAACTAATGACCTGTCGAACTAATGACCTTTCGACCTAGAATCATGTCGACATTTTCCCATGTCGACCTAGAGTCATGTCGACCTTTTAGCATGTCGACCTAATGGATTCGACCTAATGACTTTCGACCATAATGCAATAGACCAAATGATCCCAACCCGTACAGCGCTGTGGAATATGTGTGCGTTATATAATAACTGGTAATAGTCTCTGTACAGCGCTGCGGAATATGTGTGCGCTATATAATAACTGGTAATAATAGTCTCTGTACAGCGCTGCGGAATATGTGTGCGCTATATAATAACTGGTAATAATCTCTGTACAGCGCTGCAGAATATGTGTGCGCTATATAATAACTGGTAATAATATTCTCTGTACAGTGCTGTGGAATATGTGTGCACTATATAACTGGTAATAATATTCTCTGTACAGCGCTGCGGAATATGTGTGCGCCATATAATAACTGGTAATAATATTCTCTGTACAGCGCTGTGGAATATGTGTGCGCTATATAATAACTGGTAATAGTCTCTGTACAGCGCTGCGGAATATGTGTGCGCTATATAATAACTGGTAATAATAGTCTCTGTACAGCGCTGCGGAATATGTGTGCACTATATAACTGGTAATAATATTCTCTGTACAGCGCTGCGGAATATGTGTGCGCCATATAATAACTGGTAATAATATTCTCTGTACAGCGCTGTGGAATATGTGTGCGCTATATAATAACTGGTAATAATATTCTCTGTACAGCGCTGCGGAATATGTGTGCGCCATATAATAACTGGTAATAATATTCTCTGTACAGCGCTGTGGAATATGTGTGCGCTATATAATAACTGGTAATAATATTCTCTGTACAGCGCTGCGTAATATGTGTGCGCTATATAATAACTGGTAATAATATTCTCTGTACAGCGCTGCGGAATATGTGTGCGCTATATAAATAACTGGTAATAATATTCTCTGTACAGCGCTGCGGAATATGTGTGCGCTATATAATAACTGGTAATAATAGTCTCTGTACAGCACTGCGGAATATGTGTGCGCTATATAATAACTGGTAATAATATTCTCTGTACAGCACTGTGGAATATGTGTGCGCTATATAATAACTGGTAATAATATTCTCTGTACACCGCTGCGGAATATGTGTGCGCTATATAATAACTGGTAATAATAGTCTCTGTACAGCGCTGCGGAATATGTGTGCGCCATATAATAACTGGTAATAATATTCTCTGTACAGCGCTGTGGAATATGTGTGCGCTATATAATAACTGGTAATAATAGTCTCTGTACAGCGCTGCGGAATATGTGTGCGCTATATAATAACTGGTAATAATAGTCTCTGTACAGCGCTGCGGAATATGTGTGCGCCATATAATAACTGGTAATAATATTCTCTGTACAGCGCTGCAGAATATGTGTGCGCTATATAATAACTGGTAATAATAGTCTCTGTACAGCGCTGCGGAATATGTGTGCGCCATATAATAACTGGTAATAATATTCTCTGTACAGCGCTGTGGAATATGTGTGCGCTATATAATAACTGGTAATAATAGTCTCTGTACAGCGCTGCGGAATATGTGTGCGCTATATAATAACTGGTAATAATATTCTCTGTACAGCGCTGCGGAATATGTGTGCTATATAATAACTGGTAATAATAGTCTCTGTACAGCGCTGCGGAATATGTGTGCTCTATATAATAACTGGTGATAATATTCTATGTACAGCGCTGTGGAATATGTGTGCGCTATATAAGTAACTAGTAATAAATAATATGGCTAATTAGCTGTGGTTATAATGAATACATAAAAGGTATATACAGGTATAGGCAGAATGCTGCGGACCTGAGAGTCCCTTGTCCCCTATTGTCCTTCCTGTTACCGTCTGGGTGCACCTCTGCTACCTGCATAATGTACAACTACAGTATATTTACATAGACGTATGTGCGCCGTATCCAAGGGCAACACTGACAAACATTTCTACCTGACGGTTTTCTCTGTACAGAGGATGTTTGTAGTTCTTATCAGTCGCTTATTGTCGCTTGCAGTATAATCTCGCCGGTGTGCAAGACGAGTGCGCACAGACACACAAGGGTTAATATATGTGAGGCCTTAGCCTACCAGTGTGTGTGTTATGTTTGTGTTTTAGAGGAAACCTGAAACCCTCAAGGGAGAGATCAAACACACGTCACCCAGTGAGGGCCGCAACTGAAAGTGAACTCACAACCTCAGTGCTGTTAGTCAGTAATGCTTACCACTGTGCCACTGTGCTGCTGCTGACATTGCTGAAAACAGCAGGAAGAAGTCAGAAGGACGAGGCAATGCAATGAGTACAAGTACCATGTACACACCATTAAATGAAGGTCACCTGAAAATGTAATACCCCGTTAGAGATCTACACACTAAGAAGCTTTGGAGATAGCAGTTAGGAGCTGGTTAATACTTTATCTCTATTTTTCAAACCCAGGCTGGTACATGGTAGTTAGGAGCTGATTGATTGGTACTTTATCTCTCTCTCCAAATGATATCTCCCCAAGGTTTAGTACAACTCCCCTAGAGCCTGCAACATGGCAGTTAGGAGCTGCTGGTTACACTGGGGCAGATGTATTAAGCCTGGAGAAGAGATAAACTGGAGATAAATTGGAAGAGTTAGCGCACCAGCCAATCAGCTGTGTTTGAAATATGACAGTTGGGATCTGATTGGCTGGTAGGTTATCTCCTTCCACTTTATCTCCAGTTTATCTCTTCACCAGGCTTAATACATCTGCCCCATTATCTCTCTCCAAGGTTAGTACAACTCCCCTAGAGCCTGTAACATGACAGTTAGGAGCTGATGGTTACATTATCTCTCTCCAAGGTTAGTACAACTCCCCTAGAGCCTGTAACATGGCAGTTACTGGCTTCTTGACTGGCACTTTATTTCTCCAAGGTGTAGTACACCCCCCAGATCCTGTAACAGGAGCTGATTGGCTGGTATTTTATCTCTCTCCAAGGTTTAGTACAACTCACCTAGGAGCAGATTTATTAAGCTCGGTGAAGTGATAAACTGTATGGTTTTTATCACCAGCCAATCAGCTCTTACCTGTCATTTTTCAAACCAAGCCTTTAGCTTCACAGGTAAGAGCTGATTGGTCGGTGATAAAAACCAGACAGTTTATCATTTCTCTGAGCTTAATAAATCTGCCCCCTAGAGCCTGTAACGGGACAGTTAAGAGCTGATTGGTTGGTACTTTGGGCCAGATGTATCTAGATTTAAAAAGTGATAAAGTGGAGAGTGATAAACAACCAGCCAATCAGCTCTAAACTGTTATTTGTCAAACTCAGCCTTTAAAATGCCAGTTAGGGGGCTGATTGGCTGGCTGATTACCACTCTCCATTTTATCACTTTTTGAAGCTTGATACTTCTGGCCCTTTTTTATCTCTCCAAGGTTGATTACAACTCCCCTAGAACCTGTAACATGCCAGTTAGGAGCTGTATGACTGATATTTTATATCTCCAAGGTTTAGTACACCCCCTAGATCCTGTAACAAGACATTTAGGAGCTGATTGACTGGTACTTTATCTTTCTCTCCAAGTTATCTCTCTCCAGGGCTTGGTACATCTCTTCTAGAGCCTGTAACCTGGCAGTTAGGGGCTGATTGGCGTGCTCTTTATTTCTCCACTTTATCTCTCTCTGGGGCTCAGTAAACGGAATCCTAAATTTGAATGAATAAGAGACTGTATATGCTTCCCATAGGCCACACAGAGGCGCCTTTGTGTTATTACGCAGCACACGAGCTGGCAGGTCAGTAATGAGATTCGCTGCACGCGGTCCGTGCGCACTTCTGCATTGATAAACGATTGCTGTGACAGCGGGAGCGAGGTTACGTTACATTAAGTCATGGAATTTAGTGGCCGAAACTTTCATTCCCCCGGGGCTTAGGCTTCTGTCCTGGATTTACGCTGAGAGAGAACAGCGCAAACTCTGCATGACCCCGTTACATAATCATTGCAGCCCTGACTGACGGGAGCCGAGCGGTGGGGTGAGGTCAGGTTGGAGGCAATGAATCGGTAATATTAGGCTGATGTTGACACACCGCCGACGCAGTTTTCACACTGCGCAGGTGCATCGCCTTCCCGATTTATACCATCATCTTCCCTAACTGCCAAATGGGATAATTCATTGATATAATACATTGGGGATAAGCGGTATCGGTGCTGACCCGTCATACATTTACCCCATAGTACCAACCAATCAGCTCCTAGCTGTCATGTTATAGGCAGTTTACAAATGACTGTTAGGAGTGGGGTTTTCTCTCTCTACTTTATCTCTCTCCAATGATTTAATGCTGGGGAAGGCAGCGGGTCTACAGGGATTGTGTAAACTGGTTATCAGAAGAGAGAATACCTGATTTTCTTGCAGACTCAGTAAAGGCCCCCATACACTATGCGATTTTGGGACGATTTCATCCGATTTCGGCACTTTGGGCCGATAACCGGGTGAAATCGGCCCAAAATCGCAGGTGTGTGATATCTGATCCGATCCGATGCGCGGTCCCGTGCGCATCAGACCGGAACAGGGAGGTCGGAGGGTCAGTACATACGATCATGTCCGACCTCCCTGTATGCATGCATATGCCTGCCCACCTGTCAAATGACTGGCCGTTCTCTGATTGGCTGACTCTCAGCCAATCAGAGAACGGCCAGTCATTTGACAGGTATTTTAAAAATCTAATACCCGCCACTGCGCGTCCCACTCCCATCCCGCAGCGCTGCTGAATGAGAGACTGATCATCACACCGCCCCGGCCAGGTCAGCACTCGCCGGCAGCTAAGCGCTCAGGGACCCGCTGCCCGCCCCACTGCTCCCCCTGATGAGGATCACAGCGGCACCCCCCCCCCCCCTGCACCTCACCGCCCGCCCCCTGCTCCCCGACATGTGATAAATCGCAAGCGATTTATCACATGTCAAATTTGGCTCATCAAGTGCCAAATTGTATGTGAGATTCCCGGGGAGCTCCCGGGCGGCTCACAGGAGAATTGGGTCCGACTTGTCCTGAGGACAAGTCGGCCTAATGTATGGGGGCCTTTACTTTCATTCAGGAGATAGAAGAGGAACCTTTCTGTGTTATCTATAATCCCATAATTCAGGATGTAGGGACTGACAGATGTGTTACCGTGCCGTGGTTCAGCGCCATGCATCCAACAGTCATATACTTAAACCTGACTGAAATGTAACCCTGACATGTCTACTCTCCCGAAAATTGAGGGACACTCCTGGACCGAAAAAGTGGACAAGTCCCCCCCGTGCGCCATTCTCCCACAATAACCCTTACAAATAACTGCACCAGGTGGAAAAGGTAGCATCATTGTAGCCCCGCCCAATGCTGGTAATATGGCCTCCCAGGGCCGTAACTAGGTGTGTGCCAGCGGTGCCTTGCCCACAGCGCATCTGCCCTATGGACGCATCCACTGGTACAATAATAGTCTGGAGAGCGGGGAGGCACCAGGCAGGAGAGGCACGCTGCTGCCTGGCGGGAAAAAGCTGTGGCTGGCTTTCGGACAATCAATTGACTTCAATGGAACTTTTGAAATCTCCAGCCCGCCCGCACTACTGACACAGCCCCCCGCACTAAGGTTACCTCCTGCACTCTCGACACAGTTGTCTTCCTCAAACTGAGGGCGCCGCCACCACCACCACCCTCGAACTGAATACACCACCGGCACATCTGTCCTGCGACACAGCTGGTTCTTCTGCACTACCACTACCCCACTGTGAGCACCAGCAAGCCTACCCTGACGACACTCCCTGTCACAGTAATTGTACTATTGGTGTATCCGACCCATACTGCATCCGACCTGCACTATATCCAACCCAACTGTGTGCCACATGTATCTGACCCACACTGTATCCCACATTATCTGCGAACGATAATTATCCAACCTGTACTGTATCCTACACATTATCCAACCTGCATTGTATCCAACCAATACTATATCTGACCAGCACTGTATCCGACCCACACCGATTCAGACCCATTCGCAGGGCTGCAAATTAGTTCATTATCGAATAAACGTGCATGCCAATGGTGCGCATGTGTGGGGTCCCCTTGCAATGTCAGGGAATGTTACCTAAAAATGCAGAGGGGCCCGGCCTGGGGTCAGCGGTCTCCATCTATGGTGATCACATCTGCGAACGGGGGGAAATCCGTTTGATGGTGGGTGATTGCACGTGACTTTCTCCAAACAAATTCACAGGGGCGGGGAGACAGGCTGGCGTGGGGCTTGCAGCCCAATGACCGGATCTGAATCGGGCCCTGTATCTGACGCACACTGAAACCGACACTCTGTCTGACCCGCACTGTGGCCCTGATTCACTAAGGCTCGTTGAGCAGCAAAAGATTCGCTGCCCGCCCCACGCACGAACATCCCCGCCGCAGTGTGAACATCCATCCGCACGGGAGTGTATGGGGCAAAAATATTTTGATGGATGTCGACCATCGAATTATTTTTCGCCTGTTCGCAAATATAAGTAGGCGTTGACCCGACCTATAATTGCGGCATGCGGCTCTGAGAACGGGCGCCCACCCCCAGCAGGCATCTGCCCATCTTCGTTCGCATTGGGGACACCCAGCATTTTCCTGGGCACACCCACCGTTTTTTGTGGGCACGCCCAGGAAACGCTGGATGCCCCCATGTGCCTGCCCCCCCCCCCGCCGATGATTGGGAACAGTATAAATAGCTCACACCTACGGGCCCGCACCCAGCGTTTCATGTTCGTGCCCACACAAAGGGTGTGTGCGCCTATGGAAATGCTGGGCGGGCCTGTCAGAATGCAGTCACATGATGTCAGTGCCCGCCCCCAATTCTACATACGTGCACACGGGGAAAATCGCTCACCATTGAATGAATATCCCCTGCGTTATGTAAGCCAGGACTCACTCGGTGCCGCGATGGCCGTGGGGAGGAGGACGCTGATGAAGTCAGCAGCCATTCCTCGCCACACTCAGGGAACACCTGTCTTCCCCACAAACGGCCGCCCGGTTTGCGATGCCAGGCGTTCGGAGCCTGTGATCGCACAGAGGGCATGCGCACTGAGGACTGTACGCATGCACAGTCCTCCGATGATTGCCAGTACTGTGAAATCGGGCCATATATCTGAGACGCATTGTAACCCTGTGTTTGCTGGTGCCGTGTGGTGTAACCTTGTGTGTGCCAGTACAATGTGTGCAGCTGCAGTGGAATGTGTCCACTTTGCACTGTGTGGTGTAATGTGAATAATAGACAGTACTGTGTGGTAACGGAATCTGCTGCGCTATATAAGACACTGTAACGGAATCTGCTGCGCTATATAAGACACTGTAACGGAATCTGCTGCGCTATATAAGACGCTGTAACGGAATCTGCTGCGCTATATAAGACACTGTAACGGAATCTGCTGCGCTATATAAGACACTGTAACGGAATCTGCTGCGCTATATAAGACGCTGTAACGGAATCTGCTGCGCTATATAAGACACTGTAACGGAATCTGCTGCGCTATATAAGACACTGTAAAGGAATCTGCTGCGCTATATAAGACACTGTAACGGAATCTGCTGCGCTATATAAGACACTGTCACGGAATCTGCTGCGCTATATAAGACGCTGTAACGGAATCTGCTGCGCTATATAAGACACTGTAACGGAATCTGCTGCGCTATATAAGTCACTGTAACGGAATCTGCTGCGCTATATAAGACGCTGTAACGAAATCTGCTGCGCTATATAAGACACTATAACGGAATCTGCTGCACTCTATAAGACACTGTAACGGAATCTGCTGCGCTATATAAGTCACTGTAACGGAATCTGCTGCGCTATATAAGACGCTGTAACGGAATCTGCTGAGCTATATAAGACACTGTAACGGAATCTGCTGCTCTATATAAGACACTGTAACGGAATCTGCTGCTCTATATAAGACACTGTAACGGAATCTGCTGCGCTATATAAGACACTGTAACGGAATCTGCTGCGCTATATAAGACGCTGTAACGGAATCTGCTGCGCTATATAAGACACTATAACGGAATCTGCTGCACTCTATAAGACACTGTAACGGAATCTGCTGCGCTATATAAGACGCTGTAACGGAATCTGCTGCGCTATATAAGACGCTGTAATGGAATCTGCAGCGCTATATAAAACACCGTAACGGAATCTGCGGCGCTATATAAGACACTGTAACGGAATCTGCTGCGCTATATAAGACACTGTAACGGAATCTGCTGCGCTATATAAGACACTGTAACGGAATCTGCTGCGCTATATAAGACACTGTAGCGGAATCTGCTGCGCTATATAAGACACTGTAACGGAATCTGCTGCGCTATATAAGACGCTGTAACGGAATCTGCTGTGCTATATAAGACACTGTAACGGAATCTGCTGCGCTATATAAGACGCTGTAACGGAATCTGCTGCGCTATATAAGACACTGTAACTGAATCTGCTGTGCTATATAAGACACTGTAACGGAAGCTGCTGCGCTATATAACACACTGTAACGGACTCTGCTGCACTATATAAGACACTGTAATGGAATCTGCTGCGCTATATAAGACACAGTAACGGAATCTGCTGCGCTATATAAGACACTGTAACGGACTCTGCTGCACTATATAAGACACTGTAATGGAATCTGCTGCGCTATATAAGACACAGTAACGGAATCTGCTGCGCTATATAACACACTGTAACGGACTCTGCTGCGCTATATAAGACACTGTAACGGAAGCTGCTGCGCTATATAAGACACTGTAACGGAAGCTGCTGCGCTATATAAGACACTGTAACGGAAACTGCTGCGCAAATATAAGACACTGTAACGGAATCTGCTGCGCTATATAAGACACTGTAACGGAATCTGCTGCGCTATATAAGACACTGTAACAGAATCTGCTGCGCTATATAAGACACTAACAGAATCTGCTGCGCTATATAAGACACTGTGACGTAAGCTGCTGCGCTATATAAGACACTGTAACGGAATCTGCTGCGCTATATAAGACACTGTAACGGAATCTGCTGCGCTATATAAGACGCTGTAACGGAATCTGCTGTACTATATAAGACACTGTAACGGAATCTGCTGCGCTGTATAAGACACTGTAACGGAATCTGCTGCGCTATATAAGACACTGTAACGGAATCTGCTGCGCTATATAAGACCCTGTAACGGAATCTGCTGCACTATATAAGACACTGTAACGGAATCTGCTGCGCTATATAAGAAACTGTAACGGAATCTGCTGCGCTATATAAGAAACTGTAACGGAATCTGCTGCGCTATATAATACACTGTAACGGAATCTGCTGCGCTATATAAGACACTGTAACGGAAGCTGCTGCGCTATATAAGACACTGTAACGGAATCTGCTGCGCTATATAAGACACTGTAACGGAAGCTGCTGCGCTATATAAGACGCTGTAACGGAATCTGCTACGCTATATAAGACACTGTAACGGAAGCTGCTGCGCTATATAAGACGCTGTAACGGAATCTGCTGCGCTATATAAGACACTGTAACGGAATCTGCTGCGTTATATAAGACACTGCAACGGAATCTGCTGCGCTATATAAGACACTGTAACGGAATCTGCTGCGCTATATAATACACTGTAACGGAATCTGCTGCGCTATATAAGACAAGTAACGGAATCTGCTGCGCTATATAAGACACTGTAACGGAATCTGCTGCGCTATATAAGACACTAACGGAATCTGCTGCGATATATAAGACGCTGTAAATAAATAAATAAATAAATTAGCGACTATGCACATGCACAGTGGCCACCATCTCCGGAGGGGCCGAATTCGGACCCGTACAGGTGTGAATCGGCCCAACTGTACGGATGGTGGTCAGATAACATGAAATATAATTTTTAGCTTAGAAAAAAAAAGTGTCAACCATCTGTATATCGATCTTAGCCTCTGTCGACCTTCCATCTGCCAATGCATGTTGACCTTTGGTGTCTACCTGATGATGTTGACCAATCTCTGCTGACATACTGACATAGAGCCGAATGCAGGTGACATCACAGATACAGTGCTGTAAATGGGGGCTATTCCCTCCGGACTGCTGGTGTCCCCGGGTCCCTGCGTGATTGCTGCGCTATATAAGAACCTGTTAATAAATAATAAATCTGATTGGAACCTAACTGACCTCAGAGCTGACACTGGGCACTGATGAGATTACCCTTCCATAGGCGGTGGGGCTCAGCCGTGGGGGGTACGATGGGTACCCCTCATGTAGAAGGAAGTGTTAGGGTAGGGGGCAGAGTAAACAGACCTGGGGGTTTCTCCGCTGGATCCTGATTCTTCCTGATCCTCCTCCTGTGACTTCTCCAACAGCTGAGCGAGCAGCAGACACTGAACACAGCTGCGATCTGCTTCTGCCCTCCCCTAGGGCCAGCGTCACTGCAGGTTCCAGGGTCCACCAATAGGCAGCAGCCCAGGGCACGCCCACAATCTGTCCCTCTGTGTAAGGGACAGTAAAGTCCAGCGCAGAGACCCGTGCAGCCCCCCTCTGGCCTGACACACTGATATAAAGTACTGGAAGTGATATCCAGCTCAGGATACAGCTGCCACAAAATAAGTACACGAATACAGTAGCAGCAGACTTTGTTACTAAGCCTCGGAGAGTGACAACGTGGAGGGAGATAAAACTGCCATATTAAAGGGTGTGTTTGAAAAATGACAGTTGTGAGTACAGGTTGGTACATTGGGCGGGATGCAGTAACATCCGCAGCCACACCTCGCCGGCTCCCGCATAGATAATATGGCATATGCACTAACATCGCACAGGACTGCTCTCGTGTGAGGAGCTGCCCTTTTTATTTAGCTACATTCCATCTTAGTAAATTTCTCATGTGGGTCGCGTTGCTTTATCTGCGTCTGTCCGCCATCTCGGTGCAGTGCCGGCGGCTGCTGTAAGTCACACGGGTGTTAGGTGGATGACTCACAGCAGTCACTAGTACTGTATGGAGACAGCGGACAGACATGGGGGCATATGTAGGGATGGCCATCGATGATTCGAAATCATCGATGGTTCATGGCCGATGTCGAATACTTTTGCCATTGATGGGGGAGAGATGGTTTGATGATGCTTTGCTTTTTTTTCTTTCTTCAAAGTGCCGGGACACGTAGCATAGCTCCGCCCCCGACACCCGCAGCATAGCTCCGCCCCCGACACCAGCGAAGCCCTGCCCCCGTGTTTTTATAGGTCCATAGGCCAATCAATCAAACACAATCGGTGACCATCGATATGTAAAAACATCGATGGTCAGCCATTGCATGCTTTAGCACTATCCATGGCCAGTTGCAGAATTGCCATCGATGGTAGCCATCGATGGCAACAATGGCCATCCCTAGGCATATTTGTCAAATCTTGCAGAGAGATAAAGTAGCAGCCAATCAGCAAAATGGCAGCAGCTGATTGGTTGGTAGTTCTGCAAGCTGTGATACCCCCCTTCCCCCACAGGCAGATAGGTCCCCCCACAGGCAGATAGGTCCCCCCACAGGCAGATAGGTCCCCCCACAGGCAGATAGGTCTGCATGTTTTCCTGGTAGGCTTAAATCAAAATAACTGAGGGATTGAATAAGGGCATAAATGTATTATTCTCCGTTATGGATGAGAAGCGTTAACCGCGCACGTTCTGTACACTGATACCGCATCTCCTGTCTATGTCGGCAATGTAAGAGTGGTCAGTGGCACTGCCTGCTCCAACATCTGCAGCTATCGGTATAGACAGCAGCCGGTGCCGTTGCTCCATACGCAGCTACCCTTGCTAGTTTCTGGCCCATGAGGCATTCCTCTGCATACACAGCCAATCAGCATAACTGGGGTCGGATAACGGTTTACATTGCCCAGTTGCCCGCCCTCCCCCGTTTTCACCGCCGTGGGGGCATGAATAGACACTGTGCGCAGCATCCATTCATCGGGTGATGGAGGGGACTCCCAACTGTCACCCCCCACCGCGAGACACTGCCGGTCCTGGGCGGCACCATCCCCCAACAGGACGTTCCTGCAGATAGGGTGACAGTTGGGAGGTACGATATTAGTATAAATCCTACATTTAAAAATGTAAAATATCTGTTGGTGCATTGTGCATTATGTCCAGCAGATGGTGGCCTGAGACTATATTGGAGGCATGTATTACCTTTTATCTGGCTGCATCAAGCCTCAAAAATTCAGCTTAAAATTCTTCCTAAACTATGACCCTAACCTTCCCCTTCCCCGCAACCTAACCTTAACCTTCCCCTCCCCGCAGCCTAACCATAACCTTCCCCACCCCGCAACCTAACCTTAACCTTCTCCTCCCTGCAACCTGACCCTAACCTTCCCCTCCCCGCACCCTGATCCTAACCTTCCCATCCATGCAGCCTAACCCTAACCTACCCTCCCTGCAACCTAACCTTAACATTCCCCTCCCTACAACCTGACCCTAACCTTCCCCTCCCCGCACCCTGATCCTAACCTTCCCCTCCATGCAGCCTAACCCTAACCTTCCCTCCCTGCAACCTAACCTTAACATTCCCCTCCCTACAACCTGACCCTAACCTTCCCCTACCTGCAACCTGACCCTGACCTTCCCCTCCCCGCAGCATGACCTTCCCTCCCTGCAACCTGACCCTAACCTTCCCCTCCCCGCAGCCTAACCCTAACCTTCCCCTCCCCGCAGCCTAACCCTAACCTTCCCTGCAGCCTAACCTTCCCAAACTTAACCTTCCCCTACCCACAGCCTAACCCTGCGTTACCTGAGCCTAACGTTCCACTCTCCACAGCCTAACCATAACCTTCCCTCCCCGCAGCCTGACCCTAACCTTCCCCTCCCCTCTGCCTAGCCCTAACCTTCCCCTCACTGAAGTCTAACCCTAACCTTCCCCACCCCGCAGCTTTAACTTAGCCTTCCCCTAGCCGCAGCATAACCCTAACATTCTCTCCCTACAGCCTGACCCTTTTCTTTCCCTCTTTGCAGCCTGACCCTTTTATTTCCCTCCCCGCAGCCTGACCCTAACCTTCCCCTCCCCGAAGCCTGGCCCTAACCTTACCCTCCCCACAGCCTGGCCCTAACCTTACCCTTCCCGCAGCCTGACCCTAACCTTCCCCTCCCCGCAGCCTAACCCTCCCAGTACCCTAACCTTCCCCTCCCGGCAGCCTAACCCTAACCTTCCCTCCCCGTAGCCCAGGGCTGGGCAACACCGGCCCTCCAGATGTTGATAAACTACACATCCCAGCATGCCTTGCATCAGTTTCAGCATGGCCACATAGCAAAACTAATGCAAAGCATCCTGGGATGTGTAGTTAATTAACATCTGGAGGGCCGGTGTTGCCCAGCACTGCCGTAGCCTAACCCTAACCTTACCTGCAGCCTAGCCATAACCTTCCCCTCCCTGCAGCCTAACCCTAACCTTCCCCTCCCTGTAGCCTGACCCTAACCATCCCCTCCCTGCAGCCTAACCTTAACCTTCACCTCTCTGCAGCCTAACCCTAACCTTCCCCTCCATGCAGCCTGAACCTATCCTTCCCCTCCTTGCAGCCTAACCCTAACCTTCCCCTCCTTGCAGCCTGACCCTAACCTTCCCCTCCATGCAGCCTGACCCTATCCTTCCCCTCCTTGCAGCCTAACCCTAACCTTCCCCTCCTTGCAGCCTGACCCTAACCTTCCCCTCCCAGCAGCCTGACCCTAACCTTCCCCTCCTTGCAGCCTAACCCTAACCTTCCCCTCCTTGCAGCCTGACCCTAACCTTCCCCTCCTTGCAGCCTGACCCTAACCTTCCCCTCCATGCAGCCTGACCCTATCCTTACCCTCCTTGCAGCCTAACCCTAACCTTCCCCTCCCAGCAGCCTGACCCTAACCTTCCCTCCCCGCAGCCTGACCCTAACCTCCCCATAGCCTAACCCTAACCTTCCCTCCCTGCTGCCTAACCCTAACCTCCCCACAGCCTAACCCTAACCTTCCCTCTCCACAGCCTAACCCTAACCTTCCCTCTCTGCAGCCTGACCCTAACCTTCCCTCCCAGCAGCCTGACCCTAACCTTCCCTCCCAGCAGCCTGACCCTAACCTTCCCCTCCCAGCAGCATATCCCTAACCTTCCCTCTCTGCAGCCTAACCTTCCCCTCCCCATACCCTAACCTTCCCCTCCCCGTGCCCTAACCTTCCCCTCCCTGCCTCCTAACCTTCCCTCCCTGCCTCCTAACCTTCCCATCCCGCAGCCTGACTAGTTTGGGGCCTTCCTCCCTCCAATAATCCCTATCACTATATTATTGCTGCTGATTGCAGGCGGCAGTGATAGTTACCTTGGCGCGTTCAGTCTCCCGATAATTGCTCTGCTGTGTGCCCATCGGCATTGCATACAGATCTGAATCAGGCTCTAGGTCTCTGGATGTAGCTCAATGCCTGCGTCCCATATACAGTAACCTGACCGCCCACATACAGTGTGGTGTGATGTCCTTGGCGGTAGATTGTGCAGTGGTCTACAGATATGTACATCAGCCACTGCGAGGGGGTACGCCAGCCCCCGAACAGAGCAAACAAAACAATGGGGGTGTTTCAGACCAGCTCGTAGCGGGCCAAATCCGGTCCCCCGGCCAATGGTAGCGATCTGCGTATGTGAATATGCGTATGTGCAAACTGTTTAGCGACTTCCTCAGGAGGTATGAGGAAGCCGCTGAACAGGTTTTTAGGTAGAGAAACGCATAGAGGACTGGGGACACAAGCTGCCAACATCCCAATCTCAGATAGGACCGCGTTTAAAAGTGCATTGGCGGTCGGAGAGGTTCATTTGGGGACTGCAAGCTGGATCCCTGTTGTTTCATCCGGATGCTCACTTAAGGCCCCCATACATTAGGCTGACTTGTCCTTAGGACAAGTCGGACCCAATTCTCCTGTGAGCCGCCCGGCAGCTCCCCGGGTGGCTCACATACAATTTGGCGCTTGATGAGCCAAATTTTACATGTGATAAATCGTTTGCGATTTATCACATGACGGAGAGCTGCAGGAGGTGGGCGTGAGGATCAGGGGGGGGGGGGCGGCGGTGATCCTCATCAGGAGCTGGCAGCGCCGGCGGGTATTAGATTTTTAAAATACCTGTCAAATGACTGGCCGTTTTCTGATTGGCTGAAAGCTCTCAGCCAATCAGAGAACGGACAGTCATTTGACAGGTATTTTAAAAATCTAATACCCGCCACTGCTCTGCCCGTCCCGCAGCGCTGCTGATATCTGTGATCGCCCGGCCAGGTCAGCACTCGCCGGCGCTGCCAGCTAAGCGCTCAGGGACCCGCTGCCCGCCCCACTGCTCCCCCGGTCAGTCTGCATGCATATGCCTGTCAGGTGGGCAGGCATATGCATACAGGGAGGTCGGACGTGATCTTATGTGCTGACTGTGGAAGTCTAGTTACACACACGCCATTTTTGGATAGTATGGCCGCCATTTTGGTTCGCAGAGTTGCGCAAATAAAGTTTCCATACCCGAGTATGTGTGACAAAGTGGACCAGAAGAGTAGCCATACTATCACACATAAATTCATAATAACATACTTACACTAAATGAAATATAGTTAAAGGTTTAGAACGCCACACATAGCTTAGTTAGCCCTGCACGCATCTGTCTGTATCATGTTTAGTACCGTTCCGTTCCGTTCATTATGCGCAGTATTCCGGTCATTGCGAATATTTCGCAATATACACGGCCCGATAGTTATGGACATAATCCATATTCCAGAGACAGTTTCTGTTGAAAGTATGTAACAAAGGAACCTAGATGAAACTGTTTTTTATCACTGCTGACGCCGAAACCATCAAACAAAGGACTCTTAAAATTCACTCCCCTGCACCTAGTCAAACCAGGTGTATCATCTTACCCCCCAATCACAATGGACCTGACATACGATCTCTGACCAATAGGAATGGCCTTTGACCTCCCCCTTCTGACCCTATAAGAAAGGTGACCCAGGGCTGCCTTGGTCACTTCGGCACATCTACCTTTCCCTGACTTTCTACCGGGCTATAGTTCATCCTTGAACGATAGCGAGCTCTGACCGGACTGCGCTTCGCATATTTGATGAGACGGGTAACGGTTGCATTAACGGTATTTATTCTTATTGTATTGTTGGCTGATTGTGTCTTGTATCTGTATTCTTTCCCCCTAGCAGAGCCTGTTTAGTATTCATTGTTAGTATATTGTATCACTTGTTATACCTGTTTATTCTTATTTCTGTAACCCCCCTTTTGTCCATTAGGGACTTAAATACAACCTTTTTACGGAGTTCTTATCTCCTTATTTCTATACAGTGGTCGTGTCTGTTTATTCGCATAATAGCGATAAGGTATATTACGGACACTGTCCTTTAAGGTATATTCGCAGATTAGAGACAAAGTACTGCGAAGGAATCTCTTATTAAGGTATTGGTTCTTGGTGTACAAAATACAATAAAAGGTACGCTACGCTGCGCTACGTTTTGTTCGCACGTAGTTAGGTATAAAGGGTACGCAGGTTGCGGACTTATTACGTAACCTGCGCTTTTCATTTATTGTCTCTCTGGTCATATTTAATAGCGCCATTAACAATTGGGGGCATCGTCCGTCCGCTCCACATTCCAGAACTCAGTACCAGGCGTGCGACCTGACCTATACCAGCAAAAGGGTGGAAGTATTATCCATTGCTGGATAGGCCAGGTCCGCGGCGGTGCGGAGTTTGGGAAGTGCTAGCGTTGAACCCGGAGCACAATAAGTGAAAACCACGTGTTTAAAGCATATATTAAGTATTTAGTAAACTGTACTTCTGCCTGCCACAAGTAGTTTAACGGGGTATAGTGTCTTGAGTTGCTTGTTCATTACAGTATATGTACCACGTGCGATAAGGTTCGCACACGTGGAGTCTGTGTTTATTATAGTACATAGAGGATCCCCTCTGTGCAAAACTATAACTTTTATTGTTAGTTACTGCAAAACCAGGGACTCCGCCACGTGGCGATAAGTCCTGGGCCTTTTGCAGTAACGTAAAGCGTCTATTGTGTATTACGCAAGGTGCGCGCGCACGTGCCCACATCGGGAAAGTTTCGCATCTTTGTACGTGATTTACGGATTAAGTGCGGGATTTATTTCGCATCTTGATACGTAACTTTCGGACGGAGTTAAGGGATTTATTCCACATTTAGGCGCAATTACTGCGTATAGCGAAACCCGAGCGCAACCTTGCAAATACACTAT
This sequence comes from Crinia signifera, assembly GCF_055691185.1. Lineage (NCBI taxonomy): Eukaryota > Metazoa > Chordata > Amphibia > Anura > Myobatrachidae > Crinia > Crinia signifera. The sequence continues at coordinate 6,808,121 of NC_139220.1, forward strand.
AGAACACGTGGGTGGCCGATTCATCGGCGGCCTGTGAACAACGCACGTACACACGTGGCTGTTCATTGGTACTGCACATGCAGCACACATAGGAACTCAAAGGTGAACAGTATTAAACCACTAGTTTTATTTAAACAGTATAGTAATATACTGCGAATAAGGAGGTGATTAATAAAAGAAAATAAGTTTTTTCTTTTTGTTCATTTTTTTTTTTTAAACAAGCAACTCAAGCATTATTTTAATAGATTCCTATAGCGTATTATAAGGGATTTATACCTGCATAAGTATCTAGTGAAAAGCTACCGGCCTGGGAAGATTTTCTGTACAGAAATATTTAAAAAAAAAATAAGCATAAGACCATAAGATGTATAGCGCCCAGTGTGAAACATAACTGAGGCGAACGGGTGTGTGACGGCACGACTCAGCGCAGTGTAGTCCAGTGTAGGACAGTCCAGTTAGGACAGGGTGTACGTGCCGACGTACACATAGGAACTGCCCCTTCAGTGGAATTGATCCGCTAGGAGGGTACAAGAAGATACATCGGAACGCACTTGTTTCCGATTAGCTACTTTAGAAATCCAGTTTCTGGGGGCACAGGAAAACAAGTTTGTTGTGCCCTGGAGAGACTGGCCGCGCCTTGCAAGTTGACTAGTAGTTCGCTACTAGTTGAAAGACTTGGCGATTGAGTACATTACCTCGCATTGTGGGCTTCACGCTTGATTGCGGAATAGTGCCACTGTGTGGAGAAGTGAGTGGTTGGGGAGCTCTCAACTTAAATAACCCACCGGTATCTATTAAGCTGTGAACGTTTATTCCTGTAATTATGGGTAATAACGGGTCACGCTGTGATAACGTGCATGTTAGGGAGGAAGCAAGCCGGCCAAAAGGATCGGCGGCTTTTATTATGTGCAGGAAGCACGGTGAACTCGCAGTTGTTTACCAAAAGAAATGAAAAAGGAATACACAGGCAGCAAGTTAGAATTTCCCAGTGTTGGTAGCTTCGATCCAGAAATCTTATCAGCAGTAAAAGATGAAATATGCCTACTCTCCAGTCGTAAGGAGAGAGTGAAGCATATAGATATTCTTAAATTGTGGCAGAAGGAAGGACAGGAACAATGGGGAATCAGAGGTCTGACAATACCAGATGCAATCAGCCACAATAAAAATGCAACCGCTGCCACAATAGAATCAGCTCCCCCACCCCCATATGTGCCGAAGGGGTTAATGACTCATAAGAAAGACATGAGTAATAATGTATCCATTGCTAACTTGTACCCTGTTTTTACCCCCTATAAGCAAGATACAGATCCACAAGGGAGATTCCTGACATCAGCCATCCCTTGCGAAGCTAGCAGAAAGGAAAGAGAGGCTGAGACAGCCCAAGCTGCTGCTGCCATTCTGGTCGAGGAGATGGCTGATGCCAGGAACACGATTGGAGACACAGGTAAGTACACACAACACAACACAGAGATAGTTGCTCCTGAGATGTTGTCCAATGGTGCAGGGGGGATACAGATCCACCCTCTGCACACAGTGGAACCTCCTTGTGGACGGGGAGACGGGGATGAGGTAATGCCTGTAAAGGATAGTGACATGCACAATACATGGACACGATTGGAACGTCATTCAATCATCAAAAATTTCCCTGATCCCAGCAAAGATCTGGCAAAGTGTCAGAAATTTGTAAGGGAGCGAGGAAATTCAGATGAGCCCACCAATAAGGATTGGCGATACATGTTGAGAGCTTGCCTCCCTTCACACATAGATGTCCAGAAGTTCATTCGAGACAGTGGTGTGGAGGGCGATAAGATTTTAACTGAACAGGGCAACCAGGAAAATATACGCCTAATAAATATACAATTGGGTGTATATTTCCCTGCGACAGTTGAAAATACCCTAGGGTTCACCATCACACAGAAAGATGGTGAGTCCACCAGCGGATATTTCAACCGTGCTTTACAGGCGTTGCCAGAACACTCTGGTATCCCCAGCCCCAGGGACAGCATACATCTTAAGGGAGGGATTGTCTCTGTGCTGATACAAGGTCTTAGGGAAAATCTGAGAACCAACACAGAAACCATTCACCCCAACTGCAGACAGATGTCAATACACACTTTAAAGAAAACTGCTGTTGATCTGGACAAACGATTTATGACAGAAAGACAAAACCAAATGGTATGTTTCAAATGTGGAAACAAAGGACACATAGCCAGACATTGCAGGGTAAGTAACCATAGGAAACATAACACATATGTAAGTAACTGGGAGACACAATGGGAGAAGACAGGTAGGTCTCAACACATAGCCATAGCCCCACCTAGTAGCCAACGCCGCCCTAAGCATGACACATATATGCAAACAGGGAGTAGGACACACATACACCCCACATCCAGGTAACATAAGACAATATCTGAGGGAGGAGCCTCAGATATGGGTAAGTGGAATAGTTTAAATGTAAAGTTTTTTTTTGCATCAAACCCGTTAACAACATTCCCTCCTGGTCTAGGTTGTGCCAAGCAATTAGTAGCAGCAATTGGGGTAACAGGAAAAATACAGCATTACCCACTGACGAAACCAGCAGATGTTACAAGCGGGCCTCTGCATACCAAACAATCTTTTCTGTTGGCTGCAGCGGCCCCGACTAACCTCCTGGGTAGAGATTTACTATGTAAAATGGGATGTGTCATCTACTGCACCCCTGATGGGGTATTTCTGGACACTCCTAGAAATCTTACACAAGAAGTGCAAGATATGCTGGACAGTCCTCAGAGGCTAATGTTGTATTCCACTGTTATAGAGTCAAATCCATCTAAGGTAGCTAAAAACTACAGCACAAATACCGAGTTCCCTTTGAACTAAAGATGGGAAGGACACAGGATCAATGGCAACCATAGCTTCAATAGAAACCCTGTTAAAAACAGAAAGTATAGCGCCCCAAAGTACAGCTTCACCATTTGAAATCTGAGGTTGAGCTGGAAAAATACCCAGTGAAATAACAAGGTTCCCAAAAGAGAACTTTTAACTAAATACCCCTAGACACAGCCCATAGTCACAACCACACTGGGAAACAGAAAGAGGGCTTACAAATCAGAACAGGAGTTGAACAGGGTAAGAACCAAATAGTTGAGAGCCAATTCCCCCATAGTGCTAAATCCTGGTGTCATAAAAAAAAAAAAAAAAGGTAAAAGAAAAATTTCCAGTTGAAAATAAATGTACACATTACTGTCATAAATATTTTCTAGTTTTTGAGTTTTTCTTTCTCTCTTTTTCCAATTTTTTTCCTTCCCCTACTCTTCTGTTCCAGAAACCCACAAATCATAGAAAAATAGTTCGAAGAATCTGTCGCACTCCCAGCAGAGAAATACAATTGTGAATATGCGGTACCCCGTAAAGCAAGTAGTCACAATATAGAGATTTTTCAGTAAATCTTGAACAAAGTCCCAGTAACTTTAAGCATTGCTCCTAATGTTACCCAGGGCAACCACAGCCACCATCTTGTGAAAAGCAGTCCAAGTAATGCACAAAGCATTCCCCTTCTACAAAGAATGAAAAGGGTTGTAAAACGCATTTACATATAAATAGGTACAATCGCAAAACCCATGTCTTCACAGACAAATGTGGATAGTAAAGAAGAAGAAACAGGCCTGATTACAGCTTTTTGCCATGGGTAAAACTGACACAAGAGATCATGTGACTTAGAATATTAGACCTGCTGAGGGGGCGACAGATATAGTGACGTAAGAAACCTGGTGATGCCAGCCTGACCAATGTCGTACTGCAGTGTACAATTAAACCCTATTATTTGAGCACTTCCTACGTGTCTACACAGTGTAGTTGCCATAGCACTACCGGTAAACAAAACTGAGAATGTGGTGTTGGGGTGTGTTTTAACTGTTTGTGCTCCTCATATAGTCTGGACATTCCTAAAATTCTGCCTAAACATGTGAAAAATATTCATCAGCCAAGTCCACTAAATGGGAACTTGCATTGATGTTACCAGTAAAACGGGTAATATTGTAATCCCAGCAACACTCCTACCAGGTGTGCCCTCCAAGGCACAAAGGGTGGAGTGGTGCTGAGGTTGCTGGAATGGTGGAGTTTAGGGGGAGCCGAGACGAATATGATTGCATGACATGTTTGAATCAGACCTTTGCAGCATGCCCCCAAAGGGTGGTAACAACCCATTGGAAGAGGAAAATCATTTTTCTTTCCACAACACAGAGAGGGGAAAATTGTACACTGGCTATACCGTAATAGATGGAAAAGGCATAGTAGAGGCTGAACCCATTGGACGTCTCACTCAGCAACAGCAGTCTCATTAGTAGTACTGCGGGCTGAGAGAAAAAAACAGCCAATATTCATGCCGACTCCAAGTACGTTTGTTGGGGTAATACAGAAGATCTTAGGCCCTATGGCGCCTCAGATGTTTTGTTTCAGTAACTGGCACTCCAGTGGCGCAAGCGTTGTAAGTTTAAAAGATTTCTGACAGTCACACAGCTGCCGGACAGAGTGGCTGTTATCAAGTGTAAAGCCCACATCTTCGATGAGGATTCAGTGTCACTTGATAATGAACATGCTGGCAAGGCAGCTGGGTGAGCCATGCGCTCTGCGGATAATGTTTGTGTTCCCCCTGTAAATGTCAGTATATTCACATAGAAATACAAGATTTGTGTCCCCTGCAGGAGAAGCAGTCTGGAACCCGAAGGGATGTGGACAGGAATAGAAAGATGGACAAGGAAAACCAGTGACTCTGAGAACATGCCAAACTGTCAGGACAGAGATAGCCCATGGCCTGACTTGTCTTGACAGGGAAGGTATGTGGAAAAATTAGTCCGAAATTACTAGTGTGCCCACAGACAGGTAAGACGACAGGATCATGCCTTACTTGTCTGGGGGAAAGAAACTGCAACGGCTGTTCCCACAGAGCCATCTCCACATCCCTCCTCCAACAGGATCCTCTGCAGGTAATACAAAATTGGCTTTGTACAGTCCACTCTAGAAGCATTTAAGTTATTTTTTTTTTTATATATATATATATATATATATATATATGTTGACATTTGTGTGTATAGATATGGCAGCCCAGAAGCACCCTTGAGTATGCAAATATATATATGAAAGGTTTAAGTCATGTGTGAACCTTTAGGGACTGATGGTACACCCCATAATCTCTTTTTGTAGTAGTAGAATCACTCTCAGAACTCCACCTCATTTGTCCTCATCGAAACATTGCTTGGCGGGCAGCCACAGGTTATGGTAATCCCACAAGGAGATCCTAGACCACAAATGCAAGTGATGTATCCACACCTGGAAAACTGCAGCAAAAGGACTTTGTTGACACCTGTTGTGAACTGTCATAACCATGAACCAGGAGATGTTGTTGTTTCCCCTGCTTTGCCATATACAGGTTGCTTGATAGACCTTTGGAAAGAACCACCCCAAATCTTGTTGACCAGCACTACCTCAATAACAAAGTCGCAGAGAGAGATTCGGGTACGTTCGTCCTACTGCCAAAGGAACAGAAAGCCAGAAGGTCCTTACACTCGAGGGCGAAAGAAAGAAATCGCTAAGAGGCACCATTTCGGGATGACTGGAGAGCAGCTAAGGTCAAGCAACCTGTACAAGCTACAAAAGGGACTGTGACACACCCCACTGGTAACAGGTTGGAAGGATCACTAACAAAATGTTTTCCTTTCTCAGTTTTCTCTATTGTTGTGGGTCCTATTCTTGTCTCCCCCCCACACTATCCGTTACCGCCGCCGCACTGCTGCCAGGCATTGGACGGACGATACAGAGTTCTGAGAGTGTGTTACCCGTCCCAGTTTAGGTCAAGGTAGAATCTATAAACTTGACACATTACCCAGGACCGGATGTTTGATAGTGATAATACCATCATACTTAAAAGCATACCAAAAAGAGAGACAACAAAGAGTTTAAGGGTCTGTTGTCACAAACAATACCTACCAAAGGATGCCATATCTGAAAAACGTGTATATGTTGTAACCACCCCTGTTTTTATTTTTATCCCAAAACTGTACATTATCCTTCGTGACCCTGAGTAGATTGTTCGATAAATGCGGCCCATCGTTTATCCGTGATCCTGGATCGGCCAAGAGCAGATGGTTTACTCCCCTTATATGTTTAATTCATGGATCCCAATTTCTTTGTTAGGATTATGAATTTCTGTATTGTCGTGTAAAATGTTTTGTATTGTAACAGTTTTATATTTACTGTTAAAGGGTGGACTGTGGAAGTCTAGTTACACACACGCCATTTTTGGATAGTATGGCCGCCATTTTGGTTCGCAGAGTTGCGCAAATAAAGTTTCCATACCCGAGTATGTGTGACAAAGTGGACCAGAAGAGTAGCCATACTATCACACATAAATTCATAATAACATACTTACACTAAATGAAATATAGTTAAAGGTTTAGAATGCCACACATAGCTTAGTTAGCCCTGCACGCATCTGTCTGTATCATGTTTAGTACCGTTCCGTTCCGTTCATTATGCGCAGTATTCCGGTCATTGCGAATATTTCGCAATATACACGGCCCGATAGTTATGGACATAATCCATATTCCAGAGACAGTTTCTGTTGAAAGTATGTAACAAAGGGACCTAGATGAAACTGGTTTTTATCACTGCTGACGCCGAAACCATCAAACAAAGGACTCTTAAAATTCACTCCCCTGCACCTAGTCAAACCAGGTGTATCATCTTACCCCCCAATCACAATGGACCTGACATACGATCTCTGACCAATAGGAATGGCCTTTGACCTCCCCCTTCTGACCCTATAAGAAAGGTGACCCAGGGCTGCCTTGGTCACTTCGGCACATCTACCTTTCCCTGACTTTCTACCGGGCTATAGTTCATCCTTGAACGATAGCGAGCTCTGACCGGACTGCGCTTTGCATATTTGATGAGACGGGTAACGGTTGCATTCACGGTATTTATTCTTATTGTATTGTTGGCTGATTGTGTCTTGTATCTGTATTCTTTCCCCCTAGCAGAGCCTGTTTAGTATTCATTGTTAGTATATTGTATCACTTGTTATACCTGTTTATTCTTATTTCTGTAACCCCCCTTTTGTCCATTAGGGACTTAAATACAACCTTTTTACGGAGTTCTTATCTCCTTATTTCTATACAGTGGTCGTGTCTGTTTATTCGCATAATAGCGATAAGGTATATTACGGACACTGTCCTTTAAGGTATATTCGCAGATTAGAGACAAAGTACTGCGAAGGAATCTCTTATTAAGGTATTGGTTCTTGGTGTACAAAATACAATAAAAGGTACGCTACGCTGCGCTACGTTTTGTTCGCACGTAGTTAGGTATAAAGGGTACGCAGGTTGCGGACTTATTACGTAACCTGCGCTTTTCACTTATTGTCTCTCTGGTCATATTTAATAGCGCCATTAACACTGACCGTCCGACCTCCCTGATCCGATCCGATGCGCACGGGACCGAGCATCGGATCAGATGTCAAACACCTGCGATTTTGGGCCTATTTCACCCGGTTATCGGCCCAAAGTGCCGAAATCGGATTAAATCGTCCCAAAATCGCATAGTGTATGGGGGCCTTTTTTTTAATAAAGTTTTTTTATTTTGCAGGTCATAAATACAGAACAAAACAGCGAATCAGACATTAAGCATGTGAATCAGCCGATCCAAATCAATCAAAAAAGTATCAGAATGTACATTGTGTTCACATATAATATCATCATTGTACAAAAATATCAAAGTTCAATAAAATACATCGCCATCCTGTTCTGACTGAGTAGCAATATTGATTTTTTCTGGTTTTGAATTATATAATTAAGAGAACAAACGATAGAAGAGAAGAAGAAAAAGATAAATAGAAAGAAGTAGATAGAGGATAGAGAAACTTTAGTCACTAATGAGTGCACATATTGGGGGTTCAGTCCCACTCAGGGTGGCAGATCGGTATGCATCATAGGTTAGATGGTTCTTAGATGGGTGTTAGCGTTATGATTATCAGCGTCCACTTCCAGCACCGTACAATGGCCCTGTATCATCAAGCGTGTGCGGAGTGCGGAGACTCCAGCCACCTGCCCCATATCTTGTCAAATTTAGGAAGAGTGCCCCGAGACATGTATACATATTTTTCATGCTGTACTGTGGTGTTAACTAGAGCCCTCCATTCCACCACCGTGGGTCCCAGGCTAGCCATCCAATGCCTAGCTATGACAACTTTAGCAAGGGAGCATAAGTTGATCACGTACTGTCCCTCAATGTTATTTAGTGAAGTATTTGCTTTACTACCCAGAATACACATCTTGGGGGTCAGGGCCTGCCCAGATATTCCAGTAGATGTTATGACCGACTTAACCGTCACCCAAAATGAGTTAACCAGGGGGCATTCCCAGAGGAGATGCCACAGATTCCCCTGCATGGAACCACACTTTGGGCAGGCCGACGAGGCCCGTCCACCGAATTTAACCAGAGTAGACGGAGTCAGATACGTTCTGTGTGTAATAAATATCTGGACTTGTTGAAATCTCGCGGAGACTGTGGCATATCGTGACGATGCCAGTGCCTCCTCCCACTCCTCTTCCTCAAAGGCACCCACATCATTCTCCCACTTGGCCTTTAGGGCGGGAAGCGAGTCCTTATGCAAAAAGGATAATAGGAATGAATAGGCCAGAGAGATGGTTTTGACCCGTCCGAGATTAGCCAGGAATATTTTTGCCGGGGAGGCTAGTAGCTCAGGGGGGCAGTTGTTAAACTGGGTATTTAGGGCATGGCGTAGCTGCAGGTACCTAAAGAAGTGCACCCGGGGCAATCCAAACTCCTCCCTTAACTGCTGGAAGGACTTCAACACGGCTGTCTCATATATTTGTCCGATCGTCACCACTCCCCCAGACAACCACAGACTCCTACCCGACAAGCAGGCAAGTTCAGGTAATTTGGTAGAATGCCAGAGAGGAGCTCCAGGATCTATGGCCTTGTATCCCATCAAGGATTGGGCTTCCTGCCATATCTTGATGGCCTGGACCACCAGAGGAGGGGCACCCCGGGGTATCCTCCCACCCAGCAGTAGCTGTGTGGGTGTGATGTCGGGACATATTTGGTGTAAAAATGTGGTCGGGAGTGAACTCTGATCAGTGTCCTGCGTCCAGTGCCTAAGGTGTGAGAACTGGCCAGCGTAGTAGTATAGTCTGAATTGTGGCAGAGCCAGGCCCCCATCTGTCCGTGGCCTAGTAAGGGTGCTGATACTGATTCTGGGGCGTTTACTGGCCCATATCAATGAAGACAGTAAACTGTTTAAGTGTCTGAAAAAGGAAGCAGGCACGTACACCGGGGACTGATTTAGGACATATGTTATTTTGGGCTGCAGGATCATTTTAACCAGGTTGACTCTGCCAATGACGTTTAGGGGCAGCTTGGTCCATACCGACAGTTTGTCTTTGACCATGGTCAGCAGTGGGTTTAGGTTTCTGGGTATAAAGTCCTGACTAGTATTAGTGATAATAATCCCCAGATACTTAAAGTGAGAGACCCAGCTAAGTGGAAGAGGGGCGCCCAGGGCCACCGGCGGTGGGCCCCGCAGGGGCATCATGGAGGATTTGGACCAGTTCACCGTAAGTCCGGAGAAACCGCCAAAATCCTCCATCAGTTGCAGGGCAGTCGGTACAGACAGTCTATAGTCTTTCAAAAAAAGAAGTAGGTCGTCAGCATAAAGTGCCACTGTGTCCGTTTTCTGGCCCAGTTGGAGCCCAACTATATCTCTGTGTGTCCTAAGAATACAGGCAAGCGGTTCGATAGCTATGGCGAAAAGACCAGGAGAAAGGGGGCATCCCTGTCTAGTACCCCTTCCTAGCGCGAAGGGAGGTGAGACATGGCTATTGACGGAGACCCTGGCCATCGGGCGGACGTATAACAACTGGACCCACTTCAAGTATTGTGGACCGAAGCCCATACGTTTCATTACCTGCCATAGATAAGGCCACTCAACAGAGTCGAATGCCTTATTTGCGTCAAATGAAACAATGGCTGAGTAAGTTTCCTCAGTATGGGTGGCCTGAATATGTGTATATAGCCGTCTTAAATTTATGCTAGTGGACATACCCGGCATGAAGCCAGTTTGATCCGGGTGAATAATGGACAGTATTACACTATTTAGCCGAATAGCCAGAACCTTCGCCAGAATCTTTACATCTGTGGTAATCAGGGAGATAGGTCTGTATGAGTCGGGGTGTTCAGGGTCTTTCCCGGGTTTGGGTATGACCACTATAACAGCCTCGGACATAGAGTCCGGTAGCACATTACAGTCAAAAAGATCGTTAAATAGTTTCAAAAGCTTAGGGGCAAACGAGTCCAGGTGCGCCCTGTACAGTTCCACTGGGACCCCATCTACTCCCGGGGCCTTACCCCCGGGGAATGACCGGATCGCAGTCTCTATCTCAGTAATTGTGATAGGTGCCTCGAGGGAAGATTTAGCCTCCTCAGACAGTGTGGGTAAGTCAATACGATCTAGGTATTCAGTGAGTTCTTCCTGCGGGCATATTAGGCGTGAACGATACAGCTCCCTATAAAAGTCTAGAAATACATCCGCTATTTCATTGGGGGATGTCCTCAGTACCCCGTCAGAGTCAAAAATTTGGGCCACAGAGTTTGCAGGGCGGTCCAGGTGTACCAGGTGAGCCAGGAGGCTACCTGTTTTGTCAGCACTCATGTACAGTTTGTGGGATTTAAATAGCAGACTACGAGCATTGCGCTCCTCCAAGTGGGAGACCCAGGTATTTTGTGCTAGCTCCCATTTTACCCTGGACTCCTCTGATCCCTCCTCCAAGTGAGCAATCTCTGTGCTCCGACATTCATCCTCCAATTCAATACCCTTTGCTTTGTGTGTACGTTTAATTGTGGCAATTTTAGATATGAGGGTGCCCCGCAGGTAAGCCTTGAATGCCTCCCACACTATCGGGGCAGGGGCTGTGCCTGTGTTTATGTCAAAGTACCCGTCCCACAAGGACTGGAGGTCCGAGGATTCCCCAAGTTGCAGTAACCAGGAGGGGTGTAGCTTCCAAAAGGACTGTCCTCTCTGGCATTCCATCTCCACCGTCAGCAACAGGGGAGAGTGGTCTGATACGCCCCTCGCTTTATAGCAGATGTTTTGGAGTCTGGGCAGTACTGAGGGAGTGACGAGGGCCAGGTCAATACGCGAAAAGGAGTGGTGAGTCTTAGAAAAGCAGGAGTACTGGGTTACCGCAGGGTGCTTTAGTCGCCATGCATCCCTGTAGCCAATGGACTCTACGTATTTAGCAAAGCCTGTGGGACGGTCTTCAGTGGGGACGGAGTCAGGGGGCCACCATCTGTCTAGCCTTTGATTCATTAGTTTATTAAAATCCCCAAGGCATATGACTGGCGTGTCAGGGGATTGGGCCACATAGGCAGCCGCTTGTTTTAGAACATCATAGTTAAAGGGGGGTGGGACGTAGACCGCAAGGATAAAAAAGGGCTGGGAGTATAGTTTACATTGGAGAAAGACGTACCTGCCCAGTGGGTCAGTCTTCACATCTAGCAGCATAAATTGTACAGATTTATTTATTAGTACTGAGACCCCTCTAGAGTGAGTAGAATGTGAGCTATGGTATGCCCATCCCACCCAAGGTCTGCGTAGTGACATTAGTTTATTTCCCTCAAGATGGGTCTCAATCAGGCAGGTGATGTCAGATCCATACTGCTTAACCATTTTGAGAACTAGAGAGCGTTTAATTCTATCATTTAACCCCCGGACATTCCAGGCTAAAATATTAAGTTGCGTCATATTGGAGTACATGATGTGGGCTGCACGGATTTGTAGTAGTGGCACCGCCACCATGTGGGCTTGAGTGAACCACAGCTAACACCTGAATAAACCTCGGACCTCCCAATTGTATGCATAATAATTCAAAATATTTAGTATGACTAATAGAAAGAGAAGAAGAAAAAGAGCAAGAAAACATAGAGAGAACAATCCCAACAAAATACACCCCCTCCCTGTATACCTCCCCCAACCTAGGCATACTTGTATCCCTAAACCTAATACCTGAAAAAGACAACTACCAAACTAAGGGGAGCAGTCAGTTAATAGCTACCAATGCAAGCTCCGGGGCCCCCTGGCCGTATATTGCCTACACTTGCCTATAACAACATTTGAACAAAAAAACAAAAAAGCACAGTATTTATCAACATGCCCCCCCCCACCCCCCCCTCCCGCCCCCCTTCCCCGCATATGACATAATACGTTAAATCAATTGTACTACTGCTCTAATCATATTCACGGTAGTCAGCAACATCAGCTCCACTCGGATGGCTTGTGATCTCCTGAAGGGGTCATATGAAGTGAAAGGAAGTGACCAAGTAAGTGAGGATCAAGTCCTGCTTCAGGCTGCTGCGGATTATCAGGCCGGGGCCAGCTGGCGGGCACCAGGTGCAAATCTATCAAGCCATGCTGCAGCCTCACGAGGGCTGTTGAAGAATTTAGTCTCTCCCTCCGCCACCACCCGCAGCCGGGCCGGGAACAGCATGGAGTACGAAAGGTCCAGTTCGCGCAGTCTGCGCTTCACGGGGACAAAGGAGGCCCTCTCCTTCTGTACTTCGATGGCAAAGTCGGGAAATGTGGAAATGGTGGCACCATTTCTAATCATAGGGCCTTTGGTGCGGTTCAGGCGCAGGATCGTGTCCCGGTCCTTATAATGTAGGAGTTTGGCTATAAGGGTTCTGGGTGGAGCACCCGGAGGGAGTGGACGGGTGGGGATTCTGTGTGCCCTCTCGACAGCAAATTGGGAGGTGAAGGATTCTCTGCCAAATGTCTCGATAAGCCAGGCCTCCAAAAATGCCTCTGGCGTCGTGCCCTCCTCCTTTTCCGGCAGGCCTACGAAGCGGACATTTTTTCTCCTCAAACGGCCCTCCATATCCATTAATTTATTTTGAATGTTTGTGACCTGTTGTGTCAATGTAGATACTGTGGTTTTCATAGGGCCAATTGCGTCTTCAACTGTTGAGACCCGGGTCTCCACCTCCCCCACCCGCTCCCTGATGCGCTGTACATCCTGCCTAAGGAGGGATAGGTCACACTGTACCTTCTCCATTTTGTCGGATAGACGTTTCTCAGTGCCAGCAATGGCCTCCAGGATTTGTTGGAGAGAGGGGGATGCAGGTGAAGCGTCACCAGGGGGGGCTTTAGAGTCAGCTGGGTTGCCAGAGTTCTGCCCGGAGTCCCCCGGGGGTGCCTGCGGGCCCTGCGCCTCTTGTCCTCTTGCAAATTTGGCCAGCTTTGCTGCAGAAGTACTATGATTCTGTTTCACCATGATTGACTGGTGTCAGGCTGGTGAGCCCCCTTCCCAGCTGAGGCTGCTTCTGTTGGTGCAGATTATAGTACTTGCTCAGTGAGTGGGGTATGAGGAGTTATATGCTTCACTCACCAGGGAATGCAGTGCAGGGCAATGGGAGTCTTGTGGTGGTGTGCGCAGGGCAGTTCAGCAGGGGTAAGATATGAAGCTCCACTCAGGGGTTACTGCACGCTTGTGTCCCTGTGTGCTGTGTGAGCACTGCTTATCATAAAATGGCGCCCGCAGCACAGGGCCCAGCCAACTTTGGGATGGTGGAAGCAGGCTGTTTCCCCCGCAGGAGACACCGCTTCAGGTGAGGGGCGTCTGCTGGTGTGCGTTGTCCCCAACAGGGCATATAGTACATGGTAAAAGCAGGGTATGGCAACGTTCTCTGGGCAGGTGCAGCGAGCTGGGGGTGCGGAGTCACGCTGGAGGGGTTACTGTGGGCTGTGCGCTGTAGGCGCTGCTGCGTCCAAAATGGCGCCCGCAGCACGGGACTCACCAGGCTCCGGGCAGGCAGACAGACCAAGGATGCGCTGTGGGCGCCGCTGTCCGGTGGACGCTGCCGGCAGACGGGTGTTCCAGGGGGATCTCCCCCGCGACGCCGCCTCAGCAGCAGGCGTACAGGCGGACGTGGACTGTATGGCGGGGAGAGGTAGGCCGCAGTCCTCACTTCGGTCCGGCGGGCTGACAACGGCGCCGGGACCAGATCTTTCAGGCGGGCGGCTCGTGTGGGGTGAGGTGAGGTCACCGGGCAGTCGCTGGCGGTGGTGTCGGGTGAAATATTAGGCGCAGGATGGGTAAACGGATGGGCAGCCAGGGAGCTCCGTCCTGACACGTCTTACCCGCTCACCGCCGTAGCCACGCCCCCGTATGGGGGCCTTTAAGTATTAACCCAGTAATGTGCACATGAAAAGGGGACTGTCATTTACAAATAACTGTGGTAGCAAAGGCTAATCCAACTAACTGCATGCTGCTACTAATCCTCTAACATTGACATTACTTTAAAGGAGCTATTTAATTGGAGAAATTGTATTAATCTGTGTTTGTAAGTCTTGTCTGTCTTAATGTTGGCCACTTTATTTAATGCATAAAATGTATAAATTGTTATAAAAAAAAATTGTATTATTAAGCACAGCGCTGTACCACTTTGTTTTTTTCTTATTGTCCAATTATTAAGGGTTTTTTGGTAATCCTCCTTAGGTAACAGCTGCAGTGGTTAATACCAATCAGCTCTCAGTATCACCTTGTTTATTTCTTTGAATCATTTATTTGTCCTGTCTACCGCATACTTGCCTACCGTCCCGCATCATGCATGAGGATCCTGTTCCAGCCATAGATCTCCTGCTGCCACGCATTTTACGCCTAATCTCCCGGATCCTTCAGATTCTGCCAGGGGTGCCACTGAGGAGTTTATTTGCAAAGACATTGATTTGCTGTAATCAATGTGATTGGCCGTAGGTGCTCTTATTATCTCCCCTTGTGGGAACCCCTGGTAGAAGCGAGAGACACAGCGCATGATAACACATGTTCTTATCTGTGCTAGTGTCAGAGCCGGCCCTAGCCTAAATGACGCCCTAGGCAAGATTTTGGCTGGTGCCCCCTAGCACCGCCACTAGTTCCGCCTCTGACCCTGCTCCCCTTTCCCAGCACCATCAACCCTCATCATAGCAGTCATCATTTTGGTGCTCCTACCTGCAATATTTTAAATAGAAACAGTGCACACTTTCGGTGCGCAACCCAAACAGGGGTGTGTTCTTGCTCGGACGGGGCATGGCCACCCAATAGTACCCCCAATTCAAATGATGCCACACAGTAGTGCAACTTTATTCACATTACATCACACAGTAGTACCACTTTACCTTATGTACATTACTCTTCACATTATTCACATTATACCCTTAGAAAAAAATCCTGAGAAAATATTGTATTTTAAGCACCTCCATGGCCACACTGCAACCCAGCACAAAGCAGTGCATGCTGGGCAGAGGAGAAGAGCTGCAGCTGCTGCTGTCACTTAAGGGGAGGGGGGGTAATTTGTACCCCCTACCCCTTTCTCTCGGCACCCCTGATAATACCACACAGTAATGCCCCTTACACATGACACACATTATTAATGTCCTTATAACCATAATTCCCCTTACACGCTATGCCAACCTTTATTAATGCCCTTCATACACATAATGACACATATAATGCCCCTTACACATATGTTGCACATTATTAATGCCCTTATACACATGACACACATAATGCCCCTTACACATATGTTGCACATTATTAATGCCCTTATACACATGACACACATAATTCCCATTACACATATGTTGCACATTATTAATGCCCTTATACACATGACACACATAATGCCTGTTACACATATGTCGCACATTATTATTGCATTTATACATGACACACATAATGCCCCTTACACATATGCCGAACACTATTGCACAACCAACCCACCCACAGACAGCACTCGCACAGCCGCTAACACTGTGACCTCTGCCTCTGCTTGGATACAGATGTTTCCTCATACATCTTGCCTCAATAGGCCATGCAGCTCCTGGCCAGTTCTGCTAACGTTGGGTGCCTTTTTTGCTGAAAATTCGTCTTATTTGCATTGTTATGACCAGCACACACAAGGAGCTTCCGATGATTAAAATGATATGTGGCATGCCTATATTCTGTGTGCAACTGGGGCTGTACCTGCATACAGAATGCTGTGTTACAGTGATTTCCATAAATACACTATTTCATATGCAGATACAGCCTCACTCACACACAGAATATAGGCATGCTGCATATCATTTTAATCAGCAGAAGCTGCTGATGTCCCTAGGCATTCCAAATGCCCTAGGCCAGGGGTGTCAAACACAAGGCCCGCGGGCCAAATCCGGACCGCCAGACCTCTTCATGTGGCCCGTGCAGCCGCCGCCAGCCTTCACCTTTTATTCTCGATTTTTTTTTTTAAACTAGAAAGCCGCCTCTTCAGCGCATGCGCGGCAGCCTACAAGCCAGAGAACGTCTGCCCTCTAGCGCAGTGCCGCCGGTCGTCAACCCCTCCTCCACTCCCACCTGCTGTATAGGAGCCAGAGAGAGGAAAGTGCAGGTCCGTCGTGGTGAATGGTGCTGCTGCTGTGCGCTCCAGGTCACTTACTGCTGAGTGTGCACTGCACAGTGACCGGGAGCACGCTGCCCCCCACTCCTGGATAGATAGTGTGAGGAGCGCTACTTCAGGAGGGAGGGGGAAATGTGCCTGTGTGAGAGCGCAGCTGTGTCCTTGGTGGTGGAGCAGCTCAGACTGGAGTCGACGCATCAGAGCGGGTAAGTGTCAAACTCTCTGCCTATGTGTGTGTGTGTGCACTGGGACATTGCAGCCCATCATTAATCGCTGTGTCCCATGATAATAAGCAGGACATATGCCCTAAGACTGAGTGCTGCCCCCCTGTGCAGGCAGCGTGTGCCCTAATGCACTGCAGTTCACAGCAATAGCAGGAGGAAAATGCTACTGCTGAGTATACAATAATTGAATGCAGTGACAATAATTTATGATAATAAAGAGTGGACACATAGTCCTACAGATACAACCGGCCCTTTGAGGGTGACCAAACTGCTGATGCGGTCCCCGATGAATTTGAGTTTGACACCCCTGCCCTAGGCAATTGCCTAGTTTGCCTATGCCTAAAGCCGGCTCTGGCTAGTGTGCAGTCATCAATAGCATGCAGCGGCTGTTAATGAGCTTTGATTTAGGGAAATCATCGTTTTTTAAGTAAGTTTATTTGTTTAATGAGAGTAACTGGTGTGCGTACTGATTTGGCTAATGCGATATTCGTATGGAAAACAGAACATCCAATATAGCAGTACTTGCAGTTCAGTGTTCACAAGAAAACAACATCTAATACACTGAAAACATTGTTATATGCATAGGGATGACTTCACACAAGGTCAAATTGCATATGGAATTTATTGCACAGGCGTCACATTTATCATGTATACAGTGCAGAGGTAGAAGAAAATAAATATCACACTGAATATATAATTGCAAACAAGAAACCCCATATTGCAGGTAGCAACGCTAGTATCAATACCTGCAGAACCTCCCAAAATATACTGTTACTAATGTTATATAGAAATATCTGGCATCAACAAGCATTTAAGCATAGACACGCCCATATGTGCAGCTAGACACTCCCTCTGGGTAAGTATGACACGCCCCCTCGATGGCACAGCGCATAGTACTATGATGTACCTGATTCTAGTTTGGGCCTGCCTTATCTTTGCTTCTTTTCCCCAGTGCACCACGCTGCTGGAGCAATGTATAATAATACAGGGCCGAAACTAGGGGGGGTAACCAAATGACCGCCTTGCCCCTGGCGCCGGAGGGGGTCCGGGGACAGTCAGCGGGGTTCCGGGGACTGGTGTAGCCGCTGTAGCGGCAGCTTACTTTTACTCCGTCTCCTACTAGCGCTATTTGCCTGGCGGCGGGAAGCGCTGATGACTTTGAAAAGACTTGCCGGACGCTGATTGGCTGAATTCAGCCAATTAGCATCCGGCAAGTCTTTTCAAAGTCATCAGCGCTTCCCGCCGCCGGGCAAATAGCGCTGGTAGGAGACGGAGTGAAAGTAAGCTGCCGATACAGCGGCTACACCAGTCCCCGGACCTCCGCTGTCTGTCCCCGGACCCAAGCTGGCTGTCCCCGGACCCCCACTGGCTGTCTCTGGACCCGAGCTGCCCAGACCTCACAGCGCCCCCCCCCCCCCCCCATCTAGCGCCCGGTGCGCGTGACCCCCCAGCCCCCCCCCCCCCCTAGTTATGGCCCTCAATAATATCAGTAATGATTAATGTTAATACAGAAAAGCAATAAGGCATGCTTGGAGTAGTAGTCCAACCTATTTTTTTATATTTAAGAAACTACAATTCCTAGTAGGAGGAGCCATACAGAGACATCCCAATATGCATCACAGCCAATAGGAGAAAACGACTACAGTAATAAGGCACAGAAAGCTACTGCAGCCAATCACAGCTGTCCGTGAGTGAGAGGCGGAGTTATCCCACAGAAATGTATATTTATAATAAGGCCCATATACATCTGATGGCTGTTTCCCGGATTACCGATACACCTCAGCCAGCAACGATTAGTGATCTGTTGGGAAATCTGAGAAATCAAGGGTGACATTTAATGGGATGCGAGTTTTTCGCACTTTTTCAAATCGCACCATATCGCCGCAAATCGCACTTTTTTTCCCATTTTCATGTTTAAATCGCATATTTAATGGGATGCGATTCCGCGGCTAAAAAGTGCGATATGGTGTGATTTGTGGTGATTTTAAGTCATGGAAATGTGCGCATTTTCAGTCATGAAAAACTTGTGATTTCTGTTAAAAAAAAAAAAGGCGTGTGGTCCCCCCTCCTGAGCATAACCAGCCCCGGGCTCAAAGAGCCGGTCCTGGTTTTATAAAATCACAGGGCAAAACAAATATCGGTCCCCTGGATTTTATAAAACCAGCACCAGGCTCAAGGGCCGGTGTGGTTCCCAAAATACGGGGGACAAAATGAGTAGGGGTCCCCCGTATTTCAAGAACCAGCACCAGGCCCAACCAGCCAGCAGGGTAATGCCACAGCCGGGGGGAGACTTTTTATACAAATCCCCCCGGCCAAAGCATTCATCCCCCTGACCGGCCAGCATGGGCAGGGGTCCTGGGGGAGTGGGGACCCCCCCAAAGAAGGAGTCCCCCCCCCTCCAGAACTTACCTGCCCATGCTGAAGCCCGGGGCTGTCCTCGATGCCCCTGGTTGGTTGGCATCGAGCTGATACTTGTGTAAAAAAATTGATGATAAACTATTATCTTATACCGTGGAACTATGAGTCCCAGCAAGCCTCCCCCGCATGCTAGGACTTGGAGAACCACAAGTCCCAGCATGCGGGGCATTAAAGGTCCCGCTGGCACTTGTAGTTCCACAGTAAAAGAAATAGTTAAATAAACACACTGACACCCATTTAAAATAAAACTTTAATACATACAAAGCCCACACATACTGATACTTACCTATCTTGAGCCCGTAGGTTGGTCCCTGGATCCGGTCCGGTGGCTTGGTTCCGGGTCTGGTCCGGGGCTCCAGGGCTGAAGAGTCCGGGGTCCTGGATCCGAAGAAATCTATGGGGGACCTGTTGAAGGAAATCCTACTCACCAGGTCCTCTGGCGAAGATCCCGACATCTTCTCCGTCTCCGCCGTAGTCAGCCGCCGGTACCCGATGGACTTTGAGAGGCGCAGAGATGTTTCATCTTCTGCGCCTCTCATCCGAATGATTCTATTGGCCGCCTAGCGGACAATCAGGAGCCGAGAAAGTCGCCTCCTGATTGTCCGCTAGGCGGCCAATAGAATCATTCGGATGAGAGGCGCGGAAGATGAAACATCTCTGCGCCTCTCAAAGTCCATCGGGTACCGGCGGCTGACTACGGCGGAGACGGAGAAAATGTCGGGATCTTCGCCAGAGGACCTGGGGAGTAGGATTTCCTTCCACAGGTCCCCCATAGATTTCTTCGGATCCAGGACCCCGGACTCTGAAGCCCTGGACCCGGACCAGCCCCGGATCCAAGGCCCCGGAACCAAGCCACCGGACCGGACCCAGGGACCAACCTACGGGCTCAAGATAGGTAAGTATCAGTATGTGTGGGCTTTGTATGTATTAAAGTTTTATTTTAAATGGGTGTCAGTGTGTTTATTTAACTATTTATTTTAATGTGGAACTACAAGTGCCAGCGGGCCCTTTAATGCCCCGCATGCTGGGACTTGTGGTTCTCCAAGTCCCAGCATGCGGGGGAGGCTTGCTGGGACTCATAGTTCCATGGTATAAGATAATAGTTTATCATCTATTTTTTTACACCAGTATAAGCTCGATGCCAACCAACCAGGGGCATCGAGGACAGCCCCGGGCTTCAGCATGGGCAGGTAAGTTCTTGAGGGGGGACCCCTTCTTTGGGGGGGTCCCCACTCCCCCAGGACCCCTGCCCATGCTGACCGGTCAGAGGGATGAATGCTTTGGCCGGGGGGACTTGTATAAAAAGTCTGACCCCGGCTGTGGCATTACCCTGCTGGCTGGTTGGGCCCGGTGCTGGTTCTTGAAATACGGGGACCCCTACTCATTTTTTCCCTTGTATTTTGGGAACCAGGATGAGCCTGGTGCTGGTTTTATAAAATCCAGGGGACCGCTATTGGTTTTGCCCCGTGATTTTATGAAACCAGGACCGGCTCTTTGAGCCCGGGGCTGGTTATGCTCAGGAGGGGGGACCCCACGCCGTTTTTTTCGCGTTTTTTATTTACTCTATTTTAACAACAGAGACATGCACAGATCACAATGATCTGTGCATGTCTCTGTCCAATTCGCACATCAGAACCTGGTCTGAAAAAAGTGCGATTTATATCGACCAAAAAATGCGATTTCCGTTTGTGCATGCCATTAAATAAGCGATTTGTATACTTTTCTGTGCGAAAACATCTGGATGCAAATTAAGTGCGATTTTGTTTACGCACTTTTAGAAAGTGCGATTTATCGGCAAAAAAATGCAAAAAACGGCCCGTTGCGCACCCTATTAAATGTGCGTTTTGGCCAAAAAATGCGAAATCGACATTTTTATGCGAAAATATCGCAAAAAAACACTAATCGACTCTTATTAAATGTCACCCCAAATGTGTTCAAAATGCCCGAGATGCCGACCCTGGCGGTTTCTGGTTGGAATTGGGGAATAGGCAGGGCTATTTTTGTGCAGGCTCTAGCAGGAACTGTGGCCCTTATTCTAGTTCACTCTTTCTGACAAAATATTTCTCAGATGGACAAAACCATGTGCACTGCAGGTGAGGCAGGTGTTACTTGTGCAGAGATAATTAGATTTGGGTGGGGTTTTACACCTGCCTCACCTGCAGTGCTCATGGTTTTGTCCATCTAAGAAATATTTTGTCAGAAAGAGTGAACTAGAATAAGGGCCACAGTTCCTGCTAGAGCCTGCACAAAAATAGCCCTGGGAATAGGGATATTTAAACATGTTCAACATTTCTGACATATATTACTGTGGGGACCGTGTACTGTATATATGTGATTGATTGATTATATATTGATTATATAGCGCACACATATACCGCATCAGTCCCTGCCACAGTGGAGCTTACAATCTATATTACCTACCACATGTACACACACAGACATTCTAGGGCAGTGGTTCCCAAACTGTGTGCCGTGGCTCCCTGGGGTGCCTCGGGGCACTTGCAGGGGTGCCCCGGTTGGTGATCCAGGACCAATTCAAATTATTTATGGTTAATTATTAATGGGCAAAACCAGTGCTGGTGGCTGCCAATGGTAAAATGTGTACAAACAGAAGCAAATCCTGCCCTTTACCACATAACTGAACCTAAGAATTGCATATAAACCCAATCTAATAATTTTTTGGGGGGCCTAGGGGTGCCGTGAAAAAATTCCGATACTCTAGTGTGCCAGGATTCAAAAAAGATTTGGAACCCCTGTTCTAGTGTTAATTTTGTTGGAGGCCAATTGACCTACCAGTATATTTTTGGATTGTGGGAGGAAACCGGAGTACCCAGAGTAAACCCACACAAGTACGGGGAGAATATACAAACTCCGCACAATTAGGGCCATGGTGGGTGTCGAACCCATGACCTCAGTGCTGTGAGGCGGTAATGTAACCATTACACCATCCGTGATGCCCCATTTGTGATGTATTCTTCCCACAAATTCAGATACGCCTGGCTTACGCAGGGGAGGGGCTTACTCATAGGCCACTCTTTCATGCTATTGGATAAGTAATCCACCAATCAGATTTCTCTCCCTGAGATATCACCAGATGTCTCTGGGTGGATTTCTTATGGTAATTTCTCCCAGCCCCTGACTCCCCCTGATATAGTTATACAACCACCGTCCCCTAACCATAATGCAGCATGGAGGGGCTCAGGGAGGGCGGCAGTGTAGGTGTGTAAGTGTCTGATGGGGTTACACAGAGAATAAAAGGAGATCTGTCCTGCCTCATAATCCAGGTATATCCTCACTCTGTCATAGGGGATAGTGTCAGGTAACCTGATCTCTGTACTATCATGTCTCACTGAGTACTGATTATACCACCACCCCCTACGTAGACACCAGGACTTGTTATTATCTCCAATGAACGACTTACGTCCCCTCCTGTCTATACTGGGATAACACATCCCCACCCTCCAGCTCACTGACTTACTGACATCCACCTCCCAGTAATGTCGCCCTGAGGAGAATCCCCTGGTGCTGATTACCTGATCACAATGAAATCTCTCTGGTGTTACTGGGTGATTCTGCTTTATACGTGACTTGGATGCAGATTTTCTGTCACCTGATA
The DNA here is from genome assembly GCF_055691185.1 of Crinia signifera. Classification (NCBI taxonomy): domain Eukaryota; kingdom Metazoa; phylum Chordata; class Amphibia; order Anura; family Myobatrachidae; genus Crinia; species Crinia signifera. Next base: position 6,830,843 of record NC_139220.1, read on the forward strand.
TCTGTATATAATCACCAGCTGTGGTTACATCCAGTAATAGGTCTGTAGCTTCCTGCACATAGATCCCTGTATTTATCCCTGTTATTATATCAGACTCTGTATTACCAGCTGTGGTTACATCCAGTAATAGGTCTGTAGCTTCCTGCACATAGATCCCTGTATTTATCCCTGTTATTATATCAGATAATGTGTGTAATGTCCCTGAGATGAGACCGACATCCATATCTCCTGCACCACAGACCTGGTCATCATATCTCTCTGTGTCCTCAGTGTCACACAAGTCCCCTGTGTCCGGTTCCTGTAAGACAATCACTGGGTCAGACATGTTACACAGCTCCTCAATGTGACGCATCTTCCCGGACAGCTCGACCTTCTTTATTTCCAGCTGCTGGATCAGATCAGTGACTGAGAGTGAAACGCGCTGTTCCTGCCTGGAGATCTCACTCAGGACTCTCTTCTCCAGGTCTTCCAGCTGTCTCCTGAGGACTCTAATCAGGGCAGTGACTGTCTCTGCTTTTCCCTGATCCTCTCTCCTGTGCTCCTGCAGTCTCTGGACTCTGTTCTCAGTCTCCGCTCTCTTTGTGGTCAGTTTCTGCAGAACAACTCTCAGCTTCTCCTTCTTCTTCTCAGAGGCCTCATCCAGCATCTCCACCAGGTGTCCCCGATGTTCTCCATCCATTCTGCAGCCTTTACAGATACAGGCAGCATCCTCAGTGCAGTAATACTCCAGGACCTTCTTATGGACGGAGCATTTCCTGTTCCCCAGGGCAGTGGTGGGGTCACATAAGACGTGTTCTGCTGACTTGCTGTGTACTCTCAGGTGTTTATCACACAGAGAAGCCTCACACAGCAGACAGGACTTAGCAGCAAGTACAGGAGAGTCCACACAGTAAGTGCAGCAGATCACAGTCTCCTCCTGATCTGACCGAGCACACAGGAAATTCCCCACTATGTTACACAGTGTTATGTTCTTCTGCAGTGCAGGATGCGCTTGACTCACTGCTCTGCACTCAGGACATCTATAAATTCCAGCCCCGTCCTGTGTATCCAGCACACGTTCAATACAGACCCGGCAGAAGTTGTGGCCACATCTCAGGGTTACAGGATCAGTATAAATGCTCAGGCAGATGGAACAGTCCAGCTCCTGTCTCAGATCAGCAGACGCCATCGCTGGAAGCAGGAGACGGAAATTAAAGTGAAAGTCCCCACCCTCACTGACTCTACCCCCTCTCAGATGGCCTGTTCAGCCCTTACCACTGCTGCCATGTGAGCAGCAATTATCAAATTGGCACCATAAATGTCTGCCCAGGGACTGTGCACTCAGCCAAATGTAACCCTGTGTTCCCTGTGTGATAACTGTACTGTAACTGCTTATATTGTTACCTACCTGGCTGCTGCAATGACCAGTGGTGCAGCTGATGGCTGCCTAGGCGCTGTGCAGCTCAGCAGGTATGTGTTCCCTGTGTGGTAACTGTACTGTCCCTGCTTATACTGTTACCTACCTGACTGCTGCAATCACCAGTGGTGCCGCTGATGGCTGCCTAGGCGCTGTGCAGCTCGGCAGGTATGTGTTCCCTGTGTGGTAACTGTACTGTCCCTGCTTATACTGTTACCTACCTGGCTGCTGCAATGACCAGTGGTGCCGCTGATGGCTGCCTAGGCGCTGTGCAGCTCGGCAGGTATGTGTTCCCTGTGTGGTAACTGTACTGTCCCTGCTTATACTGTTACCTACCTGGCTGCTGCAATGACCAGTGGTGCCACTGATGGCTGTCTAGGCGCTGTGTAGCTCGGCGGGTATGTGTTCCCTGTGTGATACTGTACTGTCCCTGCTTATATTGTTACCTACCTGGCTGCTGCAATGACCAGTGGTGCCGCTGATGGCTGCCTAGGCGCTGTGCAGCTCAGCAGGTATGTGTTCCCTGTGTGGTAACTGTACTGTCCCTGCTTATACTGTTACCTACCTGGCTGCTGCAATGACCAGTGGTGCCACTGATGGCTGTCTAGGCGCTGTGTAGCTCGGCGGGTATGTGTTCCCTGTGTGATACTGTACTGTCCCTGCTTATACTGTTACCTACCTGGCTGCTGCAATGACCAGTGGCACCGCTGATGGCTGCCTAGGCGCTGTGCAGCTCGGCAGGTATGTGTTCCCTGTGTGATACTGTACTTTCTCTGCTCATACTGTTACCTACCTGGCTGTTGCAATGACCAGTGGTGCCGCTGATGGCTGCCTAGGCGCTGTGCAGCTCGGCGGGTATGTGTTCCCTGTGTGATACTGTACTGTCCCTGCTTATATTGTTACCTACCTGGCTGCTGCAATGACCAGTGATGCCACTGATGGCTGCCTAGGCGCTGTGCAGCTCGGCAGGTATGTGTTCCCTGTGTGATAACTGTACTGTCCTTGCTTATATTGTTACCTACCCGGCTGCTGCAACCACCAGTGGCACCGCTGAAGGCTGCCTAGGCGCTGTGCAGCTCAGTGGGTATGTGCTCCCTGTATGATTACGGTACTGTCCCTGCTGTATTGTTGCCTGCCTGGCTGTTGCGGCGACCAGTGGTGCAGCTGATGGCTGCCTAGGCGCCTTGCAGCTCAGCGGTTAGGTGCTCCCTGTGAGATAACTGTACTGTCCCTGCTTATATTGTTACCTACCTGGCTGCTGCAATGACCAGTTGCGCAGCTGATGGTTGCGTAGGCCCTGTGCAGCTCGGTAGGTATGTGTTCCCTGTGTGATAACTGTACTGTCCCTGCTTATAGTGTTTCATACCTGGCTGCTGCAATCACAAGTGGTGCAGCTGATGGCTGCCAAGGCGCTGTGCAGCTCAGCTGGTATGTGCTCCCTGCGTCTTTATCCCCCAGGGTACTTCTAGCATATACCTGTATGTGTTCCCATATATGTCACTGTTTATCTGTACCTAACTGGCTGTTGCATAGCAATGCAAGTCAAATTCCTAGTGTACGCAAGTATACATGGCCAATAAAGTTGATTCTGGTACAATAACACATACATTCTGCACACAGGGGGAGCTGTCACTGATTATATATAGTGATGAACGGTTCTGATTCCATGGCTTTGTTCAGAAACCCGAGCACGGCCAAACGCGGTAATCTCACGTCGGATTCTCGCAAGAGTCTTTAAAGGCTCGGCATCCCGAGAATTTGGCGCCATTTCACACACGCTTCCACAAGCTGTGCACAGCTCTGCAGTGCAGGGGTCTGGGCGTGTTGTGCAGAGGGGTGTTGTGCAGTGCAGAGGGGTTACTTTGTGCTGTGCCAAAGGGTCTGTGCTGTGCAGAGGGGTTTGTGCTGTGCAGAGGGGTTTGTGCTGGGTTATATTGTACTGGTCGTGTGTTAGGCATGCTGTCAGTCAGTGTAGTGGGGTAGTACACAGGCAGGCTGTCAGTCAGTGTAGTGGGGGTAGTACACAGGCAGGCTGTCAGTCAGCTTTTCATTTTTTATTTATTTTTTCATTGTGGTGTGTGGTGCACTGCAATCCAATACACCATATACTACTGTCAGAACAAGTTCCGTGTGTGATTGTTCTGCCTCCATGGTCCACGCAGTGTTATACAAGCTCCGTCCATATAAAAAATACAATAAAAAATATTTAGCTTTTCTTTATTTTTTTTGTGTGTACTGCATCCCAATAGTATACACCATAAGTTCCATGTGTGATTGTTCTGCATCCACGCAGCGTTATACAAGCTTCACATTACAAAAAAAACAGTAAAAATCAAAATCAAATTTTCTCTCCTATATTATTTGTGTGTACTTCGCTTATAGTATACTGTCAGAAGCTCTGTGTGTGATTGTTCTGCGTCCACACAGAGTTATACAAGCTGCACAATAAAAATAAATTAAGATATTAAAGTAAAAAAAAAAATCAAAATCAATTTTGCTCTTCTTTATTGTTTGTGTGTACTGCACCCCCAATACACCATGCTGATACAGTCAGAAGTTCCGTGTGCTAATAACCAGCCAGCTTGCTGCAGACCGTGGCCTAAATTGAATGAAAACAACATTGTGAGCTATAAAGTGTTCAAAATTGTCTGGAAAGGGCTGGAAAGTAATGTTATTGAGGTTAATATTACTCTAGGGACAAAAAAACCCCAGCAACAATAACGGAATTTAGGTGTTTTTTGACCATTTACAAAAAAAAAAAACAAAGCCTTTCACTGCCGCTTGCCAAATCCTGTCATCGCTGGGGAGAAAGCCACTCAGTGCTTTCCTTCTGCCCCATCAGCCGGAGAGAGGACGGCTTTGCATAGCACAGCGCTATGCAAAGCCATCCTCAAAGCCGCACATCTGCTGGTATTACCAGCAGATGTGCAGCTTTCCCACCGATGATGCGGGAGTGCGCAGCAGCGCTCACTGCCAGGGCATACACACATAGTCACATGCTGTTTTGAGTGTCTTTCAGCTCAAAGTTGCCCAGTGTGTATGGGCCTTTACATCCAGATGTATATGAGCCCCAAAGCAGTTAGTAAGATCTCCTGTACTTGTTGAAGAAAAGACACTGATACGTGTCAGAGCTTGTTCATGTATTGCGTTTTACAAGTGGTTCCATATAAGTGGCCACGTGAAACCTTATTTAAAATGCATGTAGCCATAGGGATCATTGTGCCTTATAACCATCACATCACTATCACATCTATGCTGATAACACTGTAATCTATCGCTCCTTTCCTGATCTCTCTCCCTCTATCCTCACTCACCTCTATGCTGATCATACTGTAATCTACCGCTCCTCTCCTGATCTCTCCCCCTCTATCCTCACTCACCTCTATGCTGATAACACTGTAATCTATCTCTCCTCTCCTGATCTCTCTCCCTCTATGCTCACTCACCTCTATGCTGATAATACTGTAAGCTACCGCTCCTCTCCTGATCTCTCTCCCTCTATCCTCACTCACCTCTATGCTGATAACACTGTAATCTACCTCTCCTCTCCTGATCTCTTTCCCTCTATGCTTACTCACCTCTATGCTGATAATCCTGTAAGCTACCGCTCCTCTCCTGATCTCTCTCCCTCTATCCTCACTCACCTCTATGCTGATAATACTGGAATCTACCGCTCCTCTCCTGATCTCTCTCCCTCTATCCACACTCACCGCTATGCTGATAACACAGAAATCTACCGCTCCTCTCCTGACCCAGCGCTTTTTTTAGACTTACAATATCAAAGACTAAGCTGACCTCTTCCCACCCTCCTGCATAAAACCTGACCCTCTCTCATCCTAACCTTCTGTTTATGCTCACTGCTACCCCTACTGTGTCACCCCTGTCTGTCTAACCCTCCCCTTTAGAATGTAAGCTCTCACGAGCAGGGCCCTCTCTCCTCATGTGCCTTTCTTAGAATATATAAACCTCTGCCACCCTAATGATTGCTTCAGTGTCCTGTCCCCTGATGTAACTATCCATATTAACCATGTACTTGTCCTAAACTGTCTTGTACTGTAATTCGGCATGTGTTTTTGCTCATTATTATTCTCTGTACAGCGCTGCGGAAAAATTTGTGCGCTATATAAGAACCTGTTAATAAATAAATAATAAACAATGCCGGAAATTCCACGGATCATCCCATTTGGATGTATAGATCTCAGATTATTTTTTCCCCAAAAAAATGTAACATGTGTAATATGGGTTAGGTGAAATCAGGGAGATTGCAGACTCTGCAAGGAGAGAGGGAGATTGCTGGTATTTCAGGGAGTCTCCTGCAGAATGCAGGATGGGAGGTAAGTATGACTTTACATGTTCTTGGTAACTTTAATTGGATGGACGGTGTTTAATTGGATGGGCGCTTGCCCTTACGCTCTGGCTACACCCTTCGGGTCCACAGATGGCAGTTCCTGGTCTCACTGGACCTGGCCAAGTGGGGATTCCCTATTACCGTCAGTAACCGCCTGTTACTGACTCCACCCACTATGCAGTGGGCGGGGATATTGCTGCCACCACCAGACTCCTACTATGTGGCACCTGGAACCACGGTTACTTCCTCAGGCCCAAACGCTGGCTCCTGAGTACTACCTGCTGACGCACCCCCGACTGGCGTTGGTTGTTTCCCCACTGGTAATGGACCAGACCTCTTCTTCGGAAGCTGGCAGAGCGGAACTTGGAGACGCTGGATCCTTGTACCCAGAACAGCCGGAGAATGGAATTATTGCAGTAATTCTGTTAGTCGCAAGATGAAAACGGTCATCTTGAGGCAAAAGATGTTTTATTTGCTCAAATATAAGCCCTTAAATGGACCCTCTCCTATCGCTAGGAGGCACAGCATACAAATGTTACAGCATTCAGATACAGGCAGAAGTACCACTTTACAGGCAAATCTTGTGCCTTTTTATCCAAAATCCACACATCATACCACAGGGGGTAATTCCACCCTGTTCTCTCCACCCAATCAGCATTGTGCAGGAGGTATACCTGCCTGGGACATTTACATTCATAGATCAATTAGAACATTTTCCTGTCATAAATAGATTCAGATTACATGTCAAATAGTTCACTCCAATTTCCTTAGAGTATTTACCAAATGGACAGGAAAGCCTTGATTCCTTGACACATCACATACACACGTAATGTACAACTAACACCTTTACACAGGAACTACAGACACAAAGCCTGCTACCTGCTGTGCAGTGTCATTCTCCAGACATTCTGTTAGCAAAAGGACAATTTAGCATCTCATTTCCTCGTCACAGAGATTTATCATCTCATTTCCTTGTCACAGAGACTGCTAGATTCCATCCTCCAGAAATGTAAAAAGTGCATTTTAAGTTTAGAATGCATTCCTCAATACTATATACAAAATACTGTATATGGTGCAGTCCCAGCTCAGTGCTGAACATACATTTCATAAATACATATACTTTGTGCCTTGTGCCCAGCAGCAGGCTTCAACTCACAGCAGCGCTGCAGCAGGGGACCTGTCCCAGATCAGTGCTTCTCATACAGTTTAAAACATGTCAAGTGCCCTTGTCCAAAATGGCTTAACCCCTTCAGTGCCGTGGCAGCCATTACATACGTGTGCCGGGGTCTCCGGCCAAAGACGGGAAAAAAGACTCTTGTAAATCTTAGAAATGATTAACACCTTTAATATATTGGTGAAATGGAAGTGAGGGAAAAATCAAGTGGCCGATTCAGGAATGTTCATGAGCAGATCGAGACCCAAATCCGATGTGTGGCCTTCTTACCATAAAGTTCCACACTGGACTGTTGGGGGTAAGAAGGTTGGAGATATTAGTGGATTCCAAATGGATGTACAAAGCCTTGAGATTCGCACGTGGCCTGGTTGCTGGAGAGCCCTATGTAGTGATCACTGGAGCTATGTCCTAGGGCCTTGATGGCTAACCTTGAAACGCGAGCTGTTGTTGAACTACACATCCCAGCATGCCCTGCATCATATTTAGCATGGCCAAATAGCAAAGCTGAAGCAGAGCATGCTGGGACGTGTAGTTCAACAACAGCTGGAGTGTCAAGGTTAGCCATCAAGGTCCTAGAGGCTTCCTGCACAAAGCTGGTGTATCAGTGTTGTGGTATATTTGCTGGTGATATTAGATACAAATTGTACCCTAGCATGCAGGTCATCCAAGCAATATTAACACGAGATCTCACCAATAAACCAGATAGTGAGAGCAGGATGCAGATATTCACCAATCTGTAATCAGATCTTATATACATATATATATACAAATTAAAGGTCCGCTGGCACTCAGTTCTGAAAGGGTTAATGGGCCCCGTGCCCTCGGTGGTGACCAGCAGCGCTAGGTCATACAATAGGAAGTAGGTAGTCGCAGCACTGGGGAATTGATAAAAAAATACGACAAACAGCCAAATTATCTGTTGATGTTTCAGCCCTTCAGTTAGACTTTTCTCAAAAGCTGTTTTGAGAAAAGCCTAATTAAAGGGCTGAAATGTCAACAGATAATTTGGCTGTTTGTCGTATTTTTTGATCAATTCCCCAGTGCTGCGACTACCTTCTCTCTCTCTCTCTCTCTCTCTCTCTCTCTCTCTCTCTCTCTCTCTCTCTCTCTCTCTCTCTCTCTCTCTCTCTCTCTCTCTCTCTCTCTCTCTCTCTCTCTCTCTCTCTCTCTCTATATATATATATCTATCTATATATATATATATATATCTTATATATTTGGCTACATCTGTCACTCAAAGTGTGTCTGGAGCTGTAATGCTGGGTGGAGTCTCTGACTCACATGACTGACTCACATGACAGAGAACCAGCCCAGTGAGCCCACAGACAGTGCCAGACACCCTCTGCCTCTCCATGTTACACAGCAAAGACACAGCTACTCACCAGACACACCAGGTGAGCGCCCCACACCGCCATACCTCCCAACATGACCCTCTCCAGGAGGGACAGAATGCTCTGTTTGTGGACTTCCATCTTAATTTATGATTGTCATCACCTGTTTTAAACAGGGTAATTGATAAGAAAGGTGTTTAAGCACAGGTGATGGTAATCCATAAATTAAGAAGAAAGTCCAGAAACAGAGCAATGTGTCCCTCCTGGAGAGGGTCATGTTGGGTATGCACCTCCCTCCCCCCCCATTCACGGCATCCCCACAATTAAATGGCACATGCAAAACACTGACATGGCTATGGTCGACAATGAAAAAGGTTGACAAGATTTATTTTTCACTTTTTCAATGTTTTCATATTCATTCTCATGTGTCGAATGAAGTGCCACACTTAATGTCAACATGTGTTGACCTTTATGTGTTGATTTTTTCTTGTGGCGATTTGTGGCACCCCCCGCGACCCCCCTCACGCGATTTGCAGCACACACCCCCCCCAATTCGCGGCTCCCCCGGTGACTCACGCGATTCACGGCCCCACCCCGTGACACCCCCCCTCCTGCGATTCGCGGCACCCCGCAACCCCCCCTCCCACGATTTGCGCCAACCACCCGGGCCCCCCCTCCCGCAGTTCACGGTGCCCCCCACGACCCCCCCTACCACGATTCCCCACCCCTGACCCCCCCTCCTGTCATTGCGGCAACCCCCCGCCCCCGTGACCCACCCTCCCGCGATTCACTGCAACCCCCCGCGCCCCCCCCCTCCCACGATTCGTGGCACCCACACCCCCCTCCCGCAATTCACGGCATCCACCCACGACCCCTCCTCCCGTGATTCGTGGACACCCCTCACCTCCTCACCCCCGCGCACGATTCACGGCAACCCCAGGATTAAATGGCACGTGCAAAACACTGGCACGGCTATGGTCGACAATGAAAAAGGTTGACATGAGTTTTTGAAGATTTATTTTTCTTTTTTTTAATGTTTTCATATTCATTCTCATGTGTCGACATGGACACCAATGAGGTGTCACACTTATGTCAACATTTACATGTGTTGACCTTTCTATGTTGATTTTTTCTTGTGGCAATTTTTTTCCAGTGACAACTATGTGCACGTCAACCTACACATCATCAACCAATTCTTTGTATAATATATAACACCTGTTCTGTTTTACTGTAGGTGCTTTAAGTCAGATCTTTTACTGCTACTATTACTGTTTATGTAAATGCATTCTGAATGACAGCAACATCCTACCATCCTTCTACAAGAATATATAACCAACTAGGTGATTCATCGCGCCCCGTGCCCCCCCTCCCACAATTCACGGACCCCCCGCGCACCCCCCCTCCTGCGATTTGCAACCCCCCTCGCGCAATTCACGCCCCCTCCCACGCTTTGCGGACCCCCTCCCTCTCCAGCGATTCGCCGACACCTGCGCCCCCCTCTCCCTTGATTCATGGCACCCCCCGCAATTCACGGCACCCCTAAGCCCCTCTTTAGTCCCCCGTATACTCACACACCCCTATCACTACCCAGCTTTCTGCTCTCCTGAACCGTAACTTCCACCACTGGGGAGTCGCTGACGCTGTTTTGCCCACATGCCCCTATCATGCCTCATAGCCCAGCCTCCTGCTCTCATGCACCCAAACTCCCACCCAGTAGGAGGAGACACTGACTAAGGGCCACCATCCTGTACTGCCACGCTGGACCCTCACCCACCGGCAGAAGCTGCACAGTATCTCCCACCCTCCACTTTAGTCCCCCTTATGCCTACACACCCCTATCACTACCCAGCCTCCTGGTTTCCTGTGTTGTGACCTCCACCAGTGGGGAGCCGCTGACTCAGAAACACCCTACTATACTATTGCACACACGCACACACACCTAAACAACATGCACACACAGTCCCCCCACACCCACAAATGTCACTGTACCATCCACACTATCAATGTACATCTTACTCTGTAACCGCTTTTTAATTAAACAAAACGGTACTTATGTAGTAACTGGGCTGCCGATTTTGAAATCGGGTCCATCGCATCGCACCCGACCAAATCGCATGCGATGCGATGCGATGCGATGGACCCGATTTTTCCATAGGATTCAATGTTAAAATGGACTGAGTCCATTTCAACATGGAATTCAATGGGAAAAGGGGTCCTTTTCATACCCCTACTATCCAAGTGGGCATGGAGTTGGATATAAACCTGTGGCGAGCGTAGCGAGCCACCGAGCCCGAAGCGTGGCGAGCGTAGCGAGCCCCGCCAGGGGACACAGAATACCGTCCCCTCGCGGGGCTCGCTTTGCTCGCCACGCTTCGGGCTCGGTGGCTCGCTACGCTCGCCACAGGTTTATATCCAACTCCATGCCCACTTGGATAGTAGGGGTATGAAAAGGACCCCTTTTTCCCATTGAATTCCATGTTAAAATGGACTCAGTCCATTTTAACATTGAATCCTATGGAAAAATCGGGTCATCGCATCGCATCGCATCGTATCGCATCGTATGCGATGCGATGCGATATCGCATCGCATCGCATCTGATTGTATGCCTTAACTTAAGGCATACAATCAAAAAATCGGCAGCCCAGATACTACATAAGTACCAACAAAACAATACACACCCCCTTCCACATCATATGGTCTCTATTTAACACATTTCACCTATAACTCAAGTTGCAATACAGGCATCTGTCATACAATTCTAACCATATTTCTGACAAAACAAACGTTCACAAATTAAGGGGGCGCAGCCCCTTACGACGGTGTGAAGAGCGCCCGTAGGGCGCATTGAATCACCTAGTATATATATATATATATATATATATATATATATATATATATATATATATATATATATATATACTAGGTGATTCATGTGCACTCATCCATAGCATGCTGCGGCTGTTAATGAGCTGTGATTTAGGGAAATCATCTTTTCTTAAGTAATTTTCCTATAGTTAAACTTGAGAGTAAGGAAAACAGAACATGCAATATATCAGTACTTGCAGTTCAGTGTTCACAAGAAAACAACATCTAATACACTGAAAACATAGTTATATGCATAGGGATGATTTCACACAAGGTCAAATTGCATATGGAATTTATTGCACAGACGTCACATTTATCATGTATACAGTGCAGAGGGAGAAGAAAATAAATATCACACAGAATATATAATTGCAAACAAGAAACCCTATATTGCAGGAATCAACGCTAATATCAATACCTGCAGAACCTCCCAAAATATACTGTTACTAATGTTATATAGAAATATCTGGCATCAACAAGCATTTAAGCATAGACACGCCCATATGTGCAGCTAAACACTCCCTCTGGGTAAGTATGACACGCCCCCTCGATGGCACAGCGCATAGTACTGTGATGTACCTGATTCTAGTTTGCAAAGGGAGTTTGGGCCTGCCTTATCTTTGCTTCTTGTCCCCAGTGCACCACGCTGCTGGAGCAATGTATAATAATATCAGTAATGATTAATGTTAATGCAGAAAAGCAATAAGGCATGCTTGGAGTAGTAGTCCAACCCATTTTTTTATATTTAAGAAACTTCAATTCCTAGTAGGAGGAGCCATACAGAGACATCCCAATATACATCACAGCCAATGGGAGAAAACGACTACAGTAATAAGGTGCACAGAAAGCTACTGCAGCCAATCACAGCTGTCCGTGAGTGAGAGGCGGAGTTATCCCACAGAAATGTATATTTATAATGATAAGGCCCATATACATCTGATGGCTGTTTCCCGATTACCGATACACCTCAGCCAGCAACGATTAGTGATCTGTTGGAGAAATTAAATGTGTTAAAAATGCCCGAGATGCCGACCCTGCCGGTTTCTGCTTGGAATTGGGGAATAGGGATATTTAAACATGTTCAACATTTCTGACATATACTACTGTGGGGACCGTATACTGTATATATGTGATTGATTTACTAACAGTTTCTTAAATAGCGCACACATATACCGCATCAGTCCCTGCCCCAGTGGAGCTTACAATCTATATTACCTACCACATGTACACGCGCACACAGACATTCTAGGGTTAATTTTGTTGGATACAAAGGGGAGGAGCGTATTCTGGTTGAGATCACGTTCCACCAGAGTACACAGAGCCAGGCGCTCGATAGAATATAAATCTAATAACCAGAGAGTGCTCTATAATAATAAGTTCTCTACCAGCTGCTGCACCCATCAAGTGAGTTCTCCTGGACTCACAGGAAAAAGGGCACAGACTTTGCACAATATGATGCTAGTCGCTGCTGGGGAGATATATGCTGATCATATCTGCTGGGAAGAAATCAGCTCGGACACACTGCTTTAAATTCTAACTATATTATATCAACGAGTTAAAACACATAAAATACAATACATGCAATTTAAGGAAAAGAAAAAAATTATATATATATATATATATATATATATATATATATATATATAAAGCAACAATATAATAAATGAATATAAAATATATGAATAATGACTCCATATAGACAGGGGTATAGATTCAGCGGGGGTCTCCTGTTAATAATTGTGCAGTAATGGAAAGTGCTACTAATTGCAGCAATAAGTTGGACAGTTCAGTAAGATTTGGCAGAGGTCCACACATATAATATGGGGGGTGCAATCAGCCAGTCCTTTTTAGCATGTATGCAAAACACGCAGGTATTCTGTAGTTTAGAAAAGGCTAATCACACAAGCCGCAATAAGTTGGCTGAGTCTCTGGCATAATATTCGCTGGAACTGTCAGTTGTGGACAATATGCTCACCTACTAGAAGCTGAGTCCAATCCTTGGTGGTCGGAATGAACTGTGCAGCTCGGCGGCTGTTTGGGGCTAGGAAAGCCGGTAATTGCCTGTGATAAGTATGCACGTTTGTGGGAGTCACCACGCTCTCGTCCCAGACGCCGGGCAACAGATTTGTGGATGGCGTGGTCCGGCAGAGCTTGCTTGGACAAACAGGAGAACCCACACGAGTAGGAGATTGCGTCAACGCGTTTCGTAATAAGATCTGTCTTGAAAAAGTTTCCTGTACACAAGGGGTTACGAAACGCGTTGACGCAATCTCCTACTCGTGTGGGTTCTCCTGTTTGTCCAATCAAGCTCTGACGGACCACGCCATCCACCCCCCATATTATATGTGTGGACCTCTGCCAAATCTTACTGAACTGTCCAACTTATTGCTGCAATTAGTAGCACTTTCAATTACTGCACAACTATTAACAGGAGACCCCCGCTGAATCTATACCCCTGTCTATATGGAGTCATTATTCATATATTTTATATTCATTTATTATATTGTTGCTTTATATATATTTTTTTTTTCTTTTCCTTAAATTGCATGTATTGTATTTTATGTGTTTTATCTCATTGATATAAAATTGTTAGAATTTAAAGCAGTGTGTCCGAGCTGATTTCTTCCCAGCAGATATGATCAGCATATATCTCCCCAGCAGCGACTAGCATCATATTGTGCAAATTCCGTGTTAATTTTGTTGGAAGCCAATTGGCCTACTAGTATATTTTTGGATTGTGGGAGGAAACCGGAGTACCCGGAGGAAACCCACGCAAGTACGGGGAGAATATACAAACTCCGCACAGTTAGGGCCATGGTGGGTGTCGAATCCATGACCTCAGTGCTGTGAGGCGGTAATGTAACCATTACACCATCCGCGATGCCCCATTTGTGATGTATTCTTCCCACAAATTCAGATACGCCTGGCTTACGCAGGGGAGGGGCTTAACCATAGGCCACTCTTTCATGCTATTGGATAAGTATTCCACCAATCAGATTCCTCTCCCTGAGATATCACCAGATGTCTCTGGGTGGATTTTTTATGGTAATTTCTCCCAGCCCCTGACTCCCCCTGATATAGTTATACAACCACCGTCCCCTAACCATAATGCAGCATGGAGGGGCTCAGTGAAGGCGGCGTTGTAGGTGTTCAAGTGTCTGATGGGGTCACACAGAGAATAAAAGGACATCTGTCCTGCCTCATAATCCAGGTATATCCTCACTCTGTTATAGTGGATATAGCTAGGTAACCGGATTTCTGTCCTACCATGCATCACTGAGTACTGATTACACCACCCCCTCCTGCACAGACACCAGGACTTGTTATTATCTCCAATGAACGACTTACCTCCCCTCCTGTCTATACTGGGATAACACATCCCCACCATCCAGCTCCATGACTTACTGACATCCACCTCCCAGTAATGTCGCCCTGAGGAGAATCCCCTGGTGCTTATTACCTGATCACACTGAAATCTCTCTGGTGTTACTGGGTGATTCTGGTTTATATGTGACCCGGATGCAGATTTCCTGTCATCTGATATCTGTATATTATTACCAGCTGTGGTTACATCCAGTAATAGGTCTGTAGCTTCCTGCACATAGATCCCTGTATTTATCCCTGTTATTACATCAGACTCTGTATTACCAGCTGTGGTTACATCCAGTAATAGGTCTGTAGCTTCCTGCACATAGATCCCTGTATTTATCCCTGTTATTATATCAGATAATGTGCGTAATGTCTCTGAGAGGGATCCCACATCCAGACCTCCTGCACCACAGACCTGGTTATCATGTCTCTCTGTGTCCTCAGTGTCACACAAGTCCCCTGTGTCCGGTTCCTGTAAGACAATCACTGGGTCAGACATGTTACACAGCTCCTCAATGTGACGCATCTTCCCGGACAGCTCGTCCTTCTTTATTTCCAGCTGCTGGATCAGATCAGAGACTGAGAGTGAAACGCGCTGTTCCTGCCTGGAGATCTCACTCAGGACTCTCTTCTCCAGGTCTTCCAGCTGTCTCCTGAGGACTCTAATCAGGGCAGTGACTGTCTCTGCTTTTCTCTGATCCTCTCTCCTGCGCTCCTGCAGTCTCTGGACTCTGTTCTCAGTCTCCGCTCTCTTTGTGGTCAGTTTCTGCAGAACAACTCTCAGCTTCTCCTTCTTCTTCTCAGAGGCCTCATCCAGAGACTCCACATGGTGCTGTTGATGGTGTCCAGATGTCATGCAGTCTTTACAGATACAGGCAGAGTCCTCAGTGCAGTAATACTCCAGGACCTTCTTATGGACGGAGCATTTCCTGTTCCCCAGGGCAGTGGTGGGGTCACATAAGACGTGTTCTGCTGACTTGCTGTGTACTCTCAGGTGTTTATCACACAGAGAAGCCTCACACAGCAGACAGGACTTAGCAGCAAGTACAGGAGAGTCCACACAGTAAGTGCAGCAGATCCCAGTCTCCTCCTGATCTGGCCGAGCACACAGGAAATTCCCCACTATGTTACACAGCGTTATGTTCTTCTGCAGTGCAGGATGCGCTTGACTCACTGCTCTGCACTCAGGACATCTATAAACTCCAGCCCCCTCCTGTGTATCCAGCACACGTTCAATACAGACCCGGCAGAAGTTGTGGCCACATCTCAGGGTTACAGGATCAGTATAAATGCTCAGGCAGATGGAAC
The DNA here is from genome assembly GCF_055691185.1 of Crinia signifera. Classification (NCBI taxonomy): domain Eukaryota; kingdom Metazoa; phylum Chordata; class Amphibia; order Anura; family Myobatrachidae; genus Crinia; species Crinia signifera. Next base: position 6,846,634 of record NC_139220.1, read on the forward strand.
AGTCCAGCTCCTGTCTCAGATCAGCAGACGCCATCGCTGGAAGCAGGAGACGGAAATGAAAGTGAAAGTCCCCACCCTAACTGACTCTACCCCCTCTCAGATGGCCTGTGCAGTCCTTGCCACTGCTGCCTTGTGAGCAGCAATGATCAAGATGGCACCACAAATGGCTGCCTAGGGACTGTGCACTCAGCCATATGTAACCCTGTGTCTTCTGTGTGATAACTGTACTGTCCCTGCTTATATTGTTACCTACCTGGCTGCTGCAATGACCAGTGGCGCCACTGATAGCTGCCTAGGTGCTGTGCAGCTCGGCGGGTATGTGTTCCCTGTGTGATAACTGTACTGTCCCTGCTTATACTGTTACCTACCTGGCTGCTGTAATGACCAGTGGCGCCACTGATAGCTGCCTAGGTGCTGTGCAGCTCGGCGGGTATGTGTTCCCTGTGTGATCACTGTACTGTCCCTGCTTATACTGTTACCTACCTGGCTGCTGCAATGACCAGTGGTGCCACTGATAGCTGCCTAGGTGCTGTACAGCTCGGCGGGTATGTGTTCCCTGTGTGATCACTGCACTGTCCCTGCTTATACTGTTACCTACCTGGCTGCTGCAATGACCAGTGGTGCCACTGATGGCTGCCTAGGCACTGTGCAGCTCGACAGGTATGTGTTCCCTGTGAGATAACTGTACTGTCCCTGCTTATATTGTTACCTACTCGGCTGCTGCAACCACCAGTGGCACCGCTGATGGCTACCTAGGCGCTGTGCAGCTCGGCAGGTATGTGTTCCCTGTGTAATACCTGTACTGTCCCTGCTTATATTGTTACCTACCTGGCTGCTGCAATGACCAGTGGTGCCACTGATGGCTGCCTAGGCACTGTGCAGCTCGACAGGTATGTGTTCCCTGTGAGATAACTGTACTGTCCCTGCTTATATTGTTACCTACTCGGCTGCTGCAACCACCAGTGGCACCGCTGATGGCTACCTAGGCGCTGTGCAGCTCGGCAGGTATGTGTTCCCTGTGTGATACTGTACTGTACCTGCTTATATTGTTACCTACCTGGCTGCGGTTATGACCAGTGGCACCGCTGATGGCTGCCTAGGCGCTGTGCAGCTCGGCAGGTATGTGTTCCCTGTGAGATAACTGTACTGTCCCTGCTTATATTGTTACCTACTCGGCTGCTGCAACCACCAGTGGCACCGCTGATGGCTACCTAGGTGCTGTGTAGCTGTGCAGGTAAGTGTTCCCTGTGTGATACTGTACTGTACCTGCTTATATTGTTACCTACCTGGCTGCTGCAATGACCAGTGGTGCCGCTGATGGCTGCCTAGGCACTGTACAGCTCGGCAGGTATGTGTTCCCTGTGTGATACTGTACTGTCCCTGCTTATATTGTTACCTACCCGGCTGCTGCAACCACCAGTGGCACCGCTGATGGCTGCCTAGGCGCTGTGTAGCTCGGTGGGTATGTGTTCCCTGTGTGATAACTGTACTGTCCCTGCTTATATTGTTACCTACCTGGCTGCTGCAACCACCAGTGGCACCGCTGAAGACTGCCTAGGCGCTGTGCAGCTCAGCGGGTATGTGTTCCCATATATGTCACTGTTTATCTGTACCTAACTGGCTGTTGCACAGCAATCCAATTCAAATTCCTAGTGTACGCAAGTATACATGGCTAATAAAGTTGATTCTGATACAATAACACATACATTCTGCACACAGGGAGCGGTCACTGATTATATATAGTGATGAACGGTTCTGATTCCATGGCTTTGTACGGCCAAACGCAGTAATCTCACGTCGGATTCTCGCAAGAGTCTTTAACCCCTTCCCGACATTTGACGTACATTTACGTCATGGTCGGGATGTACTTCCCGACACATGGCATAAATGTACGTCATGCCATTAAACTGTCACCGCGTCTATAGACGCGGTGACAGAGGGACGATGTCTGCTGTCCCTGACAGCAGACATCTTCCCCCATTGCCCAGGGGGGGCAGCGATGCCCCTACCCATCGGCGATCGCTGTGATTGGCTGTTCAATGTGAACAGCCAATTACAGCGTTTTCTGTGTACCGGCGAATAACGTCGCCCGGTGACACAGGGATCGGTGGTGATTGGTGCTGTTAAGTACAGCACCAATCACCACCGGGTGTAAAGGTGTCACTGGTGGTCACCCCACCTGCCCCCAAAGGCTGTTATTGGTCCGTCGGACCGACGGACCAATCACAGCCATTACACCACACAGAAAATAACGGAGACAGCCCTGCAGCCGCCATTCCGGTCAGGAACAGCGTGCAGAGCGGTCTCCGTGCCCATCTGTGCCCTTATACTGACCTGATCAGCGTTGGTGGCATCCGTGCTGCCAGCTGCTGGTGCTTCCTGATTGCTGTGGTTGCTTTTGCTTCCTGGCTGCTTGTGCTGCTGCTGCTGCAGCGTCATTGTGTCAGAGATATATATTGTGTGATATAATTTTGTATCTGCTGCCCCCCTTTTGTGCTGATCAGTATAAACTAACTGATCAGCAACTTTTTTGGGGTGCAGGTTTTTTTTTTTATATATACCCTATCAGGTTGCACCCAAAGTTGTGTGCCTGCTGCCCCTCACTGCTAATCAGTGTTGCATCACTGATCAGCAGTTTTTTTTTTTTTTGAGGGTGCTGTGGGGGTTTTTTTAAAAAAAAATTTTTACACCCACGGTGATTTTGTGGGTGTCCTGTGGCCGCTGAGCGCTGATCAGTGACGTACATCACTGATCAGCATTTTTGGCACAGGGTTGATCTAATTTTTTTTTTTATCAAATTACTGTTGCCTTTGACTCATCAGCAGTTTTTTAAAAAAAAATTTTTTTGGAGGGTGCTGTGGTGTCTTTTTTTTTATTATTTTTTTTACACCCACGGTGCTTTTGTGGGTGTCCTGTGCCCGCTGAGCGCTGATCAGTGACGGACGTTACTGACCAACATCTGTGCTCAATTTTTGGCGCAGGAGCTTTTTTTTTTTTCTTTTAACTTACACATGTTAAAGCACTACATACACACTACATACCCCCCGTGTTGAAATAAAGTTTGTACCCCCCCTACACTATACAAGTGTTGAAACACTACACTTAAAAATAATAAAAATGTCCCAATCATCGCAGACTGTTTTCAGCGGAGGAGGCATATGCCCTTATTGCCTCTGACACTGACACAGCCAGTGAAGTAAGCGATGAATTAGCATTCGTCTTAAGCTCCTCTTCCTCCTCTAGTGATGAGAGAACCCCCTCAAAGACGCCCCCGTAGAGCAGCTGAGACCCCCCCCCCCCCCCAATGATTGATCTTGTATGGACCCCACCACCAGACAATTTTGAGCCCCAGGTTCCTGAGTTTTTGGCCAACCCAGGAATCCAATTTGATACTACAGGCCTCAAAGAAATTGACTTTTTCAAAGTCTTTTTCTCTGATGATTTTATAAATTTAATGGTGGACCAAAGTAATTTATATGCCCAGCAGTTTATTGCCCAAAACCCCACGTCATCATTTGCTAGGTGGACCCCTGTAGATGCAGTAGAGATGATGACGTTTTGGGGTCTGGTGTTACATATGGGCATAGTTAAAAAGCCAGAAATTAGGCAATATTGGAGTACAGATGTTCTGTACAGCACCCCACTTCATCGTATGGCCATGACCCGGACTCGTTTTGAGACGATCCTTAAATTTTTGCATTACAACGATAATGCACAGTGCCCACCCAGAGATGATCCCACCTTTGACCGGCTATTCAAAGTCAGGCCGGTCATTGATCATTTCAGCGCCAAATTTGCTGAGATGTACATCCCCCAAAAATTCATTTGTGTAGACGAGTCACTTATACATTTTAAAGGAAGGGTTAAATTCCGCCAGTACCTTCCCAATAAGAGGGCAAGGTATGGCATAAAAATGTATAAGCTGTGCGAAAGTACCTCAGGGTACACCCACAGGTTTAGGGTATATGAAGGGAAGGACACAAGAATTGAACCGCCAGAATACCCCCCCTCCCTCGTAGGTGTTAGTGGAAAGATTGTCTGGGATTTAGTGCACCCCTTCCTGGATAAGGGTTATCACCTCTATGTGGATAACTTTTACACCAGCATCCCCCTGTTTAAGGCCCTTGGTTCAAGAGGTACAGCAGCTTGCGGTACTGTGCGCAAGAACCAAAGAGGCCTCCCAAAAACGCACGTTGCCCAATTACTGAGAAAGGGTGAAAGCAGGGCAATATGCACCGAAAATATGTTGTTGGTCAAATATAAGGACAAGAGGGCTGTCCTTATACTGACAACAATTCACGGAGACAGTACCACCTCCGTCCCTGTACGAGGTACCAGTACCCACACCTCAAAACCTATTTGTATCCTAGATTACAATAAGTACATGGGCGGAGTGGATCTTTCAGATCAGGTACTGAAGCCGTACAGTGCCCTGCGGAAAACAAAAATATGGTATAAGAAGCTGGCCGTGTATATCATCCAGATGGCACTGTATAACGCTTACGTACTATTCCGTTCTACCAGCCAGACAGGGACATTTATGCACTTTCAAGAGGAAGTCATAAAGGGCCTAATATTTGGGAACCAGCAGGCAGAGGGCCCCAGTACTTCTAGTACTGGCCCCAGTACTTCTAGTACTGGCCCCCGTATTGTATCAGGACAGCATTTTCCTAACGAAATCCCCTCCACTGGAAAAAAGGGCAGGACACAAAAAAGGTGCAAAGTTTGCTATAAAAAGGGAATACGAAAGCAAACTATTTTCCACTGTGAAACTTGCCCCGACAAACCCGGCCTATGTATGAAGGAGTGCTTTAAAATATACCACACATCTATGGATTATTAGGTTCATCATTTCACCGTGCTTCGGGGGTCTTGCTAATGCGACATAGCACCCACCATTCATTCCACCAGAATCTGTGCTGCAAAATCCAAATATCACTCCTTCCCTTCTGAGTCCTGCCATGCACCCAAATGGTATTTTTTGGTCACATATGAGGCATTGCCGTACTCGGGAGAAATTGGGGCACAGATTTTGGGGTGCTTTGTCTCCTTCATTCCTTGTGAAAATGAAAAATTTTGAGCCAGAACTGCATTTTTGTGTAAAAAATTTAATTTTTCATTTTTACAGCCCAGTTGTACCACAAATGGTGAAACCCCTGGGGGTTTGAAATGTACACTATACCCCTAGATGAATTCCCTGAGGGGTGTAGTTTTCAAAATGGGGTCACTTGTGGGGGGGTTCCACTGTATTGGTGCTTCGGGGGTCTTGCTAATGCGACATAGCACCCACCATTCATTCCACCAGAATCTGTGCTGCAAAATCCAAATATCACTCCTTCCCTTCTGAGTCCTGCCATTTTTTGGTCACATATGAGGCATTGCCGTACTTGGGAGAAATTGCGGCACACATTTTGGGGTGCTTTGTCTCCTTCATTCCTTGTGAAAAGGAAAAATTTTGAGCCAGAACTGCATTTTTGTGTAAAAAAAATTTAATTTTTCATTTTCACAGCCCAGTTGTACCACAATTGGTGAAACCCCTGGGGGTTTGAAATGTACACTATACCCCTAGATGAATTCACTGAGGGGTGTAGTTTGCAAAATGGGGTCACTTGTGGGGGGGTTCCACTGTATTGGTGCTTCGGGGGTCTTGCTAATTCGACATAGCACCCACCATTCATTCCACCAGAATGTGTGCTGCAAAATCCAAATATCACTCCTTCCCTTCTGAGTCCTGCCATGCACCCAAATGGTATTTTTTTCACATATGAGGCATTGCTGTACTCTGGAGAAATTGGGGCACAGATTTTGGGGTGCATTGTCTCCTTCATTCCTTGTGAAATTGAAAAATTTTGAGCCAGAACTGCATTTTTGTGTAAAAAATGTAATTTTTCATTTTCACAGCCCAGTTGTACCACAATTGGTGAAACCCCTGCGGGTTTGAAATGTACACTATACCCCTAGATGAATTCCCTGAGGGGTGTAGTTTTCAAAATGGGGTCACTTGTGGGGGGGTTCCACTGTATTGGTGCTTCGGGGGTCTTGCTAATGCGACATAGCACCCACCATTCATTCCACCAGAATGTGTGCTGCAAAATCCAAATATCACTCCTTCCCTTCTGAGTCCTGCCATGCACCCAAATGGTATTTTTTGGTCACATATGAGGCATTGCCGTACTCGGGAGAAATTGCGGCACAGATTTTGGGGTGCTTTGTCTCCTTCATTCCTTGTGAAAATGAAAAATTTTGAGCCAGAACTGCATTTTTGTGTAAAAAAATGTAATTTTTCATTTTCACAGCCCAGTTGTACCACAATTGGTGAAACCCCTGGGGGTTTGAAATGTACACTATACCCCTAGATGAATTCCCTGAGGGGTGTAGTTTGCAAAATGGGGTCACTTGTGGGGGGGTTCCACTGTATTGGTGCTTCGGGGGTCTTGCTAATGCGACATAGCACCCACCATTCATTCCACCAGAATGTGTGCTGCAAAATCCAAATATCACTCCTTCCCTTCTGAGTCCTGCCATGCACCCAAATGGTATTTTTTGGTCACATATGAGGCATTGCCGTACTCGGGAGAAATTGGGGCACAGATTTTGGGGTGCTTTGTCTCCTTCATTCCTTGTGAAAATGAAAAATTTTGAGCCAGAACTGCATTTTTGTGTAAAAAATTTAATTTTTCATTTTCACAGCCCAGTTGTACCACAAATGGTGAAACCCCTGGGGGTTTGAAATGTACACTATACCCCTAGATGAATTCCCTGAGGGGTGTAGTTTTCAAAATGGGGTCACTTGTGGGGGGGTTCCACTGTATTGGTGCTTCGGGGGTCTTGCTAATGCGACATAGCACCCACCATTCATTCCACCAGAATCTGTGCTGCAAAATCCAAATATCACTCCTTCCCTTCTGAGTCCTGCCATTTTTTGGTCACATATGAGGCATTGCCGTACTTGGGAGAAATTGCGGCACACATTTTGGGGTGCTTTGTCTCCTTCATTCCTTGTGAAAAGGAAAAATTTTGAGCCAGAACTGCATTTTTGTGTAAAAAAAATTTAATTTTTCATTTTCACAGCCCAGTTGTACCACAATTGGTGAAACCCCTGGGGGTTTGAAATGTACACTATACCCCTAGATGAATTCACTGAGGGGTGTAGTTTGCAAAATGGGGTCACTTGTGGGGGGGTTCCACTGTATTGGTGCTTCGGGGGTCTTGCTAATTCGACATAGCACCCACCATTCATTCCACCAGAATGTGTGCTGCAAAATCCAAATATCACTCCTTCCCTTCTGAGTCCTGCCATGCACCCAAATGGTATTTTTTTCACATATGAGGCATTGCTGTACTCTGGAGAAATTGGGGCACAGATTTTGGGGTGCATTGTCTCCTTCATTCCTTGTGAAATTGAAAAATTTTGAGCCAGAACTGCATTTTTGTGTAAAAAATGTAATTTTTCATTTTCACAGCCCAGTTGTACCACAATTGGTGAAACCCCTGGGGGTTTGAAATGTACACTATACCCCTAGATGAATTCCCTGAGGGGTGTAGTTTTCAAAATGGGGTCACTTGTGGGGGGGTTCCACTGTATTGGTGCTTCGGGGGTCTTGCTAATGCGACATAGCACCCACCATTCATTCCACCAGAATGTGTGCTGCAAAATCCAAATATCACTCCTTCCCTTCTGAGTCCTGCCATGCACCCAAATGGTATTTTTTGGTCACATATGAGGCATTGCCGTACTCGGGAGAAATTGCGGCACAGATTTTGGGGTGCTTTGTCTCCTTCATTCCTTGTGAAAATGAAAAATTTTGAGCCAGAACTGCATTTTTGTGTAAAAAAATGTAATTTTTCATTTTCACAGCCCAGTTGTACCACAATTGGTGAAACCCCTGGGGGTTTGAAATGTACACTATACCCCTAGATGAATTCCCTGAGGGGTGTAGTTTGCAAAATGGGGTCACTTGTGGGGGGGTTCCACTGTATTGGTGCTTCGGGGGTCTTGCTAATGCGACATAGCACCCACCATTCATTCCACCAGAATGTGTGCTGCAAAATCCAAATATCACTCCTTCCCTTCTGAGTCCTGCCATGCACCCAAATGGTATTTTTTGGTCACATATGAGGCATTGCCGTACTCGGAAGAAATTGCGGCACAGATTTTGGGGTGCTTTGTCTCCTTCATTCCTTGTGAAAATGAAAAATTTTGAGCCAGAACTGCATTTTTGTGTAAAAAATGTAATTTTTCATTTTCACAGCCCAGTTGTACCACAATTGGTGAAACCCCTGGGGGTTTGAAATGTACACTATACCCCTAGATGAATTCCCTGAGGGGTGTAGTTTGCAAAATGGGGTCACTTGTGGGGGGGTTCCACTGTATTGGTGCTTCGGGGGTCTTGCTAATGCGACATAGCACCCACCATTCATTCCACCAGAATGTGTGCTGCAAAATCCAAATATCACTCCTTCCCTTCTGAGTCCTGCCATGCACCCAAATGGTATTTTTTGGTCACATATGAGGCATTGCCGTACTCGGGAGAAATTGCGGCACAGATTTTGGGGTGCTTTGTCTCCTTCATTCCTTGTGAAAATGAAACATTTTGAGCCAGAACTGCATTTTTGTGTAAAAAAATGTAATTTTTCATTTTCACAGCCCAGTTGTACCACAATTGGTGAAACCCCTGGGGGTTTGAAATGTACACTATACCCCTAGATGAAGTCCCTGAGGGGTGTAGTTTGCAAAATGGGGTCACTTGTGGGGGGGTTCCTAACTTTTAGCATCTTATGGTGCCTAGAAACCTGCATGGTGCCTAAAAAATAATCTCATAAAAAGGAGGCTCCAAAATCAAGTAGGTGCTCCTTCTATTATGAAGCCTGTGGTTTGGTCAACGTGCACACTAGGGCCACATATAGGATATTTATGAAAACAAAAGAATTGGGGGAATCAATTTTTAGTCACATTTCTCTAGTAAAATCTACTGTGTTCCTTAGAAAAATGTATTAAAATTGAAAATCTGCTAAAAAAATGAAATTTTTAAATTTCACATACACTTTGTTTTAATTCCTGTGAAACACCTAAAGAGTTAACAAACTTCCAAAATGCTGTTTTGAATACTGTGATTGGTGCAGTTTTTGAAATGGCATCATTTATGGGGGTGTCTCACATACAAGTCCCTCAAAGTTACATCAGAACTGAACTGGTCCCTAAAAAAATCAGTGTTTGAAATTTTCTTGAAAATTTGAGAATTTGCTATTCATATTTTAAGCCTCCTAGTGTCCAAAAAAATTAAAAGGAGGTTGAAATAATGATGGCAACATAAAGTATACATATGGTCTATATTAGTTATTAACTATTTTGAGTGGTATGATTATTTGTCTCACAAGCAGAAAATTTAACATTTTGCAAATTGCAAAATTTTCAAATTTTTTTACGACATTTTGGTATTTTTCACAAAAAAAACACAGAATGTATCGACCAAAATTTACCACTAACTTGAAGTACAATGTGTCACGAGAAAACAATCTTAAAATCACTGGGATAAGTAAAAGCAAAAAAAAGTTATTCCCACTTAAGTGATACATGTCAGATTTGAAAAAAAGGGCTCTGTCAGGAAGGCAAAAACAGGCTGCGGCGGTAAGGGGTTAAAGGCTCGGCATCCCGAGAATTTGGCGCCATTTCACACATGCTTCCACAAGCTGCGCACAGCTCTGCAGTGCAGGGGTCTGGGCGTGTTGTGCAGAGGGGTGCTGTGCAGTGCAGAGGAGTGCAGAGGTGTTACTTTGTGCAGTGCAGAAGGGTCTGTGCTGTGCAGAGGGGTTTGTGCTGTGCAGAGGGGTTTGTGATGGGTTATATTGTACTGGTCGTGTGTTAGGCAGGCTGTCAGTCAGAGTAGTGGGGTACAGTAGTACACAGGCAGGCTGTCAGTCAGTGTAGTGGGGTTTAGTAGTACACAGGCAGGCTGTCAGTCAGCTTTTCATTTTTTTATTTTTTATTTTCATTGTGGTGTTTGGTGCACTGCAATCCAATACACCATATACTACTGTCAGAACAAGTTCCGTGTGTGATTGTTCTGCCTCCATGCAGTGTTATACAAGCCCCGTCCATAAAAAAATACAATTTTTCTAGCTTTCTTTTTTTTGTGTGTACTGCACCACAATAGTGTACACCATAATTCCATGTGTGATTGTTCTGCATCCACGCAGCATTATACAAGCTTCACATTACAAAAAAATAACAGTAAAAATCAAAATCAAATTTTCTCTCCTTTATTGTTTTTGTGTTCTTCACTCATAGTATACTGTCAGAAGTTCCATGTGTGATTGTTCTGCATCCACGCACCGTTATACAAGCTTCACATTAAAAATAGATTAAGATATTAAAGTAAAAAATAATCAAAATCAATTTTGCTCTTCTTTATTGTTTGTGTGTACTGCACCCCAATACACCATACCGATACTTTTAGAAGTTCCGCGTGTTAATAAGCAGCCAGCTTGCTGCACACCTTGGCCTATATTGAATGAATACAACATTGTGAGCTGTAAAGTGGTCAAAATTGTCTGGAAAGGGCTGGAAATTAATGTTATTGCGGTTAATATTACTCGGGACAAAAAAAATTCAAAAATTACGGGATTTGGGCATTTTTTTTTACATTTCAACAACAATCCAAAGCCTTTCGCCGCCGCTTGACAAATCCAAATCCTGTCATCGCTGGGGGGAAAGCCGGCTTTGCATAGCACAGCGTTATGCAATGCCGTCCTCAAAGCCGCTGTCCCTGCTGTTTAGATAGGGCTTCGCTAGCCTGCTGTTGGTGAAGCCAAAAGCGGCATCATGCGGAACGGTCAGCGATGCTGACCATTCATACATTCGGCCTGCTATCATTTAGATAGCAGCACCGATATGGACAGGGGCACATACAGTAGCGCCCCTGTCCTTTACCGCACGCTGGCTCCATCATACATGGGGGAGAAGTGGCATCAGTGCGCTGATATCCCTTCTCCCCTATAAAGATGTTTCATACATCTGCCCCATTGTGTCTTATCAATAAGAGTGTCTGGTTGTCAGATCTTGCTAATAAGAAATAACTGTTGCAGTATGTTATTGAAAAACAGTAACTGTTACAAGAAGTATTACAAGTAACGGTGTAAACTGTTTAATGTATCATTTTAAATATCACTAAACATTAGATGTATTTGTTTATTACATCATAATACACTTCAACGTATTTAACTGTTAATATATTGGCTTATCTTTGGCACAACTATATGCCGTAATACAGCCCTTTCATGTTCCCAGCATAGGGGATGCAAAACTGTTTTTCAGACTGTTTTTCAAACAAATAAACTGCCACAAGTAAAGACAATAAACAGAAGTGTTTTAAATCCTGCACCTAAAGAACAGAGTGTAATGCATTGTTACTGAACTTACTGGAGCATTCAGTAAAGAGTTTGTTGGACATTAGAAGACCATAGGCGTGCGCACGGGGGGTGCTGGGGGTGCACAGGCACCTCCTAATGACACCCCTCATGTTTGCACGCAGTACCATTTTTACCGGCTGAATAGGGTGCCCGATGGTAGCGGCGGCTCCGCTCATGCTTCTGAGCTGAGCCGCCTGCATGAAGTAGCGCTGGCCGGAGAAGGCATTGGCTGCGGCGCACAGTGTTTCTCCCCCATATACGCAATGTCTCTGAATCCCCGGCCCGCCGCCCGCCCACACACTTACATCCTGCGCTGCGCACAGTCTGTTTCTCTGCAGCGTGGCTGCGCGCACTGTCATGACACAAGCAAAGCAGACTCCCGGCAGCAGTAGGTAATGATAGAGACATCAGGAGCTGCCTGTGCTTAGTGGGGCTTAGTTTATCAAAGCATGGGGGAGGGGAGGTATTGTTAAATATATTTTATAAGGTATGGGTTAGGAAAAGTGAATTACATATATAGGCTGCATGATGTGAGGGATGGATATTAAACATCTAAGGATTGTATGATCATATGTAAAATGGGGCAGATTAACAGCCCCCATACACTATGCAATTTGTGCCCGATTTCATGAGAAATCGGCCCAAATAGCATGTGTCTCACTTCCGATCTGATCAGACCTGGAAAGCATACGTGCTGCACGTACAGTATGATCTCCAGGTTGGACCCCCTACCAGCAGCAGGGAACATGGATTGCATTTGATACATCGCACCTGATGTATCAAGGAAATTGGGTGGGTTGTCCACCGCTCTCTGCCCGTCTGCTGTCCCCGCTCTCTGCCCAGGACTTATGTGGCATAATATGTAATAGGCATCAAAGCATGTTTTCGTATGTGTAATTGGCATTACAGTGTTATATTGTGTTATGGGCTTTATGGTGTGTGGCATGATGTGTAATGGGCATTACAGCATGTGGCATAATATGTAATGGCCATTATGGTGTTTGGTATAATGTGTAATAGGCATTACAGAGTGTGGCATAAAGTTTACTATACATTACAGAGTGTGACCTAATGTGTAATGGCCATTACGGAGTATGGCATAATGTGTAATGGGCATTACAATGTAAATTTTTGTTGCGCACCCTGTCCCTGTTTCTACTCTGTGTATATGGGGAGTGCACCCCCTAATAAAAGGGGCTGCGCACACCTATGTAGAAGACACATAGGTGCACTATTCTGTAAAAGGCAAAAAAAGGGATTTACCCTGTTTTTTTTTCACCAAGTTTCTTTTCCTGATCACATCAATTACAGAGCATTCTCTCCCAGAAAAAAAAAAACACATTCCGGAGAAAACTCCATATTCACAATTGAAACCATGAAAATGGGTCATTTATCAGGGATTTTTTCTCCCTCCAAAGTCAGTCACTTTGCACTAGGACAAGCTCGCACTCTCTTTTACTAAGCTAAAGTATATTAATAAACCCCTCTAAGACATCATGACGGAATTTTAGCTAGATCGGAGCATCTTCACAGTTTTCGTCATTTTCACCAAAAAAGTGAAACTTCAGGCCTCTTGCCAGAACAGAAGATGTGGACTCAGATCAAAAAGCTTTTGCACGTTTTAGGTTGGCCAATCCCAGGATCGGCGGGATCCTGGGATTTGGCCCCCAAAGCGCCGGGATTTCAATCCCGGGATTGGAGTTTCCAATCCCGGGATTTCGGGATTAGATTGCGCATGCGCGCAGTCTAATGCCGGGCAGCGCCTGAGCATCGCTCAGACGCTGCCCGACTTCTCCCGGCAGCACTGTGCAGCGTGACGAGATCAGAGGTCACGCTGCGCAGGCAGAGGTCGCGCCCGGCAATGTGATGCCGCCCGCCCAGCAAGCCCACCCGCCCAGCCAGCTATGAACCCGCCCAGCAAGCCCACTCACCCGCCCAGCCAGCAAGCCTACCCACCTGCCAGCCAGCTATGAACCCGCCCAGCAAGCCCACTCGCCCAGCCAGCAAGCCTACCCGCCCAGCCAGCATGCCAGCCCGCATCATGGACAACCCGTCCCCCCCACCCAGCAACCGGGCTCCTGGCAACCCTGCTGCACCCTCAAATGAAGGTAAATGTGGGGCAACTAGGGTGTCTTTTTATTAGGAAAGCCAATCCCGGGAATCCCGGGATTGAGCATTTTTCAATCCCGAATCCCGGGATTGAAAAAATGCCCCGGGATTGGCTTCCCTAGCACGTTTCTTATTCAGGTCAAGTCACAACTTTCCCACACTAGCCGGTTTTGAATTTCTCAATTTCAGTTTTTTCACTCTGCCCTAATTTACATTCATGTATCAATTGGAACATTTTCCTGTCATAAATAGATCCAGATTACATGTCAAAGGGTTAAATTCAATTTCCTTAGAATATTTACCAAATCGACAGGAAAGCATGGATTCCTTGACACATCACATACACAAGTTATGTACTACTAACACCTTTACACAGGAACTACAGACACAAAGCCTTCTACCTGCTGTGCCGTGTCATTCTCCAGACATTCTGTTAGCAAAAGGACAATTTAGCATCTCATTTCCTCATCACAGAGATTTATCATCTCATTTCCTCATCACAGAGGCTGCTAGATTCCTTCCTCCAGAAATTAACAAAGTGCATTTTAAGTTTAGAATGCATTCCTCAATACTATATACAAAATATATGGTGCAGTCCCAGCTCAGTGCTGAACATATATTTCATAAATACATATACTTTGTGCCTTGTGCCCAGCAGCAGGCTTCAACTCACACTGCAGCGCTGCAGCAGGGGACCTGTCCCAGCTCAGTGCTGCTCATACAGTTTAAAACATTTTAAACATGTCAATTGCCCTTGTCCAAAATGGCTTAACCCCTTCAGTGCCGTGGCAGCCATTACACACTTGTGCCAGCCACAGACTGGAAAAAAGACTCTTGTAAATCTTAGCAACGATTAACACTTAACCTTTAATATATATATTGGTGAAATTGAAGTGAGGGAAAAATCAAGGGGCTGATTCAGGGATGTTCATGAGCAGATCGAGCCCCAAATACAATGTATGGCTCTCTTACCATATAGTTCCGCACTGGACTGTTGGGGGTAAGAAGGTCGGATTCCAAATGGATGTACAAAGCCATGAGACTCGCACGAGGAGTAGTGATCACTGGACCTATGTCCTAGGGGGCTTCCTGCACAAAGCTGGTGTATCAGTGTGTGGTATACCAATCTGCAATCAGATCATATTATATACATATATATTTATTTATTTTTTACAGGTATGTGGAACTCGCGATCTGTGTTTTAAGTCAAAGTGAAAAAGACCATAAAAATTACAAAAAAAATTTAATATTTATAAAATGAAGGGTGTCACAGTATACAGTAAATCAGATAATTCGATGGAGTAAATAAGTAGCGGGAATGTGCAAAATAAGAAAAATATAAATAAGTTATTAGCACTAATTTCACAGTATATAGTATTCACCACCGTGCGCAAGACAAGCAGCTAGGAAGGATCTATAACAGAACTGTTGGGCAAAAACAGTTCAAACAGGCATGGATATAGCATATATTGGTCCCGGGTCACATACAGCTACCAGGTCTGCGGGTAAGTGCCCTCCAAGGTCCGCACCAAGTCACCTTCACCGACGCGTTTCAGATCTGCCTGGATCCTTGTTCAAGTTATTGCACTATGTATGGCTATAAGAGAATATAAAACAGGATGATAAAAAAGGGGTATAGTATCACACAAAAATAAGAGTATATGAAATAAAATAGATTAGATGATTGTCCTCTAATTAGTAATCGGGGTATGGGACAGTGGGGCTGAACGCCATTTCCGCCCCGCATCCGCCGTCATCTGTGGACTAAATGCGCACGTCTCGCTTTCTGTATTCAGCAGCGAGCCGCGTCTGTTACTTGTTGCGGCTTCTCCGGGACGCTGGTATTATTGGCGGTCACATGGCTCTTTCTTTATTTCCCCGGCATACTGTTTATGTTGAATACTGTAGTGGCGACATCTTGTGGTTAAAGACGGTTTTGGCAGCTAAGTCCATAAATGATGTTTTCTGCACACAGAATGTATACGTTCTCTTTAGGCATATTGCAGGGATTTTACAATGGGCACCATAAAAAAAGAGAAGGAAAGAAAATGGTTTTAGTATAATACTTATCAAGCTTATTATAGTTATAGACATAGGTGCGTTTACTGAAACACGGGATAGTTTTCAAAATCATTATAGGGGCAATGGGACCAGGGATAATAATGAGAGTCATTATAAGAACAATGAGACCATATCCAAAAGAACCTCCATACAGGAGTCCTAATATGAATCATTTATGGGAAGAAATATCCAAGGTGACAAGTTTTATTTAACAGATGATTGGTTCATCTGATTGGCACACTGTTAGAGACAATGGGCGAGATTTAGTGGGTTTTTAGCAAAATGCGATTTTTTCTCAAATTGCCCTATATCGCCGTTTTTTGATATCGCATTTTTTTACAGAAATCGCATATTGCCGCATGAAAAGTGCAATTTATGGCGATATGGTGCGAATTGAGTCGATGTAATACGCCATAAAAGTGCGATTTTTGGGTTAGGTCATGTGCGTATTTGCGGCCAACCGGAATGCGATTTACACCAATACACCTGATCAGCCCACACAACATGCTAACCTATTGGCCCATCTTAGTCCCTTGCAATACGCATCACACACCGCAGGCGCCATTTTACCCTTTGAAAGGGAGTAAGGCGTTTGAGATGGAGAGGAGAGGAGCAGTCATAAGGTGCAGAGGAGGCAGAGGGACAGGCAGCTTGGGCCCAAATACCCCAACCACTGGGAGAGGTAGGGGAGTGAGAGGCAGCACTGCCAGAGGCAGGACAGGTAGAGCCAGCATGCTCCCAGCAAGAGCTGCGCCAGGGAGAGGCCACATGGTGGAAGCTGAGCAGGTGGCTATGGAGGATGAGGAGGAAGCAGGCACAAGCCATGTGTCCTCACAGGAGGAACAGAGTGCCAGGCACACAGAGGAGGAGGTGCAGGAGGGTGATTTCTCAGAGGTGGACTGGCCTGTACAGGAGGCAGATGAAGCAGATTTGGAGGTGCTGGGGGAAGAAGCAGGACAGGAGGAGGAGGGTGACCCTGAAAATGTGGAGGAGGAGGAGGATGATGCAGCTCGTACAGCTAGTGGGAGGAAAGTCAGGTTCTCATATGAGGAGAATATGGCCCTGGTGCGTGCACTCTTGCCCCTGTATGACCGCCTGCTTGGTCCTCACCATCACCGCACAAGTGTGGCAAGAAAGAAGGGGATGTGGGACAATATCACCTCCACGGTAAATGCAGTCAGCACACACAAGAGGAGTGTGCACAACGTCAAAAAACGATATAATGACATCAAGCGCCTCCTCAAAGCCAAGCTTGCCCTGGAGAAGAAAGAGGCCTGTCGTACAGGAGGTGGACCTAGGCAGCAAGTCAGCTTTAAGGCCTATGAGAGGCTGCTACGCCGAATCATCCCACCGGAGGTGCTTCCTGGCATCCACATTGCCGACACAGACAGGCCCCCCACTCCACCCCCACTGGCGGAGGTCACGACACAGGAAAACAGGAGGCTGGGTAGTGATAGGGGTGTGTGGGCATAAGGGACTAAAGAGGAGGGTGGGGGACACTGTGCAGCTTCTGCCAGTGGGTGAGGGTCCAGCGTGGCAGCACAGGAGTACAGAACGGTGGCCCTGAGTCAGTGTCTTCTCCTACTGGGTGGGAGTTAGGGTGCATGAGAGCAGGAGGCTGGGTGGTAAAGCATGATAGGGGAATGTGGGCAACACAGGGTGAGCGGGTCCCCACTGGCGGAAGTTACGGGGCAGGAGAACAGGAGGCAGGGCAGTGATAGAGGTGTGTGGGCATGAGGGGTAGTAAAGGTTTTTGGCTGTTGCTGAGTAGGGATAGGCATTGGTGCAGACGCCATCGATGGTTGGCATTGATGGCGATTTCGCACCCTGCCATCGATAGTAGTAACATATTACTTGGATAACCATTGATTGTTGTAGCTTTCGATGGTCATCCATTATATCTGACTGAATAGGCCATGGGTCAATTAGAACTTCCAGGTGTGAGGGGCGGAGCTATGCTCCGTGTCCCGGCACCTTAAAAAAAAATTGAAACTTGATCGGTTCTCCTTTGCCATCGATGTAGGGAAACCATCTGGTCCTCCCACATTGATGGCAAAAGTATTCAACATTGGCCATAAACCATCGATTATTTGAAATCATTGATGGTCGATGGGCATCCCTAGAACTGGAGGAGGGTGGGGGACAGTATGCAGCTACCGGCAGTGGGTGAGCGTCTCCTCCCACTGGGAGGGAGTTAGCGTGCATGAGAGCAGGAGGCTGTATAATAGTGGTATGTGGGCAAGACATTGATAAAAGTTGTGGCGCTGGTGAAGAGGACCGTGGGGTCACTTCTGGCAGTGGGGGAACCTGCAGCGCGGCTGCCAGGACCGGATTTCCCACCTAGGGACGACACCTGCTTGTGGCGGTAGAGGATCCCCCATTGTCACGGGGGTACGTGAAATGCGGGAGCAGGGTCGCGGGGGTCCGCTGGAGGGTGGAATTGCCGGAAGGGGGTCAGGGGTGTCTGCAAATTGCGGGGTGGGGGGTGCGGGGATCCGCGATTAGCGGAAGGGGGCGGGGGTCCGCAAATCGTGGGAGGGGGCGGGCTTGAATCCCAGCAATCGAGGGGGCTTGTCAGGGTCAGTGAATTGCGGCGGGGGGGTTGTGAAGGTCCGTGAATCGCGGGGGGTGCCGTGAATCAAGGACGGGGGGCGGCGCGGGGGTCTGTGAATCGCAGGAGGGGGTCTGCAAATTGTGGGAGGGGGCTCTGGAGGAGGGGTGTGAATCGCGGGAGGGGGGGCGCGTGAGGTGCCGAGGGGGTCCGCAAAACGCGGGAGGGGGGCGCTACGGGGGGTTCCATGATTCGCGGGAGGGGTCGGGGGTTTGCAAATCTCAGGAGTGGGGGTGCCGTGAATTGTGGGAGGGGGCGGTGGTCCGCAAATCGTGGGAGGGGGGGTCGTGGGGGTCGCGCGAATCGCGGGAGGGAGGGGGCGGGGGTCCACAAATCGCAGGGGGGGGCTAGAATTGTGGCAGGGGGGGTTGCAAATCGGAGGGGGGTGCCGTGAATCGCGGGAGGGGGCGGTGGTCAGCAAATCGCGGGAGGGGGGGTCGCGGGGGTCCTGCGAATCTTGGGAGGGGGTCCTGCGAATCGCAGGAGGGGGGGGTGCGCGAATCGAGGGGGGGGGGCGAATCGCGGGAGGGGGGGTCGTGGGGGGCCAGCGAATTATGGGGTCGCAGGGGGCCCGTGAATCGTGGGAGGGGATTTGCTGGCAGAGGGGGGGGGGGTGCAGGAGTAATGGTGGCTGTGGAGTAATGTTGGATTGCGGGTGTGTACTGTAGCGCTGGCTGGGCGGGGGGAGGGATGTCAAGGGGGTGGGATGTTATACACATGAAAACGTTATACATATAAAACACTGGTCTTTTCCCTAGGGGGGGCGGGTTTGTGTATCCCGCTGGGCGGGAACGTTAGCTACACAGGGGATGAGTGACAGATCTGGCTAAACATATGAGATATATAGAGAGAGAATAGAGGGTCCGGCACTCCAAATG
This sequence comes from Crinia signifera, assembly GCF_055691185.1. Classification (NCBI taxonomy): domain Eukaryota; kingdom Metazoa; phylum Chordata; class Amphibia; order Anura; family Myobatrachidae; genus Crinia; species Crinia signifera. The sequence continues at coordinate 6,865,702 of NC_139220.1, forward strand.
ATATTGCTGGTATTGGTATATATATATATATATATATATATATATATATATATATATATTTCTTTTTTTATTAAACACTTCTAATTATAATGATATTTGTGTTTGTATATAGTCGTGGGTACAGAAGGAGGTCACTCGCCAGACTGGAGTTAAAAATGGTTATTTTTATTTCATCTCATTTTATTTACGCTGCCATCACATTTGGTCAACGTTTCGACCTGAATTAGGGCCTTTTTCAAGACTTGTTTGACAGCCATATCAGACAATACATCGAAGAAATATAGACACCTATATCAGAAAAACATACAAGCAAAAAATGTGTATCAGTCACTAGATGGAATTATATTAATCAACTAGGCGATTCATCGCGCCCTATGGGCGCTCTTCACACCGTCGTAAGGGGCTGCGCCCCCTTAATTTGTGAACATTTGTATATGAAAAAGATGGTTAGAATTGTATGTAAGATGGCCTGTATTGCAACTTGAGTTATAGGTGATATGTGTTAAATAGAGAGCATATGATTTGGAAGGGGGTGTGTATTGTTTTGTTTAATTAAAAAGCGGTTACAGAGTAAGATGTACATTGATAGTGTGTATGGTACAGTGACATTTGTGGGTGTGGGGGGGGGGGCTTACGGTTCAGGAGAGCAGGAAGCTGGGTAGTGATAGGGGTGTGTGAGTATAGGGGGGACTAAAGAGGGGCTTAGGGGTGCCGTGAATTGCGGGAGGGGCGCGGGGGGTGCCATGAATCAAGGGAGGGAGGGGGCGCAGGTGTCCGCGAATCGCGGGAGAGGGTCCGCAAAGCGTGGGAGGGGGCGTGAATTGCGCAAGGGGGGGTTGCGAATTGCGGGGGGGGTGACATGAATTGTGGGAGGGGGCGTGAATCGCGCGCGGGGGGGGGGGGGCGTGAATTGCGGGAGGCACGGGTGGCGTGACGAATCACCTAGTTGGTTATATATTCTTGTAGAAGGATGGTAGGATGTTGCTGTCATTCAGAATGCATTTACATAAACAGTAATAGTAGCAGTAAAAGATCTGACTTAAAACACCTACAGTAAAACAGAACAGGTGTTATATATTATACAAAGAATTGGTTGATGATGTCTAGGTTGACGTGCACATAGTTGTCACTGGAAAAAAATTGCTACAAGAAAAAATCAACACAGAAAGGTCAACACATGTAAATGTTGACATAAGTGTGGTACTTCATTGTTTTCCATGTCGACACATGAGAATAAATATGAAAACATTAAAAAAAAGAAAAATAAATCTTCAAAAACTCATGTCAACCTTTTTCATTGTCGACCATAGCCGTGTCAGTGTTTTGCATGTGCCATTTAATCCTGGGGTTGCCGTGAATCGCGCACAGGGGGGAGGGGGGGGAGGGAGGAGGTGTGGGGTGTCCGCGAATCACGGGAGGAGGGGTCGTGGGTGGATGCTGTGAATTGCGGGAGGGGGGGTTGCAGTGAATCGTGGGAGGGTGGGTTGCGGGGGCGGGGGGTTGCCGCAATGACAGGAGGGGGGGTCAGGGGGGGGGAATCACGGTAGGGGGGGGTCGCGGGTACTGCGGGAGGCGGGGCCCGGGGGATTGGCGCAAATCGTGGGAGGAGGGGTCGCGGGGTGCCACGAATCGCAGGAGGGGGGGTGTCACCGGGTGGGGCTGCAAATCGCGGGAGTCGCGTGGGGTGCCACGAATTGCGGGGGTGTGCTGCGAATCGCGGGAGGGGGGTCACGGGGGGGGGGGAGGGTGCCGCGAATCGCCACAAGAAAAAATCAACACAGAAAGGTCAACACATGTAAATGTTGACATAAGTGTGGCACTTCATTGGTGTCCATGTCGACACATGAGAATGAATATGAAAACATTGCAAAAGTGAAAAATAAATCTTGTCAACCTTTTTCATTGTCGACCATAGCCATGTCAGTGTTTTGCATGGGCCATTTAATCGTGGGGATGCCGTGAATGGGGGGGGGGGGGGGGGGGGGAGGTGCTTACCTCCCAACATGACACATTGCTCTGTTTCTGGACTTTCTTCTTAATTTATGGATTACCATCACCTGTGCTTAAACACCTTTCTTATCAATTACCCTGTTTAAAACAGGTGATGATGACAATCATAAATTAAGATGGAAGTCCACAAACAGAGCATTCTGTCCCTCCTGGAGAGGGTCATGTTGGGAGGTATGGAGGTGTGGGGCGCTCACCTGGTGTGTCTGGTGAGTAGCTGTGTCTTTGCTGTGTAACATGGAGAGGCAGAGGGTGTCTGGCACTGTCTGTGGGCTCACTGGGCTGGTTCTCTGTCATGTGAGTCAGAGGCTCCACCCAGCGATACAGCTCCAGACACACTTTGAGTGACAGATGTAGCCAAACATATAAGAGATCCTGCACTATTAAACAGATTATCCCAGACTGGTCAATTTATACCATAAATCAATGTCACCTCCGTACAAACAAGTTACAAGGTGCATATATCATAATCACTAAAGATATATGTATATATATATGTATTTGTATATTTATCTCTATGTCTATATTTATGCATATTTATTTATATTTTTCAGATGTATATTAAGCTATGTGTTTATGGGCGGGATGTAATAAAAGGAAAATGCGGTAAAACAGGGTTTTACCGCATTTTCCTATGTACCATTACCCGTCCGCCTATGGGCGTCTATCGGCGTCCGCAGTCCACGCGACAACCCCCCCACCATCCTGTCCTCCATCGATTTCCTCCTCCCCCAACACAGGTGTCACAGCCGGGAGGACATACAGCTGCAGGGACAGCCGGTAGGACATCCGGCAGCAGGGGGAGGAGTAGACGCCGGGGACACTGACAGCCGCCGGGGTGTGATGGAGACCCCCGCAAACCACATTACAGGTATCCCGGGGGTCTCCGTCACTGCACCGCGATTCTAGCCGCATATGTTAGTACATATGCGGTAGCCTCGCGGCGAGGGGCGGCGATGTATATTAATACATCCTGCCCTATATATATTTTTTTCTAAGTATATACATTTATATATGTGTTATATACTTAGGTTTATTTATCTATATGTATATATGTAGTGGTCGAAGTGCTGCTGCTTAGAATTCTTCTTTCCTCAATCGCTGTGCAGGGTGCTCCCGGGTTTCATCCTACCACCAACGTGCACCCAGGTGGGGTGTGCCTGGGTCTCTTCCCTGCCCTGACGTGCCTGCCTTTGGTGTCCCTTTCCTGCCGCTGTTGGACTCACTGGAGCCAGGCAGGTAAATAGGATTTTAATTAATGCTCAGTATGTTGAACTTCCATGCTCCTATTTCTTCCACAATTCCTCCCCACCCTTCATCACCCATCTTCACTAAAGTCCTCCCCACACTGCATCCCCACTCCCACCCTGCATCCCTCCTCCCTCCCTGCATCCTCCGCCACCCCACGTCCTACGCCACCCTGCGTCCCCCCTCCCTTTGTCCCCCCTCCCACTCTGTATTCCCCCCTCCCTGCATCCTATGCCACTCTGCGTTCCCCATCCCTGCATCCTCCACCACCCCACATCCTACACTACCCTGCGTCCCCCCTCCCTTCATCCTACGCCACTCTGTATTCCCCCTCCCTGCATCCTCCACCACCCCGCATCCTACACCACTCTGCATCCCCCCTCCCTGCATCCTCCACATCCTACACCACCCTGCGTCCCCCCTCCCTGCATCCTCCACATCCTACACCACCCTGCGTCCCCCCTCCCTGCATCCTCCACCACTCCGCATCCTACGCCACTCTGCGTCCCCCCTCCCTGCATCCTCCACATCCTACACCACCCTGCGTCCCCCCTCCCTGCATCCTCCACCACCCCGCATTCTACGCCACTCTGCGTCCCCCCTCCCTGCATCCTCCGCCACCCCGCATCCTACGCCACTCTGCGTCCCCCCTCCCTGCATCCTCCACCACCCCGAATCCTACGCCACTCTGCGTCCCCCCTCCCTGCATCCTACGCCACTCTGTATTCCCCCTCCCTGCATCCTCTGCCATCCCTCATCCTACACCACCCTGCGTCCCCCCTCCCTGCATCCTACGCCACTCTGCGTCCCCCCTCCCTGCATCCTCCACCACCCCGCATCCTACACCACCCTGCGTCCCCCCTCCCTGCATCCTCCACCACCCCGCATCCTACGCCACTCTTCGTCCCCCCTCTTTCTCCGCATCCTATAAGGTGTCAGCGGCTTCCTCAGATATCTGACACCTTATAGGAGGCGGAGAAACGCGTCATACAGCTATTTACCATCCTCATCATACTTTCTGGAGCTCCAGAACTGGATCCCGTATCTGCCTGCACACAAAAGCAAGAACTGTTACACCTCTAATCCACCACTGCATTTATTAGCAGTAGGACAATTAGCAGTCCGGGATATACACACACACACACACACACACACACACATATATATATTTACTGCTCTTTTATTGCATTTTTTATGGAATTTTTTTTTCTTTCTTTCTGTCTGGCCAGACATTGGACATTTATAATTGCTCTAATTCATTAAAAATATCTGGATTTAATTACCCTATTGATGCCGTCTATTAATGAAATCATTGGTGACTTATTACAAACAACTGTTGGATAGCCACGGATGTGTTTTCATACATATTTGTGATTTTAACTATTAAGTGTCACTGGCCAGGGCAATATATGTGTTTAATAAATTCTTAGATTCTTTTTTTACATACATTGTTTCTAGCGCGTGTATATACACCTCTATTTCTTTGTTTCCACATTAGGGACTGGCAATTCCCTCTCACGCTGCTTGAACCCTGTACACATGGGAGATTAATACCCCTTTCACACTGTACTTGTAAAACGGTATATTGCTGTTTTTTCACATTTCAACACGTTTAAGGCTGCAGTGGGAAAGCGCCAGAATTGAGTTACCGGTTAAAGATAACCGGTATTTCAAAACGTTTACAGTCCTACACGTTTCAGAGCCGGTTTTTATGCAGTGAGAATGGCTCTGAAACGGTATTTAGAAAAAAACAGCAGATTACAGACCTGTGATAGGCTGTCCCCTGCGTTCTGCCTTGAAACATGTTCAGGGAAACTAAATGGGTTGACTGATGTGAATGGTATTTAAACGTTATTTAAAACGGTAATCTACTGCAATGTCATGGCTCAGACCCGTTTGAAATACCGTTTTAAAATACCATTTTTTAAAACGTTTAGGCAGTGTGAAAGTGGTATAACTTTAGACAATCTGTATTTTGATTTTCCTTCCATGTGTATTTTGGTAAATATTAATTTACATTCTACTAAGTACATTTACATAGTATTCTGGACAAACAGGGCTAAGCGCTAGTTTTTCACCACACAGATTATATATATCAGTAACAGTATCTAACACACTAATGTGAACACATCCAGACTCACTGGTTCTTTGGTTGGACAGACGGAGGGGTTTAGCTCCATCCACTGTGTCATTCTATTGGACAAGTGTCAAACCAGTCAGATACCCTTCCCTGTGATGTCACTGGTCTGATCAGATATTTTATGGTAATTTCTCCCATCTCTCGCACCCAGATATCTGTATACAGCCTCCGGCTATAAGTAATGCAGCATGGAGGGGCTCAGTGAACTTTACCTTGTAAGTGTGTAAGTGTCTAAACGAGTCACGTAAAGCATAAAAGGACAACTGTCTTGCCTCATAATCCAGATATACCCTCACTCTGTTACAAGGGATATTGCCTTTTACACAGATCTGTTTCCTGCCATTTAGCAAAAAATACAGTGTGTTCATCCTACACAGACACCAGGACTTGTTATTATCTCCAATGTATGACTGGCGTCCTCTCCTGCCTATACTGGGATAACACATCCCCACCCTCCAGCACACTGACTTACTGACATCCACCTCCCAGTAATGTTGCCCTGAGGGGAGTGACAGTGAGTGCGGCGCCGGCGGGGTGAGCTGGGGGTGCGGGCGAGCAGGGCGGAGGAGCCGGCGGCAGAGTGCACGGCTCCGGCGCCTTGTGATATCCCTGCGCCCGGAGCTTGTGCTCCGCCCGCTCCGCCCTAGCTACGCCGCTGACTTCATCTGACCGACAAAGGATGCTGGGAAAACACTGATCAATTTTTCTATGATGCTCTGATTTAAGCAATCATCTAAACATTGTAGAAACATATATAAATCTCTTATATCATGGTCTACGGACAATTATCTGAAACGACATAACAAAACAATTTGACAGAACAATGTAAAGATTTCTTGAAAGAGCGGAGAAATCATTTCTCCTTGTGCGATAGGGGGATTAAAAAACCTTGGTCTTGTATTGTGTTCCTCCTAATGTCCTTCGACAATAAAACTAAGGCCTAATGATGATGTCATCATTCTCTCATCATCTTGTGTAGTTTTACAGTACAGTTGGAAAAAACAGGGGGCTGTTTTTGGTATACCTGCGCACAGATTCTATTGGTGTGTCCCTAGGACTAGCGGGCTGCACTTATAACGGGTGGACTATGTCCGTCGTGGGTTACAATATAGGAATTTGGTTGTAGTGCTGCGCTCTGTCACTAAGATTCTACAAATGGGTAAAATAAATGATTTTATTGTGCAAAAAAACTGTATATAACAATTGCTCTTTTCAATAACAATGTCCAGTCACTTGAGACTGGAGGATATGTATTCCTTCAAGGACAATTAATCTATACAGAATGAAAAATAAAAATAAAGCAAATAAAACATATATAAAGAAAAAATAGTGGTAGAAACAATGGAAAAAAGTGTCACTGCTCGAGAAGTGTTGTTAATTGACCGACAGTGAGGATGATAATGGTGAAAAAGGTTTTGCAAATTAATGCTGATTGCGTTGATCTGTTCAATTAATTGCGTGGTGTGTGCCCGCTCATCTAGCAAATCTGCCAGATTGGTCCATATAGCAAAAAAACAGTGGATTTGAATAATAAGTTCAGCGGCGTCCCGCTATTTGTAATCCTTATGTGCTGATTAAATGTTCTAGGTACCTTAATTCGTGTTCGGGAACGGTGGTATCTGTGGAGGTGGTTTGGGGAGTGGGGGTCCCGGATGGGTGAAGCTGACTCTGTCTCCCGCTCGTCACCGGTAGCTGAGTGCGATGCACCGCTAACCGGGACACGGGATGTACTGAGGTTGCTGCCCGTCTGTGTTGGTGAGTACGGCTCACCGTGTCAGGATGCCGTATAGCTCCGTCGCGGTGACCGTTACTCGCAGTTACAGGACCTCACCGCTGCTACCCGCTCTCCCTCTCACTTATACTCACCGCTGCCGTTACACCCGCTCCTGTCAGTTCTTGCTGTGGTTTCTGCTGGCGCAGCAGCGTGTGCGCTCGCTGGCTGCTGGCTGTTGGTGATGGTGTTAGATGTCGGATGTCGGTCCTCCGCTGTGGTTCTCTCTCTGCAGGGTTAATTAAAGTCTGTATGTACCTCCAACGCGTTTCGGCAGTTGTTGCCTTCTTCTAGGGAGATGCTAGGTTTGCTCTGTCTCTGGGTTTAAATGTCCCTCCATTTTGCACATCTATTTTTTGATTGGCTTGGTTGTTCAATTGCTGATTGGGCCAATGCCTGCATGTGTCAGTCTGCAGTCAATTACGTAGTTCACTGCTAATTGGTTGATTGTCTTGTTAATAATAACTGTTCTGGTAATTACATTGTCACTTATTTATTCAAGCTATTGTTTCATTGTTGAAATTAAACAGGTTATTAGTAAGCCCTGTGTTTATACATCTAATTAGTAAACAGAGTAATACTTCTTAAAGGTAATTTGTTAATTATAAATTGAGTGTTTTAGTTTACACAGTAATTCCTATTATATTGGAGCTACTCTGATTTTTATTAGTATATGGAATAGTAATTATTTTATTGCTGTATTGGTATTTATTAATTCTATTAAAAAATGGTGTTGTGGATTGTCACCCATTTATTTTCTCGGTTTGCTTGATCAAGTACGTTTCTGTCTGTTTCTGTCTGTTAGGGGGTCTCCCTCGTAACTAAAATTTAATAAATTGAGTTTCTGTCTGTTGGGGGGTCTCCCTCCCAACTGTCATGATTGTTGGTTCGTCATAAAAAATTGTTGTCTGTCTGTTGGGGAATATTCCCAACTTGCATGGGTATCTAATTTGTCAATTCCATTATAGTCTGTCTGCTTTGGGGTCATCTCTCTTAGCTGCTATATGTGTGTCATTTTTTCCCTATTATTGCTTTTACCTCATTGTCAAGGTTCAATCCCCGCGGTTTTAGTGTTTTTAACTCATACATGTATTTGAGTTCAAGTTTGTTTATTTTATGTGTGAAGTCCCCTCCCCTCCAGTTATTGTGAACTTCTGCAATGCCTATAAATGTCAGCGATCTTGGGTCGCCGTTGTGGTAATCTGAAAAGTGCTTGGATAGGTTGTGTTCCTCATTCTTTTTGGTGATATTTCTGATATGTTCGCTGATTCTTGTTTTTAGGGGTCTTGTAGTGCGGCCCACGTATTGTTTTTTGCACCCGCATTGTAGTAAATATATCACCCCCTTACTGCTGCATGTGATTCTGTTTTTGATTTTATGTGTTTCTTGAGTTGATGTTGATGTATAAGTTGTAACTGGTTGGGTTGTTCTTTGGTTTTGATTAGTGCATCCCATACATGTCCCACAATAAAAGAAGCCTTTGTTGGGTTTGTTTGTTAAAGTTTGCTGTATTTGTGTTTTGGGGGAATGTGATTGTTGATTAATTTTTGTTTGATGTCTGGAGCTTTCCTATATACTATTTTTGTTTTTTCTGGAAGAATATCTGAAAGTGTCTCATCCTGTAATAATAGTGGCCAATGTTTTTTTATTATATTTTGAAGTTGTTTGGATTCTTGTGAGTATTGAGTAATGAAGGGTGTTTCTTGGTATATTTCATTCTTTTTTTCTTTGTATTTTAGGAGGTCGGTTCTGTCTACTCTCTCTATGTCTCTACGTGCTTTTTGTAGGTCGGTCAGTTTGTATTCTTTTTCTGTGAATTGTGTTATCATATTATTGCTTTGTTCTATGAAATCTGAGTTTTTGGTGCAATTGCGTTTTATTCTTATGAACTGACTTTTTGGGATTGATTGTAACCAATTTGGGTGATGCCAACTGCTGGATAATATGAAACTGTTAACGTCAACGGATTTTTTGTATGTGTTGGTGTGTATTTTATTGTCTTCTATGAATATTTTGAGATCTAGAAACTCTACTTCTATTTTACTGTAATTGCTGGTGAATATCAGATTATTGTTGTTGTGGTTTATGTATTGTAAAAAATTCTGTAGGGATGTCTCGTCTCCTTTCCATATGAACAGAACGTCGTCTATGTAGCGCTTCCATAGCACGAGATTTGCCCCTGGCCCGCCCTCCACCCATATGTGGTGGTCCTCCCACCAACTCATGAATAGATTAGCGTACCCAGGGGCAAATCTCGTGCCCATCGCGGTCCCTGTCGTCTGAATGTAGAATTGGTTTTCAAACCAGACATAATTATGTTTCAGGATGAATGTGATACTGTCCAAAATGAATTGTATTTGTTCGGGTGGAATTGTTGTGTCTTGATCTAAGTGATATTTAATGCTGTTGGTGCCTTGTTCGTGATCTATTATACTGTACAGTGAAGTTACATCGGAAGTGACTAGCCAGAAGTCTTCTTCCCATGTCTGGTTGTGTAGATGGTTGAGTATGTGTGTTGTGTCCCGTATGTATGATTTTTGTTTTTGCACGTATGGTTGTAGGAAGGTATCAATGTAACGGGAGAGGTTGGATGTAAGTGAGTTGATTCCGGATATAATTGGCCTGCCAGGTGGTTTGGTGGGGTTTTTATGGATTTTGGGCAAATAGTAGAATACGGGTATCACGGGATTTTGGATTTGTATGAATTTGTGTTCTTGTGCGTTAATGATTCCTAATTCGCTGCCTGTTTTGAGATGTTTCTCTAATTCTGCCTTGAATTTTGATGTGGGGTCGGTTTTGAGTATCATGTATGTGGTATTGTCATTGAGGATGCGGTGTGCTTCATCTAGGTAATCCTGTTTGTTAAGGATCACCGTCCCTCCCCCCTTATCCGCTGGTTTCACAATTATTTGTTTATTGTTTTGTAGGTCTCTTAGTGCTTTTTCTTCCTTGTTAGTGATGTTCTTTTTGGATGGTTTATGTGTAATGCCTTCAATGTCATGTTCTACCATTTTTATGAAGGCATCTATTTGTGGTCCTTTCATGTGACTTGGGTAAAATTGGGAAGCAGGTTTTAATCCTGTATGTTTGTATTTTGATAGTGCTGTTTCATTCCTAATCTCCACTGGTACTATGTTGCTGAAGTATTTTTTTAAAGTGAGTTTTCTGGCGAAGTTATGTAGGTCAAGATATGTTTGAAATTTGTCAATTTTATTAGTCGGTGCGAATTTAAGTCCTTTGTCCAAAATTTGTTTGTGTTCTTGTGTCAATTCATGGTTACTCAGATTAAATATCCCTTTTCCTATCTCCCTGTTCTCTTTATTTTTCTTGTTGTCTTTCTTGTTTTCCCCTCCCCTGCACCCTCGTCTGGTCTTTTTGTGTTGGTTTTCTTTGTTGTGGGCCTTACTTTCTCCATCTTGTTTTTGTCGTGTCTGGTGTGACGTACGTCTAAAAAAAGTGTTGGCTCTGGGGTAACACATATTTCAGTGCCTTCTGTTGCTGTTATTGTATTTAATGTGGTCGGGGTGCTTGATATGCTTATGTCGCCCAGGAGGCTATTTTCCCACCCTTTCCTGATTGATAGTCTGGCTATGTTGGCGTAGTTGGATTCTCCCCCCGATGTGTCTTCCTCTATCTCGTGAACTGAGAAGGAGGTGTCACCCAGAGTGGAGTTAAGACTGTCGTGTGTGCTGTTCGCAGCTGAATTCAAGAAGTCTGGTTTTGTGTGTATTTTGGTCATATATTGCTGGTATGTTAATTTCAACCGTTTATATACTGGGCTACGTGTTGGTTTGTTCTGTTTGTAAGCAACAGTTTTTGTTGATGTTTGAGGTTTTTTTGTTTTTTTGTGTGTTTTTATGCCAAATTTATCCCTAATGATTTTTTTCTTTTTGGTTTCAATCAGTTGTTTCTCTCTTTGTAACAGTCTTTCTTTGGTGAGGTCTGATAGTGTAATAAATTCCTTTTCCTCTTTAAATGGTGTCAAGTCTTGGTCTAGTTTGTCTATTTCTTTTTCGGTGGTGTCTAGTTTAATTGCGTTGTTTTCAATGATTAATTTCATCAGTGAAAATGAACAATCTTTAAGTATGCCGTTCCATTTGTCCATGAAGCATGTATCATTTGCGTCATGTGTTGGTGTTTTTTTAATTTGTAAGCCTTTCGGTATAATATTATTCTGTTCGTACAACTTTAATGTCTGTGTCTCCCACCATAGTCTTGTTTCTTTGGAAATTAGTTTTTCTAGTCTGAGGAACGTGTCACAGAAGGTATTCACGCTGGGTGGTGGATTGTCAGTTAATAGGGGGAGAAATGCTTCATTTGCTCTTTCTTGCCTATTGTTCCTGATGTCTGTTAATCCCATAAATAGAGTCTTGCTGCTGGTAAGCAGTCTAGTGATACAGTACAGTTGGAAAAAAACAGGGGGCTGTTTTTGGTATACCTGCGCACAGATTCTATTGGTGTGTCCCTAGGACTAGCGGCTGCACTTATAACGGGTGACTATGTCCGTCGTGGGTTACAATATAGGAATTTGGTTGTAGTGCTGCGCTCTGTCACTAAGATTCTACAAATGGGTAAAATAAATGATTTTATTGTGCAAAAAAACTGTATATAACAATTGCTCTTTTCAATAACAATGTCCAGTCACTTGAGACTGGAGGATATGTATTCCTTCAAGGACAATTAATCTATACAGAATGAAAAATAAAAATAAAGCAAATAAAACATATATAAAGAAAAAATAGTGTCTTCACCCATCCGGGACCCCCACTCCCCAAACCACCTCCACAGATACCACCGTTCCCGAACACGAATTAAGGTACCTAGAACATTTAATCAGCACATAAGGATTACAAATAGCGGGACGCCGCTGAACTTATTATTCAAATCCACTGTTTTTTTGCTATATGGACCAATCTGGCAGATTTGCTAGATGAGCGGGCACACACCACGCAATTAATTGAACAGATCAACGCAATCAGCATTAATTTGCAAAACCTTTTTCACCATTATCATCCTCACTGTCGGTCAATTAACAACACTTCTCGAGCAGTGACACTTTTTTCCATTGTTTCTACCACTATTTTTTCTTTATATATGTTTTATTTGCTTTATTTTTATTTTTCATTCTGTATAGATTAATTGTCCTTGAAGGAATACATATCCTCCAGTCTCAAGTGACTGGACATTGTTATTGAAAAGAGCAATTGTTATATACAGTTTTTTTGCACAATAAAATCATTTATTTTACCCATTTGTAGAATCTTAGTGACAGAGCGCAGCACTACAACCAAATTCCTATATTGTAACCCACGACGGACATAGTCACCCGTTATAAGTGCAGCCGCTAGTCCTAGGGACACACCAATAGAATCTGTGCGCAGGTATACCAAAAACAGCCCCCTGTTTTTTCCAACTGTACTGTATCACTAGACTGCTTACCAGCAGCAAGACTCTATTTATGGGATTAACAGACATCAGGAACAATAGGCAAGAAAGAGCAAATGAAGCATTTCTCCCCCTATTAACTGACAATCCACCACCCAGCGTGAATACCTTCTGTGACACGTTCCTCAGACTAGAAAAACTAATTTCCAAAGAAACAAGACTATGGTGGGAGACACAGACATTAAAGTTGTACGAACAGAATAATATTATACCGAAAGGCTTACAAATTAAAAAAACACCAACACATGACGCAAATGATACATGCTTCATGGACAAATGGAACGGCATACTTAAAGATTGTTCATTTTCACTGATGAAATTAATCATTGAAAACAACGCAATTAAACTAGACACCACCGAAAAAGAAATAGACAAACTAGACCAAGACTTGACACCATTTAAAGAGGAAAAGGAATTTATTACACTATCAGACCTCACCAAAGAAAGACTGTTACAAAGAGAGAAACAACTGATTGAAACCAAAAAGAAAAAATTCATTAGGGATAAATTTGGCATAAAAACACACAAAAAAACAAAAAAACCTCAAACATCAACAAAAACTGTTGCTTACAAACAGAACAAACCAACACGTAGCCCAATATATAAACGGTTGAAATTAACATACCAGCAATATATGACCAAAATACACACAAAACCAGACTTCTTGAATTCAGCTGCGAACAGCACACACGACAGTCTTAACTCCACTCTGGGTGACACCTCCTTCTCAGTTCACGAGATAGAGGAAGACACATCGGGGGGAGAATCCAACTACGCCAACATAGCCAGACTATCAATCAGGAAAGGGTGGGAAAATAGCCTCCTGGGCGACATAAGCATATCAAGCACCCCGACCACATTAAATACAATAACAGCAACAGAAGGCACTGAAATATGTGTTACCCCAGAGCCAACACTTTTTTTAGACGTACGTCACACCAGACACGACAAAAACAAGATGGAGAAAGTAAGGCCCACAACAAAGAAAACCAACACAAAAAGACCAGACGAGGGTGCAGGGGAGGGGAAAACAAGAAAGACAACAAGAAAAATAAAGAGAACAGGGAGATAGGAAAAGGGATATTTAATCTGAGTAACCATGAATTGACACAAGAACACAAACAAATTTTGGACAAAGGACTTAAATTCGCACCGACTAATAAAATTGACAAATTTCAAACATATCTTGACCTACATAACTTCGCCAGAAAACTCACTTTAAAAAAATACTTCAGCAACATAGTACCAGTGGAGATTAGGAATGAAACAGCACTATCAAAATACAAACATACAGGATTAAAACCTGCTTCCCAATTTTACCCAAGTCACATGAAAGGACCACAAATAGATGCCTTCATAAAAATGGTAGAACATGACATTGAAGGCATTACACATAAACCATCCAAAAAGAACATCACTAACAAGGAAGAAAAAGCACTAAGAGACCTACAAAACAATAAACAAATAATTGTGAAACCAGCGGATAAGGGGGGAGGGACGGTGATCCTTAACAAACAGGATTACCTAGATGAAGCACACCGCATCCTCAATGACAATACCACATACATGATACTCAAAACCGACCCCACATCAAAATTCAAGGCAGAATTAGAGAAACATCTCAAAACAGGCAGCGAATTAGGAATCATTAACGCACAAGAACACAAATTCATACAAATCCAAAATCCCGTGATACCCGTATTCTACTATTTGCCCAAAATCCATAAAAACCCCACCAAACCACCTGGCAGGCCAATTATATCCGGAATCAACTCACTTACATCCAACCTCTCCCGTTACATTGATACCTTCCTACAACCATACGTGCAAAAACAAAAATCATACATACGGGACACAACACACATACTCAACCATCTACACAACCAGACATGGGAAGAAGACTTCTGGCTAGTCACTTCCGATGTAACTTCACTGTACAGTATAATAGATCACGAACAAGGCACCAACAGCATTAAATATCACTTAGATCAAGACACAACAATTCCACCCGAACAAATACAATTCATTTTGGACAGTATCACATTCATCCTGAAACATAATTATGTCTGGTTTGAAAACCAATTCTACATTCAGACGACAGGGACCGCGATGGGCACGAGATTTGCCCCTGGGTACGCTAATCTATTCATGAGTTGGTGGGAGGACCACCACATATGGGTGGAGGGCGGGCCAGGGGCAAATCTCGTGCTATGGAAGCGCTACATAGACGACGTTCTGTTCATATGGAAAGGAGACGAGACATCCCTACAGAATTTTTTACAATACATAAACCACAACAACAATAATCTGATATTCACCAGCAATTACAGTAAAATAGAAGTAGAGTTTCTAGATCTCAAAATATTCATAGAAGACAATAAAATACACACCAACACATACAAAAAATCCGTTGACGTTAACAGTTTCATATTATCCAGCAGTTGGCATCACCCAAATTGGTTACAATCAATCCCAAAAAGTCAGTTCATAAGAATAAAACGCAATTGCACCAAAAACTCAGATTTCATAGAACAAAGCAATAATATGATAACACAATTCACAGAAAAAGAATACAAACTGACCGACCTACAAAAAGCACGTAGAGACATAGAGAGAGTAGACAGAACCGACCTCCTAAAATACAAAGAAAAAAAGAATGAAATATACCAAGAAACACCCTTCATTACTCAATACTCACAAGAATCCAAACAACTTCAAAATATAATAAAAAAACATTGGCCACTATTATTACAGGATGAGACACTTTCAGATATTCTTCCAGAAAAACCAAAAATAGTATATAGGAAAGCTCCAGACATCAAACAAAAATTAATCAACAATCACATTCCCCCCAAAACACAAATACAGCAAACTTTAACAAACAAACCCAACAAAGGCTTCTTTTATTGTGGGACATGTATGGGATGCACTAATCAAAACCAAAGAACAACCCAACCAGTTACAACTTATACATCAACATCAACTCAAGAAACACATAAAATCAAAAACAGAATCACATGCAGCAGTAAGGGGGTGATATATTTACTACAATGCGGGTGCAAAAAACAATACGTGGGCCGCACTACAAGACCCCTAAAAACAAGAATCAGCGAACATATCAGAAATATCACCAAAAAGAATGAGGAACACAACCTATCCAAGCACTTTTCAGATTACCACAACGGCGACCCAAGATCGCTGACATTTATAGGCATTGCAGAAGTTCACAATAACTGGAGGGGAGGGGACTTCACACATAAAATAAACAAACTTGAACTCAAATACATGTATGAGTTAAAAACACTAAAACCGCGGGGATTGAACCTTGACAATGAGGTAAAAGCAATAATAGGGAAAAAATGACACACATATAGCAGCTAAGAGAGATGACCCCAAAGCAGACAGACTATAATGGAATTGACAAATTAGATACCCATGCAAGTTGGGAATATTCCCCAACAGACAGACAACAATTTTTTATGACGAACCAACAATCATGACAGTTGGGAGGGAGACCCCCCAACAGACAGAAACTCAATTTATTAAATTTTAGTTACGAGGGAGACCCCCTAACAGACAGAAACAGACAGAAACGTACTTGATCAAGCAAACCGAGAAAATAAATGGGTAACAATCCACAACACCATTTTTTAATAGAATTAATAAATACCAATACAGCAATAATTACTATTCCATATACTAATAAAAATCAGAGTAGCTCCAATATAATAGGAATTACTGTGTAAACTGAAACACTCAATTTATAATTAACAAATTACCTTTAAGAAGTATTACTCTGTTTACTAATTAGATGTATAAACACAGGGCTTACTAATAACCTGTTTAATTTCAACAATGAAACAATAGCTTGAATAAATAAGTGACAATGTAATTACCAGAACAGTTATTATTAACAAGACAATCAACCAATTAGCAGTGAACTACGTAATTGACTGCAGACTGACACATGCAGGCATTGGCCCAATCAGCAATTGAACAACCAAGCCAATCAAAAAATAGATGTGCAAAATGGAGGGACATTTAAACCCAGAGACAGAGCAAACCTAGCATCTCCCTAGAAGAAGGCAACAACTGCCGAAACGCGTTGGAGGTACATACAGACTTTAATTAACCCTGCAGAGAGAGAACCACAGCGGAGGACCGACATCCGACATCTAACACCATCACCAACAGCCAGCAGCCAGCGAGCGCACACGCTGCTGCGCCAGCAGAAACCACAGCAAGAACTGACAGGAGCGGGTGTAACGGCAGCGGTGAGTATAAGTGAGAGGGAGAGCGGGTAGCAGCGGTGAGGTCCTGTAACTGCGAGTAACGGTCACCGCGACGGAGCTATACGGCATCCTGACACGGTGAGCCGTACTCACCAACACAGACGGGCAGCAACCTCAGTACATCCCGTGTCCCGGTTAGCGGTGCATCGCACTCAGCTACCGGTGACGAGCGGGAGACAGAGTCAGCTTCACCCATCCGGGACCCCCACTCCCCAAACCACCTCCACAGATACCACCGTTCCGAACACGAATTAAGGTACCTAGAACATTTAATCAGCACATAAGGATTACAAATAGCGGGACGCCGCTGAACTTATTATTCAAATCCACTGTTTTTTTGCTATATGGACCAATCTGGCAGATTTGCTAGATGAGCGGGCACACACCACGCAATTAATTGAACAGATCAACGCAATCAGCATTAATTTGCAAAACCTTTTTCACCATTATCATCCTCACTGTCGGTCAATTAACAACACTTCTCGAGCAGTGACACTTTTTTCCATTGTTTCTACCACTATTTTTTCTTTATATATGTTTTATTTGCTTTATTTTTATTTTTCATTCTGTATAGATTAATTGTCCTTGAAGGAATACATATCCTCCAGTCTCAAGTGACTGGACATTGTTATTGAAAAGAGCAATTGTTATATACAGTTTTTTTGCACAATAAAATCATTTATTTTACCCATTTGTAGAATCTTAGTGACAGAGCGCAGCACTACAACCAAATTCCTATCTTGTGTAGTTTGTCTGTTTCTGGGACTTTCTAGCTGGGTTCCTGTCCAATCATCTGTTGGTATCCAAGCAGTCATCTCGAGGACCATCATCTGTCTACAGCTGGGCTTGTCTTTCTCCATTGCATCTGTGTAGGAAAAAAAGGTATCAATATTTTTGGATCTTCCTGGCGCCTTCTCTTCCATCCGATCCACTTGTAGACTTCCAATTGTCATGCTGTTGACTTGTTTCCCTGCAGAGATAGAAACAGAAAACTCTCCAAAGCATTAAAAGTACCCCACCTCCCACATCTGTGAAGCTTCTACACTTTAAGTGTGCTATAGTTTAACCCTTGCCTTATTTTCTCGACACTAGGTGGCGCTCTGATTCCTTTAAGACAGTGGTTCCCAACCTGTGGTACTAGTACCCCTGGGGGTACTCTGCAGACCAGTTGGGGGTACTTGAAAATGATATTGGTAATGGCGGACGATGAAAAGGTCTTTTGATGGCTGAAGAAGACCCATTGCCATGGAGACAAACCATGTTGTGTCATATGCCTGACCAGCAATCCACTGGGAGCTTCCTATGCTGCCCTTGGACATCAGCCTTCATCTGCCCAGCACTGACAAAGGTGGAGGATGCAGCTGCATTAATCCTACCGGTGTTAGCGGGAATACTGGAGATAATACACAACCAGTGTCTAGACACAGAAGGGCATGATTCCTTGCTGTACACTACTCCTCCGCTCCTCCTTAATATAAGGACATGCATAAGGATCCACATACCGCTAAGTACTGTCCATATTTCAAAATGAGAAGCCACATTATCAATGAAAAGCCAAATCAAGGGGTACGGGAGAGAAAAAAGGTTGGGAACCACTGCTTTAAGAGTCTATGCTTTTTTATACTTATAAATGTATTTTAATAAACCTTTATACCACTCCATGTGTTACATATACAATGTGTATAATATGCATGAGACAATAATCTGTGTCTTAATTGGAAAATGTGAATGGAGGAAGTCTGGGATATTTCAGCTTCCGTTTCATTATTAAATTGTTAATTTTTCTCTCCCTCTGTCCGGTTAATAGAAAACATCTACCACTCTGAATTACGTCTTTCCAGTAGCTGCCCAGGGCATCTAGATTTACTTGTTTCAGTACTTCATGCCTGGTACCAAGGGCATGTCATACGACAACTTGAATGTGACAGGTTATCTTATGCTTTATCTTTCCTAATGTGCTCTACATGTCTTTTTATCAACGGTCTAACCCTTCACATGTTTGTTGAATTGTTATGTTTCACCCTTTGATCTGTTTGCTAAGGGGAGAAGAATTTTTAGGAGTCTTTACTAGCTACCGTTCTTTATTGTGCAAATATCTGCTTCTTTATACTTACAGCCAGTGGCGTAACAATAAATATTGCGCGCCCCCTGCCGGGAAAAATTTTGCACCCCCTTTCCCCCCCACCCCAGTTAAAACACCCCCCCTAGGGTGCGGACAGGGGGATCCTGCGGCGCTGTCTAGAAGCCGCGGTGAGAAGGTTCCCTGCGTCGCTGTGTAGTGAGTTGGCGCCGGCCGCCGGGTCCCTGCAGTGTCTTGGAAATAAGAAGTCTGAGCCTAGCGCTATCCGCCGGGCGGCAGCGCGGGAAGCGCTTCTGATTTTGAAAACACTGTGCGCACGCTGATTGGCTAGCGCTCTCCTCTTTGGTGTATACTAAAAGTACTGGCAGCTGGATACATGTGAGGAGACCTACCTCACAGAGAAATTTGCATACAAAAGGGTTTTTGTAACCTGCGCTCTTTAAAGAAGTGTGATAAATCGTGGTGTATGTTGCACTTGTTGATAAATTAGATTTAAGCAAATGCCAGAGTGTATAAATGATGAAATTACTTTATTGAAGGTATAAAATTGCAGGGGTCAGGTTGTGGGGGTGGTGCAAGCAGGAGTGCCAATGCTGGGCTATGCCTGGTGGGGTAGGACGGGGCTGGCGGGTGGAGGTAAAGGGGTTAAAATCAGCAGTGATGCAAAGGGTACAGTCTTGGTTTGATTGTGCAGGTTCAAGTGGCACGGGAGGCTGGCGTCCCCCCGTGGTACACTCTTACCTGACTCCCAGGTCTTCCAGCTGTCTCCTGATGTCTCTAAACAGGGCAGTGACTGTCTCTGTTACACCCGCTGCTTTTCTCTGAACTTCTCTCCTGCACTCTTGCAGTCTCTGGACGCTTTTCTCAGGCTCCGCTCTCTTTTTGGTTGTTTTTTTCGAGAGAACATCCCACAACTTCGCCTTCTTCTTCTCAGAGGCCCACAACCCCCCCCCCCCCACCCCGCAAACGGGTTTTCCTGCATCCCCCCCAGCGCGAGCGGGTCTACCCGCACCGCCCATCCCAGGTCTCCCCACACCACCCCCCGAACGGGTCTGCCCGCAACCAACCCCCCCCCCCCCCCCCCGCAAGTGGTTCTGCCCACACCCCCTCCCCCCATCAAGTATGCCCACACCCGCCCCCCTCACGAGCGGGTCTGCCTGCACACCCCACGTGAACGGGTCTGGCCGCACCCCCCACCACTCGCAGGCGGGTCTGCACGCAACCCCCCTCCACGCGAGCATCGGTTCTGCGCGCATACCACCAGCCCCCCCCCGGCGAGCAGCGGGTCTTCCCGCAACCCCCCCTTAAGTGGGTCTGCCCGCCCCACCTCCCTACCCCCGCGTGCTCAGATCTGCCTGCAACCCCCCTCCCCTCAGCACAAGCAGCGAGTCTGTGCGCATATCACCGCACCCCTGGATCAGCAGGTCTGGCCACAACCCCCCCATCAGCGGGGGTCTGCATGTCCCCCCCCCCACCGCAAGCTGGTCTACACGCACTCCCCCCCAAGCGGGTCTACACGCACACACAAACAACCCCCGCGTGAGCAGGTTTTCCCACCCACCCCCATTAACGGGTCTGCCTGGGCCCGCACCCCCACCCCCACGTGTGCAGGTCTGCCTGCTCACCGCCCTGCCCCCCCCCACCCCCCCCCCCGCAAGCAGCGAGTCTGCTTACACACACCCACGCGAGCAGCGGGTCTGCGCCCATACCACCCCCTGGATCAGCGGAACTGCCTGCATGCCCCCACCGGAGCCACAGGTCTGCCAACACCGCTGCCCTCCCCCAGGACAACGGGTCTGCGAGCACGCCCCCCCCACCCACTGCATCAGTGGGTCTGCCCGCAACACCCCACCCCCAGAGCACCCCACCCACCGCAGTAGTGGGTATGCCCGCCCGGAGCAGCGGGTCTGCGTGCATACCACACCCCCCACCCCCGGATCAGCGGGTCTACATGACCCCCCACCTCCTCGTTTGCAGGTGTGCCTGCACCCCCCTCCTTGCTGGAGCATCAGATATGCCTGCACCCCCCTCGCTGGAGCAGTGGGTATCCCCGCCCCCACCCGGAGCGGCGGGACTGACTGAACACCCCTGAAGCAGCGGGAGTGGGGTGTGGGCGTAGCCCCTTATGGTGGTGTGAAGAGCGCCCAGAGGGCGCGATGAATCACCTAGTTACCTATATAATCCCAATCAGGTGTGGCTTTTTACACAGTTCCTCCCATGAGGGGTACTAAGAATAAATGGTACTTGTGTAGTTTCACGGCACCACATAAATAGTCAGCTTAGTGTCCCTGTCAGCATCAGCGTAGTGTTCCCGCGGCCAGCGTAGTGTCTGCGACTGTGTGTACGTTAGCGGCTAACGAGCTTACGCAGTTAGCGTAGTCAGTCAGCGTTACGCAGTTAGCGTAGTCAGTCAGCGTTACGCAGTTAGCGTAGTCAGTCAGCGTTACGTAGTTAGCGTAGTTAGTCAGCGTTACGCAGTTAGCGTAGTCAGTCAGCGTTATGCAGTTAGTGTAGTCAGTCAGCGTTACGCAGTTAGTGTAGTAAATCAGGATTACGCAGTTAGCGTAGTCAGTCAGCGTTACGCAGTTAGTGTAGTCAGTCAGCATTACGCAGTTAGCGTAGTAAATCAGCATTACGCAGTTAGCGTAGTCAGTCAGCGTTACGCAGTTAGTGTAGTCAGTCAGCATTACGCAGTTAGCGTAGTAAATCAGCATTACGCAGTTAGCATAGTCAGTCAGCGTTACGCAGTTAGCGTAGTCAGTCAGCGTTACGTAGTTAGCGTAGTCAGTCAGCGTTACGCAGTTAGCGTAGTCAGTCAGCGTTACGCAGTTAGTGTAGTAAATCAGGATTACGCAGTTAGCGTAGTCAGTCAGCGTTACGCAGTTAGTGTAGTCAGTCAGCATTACGCAGTTAGCGTAGTAAATCAGCATTACGCAGTTAGCGTAGTCAGTCAGCGTTACGCAGTTAGTGTAGTCAGTCAGCATTACGCAGTTAGCGTAGTCAGTCAGCGTTACGCAGTTAGCGCAGTCAGCGTTACGCAGTTAGCGCAGTCAGTCAGCGTTACGCAGTTAGCGTAGTCAGTCAGCGTTACGCAGTTAGTGTAGTCAGTCAGCATTACGCAGTTAGCGTAGTAAATCAGCATTACGCAGTTAGCGTAGTCAGTCAGCGTTACGCAGTTAGTGTAGTCAGTCAGCGTTACGCAGTTAGTGTAGTCAGTCAGCGTTACGCAGTTAGCGTAGTCAGTCAGCGTTACGCAGTTAGCGTAGTCAGTCAGCGTTACGCAGTTAGCGTAGTCAGTCAGCGTTATGCAGTTAGTGTAGTCAGTCAGCGTTACGCAGTTAGTGTAGTCAGTCAGCGTTACGCAGTTAGCGTAGTCAGTCAGCGTTACGCAGTTAGCGTAGTCAGTCAGCGTTACGCAGTTAGCGCAGTCAGTCAGCGTTACGCAGTTAGCGTAGTCGGTCAGCGTTACGCAGTTAGTGTAGTCAGTCAGCATTACGCAGTTAGCGCAGTCAGTCAGCGTTACGCAGTTAGCGTAGTCAGTCAGCATTACGCAGTTAGTGTAGTCAGTCAGCGTTACGCAGTTAGTGTAGTCAGTCAGCATTACGCAGTTAGCGTAGTCAGTCAGCGTTACGCAGTTAGCGTAGTCAGTCAGCGTTACGCAGCGCTGTGTCACTGCTTATTATATTGTGTGGGTGAGATCTGTGTCTCTGTCAGTAAGTGGCTGCAAGAAGAAGGTCAGTCTCCACGGGGCAAATTAGTTTCGGGGATTTCACCTATCCTTTCTGACCCTTCTGCGCTTCATTTTTTCATGGGCCGAGGCGTTGACGAGTGTAAGGTTTTGTGAGCGGCACCTCAAAATCTCCAACTCAACTGGCATTTTGTACAACAACCTGATGCGAGAGGCGTGTACCCTTGATCTCATGGCACAACCCCCAACTCTGGATTGGTGGACCTGGAAAAATTGTAGAGGTGGACAAAAGTCTATTTGTTCAACGTAGAAGCCATATTGGATGTGTCCTACCACAGCAGTGGCTCTTCGGTGGGATATCACGCGACACCAGTGACTGTTTCATCACACCAGTGGCCAGCCGTCATGCCAGGACCATAATGTCTGCCATCGAAGCACACATTGAGCAAGGTACCACCATCTACTCGGACTGTTGGGGTGCGTACAATACGCAAGAACTTCAGCAGACGGGTACCACCACATGCGCGTCAACCACCGGTACAACTTTGTGGACCCAGACACTGGGGTGCATACACAGAATATTGAGAGGCTCTGGGGATCCTGCAAATTGAGGGATAAGCGGCAGAGGGTCACTGTACGCCAATACCTGGACTCATACTTACAAGAATTTATGTGGTGTAAAACCCTAGGGGCGGAGGACGCTTTCCTGCGTATATTACATGTTTTAACTCTCGTCCCAACTGCCGACAAAGCAGCCGACGCTGAGGATGACACAGCTGCATTAACATCAGCTGCATCTGGAGGGGCTGCTGTCAGGGAAGAATTAATGTTTTTGACCTAACTGAGACTTGTTGTTCTACGCTATTAGTTAACATTGCTCATTGTTTGTCATCATTATTGTTTCAGATGGATCACATGACCGGTGTGAATGTGTTCCTGAAACACCCCCACTATCCACTTCAGCCCGAAGCTTGGCAAGCGCAGAACGCGTCCTCCTGACCTGTTCATACCCCCACTATCCAAGTCGGCGTGGAGTTGATTTTATAAAGGGTGACGAGCACAGCGAGTCACCGAGCACGAAGCGCGGCGAGCCCAGCAAGGGGACACGGAAAACGAGCCCGATTGTGGCGAGCGCAGTGAGCCCCGCTAGGAGATGCAGATTACTTGATGTGTATTCCGCATCCCCTCGCGGGGCTCTCTGTGCTCTTCCGGCTCGATGGCTCGCTGCGCTTGCCACACTTTATAAAATCAACTCCACGCCGATGTGGATAGTGGGGGTATGAACAGGTCGGGAGGACGCGTTCCGCATCCCCTAGCGGGGTTCAATGCACTTGCCACGCTTCAGGATGGCGTGGACAGTGGGGATTTGAAATGGAGGCATTTGCCAGTAGGTAACATGGAGCACTGGCAAATGCGTATTTTATTGTGCATGAGACGCACCCCCCCTTTGCGCATGAGACGCCCGCGCATATCGGATGCCTAACCCTGACTGTCTCCCTGAAGAGGACATGGGCAGGGTTGCGTACCCTGCTGCATGAATTACTGAGACGCACTTACGTATGAGACGCTCGTGCGTCCCAGGCAGATGGAGTGCATCTCCGACGGTGCCCACATGATCGCCTTCCCACCGGCGTCTGCCAGCGCAGGGGATCTGGTGGTTACCGGCGCTGTGTGAGAGGTGCTCACTAGGCTTGCCGGGGACAGATCTGCAGCTCGCAGGGACAGTACGTTAACTACACTGCCTAACTTGGACACTATGCTGATTACGCTGGCCTGCCGCAGGGACACTACGCTGACTATGCTGGCCTGCCGCAGGGACACTACGCTGACTATGCTGGCCTAACTTGGACACTATGCTGATTACGCTGGCCTGCCGCAGGGACACTATGCTGACTATGCTGGCCTGCCGTTGGCCTACACTGACAACGTAGCATAGCGTGGCGCTGTAAAACAACACAAGTACCCTGTCTGCCTTGTACGTCGCTGTGTTATATGCACTGTGTCCCCTGTGTACTGCGCTGCTGGAACAATGTATAATAATATCAGCAATGAAAGAGAAAATACTCTTTATTATGATTATAGATTTTGCAAATTACTTGTTAATACAGCAAAGCAATAAGGTATGCTCATCGTTCAATATTTAAGAAACTACAATTCCTAGTAGGAGGAGCTATAGAGAGACATTCCACAGCCAATAAGAGCAAGTGACTACAGAACACAGTTTGACAGACAGACATTGCAACCAATCACATTGAGAGGCAGAGAAATGCCACAGAAAATATATAACTGTAATGACAATTTCTAAAGAACCCCCCCCCCCCCCACACACACATCAGACGGCCTGTTTCTCCAATCTACGATATGCCAATTGGATCCTCAGCCAGCGATGATTAGTGATCCGTTGCGGAACCTGAGAAATGAAACATGCGAAAAATGTCCGATTTGCCGATCCCGCCTGTTTCTGGTTGCGATCAGGGGTTTGGGATTTTTAAACATGTTCAGTGTTCCTGATATATACTACTGTGGGGACCATATATATGTGATGTATTCTTCCCACAAATTCAGATACACTGGTCACCTGGTTTATGTAGGGGAGGGGCTTAGCTGTAGCACTACCCGCTGTTTCATTCTATTGGCTAAATGTTCCACCAATCAGTTTCCTTTCTCTGAGATGTCACCTGTGAAGATTCCTTATGGTAATTTCTCCCAGCACCTGACTCCCCCAGATATAGTTATACAATCTTCCCCTACCCATAATGCAGCATGGAGGGGCTCAGTGAGGCCGGCAGTGTAAGTGTGTAAGCGTCTGATCCTGCCACACACAGCATAAAAGGAGATCTGTCCGGCCTCATAATCCAGGTATATCCTCACTCTGTCACAGGGGATACTGTCACCTACCCTGATCTCTGTCCTGTCATGTATCACTAAGTAACGATTATACATCCTACACAGACACCAGGACTTGTTATTATTACCAATGTATGACTGCTGCCCTCTCCTGTCTATACTGGGATAACACATCCCCACCCTCCACCACTCTGACTTACTGACATCCACCTCCCAGTAATGTCGCCCTGAGGAGAATCTCCTGGTGCTTATTACCTGATAATACTGAAATCTCTCTGGTGTTACTGGATAATTCAGGCTTATATCTGGGCAGGATGCAGATTTCCCGTCACCTGATATCTGTATATAATCACCAGCTGTGGCTACATCCAGTAATAGGTCTGTAGGTCCCTGCACATAGATCCCTGTATTTATCCCTGTTATTATATCAGACTCTGTATTACCAGCTGTGGTAACATCCAGTAATAGGTCTGTAGCTTCCTGCACATAGATCCCTGTATTTATCCCTGTTATTATATCAGACTCTGTATTACCAGCTGTGGCTACATCCAGTAATATGTCTGTAGGTTCTGGCACATAGATCCCTGTATTTATACCTGTTATTATATTAGATAATGTGTGTAGTGTGCCTGAGATGAGATCCAGATCTCCTATCTTATGTATTGCTCCCTCCTCAGAATCACTCTCACTATCCCCCTCCTCGGTATCATTCTCCTCAATATAATCCTCACTATCCCATTCCTCCACAGTATAACCCTCTTCAGCATCCTCCTCCTTGGTATCCCACATATCTGATCCTCTTTTTACATCCATCTCTGGATCAGACGTGTTACTCAGCTCCTCAGTGTCACACAAGTCCCCTGTGTCCGGTTCCTGTAAGACAATCACTGGGTCAGACATGTTACACAGCTCCTCAATGTGACGCATCTTCCCGGACAGCTCGTCCTTCTTTATTTCCAGCTGCTGGATCAGATCAGAGACTGAGAGTGAAACGCGCTGTTCCTGCCTGGAGATCTCACTCAGGACTCTCTTCTCCAGGTCTTCCAGCTGTCTCCTGATGTCTCTAAACAGGGCAGTGACTGTCTCTGTTACACCCGCTGCTTTTCCCTGATCCTCTCTCCTGCGCTCCTGCAGTCTCTGGACTTTTTTCTCAGTCTCCGCTTTCTTTGTGGTCAGTTTCTGCAGAACATTCCTCAGCTTCTCCTTCTTCTTCTCAGAAGCCTCATCCAGCATCTCCACCCGGTGTCCCCGATGTTCTCCAGCCAAACTGCAGGACACACAGATACAGACAGCATCCTCAGTGCAGTAATACTCCATGACCTTCTTATGGACGGAGCATTTCCTGTTCCCCAGGGCAGTGGTGGGGTCACATAAGACGTGTTCTGCTGACTTGCTGTGTACTCTCAGGTGTTTATCACACAGAGAAGCCTCACACAGCAGACAGGACTTAGCAGCAGGTACAGGAGAGTCCACACAGTAAGTGCAGCAGATCCCAGTCTCCTCCTGATCTGGCCGAGCAGACAGGAACCTCCCCACTATGTTACACAGCGTTATGTTCCTCTGCAGTGCAGGACGCTCCTGACACTCTGCTCTGCACTCAGGACAGCTATAAACTCCAGCCCCCTCCTGTGTATCCAGCACACGATCAATACAGACCCGGCAGAAGTTGTGGCCACATCTCAGGGTTACAGGATCTGTATAAATGCTCAGGCAGATGGAACAGTCCAGCTCCTGTCTCAGATCAGCAGACGCCATCGCTGCAGCGGGAGGGAGAAACGAAAGTAAATCTCTGACACTCAGAAACCTGTGAGGTCACATTGTGTACACAGGGCGCGGCTGAGCTGTAGCTGAGATTATATACACAGGCTTAGTGATTATGTTATGGATAACCAGATATTGTACAACATCATACCTCCCAACTTTCGTGCCGAAGAAGCGCCCGAAAAGGGGGTGGGGCGTATGCAAATGAGGGCACGACTTATGCTAATTAGCCGCAACCTCATTTTTATACGAGAATAGACGCTGTGCGCATGCGCACAGCGTCTATTCTATTAGATTGGGGGGTCTCCCAACTGCCATCCCCCGCAGTGGGACAATGCCTGCCGCGGGTGGGACAGCGGGACAGGACCCGAAAATCGGGACTGTCCCGCTGTAATCGTGACAGTTGGGAGGTATGCAACATAGAACCATCTTTGGTACTTGTTTCCTCGCACGGTGCCCTGTATGCTTACAGTGTACAGGGCTATCCTCCATAGTGAAATCGCATCGGATCGCACAGCGTGTATGGTGCCATGCGATGCAATGCAATCTCCATATTAAGTGCACAGGAGTGCTTATACAATGAAATATCGCATTGGATAGGACGGCACCATAGACAGGGTGCGATCCGATGAGATATTTCATTGTATAAGCACCCATGCTATGAGATATGATCAGATGTGCATATTTAGTGCACAGGAGTACTTATACAATGACATATCGCATCACATCGCCTGCCACCATACACCCATGTCATGGGTACGTACTATTTGACGCAGCTATGCCATTCCATTTTTTTTGCGTCACCACCACTATCCATGCCACCCCGAAGCGTGGCGAGTGCGTCCTCCGACCTTTTCATACCGCCACTATCCATGTCGGTGTGGAGTTGATTTTCTAAAGTGTGGCGAGCGCAGCGAGCCACCGAGCCCGAAGCGTGGCGAGGGGACGCGGATACCTTCACAGGTAAACGCGTCCCTTCGCGGGCTTCGCGCTCGCCACGCTTCGGGCTCGCTGCGCTCGCCACACTATTCTATTCTCAACTCCACGCCGACATGGATATTGGGGGTATGAAAAGGTCGTAGGACGCGTACTGCCGCCCCTCGCGGGCTCGCTGCGCTCGCCACGCTTCGGGTTCACGTTGATCGTGGGGTGGCGTTAACAATTGTGGGGGCCATTTCACACTTCAGGGTGGCTATTTGGCCTCTGTGGGCCATTTAACATTGATTCCTATGGAAAAATCGTGTCAATTGAAGCATTGAACAGAAAAATCGTGTCAATTGAGAAATTTAACATTGGTCCCTATGGGAAATCGCGGGCATCGCGTCGCATCCGATTTTTTAGTGCATTCAATGCCCGCGATGACCGCGATATCCTATCTGTCCTAATCTAGTGGCGCCGTGAAAGTAAAGAAGTACCCCGAAATTTACCTAAATAATTAGATTGAAGAAGATTATTAGGTACTTATGTATTATCTGGACTCCCATGTTAAATGCACCCCATTTTTTCATACCCCTACTATCCAACTACGCATGGAGTTGATTTTATATAGTGTGGCGAGCGCAGCGAGCCACCGTGCCCGACGCGTGGCGAGCGGATGCGGTCTCATAAGAAAAACGGGAGCCCAGATATTACATAAGTACTGATTATTAATTAATCACATTGATTACAATAAATAATGATAACAACAACAATATAGGAACTTACAACATTAACCCCTTCCCGACATTTGACGTATATATACGTCATGGCCAGGATGTACTTCCCGACACATGACGTATATATACGTCATGACTTGAAACTGTCCCCGCGTCTATAGACGCGGGGACAGAGGGACGATGTCTGCTGTCCCTGACAGCAGACATGTCCCTGCATGCCCAGGGGGGGCTGCGATGCCGCCCCCCCGTCGGCGATCGCTGTGATTGGCTGTTCAGTCTGAACAGCCATTCACAGCGTTTTCTGTGTCACCGGCGAATAACGTTCGCCGGTGACACAGGGATCGGAGGTGATTGGTGCTGTAAAGTACAGCACCAATCACCGCGGGGTGTAAGGGTGACACTGGTGTCACCCCACCTCACCCCGCCCGCCCCCAAAGGCCGTGATTGGTTCGTCGGACCGACGGACCAATCACAGCCATGGAGGGGGGTTTAAACTAACGGTGACTGCACTGCAGACGCCATTCCGGTCTGGAATTGCGTGCAGTGCGGTCACCGTGCCTAGCTGCCGCAGTATACTGACCTGAACCTTGCCAAATACTTACCTGATCACTGCCTGGATCTTGCTACTTCTTGTGACTTCCTGTGCTGTGTTGTGCTGCTGCAGTATCATCGAGTTTTAGATAGAGAAATAGAGAGAGAGAGATAGAGAGAGATAGAGAGGGCTAGGGACAGAGAGTGCTATATTTTGTGCTGCTGCAGTGTGATAGAGTTATAGAGAGAGAGATAGAGAGATAGTGACAGATTGTGCTATATATTTTTTATATAACTGACTGCTGCCCCCCCTTTTGTGCTGATCAGTATAAATTAACTGATCAGCAACTTTTTGGGGGCGCAGTTTTTTTTTTTATATATATATACCTGTCAGTGCTGCTGCTGCAGTGTCATAGAGTGAGAGATAGAGAGATAGAGAGAGATAGTGACAGAGAGTGATAGAGACTGCTATATTTTGTGTCTGCTGCCCCCCTTTTGTGCACCCCCAGCAACTTTTTGGGGGTGCAGGGGTTATTTTTCATATATATAACTGTCAGTGCTGCTGCTGCAGTGTCATAGAGTGATAGATAGTGAGAGATAGAGAGATAGAGAGAGATAGTGACAGAGAGTTATAGAGAGTGCTATATTTTGTGTCTGCTGCCCCCGCCTTTTGTGCTGATCACTATATCTGAGGTGATCAGCAACTTTTTGGGGGTGCAAAGGTTTTTTTTTTTTATATATACCTGTCAGTTGCTGCCAGTTGCACTGTCAGTTGCACCAAAGGTTGTGCACCTGCTGCCCCTCACTGGTAATCAGTGTCGCATCACTGATCACCTTTTTTTTTTTTGAGGGTGCTGTGGGGTCTTTTTTTAATTTTTTTTTTACACACACCGTGATTTTGTGGGTGTCCTGTGGCCACTGTGCGCTGATCAGTGACGTACATCACTGATCAGCTTTTTCGGCACAGGGTTGATCTATTTTTTTTTTTTTGATCAAATTCCTGTTGCCTTTGAGCGCTGTTCAGTGACGGACGTTACTGACCAACATCTGTGCTCAATTTTTGGCGCAGGACCTTTTTTTTTTTTTTTTTTAACCCCTTCAATTTTTTTTTTTTTTTAACCCCTTCAATTTTTTTTTTTTTTATTGGGATCAAATTCCTGTATAAAGTATTTTTTTTTTCTGCACTACATACACACTACACACTACATACCCCCCGGGTTGAAATAAAGTTTGTACCCCCCCCTACACTATACACGTGTTGAAACATTTCACTACCAGTAACACAAAAATAAAAATGGCATCCCAAATGTCATCCCAAATGTCATCCCAAATGTCATCCCAGTCATCCAGAAGAATGTATTCAGTGGAGGAGGCATATGCCATGCTTGCCTCTGACTCTGACACAGCCAGTGAGGCAAGCGGGGAATTTGAAGGATTCGTCTTAAGCTCCTCTTCCTCCTCTGGTGATGAGGGACCCCCTCAAAGACGCCCCCGTAGAGCAGCTGAGACCCCCCCCCCAATAATTGATCTCGTATGGACCCCACCACCAGACAATTTTGAGCCCCAGGTTCCTGAGTTTTTGGCCATGCCAGGAATCCAATTTGATTCCACAGGTCTCAGAGAAATTGACTTTTTCAAATTATTTTTCTCTGATGATTTTATAAATTTAATGGTGGACCAAACTAATTTATATGCCCAGCAGTTTATTGCTCAAAACCCCACGTCATCATTTGCTAGGTGGACCCCTGTAGATGCAGTAGAGATGATGACGTTTTGGGGTCTGGTGTTTCATATGGGCATAGTAAAAAAGCCAGAAATTAGGCAATATTGGAGTACAGCACCCCATTTTACCGTATGGTCATGACTCGGGCTCGTTTTGAGATGATCCTTAAATTTTTGCATTACAACGATAATGCACAGTGCCCACCCAGAGATGATCCCACCTTTGACCGGCTATTCAAAGTCAGGCCGGTCATTGATCATTTCAGTGCCAAATTTGCAGAGATGTACATCCCTGAAAAATTTATTTGTATCGACGAGTCCCTTATACATTTTAAAGGAAGGGTTAAATTCCGCCAGTACCTTCCCAGTAAGAGGGCAAGGTATGGCATAAAAATGTATAAGCTGTGTGAAAGCACCTCAGGGTACACCCACATGTTTCGGGTATATGAAGGGAAGGATTCAAGAATTGAACCGCCAGAATGCCCCCCCTCCCTCGTAGGTGTTAGTGGAAAAATTGTCTGGGATTTAGTGCACCCCTTCCTGGATAAAGGTTATCACCTCTATGTGGATAACTTTTACACTAGCATCCCCCTGTTTAAGGCCCTTGGTTCAAGAGGTACAGCAGCTTGCGGTACTGTGCGCAAGAACCAAAGAGGCCTCCCAAAAACGCACATTGCCCAAGTAATGAGAAGGGGTGAAAGCAGGGGAATATGCACCGAAAATATGTTGTTGGTCAAATATAAGGACAAGAGGGATGTCCTTATACTGACAACAATTCACGGAGACAGTACCACCTCCGTCCCTGTACGAGGTACCAGTACCCACACCTCAAAACCTAATTGTATCCTGGATTACAATAGGTACATGGGCGGAGTGGATCTTTCAGATCAGGTACTGAAGCCGTACAGTGCCCTGCGGAAAACAAAAATCTGGTACAAGAAGCTGGCCGTGTATATCATCCAGATGGCACTGTATAACGCTTACGTGCTATTCCGTTCTACCAGCCAGAGGGGGACATTTATGCACTTTCAAGAGGAAGTCATAAAGGGCCTAATATTTGGGAACCAGCAGGCAGAGGGCCCCAGTACTTCTAGTACTGGCCCCCGTATTGTACCAGGGCAGCATTTTCCGAACGAAATCCCCTCCACTGCAAGAAAGGGCAGGACACAAAAAAGGTGCAAAGTTTGCTATAAAAAGGGAATAAGAAAGGAAACTATTTTCCACTGTGAAACTTGCCCCGACAAACCCGGCCTATGTATAAAGGAGTGTTTTAAAATATACCACACATCTATGGATTATTAGGTTCATCATTTCACCGTGCTTCGGGGGTCTTGCTAATGCCACATAGCACCCACCATTCATTCCACCAGAATCTGAGCTGCAAAATCCAAAAATCACTCCTTCCCTTCTGAGTCCTGCCATGCACCCAACTGGTATTTTTTGGTCACATATGAGGCATTGCCATACTCGGGAGAAATTGGGGCACAGATTTTGGGGTGCTTTTTCTCCTTCATACCTTCTGAAAATGAAAAATTTTGAGCCAGAACTGCATTTTTGTGTAAAAAAATGTAATTTTTCATTTTCACTGCCCAGTTGTATCAAAATTGGTGAAACCCCTGGGGGTTTGAAATGTACACTATACCCCTAGATGAATTCCCTGAGGGGTAGTTTGCAAAATGGGGTCACTTGTGGGGGGGTTCCACTGTATTGGTGCTTTGGGGGTCTTGCTAATGCGACATAGCACCCACCAACATTCCACCAGAATCTGTGCTGCAAAATCCAAATATCACTCCTTCCCTTCTGAGTCCTGCCACTTTTTGGTCACACATGAGGCATTGCCGTACTCGGGAGAATTTGGGGCACAGATTTTGGGGTGCTTTGTCTCCTTCCTTCCTTGGGAAAATGAAAAATTTTGAGCCAGAACTGCATTTTTTGTGTAAAAAATTTAATTTTTCATTTTCACTGCCCAGTTGTACCACAATTGGTGAAACCCCTGGGGGTTTGAAATGTACACTATACCCCTAGATGAATTCCCTGAGGGGTGTAGTTTGCAAAATGGGGTCACTTGTGGGGGGGTTCCACTGTATTGGTGCTTGGGGGGTCTTGCTAATGCGACATAGCGAGAACGAAAGGGTTTTTGGGGCACACTTGAAATATTAAGATAGTGAAAAGATGGTGTACAAATGTGTGACATAAAATCTAACCTTTATTGATTACACTTAAAAAGCATACACACGTCAATTTAGATATAAAGAACAATTTTTTAAGAACAATTTTTTAGACAATATATCAATCAGCATGTGAATTAAGCTACGGAGTTTATTTTATAATCGTAAATACACAATGCAGAAAAAATATATATATAGATATACAAAAAGAATACAAAATTGTGAATACAATGACCGTCAAGTGGGCGAAAATGATTCGGCAGGGAATTTACCAAGCCATAACTATTTGAGCAAAACAAATCAATACCAGACAGTAATGCAGTGCACATCAATGTTGCAGAGCTTCATAATATTGTAATTCTGTTATATATTTTTTGGAGTCTTGCTTCAGACCCTCCTTTGATACACAACAAATAATGGACCCGAATGCAGTGAGAAAGATAGCAGGTTTACATTACTATTGTTAGAGCAGGATTTAATGGATAAAGAAAAAGAAAAAAGGTAGGAATGCTCTTCGTATGCATTCGCTACTTCTGCTGTCTGAGTGTGTGATACAGCACTGGATATTCCCAGATGGTCTCCCAAAAGGTACTGATCCAGCCAGTCGCTGCTTAGCTGCTGAGTTCGGATGGGATCAGGCGGCCCAGCGATGTATGGCTGTATATGGCATCAGATGAGAGAGCCTCAAATGGAACTAGGAGCCAGTTGTCACTTCTGCTTTTCCCCGATGTGGCTCAGGAGAATGAGAGAGTGAGCGAGTCCAGATGAAGAATAATAGTAAATTAGAATGAAACAAAAAAGGAGATGAGAGGGTGAGGAAAGGTATGCTCACAGAGTAATGATATATGTGCCCACTGCAGAGTTCAATGGGTTCGTGGTTACTGAGCCAGTAATGGAAAATACTGTGCACAATTCCACATGCAGGGGTGAGTAGGGGCTTTATAAATCTTGAATTATTGTATGTGCAAGATAGATTAGTTTATCAGCAACATACATAACGGCATTTCTCAAAACAGTATATCAAAATATATTGGTAGTGAGCACCAAATATTGGTACCAATTCTCAGAATGAACAAAGACAGGAATTATCAATCAAATAGGATACTGCTATGTAGTGATAGTTAAAGAGATTTTTTCTCTTAGGGCTATTTGCAATAATTAAAGACTGAGAGGTCGTCTTTACCGTATCAATTAGCTGGTTACTGTTACTGTTAGTAGTAACAGCGGTGGAGCAGATTGGTGTATCGAAAAAATAAGTCAGTAAACAGATAAACAATAGTGTGTAACAAAGTTTTAACCTGAGGGTCACATTACTAGCAGGCGCTCAATCCCTCATACAACGGGCACCTAATTATAGCGTGCCCCATATGTTGGAGCACAGAAGTCCCGCTCAGTAGCGGTACTGGCTTGTGTCCACGCACCAGACACACAGTCTGTGCGTGAGAGGCAATCTGTGGGTGTTAGATACAGATTACCTTTTGAGCGTGGTAACGAGATCCAAGTGCAGTCAGATGAGCCGTGCGGCGAGTACTCCCGCCGTCTAAATTGTAACGGCAGCGCTGATCTGAGAGGGACTGCAGGAGGGCTTAGAGTGGCTGGAAATGCCCTGACGTCAGAAGGGACACGTGTTTCGCCCCGATTGGGCTTGATCACCGTGACGTGCTGGACTGGGGACTCCCTATCGGTATAAGAGAGGTGGGCAGGCCAATCATGCGTTTAGAAAAATGATGGACATACGAATGTCCCAATGGAAAAGGGGGGTGTGTATAATCCGCTTGTGTTCTCCATTTCTGCATTATAATGAGCTAAATTGGCTTAGTTAGAGTTCGACTAAACCACCCTAATTACTGTGTTTGGGATTATGCCAATAGGGCACCGATGGTATCGGTCACACATAGTTAAGGTACTGAATGTAAGACACCGTTGGTGTCTGATGATATTGGGGCTATGAAACGGTAATAATTCTTAGTGATAACGCATTAGAGGGTCGACTTTGTTTGTGTCGACTGTTGGCACCAGAATATGGTGTTTAGCAATTGTAAGAGTATGCAAGTATAAGAGGAGTGTGGTAATTATAGCAGCATAGTATTGCTGCTGTTGTAGTTAGGTATAGGTTATAAGCTTGAAAATTAGTGGACACAGTTCATGTCGATTACAAGCACCCTGCAAATAGTGATGGGGTCTGGAGATGTATGACACTCTTGGTGTCTGTGGAGATTGGACGCTAAGGTGAGGTATTAATTAATGGTTAAAAAAGCACTATGTGGTCGACATTGTATGTGTCGACTGTTAACACAAAAAAATGTGGTGTTTCCCACAGGTATAATGAGTGTGGAGATTATCACTGTTTGGTAAAGTAACTAATAGAAGGAAAAGGAAGATTGATGGTTTTAGTAAAGGGAATGTTGATATTGGATTCAGTTAAGCATGGGTAAAGATAGTTATATTGGTCACACTGCAAAATTAGAGTAAAATGGGTTATTAGAACAGATTTGGTGGGTAAAGATTTATAGTACATTCAAATGGTTATTGGTGGTTATCCGTTCTGAAAGAGATAAGTAATAATAATAATAATAGCATAAACGTACACAGTATTCGAGTCATATTTAGTAAATAGACATCCCTTCTCATAGTGTATCTAGATATAAGATACTGTGATCACAATAATGGTGTAACATTGACCTGGTTATTATCAGCTAGATTACTCAGTTGATACACGATGGGAACAAGATATCTTACTACCGTATTGAAAGTAGATGAAAAGATATAATAAAATAGATAAATCTACTCGTTATAGTGCATGTAATTAATGGACTGATTTATACTAAGGAGGCAAGCTGTCCAAATGGCCCTTGTGTCCTATAAGAGAAAATGTAGAGATATAGTGTTAAATATCATTCATGTACGTTGTAAAACAAAACTGGCCCAAATTGGTTCATAAGCAGTTTCCCTACCATCAGGACCAAGGATTTTTGGAGAATATATTGGATGACAACTACGTGGAAATAATTGATTATATAGGTTTTATGATTGGTGGGCAGATGAAAATTTGGATGAGGTCTAATTAGTAAGATATGGATAAGGTATATCAAAGGAAAGAGCTGAAATTAATGTCTTCGTTAAGGCCTTTGGGAGAAAGAGTGTCTAGCTGAAAAATCCACCAGCTTTCTTTTTGTAGCAAGGTTTGATTGATATCACCCCCTCTGCGCCCAAGATGGATTTGTTCAAGTCCTGAAAATGTCAAAAGGGAGGTATCCGAGTTGTGGTATTTAAGGAAATGCCTTGCTACTGAGGTTAGTTGTTTCATCTTAGCTTTATCAGTAGCCGCATTCCTAATATTCCCAATGTGTTCAAGCAGTCGTTGTTTGAGTGGGCGAGAGGTGAGGCCAACATACTTCATATCACAGGGGCAGGAAATGCAGTAGATAACATTGGGACTTTTGCAGTTGAAGTATCCATAGATAGTTATTAGATCTCCATAGCGGTTATGTAAAGTCAGAGTGTTCCTAATGTGACTGCTCATTTTTGGATATCCATTTGCGCCACCATGTGACCAGCCTTCAGTCGTACACCAAGGACACCACAGAAGTACTTAAAAAAGTACATGATATCCAACTGGACGAAGACCATCTCTTAGTTTCACTGGACGTAGAGTCGTTATACAACTGTATTCAACATAACCTGGGCATTCAAGCAGCACGTTACTTCTTGGACATGGAAGGAAAAACCCCATTTCATGATTTCCTTCTGGAACTGCTGGAATTCGTTTTACACAAGAACTATTTTGTCTTTGAAAATCATTATTACATCCAAGGAAGAGGGACCGCTATGGGGGCAGCCTGTGCCCCTACCTATGCTAACCTCTTCCTTGGATGGTGGGAGAGAGAGGTGGTCTTTCAGGATGATAACGATGTAGCGTGCATCCACAATTGGATGCGCTACATCGATGATATTTTCATAATCTGGAAGGGCACACAAGATCAACTTACCACCTTCATCCAGAAACTTAATACCAATAAACTCAATTTGAAATTTACACATGAAAGCAGCTCATCAAGCATAACATTCCTGGATTTACATCTCTACCGAGGTCAAGATAACAAACTCTGTACCGAGCTTTACAGAAAGTCTACATCCACAAACAGTTTACTATACAGCACCAGCTCTCACTTCCCCCCAACAGTTAAAAATTTACCCAAAGGGGAATTCCTTAGGGTCCGTCGCAACTGTTCTGACGAACAAGTCTTTCAAGCCAAGTGTGATGAGCTGACAAACAGACTACGGGAACGAGGATATTCCAATCGGAACATTAAGAGAGCAAAGAAAGCAGTGGAACATACCCCCCGTGAAGAAATTCTGTTTAAGAACAAAACTAAAGAGGCTGAACCACCTACAATTAGAATGGTTGGCACATATTGCCAAGAATGGAGGGACATCAAGAACATTCTGCAACAACACTGGCCGATACTACTTACAGACAGAGACCTGGCGGCTAAATTGAAACCACAGGTTGACTTGAGTTGGAGAAGAGCCCCAAACCTTAAGGACAATCTAGTCCACAGCCATTTTGTGAAAAATCAACGAAAAGAACCCAGAATCAAAGGTAGCCACCCTTGCGGAAACTGCAAAGCCTGCAGTCACATTAGGAACACTCTGACTTTACATAACCGCTATGGAGATCTAATAACTATCTATGGATACTTCAACTGCAAAAGTCCCAATGTTATCTACTGCATTTCCTGCCCCTGTGATATGAAGTATGTTGGCCTCACCTCTCGCCCACTCAAACAACGACTGCTTGAACACATTGGGAATATTAGGAATGCGGCTACTGATAAAGCTAAGATGAAACAACTAACCTCAGTAGCAAGGCATTTCCTTAAATACCACAACTCGGATACCTCCCTTTTGACATTTTCAGGACTTGAACAAATCCATCTTGGGCGCAGAGGGGGTGATATCAATCAAACCTTGCTACAAAAAGAAAGCTGGTGGATTTTTCAGCTAGACACTCTTTCTCCCAAAGGCCTTAACGAAGACATTAATTTCAGCTCTTTCCTTTGATATACCTTATCCATATCTTACTAATTAGACCTCATCCAAATTTTCATCTGCCCACCAATCATAAAACCTATATAATCAATTATTTCCACGTAGTTGTCATCCAATATATTCTCCAAAAATCCTTGGTCCTGATGGTAGGGAAACTGCTTATGAACCAATTTGGGCCAGTTTTGTTTTACAACGTACATGAATGATATTTAACACTATATCTCTACATTTTCTCTTATAGGACACAAGGGCCATTTGGACAGCTTGCCTCCTTAGTATAAATCAGTCCATTAATTACATGCACTATAACGAGTAGATTTATCTATTTTATTATATCTTTTCATCTACTTTCAATACGGTAGTAAGATATCTTGTTCCCATCGTGTATCAACTGAGTAATCTAGCTGATAATAACCAGGTCAATGTTACACCATTATTGTGATTACAGTATCTTATATCTAGATACACTATGAGAAGGGATGTCTATTTACTAAATATGACTCGAATACTGTGTACGTTTATGCTATTATTATTATTATTACTTATCTCTTTCAGAACGGATAACCACCAATAACCATTTGAATGTACTATAAATCTTTACCCACCAAATCTGTTCTAATAACCCATTTTACTCTAATTTTGCAGTGTGACCAATATAACTATCTTTACCCATGCTTAACTGAATCCAATATCAACATTCCCTTTACTAAAACCATCAATCTTCCTTTTCCTTCTATTAGTTACTTTACCAAACAGTGATAATCTCCACACTCATTATACCTGTGGGAAACACCACATTTTTTTGTGTTAACAGTCGACACATACAATGTCGACCACATAGTGCTTTTTTAACCATTAATTAATACCTCACCTTAGCGTCCAATCTCCACAGACACCAAGGGTGTCATACATCTCCAGACCCCATCACTATTTGCAGGGTGCTTGTAATCGACATGAACTGTGTCCACTAATTTTCAAGCTTATAACCTATACCTAACTACAACAGCAGCAATACTATGCTGCTATAATTACCACACTCCTCTTATACTTGCATACTCTTACAATTGCTAAACACCATATTCTGGTGCCAACAGTCGACACAAACAAAGTCGACCCTCTAATGCGTTATCACTAAGAATTATTACCGTTTCATAGCCCCAATATCATCAGACACCAACGGTGTCTTACATTCAGTACCTTAACTATGTGTGACCGATACCATCGGTGCCCTATTGGCATAATCCCAAACACAGTAATTAGGGTGGTTTAGTCGAACTCTAACTAAGCCAATTTAGCTCATTATAATGCAGAAATGGAGAACACAAGCGGATTATACACACCCCCCTTTTCCATTGGGACATTCGTATGTCCATCATTTTTCTAAACGCATGATTGGCCTGCCCACCTCTCTTATACCGATAGGGAGTCCCCAGTCCAGCACGTCATGGTGATCAAGCCCAATCGGGGCGAAACACGTGTCCCTTCTGACGTCAGGGCATTTCCAGCCACTCTAAGCCCTCCTGCAGTCCCTCTCAGATCAGCGCTGCCGTTACAATTTAGACGGCGGGAGTACTCGCCGCACGGCTCATCTGACTGCACTTGGATCTCGCTACCACGCTCAAAAGGTAATCTGTATCTAACACCCACAGATTGCCTCTCACGCACAGACTGTGTGTCTGGTGCGTGGACACAAGCCAGTACCGCTACTGAGCGGGACTTCTGTGCTCCAACATATGGGGCACGCTATAATTAGGTGCCCGTTGTATGAGGGATTGAGCGCCTGCTAGTAATGTGACCCTCAGGTTAAAACTTTGTTACACACTATTGTTTATCTGTTTACTGACTTATTTTTTCGATACACCAATCTGCTCCACCGCTGTTACTACTAACAGTAACAGTAACCAGCTAATTGATACGGTAAAGACGACCTCTCAGTCTTTAATTATTGCAAATAGCCCTAAGAGAAAAAATCTCTTTAACTATCACTACATAGCAGTATCCTATTTGATTGATAATTCCTGTCTTTGTTCATTCTGAGAATTGGTACCAATATTTGGTGCTCACTACCAATATATTTTGATATACTGTTTTGAGAAATGCCGTTATGTATGTTGCTGATAAACTAATCTATCTTGCACATACAATAATTCAAGATTTATAAAGCCCCTACTCACCCCTGCATGTGGAATTGTGCACAGTATTTTCCATTACTGGCTCAGTAACCACGAACCCATTGAACTCTGCAGTGGGCACATATATCATTACTCTGTGAGCATACCTTTCCTCACCCTCTCATCTCCTTTTTTGTTTCATTCTAATTTACTATTATTCTTTATCTGGACTCGCTCACTCTCTCATTCTCCTGAGCCACATCGGGGAAAAGCAGAAGTGACAACTGGCTCCTAGTTCCATTTGAGGCTCTCTCATCTGATGCCATATACAGCCATACATCGCTGGGCCGCCTGATCCCATCCGAACTCAGCAGCTAAGCAGCGACTGGCTGGATCAGTACCTCTTGGGAGACCATCAGGGAATATCCAGTGCTGTATCACACACTCAGACAGCAGAAGTAGCGAATGCATACGAAGAGCATTCCTACCTTTTTTCTTTTTCTTTATCCATTAAATCCTGCTCTAACAATAGTAATGTAAACCTGCTATCTTTCTCACTGCATTCGGGTCCATTATTTGTTGTGTATCAAAGGAGGGTCTGAAGCAAGACTCCAAAAAATATATAACAGAATTACAATATTATGAAGCTCTGCAACATTGATGTGCACTGCATTACTGTCTGGTATTGATTTGTTTTGCTCAAATAGTTATGGCTTGGTAAATTCCCTGCCGAATCATTTTCGCCCACTTGACGGTCATTGTATTCACAATTTTGTATTCTTTTTGTATATCTATATATATATTTTTTCTGCATTGTGTATTTACGATTATAAAATAAACTCCGTAGCTTAATTCACATGCTGATTGATATATTGTCTAAAAAATTGTTCTTAAAAAATTGTTCTTTATATCTAAATTGACGTGTGTATGCTTTTTAAGTGTAATCAATAAAGGTTAGATTTTATGTCACACATTTGTACACCATCTTTTCACTATCTTAATATTTCAAGTGTGCCCCAAAAACCCTTTCGTTCTTCCTACGTCTCTTCAAAGACACCTAATTGAATTCAGTTATCCTGCTGAATCTTTTGGGAGCACCGCCAACCTAGTACCCTACAATATTCTTCTTGTTAAAAGGTCGCATGTTGGTTTAACACCTAATTCTTACTTTTCCATTCTCTCGTTCACAAACTGCCTGTGACACTTCACCCAGTTATTTCTAATGCGACATAGCACCCACCAACATTCCACCAGAATCTGAGCTGCAAAATCCAAAAATCACTCCTTCCCTTCTGAGTCCTGCCATGCACCCAAATGGAATTTTTGGTCACATGTGAGGCATTGCCGTACTCGGGAGAAATTGGGGCACAGATTTTGGGGTGCTTTGTCTCCATCATTCCTTGTTAAAATGAAAAATTTTGAGCCAGAACTGCATTTTTGTGTAAAAAATTTAATTTTTCATTTTCACTGCCCAGTTGTATCAAAATTGGTGAAACCCCTGGGGGTTTGAAATGTACACTATACCCCTAGATGAATTCCCTAAAGGGGTGTAGTTTGCAAAATGGGGTCACTTGTGGGGGGGTTCCACTGTATTGGTGCTTGGGGGGTCTTGCTAATGCGACATAGCACCCACCAACATTCCACCAGAATCTGAGCTGCAAAATCCAAAAATCACTCCTTCCCTTCTGAGTCCTGCCATGCACCCAAATGGTATTTTTTGGTCACATGTGAGGCATTGCCGTACTCGGGAGAAATTGGGGCACAGATTTTGGGGTGCTTTGTCTCCATCATTCCTTGTGAAAATGAAAAATTTTGAGCCAGAACTGCATTTTTGTGTAAAAAAATGTAATTTTTCATTTTCACTGCCCAGTTGTATCAAAATTGGTGAAACCCCTGGGGGTTTGAAATGTACACTATACCCCTAGATGAATTCCCTGAGGGGTGTAGTTTGCAAAATGGGGTCACTTGTGTGGGGGTTCCACTGTATTGGTGCTTGGGGGGTCTTGCTAATGCGACATAGCACCCACCAACATTCCACCAGAATCTGAGCTGCAAAATCCAAAAATCACTCCTTCCCTTCTGAGTCCTGCCATGCACCCAAATGGTATTTTTTGGTCACATGTGAGGCATTGCCGTACTCGGGAGAAATTGGGGCACAGATTTTGGGGTGCTTTGTCTCCATCATTCCTTGTGAAAATGAAAAATTTTGAGCCAGAACTGCATTTTTGTGTAAAAAATTTAATTTTTCATTTTCACTGCCCAGTTGTATCAAAATTGGTGAAACCCCTGGGGGTTTGAAATGTACACCATACCCCTAGATGAATTCCCTGAGGGGTGTAGTTTGCAAAATGGGGTCACTTGTGGGGGGTTCCTAACTTTTAGCATCTTATGGTGCCTAGAATCCTACATGGTGC
The DNA here is from genome assembly GCF_055691185.1 of Crinia signifera. Classification (NCBI taxonomy): domain Eukaryota; kingdom Metazoa; phylum Chordata; class Amphibia; order Anura; family Myobatrachidae; genus Crinia; species Crinia signifera. The sequence continues at coordinate 6,908,634 of NC_139220.1, forward strand.
CTAAAAAATAATCTCATAAAAAGGAGGCTCCAAAATCAAGTAGGTGCTCCTTCTATTATGAAGCCTGTGGTTTGGTCAACGTGCACACTAGGGCCACATATAGGATATTTATGAAAACAAAAGAATTGGGGGAATCAATTTTTAGTCACATTTCTCTAGTAAAATCTACTGTGTTCCTTAGAAAAATGTATTAAAATTGCAAATCTGCAAAAAAAATGAAATTTTGAAATTTCACCTACACTTTGTTTTAATTCCTGTGAAACACCTAAAGGGTTAACAAACTTCTAAAATGCTGTTTTGAATACTGTGAGGGGTGCAGTTTTTGAAATGGCATCATTTATGGGGGTGTCTCACATACAAGTCCCTCAAAGTCAGAACTGAACTGGTCCCTAAAAAAATCAGTGTTTGAAATTTTCTTGAAAATTTGAGAATTTGCTATTCATATTGTAAGCCTCCTAGTGTCCAAAAAAATTAAAAGGAAGTTGAAATAATGATGGAAACATAAAGTAGACATATGGTCTATGTTAGTTATTAACTATTTTGAGTGGTATGATTATTTGTCTCACAAGCAGAAAATTTAACATTTTGCAAATTGCTAAATTTTCCATTTTTTTACGACATTTTGGTATTTTTCACAAAAAAACACAGACTGTATCGACCCAAATTTACCACTAATTTGAAGTACAATGTGTCACGAGAAAACAGTCTCAAAATCACTGGGATAAGTAAAAGCAAAAAAAAGTTATCCCCACTTCGCTCCATCGCTGACCGCCGACTGACCTCTCACCTAATCACCTCCTCCCACTCCCGTGTCCAAGATTTCTCCCGTGCTGCCCCCCTGCACTGGAACAACCTCCCGCCACCCATCAGGCTATCTGATTCCCTTACCTCCTTCAAGCGCTCCCTCAAAACCCACTTTTTTCGACTAGCCTATCCCTCCTCCTAACCTCTTTTGATCCTCCTATCCTGCCTCCGTTCCCCTCCGTTCCTACTTATCCTATTGTATTTCGTTCGTCCACCCACCTATTTTTAGTATGTTAACTCTTATGAGCAGGGCCCTCCTTCCTCACGTACTCACCCTACCTCATTACCTCACCTGTGCTCCTGTCCTGTTCTTCCCTTCCTCTACTTCATCTTCGGTCTCCTTGACTATTTTGACACCTACTTCTGAACTGATGCTGATTTTAGTTCTACCAGCTATACCCCTATTTATACTGTATCTTTCTACACACCCTGTACGTTACCTTGTAATTTGTTTTTTTTTGTTTGCTATGTACGGCGCTGCGGACACTTTGTGGCGCCTTATAAATAAACGTACTACTACTACTACTTAAGTGATACATGTCAGATTTGAAAAAAAGGGCTCTGTCAGGAAGGCAAAAACTGGCTGTGTCAGGAAGGGGTTAATGATTAAAAATCATGAAAGCAAATCACAAATCTTTAGGGAGGAGCTTCAGTGCTTGGAGTATGCGGTGGAACGGGGTCGTCAGCTCCCAATGTCTTTCTCCACATGAATTCCTGCAGATAGGATTGCAGCTCGTGTCGTGCTGTGCCTCTATGGCGCTTATTGCGCCATTTACATGCACCGCAAAGTCTCTCCACATTCTGGGTTTGAACCCCTGTGGCCGGATCAAATTAATTGAACCTATGGTTCACTTGAAAATGTTGATATCCAGCCAGTTCCAGCTGTTGAGGGCTGTACGCCCTCCAGTAGACTGTATAAATAGTGGTGCCTGGCTTAATATTTTCCATTATACAGTCCATCAAAGTGGTGGCATCACGCCTGGGCACCATTGAAAGGAAACAATGTCCGGTCTCCCAACATATTCCAACAAAAATCCACTGCTGTGGTAAAGTCCGGCCAACGTTACTTTTGTTCTTTATGAACAAGGTTTCATCCACCTCCACAATGTGGCCAGGTTCACTGATCCGCCGCTGGGGCTGCACCATAATGTCCATGGCGCAAGCCTTCTGCATCCAGCGGTTATACAGGACTGCAGTTTTCTTCGATAGGTCAATCTGCTGCCCACAATATTCAATGGAGGCGCACATAGGCGTGTGCAGCCCGTTTTATTAGGGGGTGCACCATTGGAGGGGCGTGTCCATCATCGCCTATTATTACATATAATGAAACACACTAATGCCCATTAGACATAATGCCCATCACACTTGTACCCCAAGTACCCAGGGGCAAATGCCCACCCCCACACATAGGGGGTTATTCAGGTTGATTCGCAAGGCTGCGAATTCGCAGCTTTGCGAGTCCATCAAACCCCGCCCGGCGAACGCCCGCCCCCTGTCACCCCAGCAAAGTGCGGCTTAGCCCGCACAGCAGCGAATGGATGTTTTGCATAAACATCCATTCGCATTGCTCGGGTGTCCGCCCACATAATTCAATGGTCACCGACCATCGAATGATGTTTAGCGTGCACGCCGTGGGTGAACGCACCATGTGCCTGCACATGCGCAGATACACGCGAATGCACGCAGTACCGAGTGCATCTGAATAAGGCCCATAGTATACACACACATACACATAGGCGTGCGCACAGGGGGTGCCGGGGGTGCACAGGCACCTCCTAATGAGTGGCACCCCCCCTCCCCCGCACTATTGCAGCACCTCCTGGAGACCGCTGGTATGGGAGTAAGCCCCAAGGTCCTCATAACAAGGCTGCAGCCGCTCAGAGGGGGAGAGTTCCGCGATTCGCGGGTATTAAGGGGGCGGGGCTTAATGCCGCGAAATGCCCACCTGCAACAGATGCCTTGGCTGGAGCCTGGAGCCTGGATCAGGTAGTGTGCTGGCCCCCCTGCCCCCTCTCCCTAACACTCTCCAGTGCACGTCATGGTCACAGGCAAATGAAAGGAAGCCATTCACTGGGATGCCGTCCTCTTTCTCTTTCCCCACTGACAGCATCTCTCTGTGCTTCCGGGTGCCGTGCACATCACAGACTAGTCAGTGCGCTCCACTCACTTGGGTGAGGAGACTTCGTGGAGGTGTTTGGGAGGTGTAGTCCCACGAAGTCTCCTCACCCAAGTGAGTGGAGCGCACTGACTAGTCTGTGATGTGCACTGACCCAACTGCACACAGGGAGGTACATAAATTGCTTGCATGACTTATGGTAAGTAAGGGGATCCGTTGATACCCCCATTCCCAACAGGGCCCTCCCTGCACACAGTACAGGTCAATCAAACCATACCGCATACCCCTTTTCCCCGAGTGAGCGACGTGGTGGTATAATACCTATGGGTCACACTGAGACTTACCAGACCTTTCCTCTCAAGAGGACATTCCCCACTCCCTTATCCCACTTAGCATTAATACATTTCTATCATGATTACACCTTTTCCATGAAATTTTTTTACATACTGTACACACTGTACAATCCACAGGTTGTTAGACATATATTTTCAGATTTAAAAAGGTGAGCGCAGAGTTTAAATACTACCAGCACTATTATACCTTTGAGTTTGGACCACTTATCCAAGTACACTTTGATTACACTTATCTTGAGCACTGACATACCGTCTTTTTACAAGATGTAATAGGCATAACGATGTGTGGCATAATGTGTAATGGGCATTACTGTGTGCTGCGTAATGTGTAATGGGCATCATGGTGCGTGGTGGAATGTGTAATGGCATCACGGTGTTAGGTGTAATATGTAATGGGCATCACAGTGTGAAGCGCAATGTGTAATGAGCATCACAGTGAGGCACAACATGTAATGGGCATTACGATGTGTGGCGTAATGTGTAATGGTCATTACTGTGTGTGGCATGTGTGATGGGCATTATGGTGTATGGCATTATGTGTAATGGTCATTATGTTGGGTGGCATTTTGTGTAATGGTCAATATTTGCAGCGCGCCTTCGGTGCACACTGTCCCTATTTCTAGTATGTGTTGAGGGAAATGATTCATTCTGAAGTGTATACATAAATACAGTAAGTCACCTTCTATTTATTTATTTATTTGCATTGATGCCCAATAGGCATTGATGGACACGCCCAGTAGGCTGTGATGGACACGCCCAAAAGGCATGATGAACACGCCCCTCCAATGGTGCACCCCCTAAGAAAATGGGCTGCGCACGCCTATGCACATACATACATACATACAGAGTCCCCTCCCACACACATAGTATACATATGCACAGCCTTTGCACACCCACATACACACACAGTACACAGAGTCCCCTCCCACACACGTAGTACACATATACACAGCCCCCCTATGCACACACACAGTATACTTACAAAAAGATGATAAACACACACCTTTATGACATAACAAAAAAGCAGCCAGCATTATTAAAGACCAATATACCTTCCCCTCTTAAACAAAGTCATAGCCTCATATAACATACAATCCCCCTGTTCCAGCTCACCTGCAGCACATTCAAACACCAGGAAGTCCTCTCCTCACTCCTCACCCGGCCACTCGTCCAGCACTGTTTCAGTAAGGCCTGAGAGGAGCTGTCTGTGCACTTCAGCTCCCCCTACAGGCAGCCGACTCCCGGAATTTTTTTTTTATATTCTGTGATGTAGGACCTTGCTGCAATCGTGCAGCAAGGTCCTGTCATTAGGAGGTGCCTGTGCACCCCCGGCACCCCCCCTGCGCACGCCTATGGAGGCGCACCAAGGTGACAAACGATAAGCGGCACTCAGGAAACCAATGGGCTGCTCTGAGGCTCACCTTCAGCCGACACACTTTCACATGGCCCTGCCACATAGACTCCTTCACTGAGAGGTGCATTACGTGCCCATTCACGCAATTCTGCGTCAGGGAGAAGTGTATGGCCTCCTCTGTCTGAGGCAAGCTGAAGATGTTAATCGATGCAGCCATTTGCGAAACTTGCAGCTCTGAGGGATGCTTCCAGTCCTGTCAGAAAATCACCTCAGAATGATTCTGAGGATCTGACAGGGGGCGGGAATGACATGAAGCGGGAACGGGAGCGGTACTGAAATCGCACGCATCACATGCCACTATACCGTACGTACTGAAATTGGGCGCCGTGCTAGGAAACAAGTACCCCATCTTTTAATGCTTAACTATACCCCTTTTACACCGTTGCAAAAACCCGGTTCAGTGTCGGGTCAGACCCGGGCAGCGGCGGTGTAAATGGGTCAACCCGTGTCCATTTACACAGGACTTCTACCCATGTCCTGACCTGGGTTGAACACGGCTAGGACCTGGGTAAAGGGCAGTGTAAACGGGTACTCTTGGTCACCCGACCCGGCTCCCATTTACATCAATGGGGAAGCCCAACCCAGGGCCGGTGCTAGGGTGTCCGGCGCCCTCCTGCAAACCATAAATTTTGCGCCCTTTCACATTGCCATTGCAACAAGCTGCAGCCCGATAGTGGGAGCGTATGCAACATGCGGGTGCATGTACATGTATGCATACACCATCTCAGTGCTGTGTCCACAAAATGTTGCAGGCACTAAAGGTGCCCATACATGCTGCGAGAATCGCATACATTATGGGCTAGATCGCATCGCATGCATGCAATGTGTGTGCGATGCGATCCGAAAGCAGTACAAAAAGTGTGCAGCACATACTTTTTGTACTGTACGATGCCCGCAGGAGTGTACATCGCATCGCACACTGCTATTGCAGCGTGTATGGCCACCTTTAGGCACATAACCCAGCCCATTATTTAAAAAGTGTCTAAATTAATATAAAAAAATCTACAATTATAAAAAAAATTGTTATAAACATGTATAATAAAAGACTCAGGGTGACATTCTATGGATTGAGATAAATGCGCATGTTTTCATATCGCACCACTTCGCACTTTTGAAAATCGCAAGATTGGCCCGTTTTTCGCATATTTAATGAGATGCAAAAAACGGGCCAAATAATGCGAATAGGTGCGAGTTGCTGCGATTTCTTTAGTCCTGAAAATGTGCGATTTTCATGTCTGAAAATCGCACGTTTGCAGGAAATCGCATTTTAAATAAAAAAAAAAACAGCGCGGGGTCCCCCCGCCAGAGCATAACCATTGAGCCGGTGCTGGTGACATAAAATCAGGGTCCCCGACAAATAGGGGTCCCCTTGATTTAATGAAACCAGCACCAGGCTCAAGGTCCGGCGCTGGTTCCCAAAATACGGGGGACAAAATGACTAGGGGTCCCCCGTATTTTAAGAACCAGACCCAACCAGCCAGCAGGGTAATGCCACAGCCGGGGGACACTTTCTCGGCTCCTGATTGGCCGCTAGGCGGCCAATAGAATCATTCGGAGGAAAGGCGCGGAAGATGAACATCTCTGCGCCTCTCCAGTCCAAGAGCGGGTACCAGCCGGGAGCAGCGCGTCTGCCGGAGAGGATGCCGAGGTCGTCACCGGGGACCAGGTGAGTAGGATTTCCTTCCTTAGGAACCCCTTTTGGACTACTTCGGATCCTGGACCCCGGAGACATGAGCCCTGGTGCCCAGGACCCCGGACCAGCCCCGGAACCAGGACCAAGGCCCCGGAACCGGACTCTTCTGTCCAGGAGCCCCGGACCCAGGATCCAGGGACCGACCTACGGGCTCAAGGTAGGTAAGTATCAGTGTGTGTGTTATGTGTGTATTAAACTTTTATTTTTCAGGGTGTCAGTGTGTTTTATTTAACTATTTTTTGTACTGTAGAACTACAAGTGCCAGCGGGCCCTTTAATGCCCCGCATGCTGGGACTTGTGGTTCTCCAAGTCCCAGCATGCGGGGTAGGCTTGCTGGGACTCATAGTTCTACAGTAGAAAACAATAGTTTTGATTCTATTTTTTACACTTTCCATCAGCCCGATGCCCACCGCCCAGGGGCATTGGGGACAGCCCCGGACTTTCAGCATGGGCTGGTAAGTCCTGGAGGGGGGGGACCCCTTCATTGGGGGGGTCCCCACTTCCCCAGGACCCCTGCCGATGCTGACCAGCCAGGGGGATAATGCTTTGGCCGCGGGACCTTATATAATAAGTGTCCCCCGGCTGTGGCATTACCCTGCTGGCTGGTTGGGTCTGGTGCTGGTTCTTAAAATACAGGGGACCCCTAGTCATTTTGTCCCCCGTATTTTGGGAACCAGCGCCGGACCTTGAGCCTGGTGCTGGTTTCATTAAATCAAGGGGACCCCTATTTGTCGGGGACCCTGATTTTATGTCACCAGCACCGGCTCAATGAGCCCGGGGCTGGTTATGCTCTGGCAGGGGACCCCGCTCTGGTTTTTATTTTATTTTAACTGTTTAAACTTTTTTTACACCAGAACCCTGCACAGATCATTGCGATCTGTGCAGGGTTCTGGCTAATTCGCCCATCAGAACCTGGTCTGATTTTTGGGCGAATTATAGACACACTTTATACAAATCGCATACCATTAAATATGCGATTTGTATACTTTTTCATGTGAAAACATCTGGATGCGATGTGCTGCGAAAAGCAGCCATCGCATTTCCAGTGTGTCCAACTTGTTGGCCAAAATCGCACTTTTTTCACATTTTCGCAGCTCATTAAATATGCGAAAATGGAAAAAATGCGATTTCGGACGTTTTTGCGAAACAACTCGCCAAAGTCTAATTATCTCATCCCATAGAATGTCACCCTCACTGTTCTTTTGCTGTTTAACTCTTGTGCAGTCCCTCCTCTTCTATCTCCATAGGCAGGACGCTGAGGACGCCATTACACCCCTCTCGTGACTGAGGGGGAAAGGAGGGGAGAGAAGGAGGAGATGGAAGAAGAGGGGAGGAGATAGAGGGGGTGGAGGGTTGAGGACTGGCAGTGGCACTGGTACAGCACACTGAGAAGAGGGAAGGAAGGGCGGCGCTGTTGCCTGTTCGTCATTTGATGACAGCTGACAGAAGCAGGGAGCAATGGGTAGGGGGCAGATCCGGACATGACATGTCATCCAGGCATTCACAGACAGCACTACATGCCTCAGCGCAAGTGTCCGTGAGGAAGAGGGGGCAGGTCGCAGGAGGAGGACAGTGTGTGCGCGGTGCAGGGAGCTGCTCAGCCGCTCCATACTGCCGCCCGCTGTCAGACAGGCGCTGCAGGCGGCGTGCAGGCTGTGTGCACTCGCGATGCAGGGAGCAGCTCTTTATATTGCCGCCGGCCCGCTGTCAGACAGGCACTGCGGGCAGTGTGCAGGCTGTGTGCACTCACAGTGCAGGGAGCAGCTGTTTATACTGCCACCCACTGTCAGACAGGCGCTGCGGGCGGCATGCAGGAGGCAGTGAGAGTAAGTGCTGAGGCAGCTTTAGCAGAGCAGGGAGGGAGACGGTGCCTTTTCAGCATGGCGCCTCCCTGCTTTGCAGGAGCTGCTGAGTGGGTAGCGCCGACCCTGGCCCAACCTCCAGAACGCAGCATCTGCAGGTTGGACTGGGGGGCACACACAGCCTCCACTGCTTTCTGCTGTACTCTGCAGGGAGGAGGTGGCAAGAAGGAGGTGAATGGATGCCTGTGTGCTACATCTTTTCATCTCATGGACGGGGGCTGGGGGCAGCCTGGCAGCTTACCTTGGTGCTGGGCTTGCCCCCAGTGTGGTGGTCTAGGGCCCGGCGCGGTGATCAGCGTTCCCGGCACTTGGAGATGTGATAACACAAACAGAGGCATAACTAGAACTTTGTGTGCCCCATAGCAAAATCTTCAAAGTACCCCCAACCCACCCCCAGCCGGAGGAATGGTCGAAGAGATAGATGGACGAATGGTAGGGGGCATTACCGGACGCATTGACAGGAGGGGGCATAGCCGGAGAGGCAGGCTGGACCCTCTATCTACAGAGAGTGCAGGGGATGCAATTCATATGGGGCCCAATGGCTTGTGGTGGCCCCAAAGCAATCCCACTGCACCCTGTGTTCTATTTTTTATCTTTAACCACTGCTGCTGCAGGCCAGGTTGGCCCATCACCTCCTCCCATTATTGTGCCACCCTCTCCCCGTATAGACCTAATTGTTCCCCAGACATGTCCTGGAGTTCATAGCCATTGTTGTGTCAACCTCTCTCCCTCCCCCGTATGTCCTTTATTATTCCACCTCTGCGGTTTTGCCAATATTTCCCCACCATTCTGATCCCCCCTCCCCATAGTTTTTAGTGTAGCTGTCAGTATGTTTGAGCATGTAACTTACTTTGTGAGAGGACAGAGATAAAGCTGCTTTATGTGAAGAATCCGGAACTACAGTAGCTGGGTGAGAAGACGGGACGGAGGACAGAGGTGAAGCCGCTACATGTGCAGTCTCTGAATCTATAGTTGCTACGGCGCTGGTTGTGCGCGGCTGATGGACTGTTCAAGCACTTCAATGCGCATCCGTCAACCGCGCACAGTCAGCTCCGCAGCTACTGTAGATTCAGAGACTGCACATGTAGCGGCTTCACCTCCGTCCTCCATTCTCTCACCCAGTAAGTGACATGCTGTTCTCACTATACTACAGAAGGTGCAGGGATTGCTTTGAGGCCCCACAACCCGCCGGGCCCCGTAGCAACTGCATCCCCTGCACCCTCTATAGTTACGCCACTGAACACAAATGTTTATGGTGTTGGCCCAGAGAAAGTCATACAGTAACTCAATGACTTCAGCTACAGATTTATCACTTCCATAACACTAATATTTGCTCTAACCTGCACTTGCACTGGACAGCCCGGGGATATAGAAGAAAAGGGGTATAGGCAGAACCTATGTAGTTAATATGTTTCAGTAGGGCACAGTGTTCACCAGTCAGGGGGCGTGGCCTATGCCACAGCACTCTCGCAGGGCCACACCCCATTTCTGTCACTGTTGGGGGCATGGCGAGCGCTGCGAGAGCTGTTGCCCATGCCCCCATCCCCTCTCTGCAATCAATAGACACTGTGTGGATGCACACAGTATCTATAGTAGGGGAGACTCCCAACTGCCCACCCCCTACCACGGGATACTGCCGGCCCTGGGCGGGGTGCGGGACCGGAAAAAAAAACCCGGGACGGCCCCCAAAAATCTGGACAGTTGTGAGGTATGCTACACGACTGGATCTGCAGACCCGGGGGATGTAAATAATGTGTGATGGTCAAATAAACTGACCACGAGTGGCTCTTGTCAATACGGAGCGTTAGTATGTTTACACCCTTTTGGAGAATAATCGTTGAAGGGCGGTGTTAATGGCGAATAAATATGACCAGAGAGACAATAAGTGAAAAGCGCAGGTTACGTAATAAGTCCGCAACCAACGTACCCTTCATACCTAACTACGTGCGAACAAAACGTAGCGCAGCGTAGCGTACCTTTTATTGTATTATGTACACCAAGAACCAATACCTTAATCAGAGATTCCTTCGCAGTACTTTGTCTCTAATCTGCGAATATACCTTACAGGACAGTGTCCGTAATATACCTTATCGCTATTATGCGAATAAACAGACACGACCACTGTATAGAAATAAGGAGATAAGAACTCCGTAAAAAGGTTGTATTTAAGTCCCTAATGGACAAAAGGGGGTTACAGAAATAAGAATAAACAGGTATAACAAGTGATACAATATACTAACAATGAATACTAAACAGGCTCTGCTAGGGGGAAAGAATACAGATACAAGACACAATCAGCCAACAATACAATAAGGATAAATACCGTTAATGCAACCGTTACCGTATTATCAAATATGCGAAGCGCAGTCCGGTCAGAGCTCGCTATCGTTCAGGAATGAACTATAGCCCGGTTGAAGGTCAGGGAAAAGAAAGAAGTGCCGAAGTGACTGTGACTGCTCTGGGTTGCCTATCTTATAGGGTCAGAAGGGGGAGGTCAAAGGCCATTTCCATTGGTCAGAGATCGTATGTCAGGTCCACTGTGATTGGGGGTAAGATGATACAACTGGTTTGACTAGGTGCAGGGGAGTGAACTTTAAGAGTCCTTTGTTTGATGGTTTCGGCGTCAGCAGTGATAAGAACCAGTTTCATCCAGATTCCTTTGTTACATACTTTCAACAGAAACTGTCTCTGGAATATGGATTATGTACATCAGCGGTTCTCAAACTGTGGGTCCTGACCCCAAAGTGGGTCCCAACCTTGTCAGCATGGGGTCGCGACTCCATGCTGCTGACCATCACACTGAGGACTTTTCTAATCTCAGTCAGTGATTCAAGGATCCTGAAAGATCTGTTGGATTGTCTGTTATTTTAGGCTCCTCCCATCATTTTGTGCCTCCACAATGCTGCCATGTATGTGATGTCTGCTGACTACACGTGTGATGTGATCACCTTCTGCATTCAGTTGCTGGGGTCCTGTAATAAGTTTTATTGTCTAATGGGTCCCAGAGCAAATAGTTTGAGGAGCCCTGATGTACATAACTATCGGGCCGTGTCTATTGCGAAATATTCGCAATGACCGGAATACTACGCATAAGAAACGGAACGGAACAGTACTAAACATGATACAGACAGATGTATGCAGGGCTAACTAAGCTATGTGTGGCGTTCTAAACCTTTAACTATATTTTATTTAGTGTAAGTATGTTATTATGAATTTATGTGTGATAGTATGGCTACTCTTCTGGTCCACTTTGTCACACATACTCGGGTATGGAAACTTTATTTGCGCAACTCTGCGAACCAAAATTGCGGCCATACTATCCTAAAATGGCGTGTGTGCAACTAGACTTTCACAGTCCACCCTTTAACAGTAAATATAAAACTGTTACAATACAAAACATTTTACACAGCAATACAGAAATTCATAATCCTAACAAAGAAATTGGGATCCATGAAATAAACATATAAGGGGAGTAAACCATCTGCTCTTGGCCGATCCAGGATCACGGATAAATGATGGGCCGCATTTATCGAACAATCTACTCAGGGTCACGAAGGATAATGTACAATTTTGGGATAAAAATAAAAACAGGGGTGGTTACACTATATACAATTGTTTTTTTTTCAGATATGGCATCCTTTGGTAGGTATTGTTTGTGACAACAGACCCTTGAACTCTTTGTTGTCTCTCTTTTTGGTATGCTTTTAAGTATGATGGTATTATCACTATCAAACATCCGGTCCTGGGTAATGTGTCAAGTTTATAGATTCTACCTTGACCTAAACTGGGACGGGTAACACACTCTCAGAACTCTGTATCGTCCGTCCAATGCCTGGCAGCAGTGCGGCGGCGGTAACGGATAGTGGGGGGGGGGAGACAAGAATAGGACCCACAACAATAGAGAAAACTGAGAAAGGAAAAATTTTGTTAGTGATCCTTCCAACCTGTTACCAGTGGGGTGTCACAGTCCCTTTTGTAGCTTGTACAGGTTGCTTGACCTTAGCTGCTCTCCAGTCCTCCCGAAATGGTGCCTCTTAGCGATTTCTTTCTTTCGCCCTCGAGTGTAAGGACCTTTTGGTTTCTGTTCCTTTGGCAGTAGGACGAACGTACCCGAATCTCTCTCTCTGCGACTTTGTTATTGAGGTAGTGCTGGTCAACAAGATCTGGGGTGGTCCTTTCCAAAGGTCTATCAAGCAACCTGTATATGGCAAAGCAGGGGAAACAACAACAACATCTCCTGGTTCATGGTTATGACAGTTCACAACAGGTGTCAACAAAGTCCTTTTGCTGCAGTTTTCCAGGTGTGGATACATCACTTGCATTTGTGGTCTAGGATCTCCTTGTGGGATTACCATAACCTGTGGCTGCCCGCCAAGCAATGTTTCGATGGGGACAAATGAGGTGGAGTTCTGAGAGTGATTCTACTACTACAAAAAGAGATTATGGGGTGTACCATCAGTCCCTAAAGGTTCACACAAGACTTAAACCTTTCATATATATATATACTTGCATACTCAAGGGTGCTTCTGGGCTGCCATATCTATACACACAAACGTCAACATATATATATATATATATATATATATATATATATATATATATATATATATAATAAATAAATAACTAGAATGCTTCTAGAGTGGACTGTACAAAGCCAATTTTTTATTACCTGCAGAGGATCCTGCTGGAGGAGGGATGTGGAGATGGCTCTGTGGGAACAGCCGTTTCAGTTTCTTTCCCCCAGACAAGTAAGGCATGATCCTGTCGTCTTACCTGTCTGTGGGCACACTAGTAATTTCGGACTGATACCCCTTTTCCACTTGCAAAAATATCCCGGGTTTTTGCACATGAACGCGCATCAACCCGGGATTTAGTGCAGTGTGAAAGGGTCTTTGAGGGATATCCCGTGTTCAGCATTCCGGGATCTCTACCCAGGTCCTGACCTGGGTAGGACCCGGAATCGACACGGGATGCGGCCAGTGTGAATGGTCCCGTACCCGGGATCGGGTACACGGGACTTTAAAAAAGCTGCTGATTGGAGCTTTGTTTGGTCTCACAATGCTGATGTCATCTTTAATCGCACTGCAAAGCGGAAGAGAAGCCCTGGACGTGCGCAGATCGGAGCAGACAGGCATCATGGCGAACTGGACGGACCAGGAAGTGAGAGAGCTCCTGAGTATAAGGGGTGAGGAGGAGATAAAACGCCAAATTACTGGCACAATAAAAGATGCCGTGGTGTATAAAAACATATCAAAGCTGCTTGAAGCCAGAGGCTTGATCCGGACACAACAGCAAGTTGTCAATAAACTGAAGACCCTGAGAAAGAAGTTCATGAAGGTGCATGACAACAACCGTAAAAAGAGTGGGGCTGGCCGCATCGAGTGGGAATATTATGACATCTGCGCAACAGTCTTCGGCCACACAGCTCTCTGCAATCCTGTGAGTCTGTCTTCAAGTTCAAAGTCCATTGCTGCAGAAACCAGCCAAGGCCCTGAAGATACACAGACAAGTGAAGTCTGTCACTCATCACCCCTGCTAATTGAGGACACACCTGATTGTAGTGAGCATGAAACATCCAGCCACCTGCCCAGCCCTGATGGCAGCATATCCGTCACCGGTGAAGAGGGCGTGGAAGCTGCGACCAGTGACAGTGGGTTTCCACAAAGTGCCGTCTCCCCAACTTTGCAGAGAAACAGTAAGTTTATTTTTTAAAGACACATAGCACACTATAGGGTTAGGTTGGGGGTGGGGTGGAGGTGGAGCATAGGGTTATGCACAGCATGACCAAATAGTGGTCCTCCAGCAGTTGTGGAACTACATATCCCAGTATGCCTTGGCACAGTTTAAGCATTGCCTAATAGCAAAACTGTGGCAAGGCATGATGGGACTTGTAGGCTGTGGGAAGGGGGTTTACAGGGTAAGGGGGGTGACATAATGTACAGTTATCAAAGTATAACCTGCAGTGATGTCGCAGTGTTAAGCAGTGTGTACAAGGGCGTAACTACCATGGGTGCAGGGGGTGCAGCTGCTATGGGGCCCAGAGCTGAGAGGGGCCCATTTTGCCTGTCAAATTATTATATGCTTTATGCATTTTTCAGCATTAGGTGAGAAATAGGGGCCCTTACAAACTTTTGCTATGGGGCCCACATGTTTCTAGTTACGCCACTGATTAAATAGTTTGCCAAAGCTTCTATTTTTATGTATGGTCATTTTGAATTTATATCTTATCTTTACAGTTTACAACGTTCCACCTAGAACGAAGAAAATGAACAAAGCGGCGCAAGCAGCTAGAGCCATGACAAGTGCCCTTGTTGAAGAACTCCGAGAAATGGACAATGCTATGTCCACACAGGAGAATGCAAGGATCAACACATTTTTAGAGGCCGAGCGTGAAATGCAGGACTCATTTCTTTCTAAAATCCTGTCAATGCAGGAACGCATGAATAGAGAGGCTCTTGAGCGTCATAGAGAATTGCAGCAAATGAACATGGCGTTCATGGAACGTTTGTTCAATAATCCAAAAGCTCCAAGCCAACACCACAGCTCACAATACCCTGAACCGGGTTATTCCACGTATAATCATGCACCATACTTTGGTTCAAGCAATGCTGCAAATGAGCAAACCTCAGAGTTTTCAGTTTTTCGCAATTTGTCTTAAAGCTATAGGCACATTTATTTAATTTTTTTTTGTTTGTTTTGCACTTAAAGTGCCTCGGCACTAGTTTACCTCAGTGTTTATGTACCTGTAGGTCATTGTTTTGCACTTAAAGTGCCTCGGCACTAGTTTACCTCGTTGTTTATGCACTACTAGTACATTTTGTGGTGCACTTAAAGTGCTTAGGCACCAGTTTACCTCAGTGTTTATGTACCTGTAGGTCATTGTTTTGCACTTAAAGTGCCTCGGCACTAGTTTACCTCGTGGTTTATGCACTACTAGTACATTTTGTGGTGCACTTAAAGTGCTTAGGCACCAGTTTACCTCAGTGTTTACATACCCTCCAACATGACCCACTCCATTAGGTACAAATGTTCTGCTCCTGGACTTCCCTGCCAGTGGCATTTACAGAGGTTGGACTCCAGCATAGTCCGCAATTCAAAGAGGGGGGTCACATCATGAGTCCAGGACAGTGATGTTTGGAGTGGCATTAGGTGTGGCTCCCCTTTTTGAACATTGGATTGTGCTGCAGCTCCAACTGTGCAACTGCCACTGGCAGGGAAGTCCAGAAACAGGGCATTTTGTACCTAATGGAATGGGCCATGTTGGAGGGCATGCGTTTATGTACCTGTAGTTCATTGTTTTGCACTTAAAGCAGGCATGTCCAACGTTGGCCCTCCAGACGCTCCGAAACCACACATCCCAGCATGCTCCGCTACAGTGTTGCTATTTGAGAATGCTAAAACTATAGCAAAGCATACTGGGATGTGCAGCCTCAAAACACCTGGAGGGCCAACGTCGGACATGCCTGACTAAAGTGTTAATGCACAACTGGTTGTGCATTCGGTTAGCTTGAAATGCTAAACTTCAAGCAATTCTTGTTTGGGATGGGGGGGTTGGGACGAGGGAGGTTGGGATGGGGGCGGTTTGGGCGGTTTGGACGGATTGGGACGGGGGCGGTTGGGATGGGGGTGGTACGGGTGGAGGAGGGTTTCTTTATTGTTTTATTGTTGTGTCTATACAAAGGCAAAATGAAAGGCAAATAAAAATTGCACCTATAATCCAAAGGTGCTAAACCAAATAAAAAAAATATAATTTTAAACACCCTTGTCATCACTTTTTTTTTTAAAATGACCATTTCATATGGTATTTGCAGGGATTTCCCGGGATCAGTATGAATGGGGCTGTCCCGGGTCGATCCCGGGTCTGAATGCAGTGTGAAAGGGTACATTCCCGGGTAGTGCCCCGGGAAGCATCCTGGGACACATTCCCGGGTCTGACCCGGGACTGCAAGTGGAAAAGGGGTATGATTTTTCCACATACCTTCCCTGTCAAGACAAGTCAGGCCATGGGCTATCTCTGTCCTGACAGTTTGGCATGTTCTCAGAGTCACTGGTTTTCCTTGTCCATCTTTCTATTCCTGTCCACATCCCTTCGGCTTCCAGACTGCTTCTCCTGCAGGGGACACAAATCTTGTATTTCTATGTGAATATACTGACATTTACAGGGGGAACACAAACATTATCCGCAGAGCGCATGGCTCACCCAGCTGCCTTGCCAGTATGTTCATTATCAAGTGACACTGAATCCTCATCGAAGATGTGGGCTTTACACTTGATAACAGCCATTCTGTCCGGCAGTTGTGTGACTGTCAGAAATCTTTTAAACTTACAACGCTTGCGCCACTGGAGTGCCAGTTACTGAAACAAAACATCTGAGGCGCCATAGGGCCTAAGATCTTCTGTATTACCCCAACAAACGTACTTGGAGTCGGCATGAATATTGGCTGTTTTTTCTCTCAGCCCGCAGTACTACTAATGAGACTGCTGTTGCTGAGTGAGACGTCCAATGGGTTCAGCCTCTACTATGCCTTTTCCATCTATTACGGTATAGCCAGTGTACAATTTTCCCCTCTCTGTGTTGTGGAAAGAAAAATGATTTTTCCTCTTCCAATGGGTTGTTACCACCCTTTGGGGGCATGCTGCAAAGGTCTGATTCAAACATGTCATGCAATCATATTCGTCTCGGCTCCCCCTAAACTCCACCATTCCAGCAACCTCAGCACCACTCCACCCTTTGTGCCTTGGAGGGCACACCTGGTAGGAGTGTTGCTGGGATTACAATATTACCCGTTTTACTGGTAACATCAATGCAAGTTCCCATTTAGTGGACTTGGCTGATGAATATTTTTCACATGTTTAGGCAGAATTTTAGGAATGTCCAGACTATATGAGGAGCATAAACAGTTAAAACACACCCCAACACCACATTCTCAGTTTTGTTTACCGGTAGTGCTATGGCAACTACACTGTGTAGACACGTAGGAAGTGCTCAAATAATAGGGTTTAATTGTACACTGCAGTACGACATTGGTCAGGCTGGCATCACCAGGTTTCTTACGTCACTATATCTGTCGCCCCCTCAGCAGGTCTAATATTCTAAGTCACATGATCTCTTGTGTCAGTTTTACCCATGGCAAAAAGCTGTAATCAGGCCTGTTTCTTCTTCTTTACTATCCACATTTGTCTGTGAAGACATGGGTTTTGCGATTGTACCTATTTATATGTAAATGCGTTTTACAACCCTTTTCATTCTTTGTAGAAGGGGAATGCTTTGTGCATTACTTGGACTGCTTTTCACAAGATGGTGGCCGTGGTTGCCCTGGGTAACATTAGGAGCAATGCTTAAAGTTACTGGGACTTTGTTCAAGATTTACTGAAAAATATCTATATCGTGACTACTCGCTTTACGGGGTACCGCATATTCACAATTGTATTTCTCTGCTGGGAGTGCGACAGATTCTTCGAACTATTTTTCTATGATTTGTGGGTTTCTGGAACAGAAGAGTAGGGGAAGGAAAAAAAATTGGAAAAAGAGAGAGAGAAAAACTCAAAAACTAGAAAATATTTATGACAGTAATGTGTACATTTATTTTCAACTGGAAATTTTTCTTTTACCTTTTTTTTTATGACACCAGGATTTAGCACTATGGGGGAATTGGCTCTCAACTATTTGGTTCTTACCCTGTTCAACTCCTGTTCTGATTTGTAAGCCCTCCCTTTCTTTCTGTTTCCCAGTGTGGTTGTGACTATGGGCTGTGTCTAGGGGTATTTAGTTAAAAGTTCTCTTTTGGGAACCTTGTTATTTCACTGGGTATTTTTCCAGCTCAACCTCAGATTTCAAATGGTGAAGCTGTACTTTGGGGCGCTATACTTTCTGTTTTTAACAGGGTTTCTATTGAAGCTATGGTTGCCATTGATCCTGTGTCCTTCCCATCTTTAGTTCAAAGGGAACTCGGTATTTGTGCTGTAGTTTTTAGCTACCTTAGATGGATTTGACTCTATAACAGTGGAATACAACATTAGCCTCTGAGGACGGTCCAGCATATCTTGCACTTCTTGTGTAAGATTTCTAGGAGTGTCCAGAAATACCCCATCAGGGGTGCAGTAGATGACACATCCCATTTTACATAGTAAATCTCTACCCAGGAGGTTAGTCGGGGCCGCTGCAGCCAACAGAAAAGATTGTTTGGTATGCAGAGGCCCGCTTGTAACATCTGCTGGTTTCGTCAGTGGGTAATGCTGTATTTTTCCTGTTACCCCAATTGCTGCTACTAATTGCTTGGCACAACCTAGACCAGGAGGGAATGTTGTTAACGGGTTTGATGCAAAAAAAACCTTTATATTTAAACTATTCCACTTACCCATATCTGAGGCTCCTCCCTCAGATATTGTCTTATGTTACCTGGATGTGGGGTGTATGTGTGTCCTACTCCCTGTTTGCATATATGTGTCATGCTTAGGGCGGCGTTGGCTACTAGGTGGGGCTATGGCTATGTGTTGAGACCTACCTGTCTTCTCCCATTGTGTCTCCCAGTTACTTACATATGTGTTATGTTTCCTATGGTTACTTACCCTGCAATGTCTGGCTATGTGTCCTTTGTTTTCACATTTGAAACATACCATTTGGTTTTGTCTTTCTGTCATAAATCGTTTGTCCAGATCAACAGCAGTTTTCTTTTAAGTGTGTATTGACATCTGTCTGCAGTTGGGGTGAATGGTTTCTGTGTTGGTTCTCAGATTTTCCCTAAGACCTTGTATCAGCACAGAGACAATCCCTCCCTTAAGATGTATGTTGTCCCTGGGGCTGGGGATACCAGAGTGTTTTGGCAACGCCTGTAAAGCACGGTTGAAATATCCGCTGGTGGACTCACCATCTTTCTGTGTGATGGTGAACCCTAGGGTATTTTCAACTGTCGCTGGGAAATATACACCCAATTGTATATTTATTAGGCGTATATTTTCCTGGTTGCCCTGTTCAGTTAAAATCTTATCGCCCTCCACACCACTGTCTCGAATGAACTTCTGGACATCTATGTGTGAAGGGAGGCAAGCTCTCAACATGTATCGCCAATCCTTATTGGTGGGCTCATCTGAATTTCCTCGCTCCCTTACAAATTTCTGACACTTTGCCAGATCTTTGCTGGGATCAGGGAAATTTTTGATGATTGAATGACGTTCCAATCGTGTCCATGTATTGTGCATGTCACTATCCTTTACAGGCATTACCTCATCCCCGTCTCCCCGTCCACAAGGAGGTTCCACTGTGTGCAGAGGGTGGATCTGTATCCCCCCTGCACCATTGGACAACATCCCAGGAGCAACTATCTCTGTGTTGTGTTGTGTGTACTTACCTGTGTCTCCAATCGTGTTCCTGGCATCAGCCATCTCCTCGACCAGAATGGCAGCAGCAGCTTGGGCTGTCTCAGCCTCTCTCTCCTTTCTGCTAGCTTCGCAAGGGATGGCTGATGTCAGGAATCTCCCTTGTGGATCTGTATCTTGCTTATAGGGGGTAAAAACAGCGTACAAGTTAGCAATGGATACATTATTACTCATGTCTTTCTTATGAGTCATTAACCCCTTCGGCACATATGGGGGTGGGGGAGCTGATTCTATTGTGGCAGCGGTTGCATTTTTATTGTGGCTGATTGCGTCTGGTATTGCCAGACCTCTGATTCCCCATTGTTCCTGTCCTTCCTTCTGCCACAATTTAAGAATATCTATATGCTTCACTCTCTCCTTACGACTGGAGAGTAGGCATATTTCATCTTTTACTGCCGAAAAGATTTCTGGATCGAAGCTACCAACACTGGGAAATTCTAACTTGCTGCCTTGTGTCATTTTTCTCCATTTATTTTGGTAAACAACTGCGAGTTCACCGTGCTTCCTGCACATAATAAAAGCCGCCGATCCTTTTGGCCGGCTTGATTCCTCCCTAACATGCACGTTATCACAGCGTGACCCGTTATTACCCATAATTACAGGAATAAACGTTCACAGCTTAATAGATACCGGTGGGTTATTACTTGTCTGAGAGCTCCCCAACCACTCACTTCTCCACACACTGGCACTATTCCGCAATCAAGCGTGAAGCCCAATATGCGAGGTAATGTTACTCAATCACCAATGCTCTCAACTAGCCGCGCACGTCTAGTTGACCTACAAGATGCGGCCTAATTTCTCCAGGGCACAACAAACTTGTTTTCCTGTGCCCCCAGAAACTGGATTTTCTAAAGTAGCTAATCGGATCACTGGGTTCCGATGTCTTCTTGTACCCTCCTAGCGGATCAATTCCACTGAAGGGGCAGTTCCTATGTGCACGTCGCCACGTACACCCTGTCCTAACTGGACTGTCCTACTCTGGACTACACTGCGCTTGAGTCGTGCCGTCACACACCCGTTCGCCTCAGTTATTTTTCACACTGGGCGCTAGTTACACCTTGGTCTTATGCTTATATTTGAAATATTTCTGTACAGAAAATCTTCCCAGGCTGGTAGCTTTTCACTAGATACTTATGCAGGTATAAATCCCTTATAATAAGCTATAGGAATCTATTAAAACAATGCTTGAGTTGCTTGCTTAATGAGAAAATGAACAAAAAGAAAAAAACTTATTTTCTCTTTATTTAATCACCGCCTTATCCACAGTATATTACTATACTGTTTTAAATAAAGCTGATGGTTTAATACTGTTCACCTTTGAGTTCCTATGTGTGCTGCATGTGCAGTACCAATGAACAGCCACGTGTGTACGTGCGTTGTTCACAGGCCACCGATGAATCGGCCACCCACGTGTTCTATAGTGTATTTGCAAGGTTGCGCTCGGGTTTCGCTATACGCAGTAATTGCGCCTAAATGTGGAATAAATCCCTTAACTCCGTCCGAAAGTTACGTATCAAGATGCGAAATAAATCCCGCACTTAATCCGTAAATCACGTACAAAGATGCGAAACTTTCCCGATGTGGGCACGTGCACACGCACCTTGCGTAATACACAATAGACGCTTTACGTTACTGTAAAAGGCCCAGGACTTGTCGCCACGTGGCGGAGTCCCTGGTTTTGCAGTAACTAACAATGAAAGTTATAGTTTTGCACAGAGGGGATCCTCTATGTACTATAATAAACACAGACTCCACGTGTGCGAACCTTATCGCGCGTGGTACATATACTGTAATGAACAAGCAACTCAAGACACTATACCCCGTTAAACTACTTGTGGCAGGCAGAAGTACAGTTTACTAAACACTTAATATATACTTTAAACACGTGGTTTTCACTTATTGTGCTCCGGGTTCAACGCTAGCACTTCCCAAACCCCGCACCGCCGCGGACCTGGCCTATCCAGCAATGGATAATACTTCCACCCTTTTGCTGGTATAGGTCGGGTCGCACACCTGGTACTGAGTTCCGGAATGTGGAGCGGACGGACGATGCCCCCAATTGTTAATGGCGATTAAATATGACCAGAGAGACAATAAGTGAAAAGCGCAGGTTACGTAATAAGTCCGCAACCAACGTACCCTTCATACCTAACTACGTGCGAACAAAACGTAGTGCAGCGTAGCGTACCTTTTATTGTATTATGTACACCAAGAACCAATACCTTAATCAGAGATTCCTTCGCAGTACTTTGTCTCTAATCTGCGAATATACCTTACAGGACAGTGTCCGTAATATACCTTATCGCTATTATGCGAATAAACAGACACGACCACTGTATAGAAATAAGGAGATAAGAACTCCGTAAAAAGGTTGTATTTAAGTCCCTAATGGACAAAAGGGGGTTACAGAAATAAGAATAAACAGGTATAACAAGTGATACAATATACTAACAATGAATACTAAACAGGCTCTGCTAGGGGGAAAGAATACAGATACAAGACACAATCAGCCAACAATACAATAAGGATAAATACCGTTAATGCAACCGTTACCGTATCATCAAATATGCGAAGCGCAGTCCGGTCAGAGCTCGCTATCGTTCAGGAATGAACTATAGCCCGGTTGAAGGTCAGGGAAAAGAAAGAAGTGCCGAAGTGACTGTGACTGCTCTGGGTTGCCTATCTTATAGGGTCAGAAGGGGGAGGTCAAAGGCCATTTCCATTGGTCAGAGATCGTATGTCAGGTCCACTGTGATTGGGGGTAAGATGATACAACTGGTTTGACTAGGTGCAGGGGAGTGAACTTTAAGAGTCCTTTGTTTGATGGTTTCGGCGTCAGCAGTGATAAGAACCAGTTTCATCCAGATTCCTTTGTTACATACTTTCAACAGAAACTGTCTCTGGAATATGGATTATGTCCATAACTATCGGGCCGTGTCTATTGCGAAATATTCGCAATGACCGGAATACTACGCATAAGAAACGGAACGGAACGGTACTAAACATGATACAGACAGATGTATGCAGGGCTAACTAAGCTATGTGTGGCGTTCTAAACCTTTAACTATATTTTATTTAGTGTAAGTATGTTATTATGAATTTATGTGTGATAGTATGGCTACTCTTCTGGTCCACTTTGTCACACATACTCGGGTATG
Organism: Crinia signifera; assembly: GCF_055691185.1. Taxonomy (NCBI): domain Eukaryota; kingdom Metazoa; phylum Chordata; class Amphibia; order Anura; family Myobatrachidae; genus Crinia; species Crinia signifera. The sequence continues at coordinate 6,931,410 of NC_139220.1, forward strand.
GAAACTTTATTTGCGCAACTCTGCGAACCAAAATGGCGGCCATACTATCCTAAAATGGCGTGTGTGCAACTAGACTTCCACAGCGGCCAGTGACCTCTTACCCTGCCTGTCCCTACCAATTGTAAGGTCATAAGGTCAGAGTGTGTTCCTGTACCTGCTGCGTCCGGCAGGGCTGCCGTGACTGATGTTTCCTGGAAGTGATCGGAAGTAGCGGGACAGCAGCAGCGTTTTTTCAAGGATCAAAATTGGAGAAGAGGGGGCGTGGCCTGACCGGGACAGGGAGCAGCGGCGTTTCCTGAGAGTTCCCACACATGCTGGGGTAAAAACACCCGATACCGGCGCCTTGACCCTCCATCCTGCCTCCACACCATCCTCTTCAGCGCCCAGACACCGGCGTCCGCGTCCCGGCCTGCTCTGAAATTGAGGCCCCGGCTTCACCGGCCGCTCCAACGGAGTAGGCTGCAACCTGCAGCAGGCCGGGAGATGCTGTTAAGCGTCTCTGCAGGTTGCAGCCTACTCCGTTGGAGTGGCCGGTGAAGCCGGGGCCTCAATTTCAGAGCAGGCCGGGACGCGGACGCCGGGGACACAATCGCGGGTTCATACACCCGCCGCAGGTACCTGCAGCCCTCCCCACATCTCCTCCTACCTCCGGAGGCTCCCCCAGACCATAATACTGGCAGCAGGGGAGGCGGGGGACGGGTTTTAGGCTTCTAAGCCTTCCTGCATCTGCAGCCCGGCAGCCATCTTACAACAACACAGATACCCTGGGACTGGGACCTATCCCCCCATATTAGAGTCCCCTATTAGTGTGTACACACTACTGGACACTTTTGGCAGCCTGGACATTATCCCTGCGTCCAGCCAGACATCCCTGGTGACTCTGCACCCAACATCTACATTATAGTATACCCTGCTGCTGCGGCAGACAGTGAGCCCCACACATTGCACCCTGCCTGCACTGGATCGTGGTTTGTCTGGGATGCCACTTGTGTGCCTCTGGTCTGCATTCGCCGCATATGTTCTCTGCCCCCGCTGCCGCCGATGTGAGGCCCGGATCTCTCTTTAGCTGCTCCCTGCGTATTGTTGGCATTTCTTTTTTTTTCTATATCCTTCTATGAAAAAATTCCTGATATCTGCATCCATGACCCCCACTGGTTCTGTCTTGGCCTCTCAGGAAGGGGTGTGGTATAGTAGCCCGACAGTCGGGATTCCGACAGTCATTAGTCAGACGTCGGAATCCCTACTGCACAGCGTGGGGAGCGCAATGAAGCCCCTTGCGGGCACAGTGGCGAGCTGCGCTCGCCACCTATTTTATTCTCCCTCTATGGGGGTCGTGGACCCCCACGAGGGAGCAGTCGGGATTCCGACGTCGGAGGAATGACTGTCGGAATCCCGACTGTCGGGGAGCCGTCCGGCACCCCTCAGGAAGGTACTACAGGTGGCAACTCCTCTGATTCTGACCACTCTACATCCCGATCTGCTTCCCAGCGGAGACGCAAAACCAAGTCTAACACCCCTATGCCTAAAATGAAACCCACTGACATAGCAGCGGTATTAGGCCCCCTGCTGGACGAAAAACTAGCAGGTATAAAGGAGGCAATTGAATCCACCTTGACTCAACTACAACACCACTCTGGCCGCCTAGATGAGGCGGAACACAGAATATCCTCCCTAGAGGACGATCTCCATACCGCACAACAAACGGTGGAATCCCAGCAAAAGGAACTTACGGTCTCGCCGCTAAACTAGATGACCTTGAAAACTGCAGCAGACAGAACAACTTACGAGTCATCGGCATACCGGAGGCGGTCAGGGGGTGTGAACGGTACTTGTTTCCTAGAACGGCGCCCACGATTTTGATCTTAGGCATCGCAAGGGAAAAAATCGCATGCGATGCGACCAACGCCATTACCGCAATTTTACATAGGGAACAATGTTAAATGGCCCAATTGACCCGATTTCACATAGTGAACAATGTTAAATGGCCCACAGACCCCAAATAGCCACCCTGAAGTGTGAAATGGCCCCCCCAATTGTTAATGCCACCCCACGATCAACGTCAACCCGAAGCGTGGCGAGCGCAGCGAGCCCGCGAGGGGCGGCGGTACGCGTCCTCCGACCTTTTCATACCCCCACTATCCACGTCGGCATGGAGTTTAGAATAGAAAGTGTGGCGAGCGTAGCGAGCCACCGAGTCCAAAGCGTGGCGAGCGCACGCCGATACCTTCACAGCTATACGCGTCCCCTCGCGGGCTTCACAGGTATCCGCGTCCGCTCGCCACGCTTCGGGCTCGGTGGCTCGCTGCGCTCGCCACACTTTCTATTCTCAGCTCCACGCCGACGTGGATAGTGGGGGTATGAAAAGGTCGGAGGACGCGTACCACCGCCCCTCGCGGGCTCGCTGCGCTCGCCACGCTTCGGGTTGACGTTGATCGTGGGGTGGCGTTAACAATTGGGGGGGTCATTTCACACTTCAGGGTGGCTATTTGGGGTCTGTGGGCCATTTAACATTGTTCCCTATGTGAAATCTAGTCAAATGGGCCATTTAACATTGTTCCCTATGTAAAATTGGTAATCGCGTCGGTCGCATCGCATGCGATTTTTTTTGGCCGCATGCGATGCGACCGACGCGATTTACATTTTGCCATGCATTTCTATGTAAAATCGCGGACATCGCATCGGTCGCATCGCATGCCATTATAATGGCATGCGATGTACATGCGATGCCCGCGATGGGCGCCGTTCTAGGAAACAAGTACCGTGTGAACTCCTAGATCTTCTATCCACTTGGCTCCCAGAACAACTAGCCCTGGACCTGAAGGGGACCCCACTGGCGATAGAGCAAGCGCACAGGATCGGCCCAGAGCGAAAACCCTCCTCTGGCCGCCCACACAAGTGAAGCTCCTGGATCACTATCACAAAACTGCAGCTGTCAACTATAAAGGAGACCGTTTGCTCATCTTCCAGGATTTTTCTACCGTGGTTGCCAACAATCGCAGGGAGTTTGCCCCCATCGGCAAGCAGCTACTTGACACTAAAGTCAAGTTTTCACTACTCTACCCAGCCAAGCTGCGGGTGTATGAGAATGGCAAACCGCTCTCCTTTGAAGACCCTGAAGCAGCCAAATCCCACTTCTCCTGCCCTGACACCTGACTTTGCCTTTAATCCATACAACTATTTCTGCTTGTGATATATGTATCCCCCCTTTCTTAAGGTCCGGGCCACATGTGAGGAGCGTTTGCACATGCACTGTTTACTCCTACACATACTGTTATGTTTAGGCTGTTGGTTAATCTTTATATGTTTGTTTGTTATGCTGCCTGCCGGTGCTCTGGTCGCTGCCCTATCCAGGCTTACCCTCTACCTGCTCGCTGGGACAGGGGGGGGGGCCCTATATACCCTACAATTTCCTTTTATGATGTATCCGTCCATGGTTATAGGCTAATATGCCACTTCATTCATCCTCCCAACTAACTACTGAAGAGGACTCACAAACTACATCCATTAATATTGTTTCTTGGAACGTAGAGGGGCTAAACCACCCCAGAAAGCGTAAAAAGGTGCTCTCCCATTTAAAACGCTAATCCCCCCATATCATTCTCCTCCAGGAGACGCACTGGCTAGATGATACCCGCAATACACTCCGTGCTCCCTGGATTGGAGAATGCATATCTGCACCATATAGTAATAAGTCTAGGGGGGTGGCAATTTTATTTCACAAAAATTTACAGTATTCAGTACATAGGAAATTTCTAGACCCGGAGGGGAGATTCATATTGCTAGACGTCCTGGTCGATGATACTACCTATACTCTCTTGAATGTATATGCACCAAATGTCTCACAACCTTCTTTCTTTGCAGCTGTCCTAGAGAAACTCATATCTTGGGGAGGTCGGAATCTAATAATTGGAGGTGACTTTAATCTGGTCGGCGATCCATCCATGGACAAATGTGGGGTATGTTATACTCAAGCTGGCTCCTCTACGAATCTCCTCTCCTCCTTCTGCTCCCAACTTGACATAATAGACCCATGGCGCATTCACAACCCCACAGTAAAGGACTATTCCTTCTACTCTCACCCTCACTCATCACATTCCCGCATTGACTACTTTTTCACCTCCCCAAGTATTCTTCCCAAAATATCTCAGACAACCATTACCAACATTGTGATTTCAGACCACGCCCCAATTACTTTGACCTTACAGCTTTCCCTACCTCAAATTTTCTCTAGATGCTGGCGGTTTCCATCATACCTCCGCCATTCCCACGATTTCTTATTACACCTAAGTTATATGTGGCAGCTGTACTCTGCTGACAACGAAGCCCAAAACTCTAATACGCCTTTGTTCTGGGGGGCTCTAAGGCTGTTCTTAGAGGTCACATCATGTCCTACATCCACTCAAAAAAAAAGAAATTGAAGACTAGCCTGCGGGATCTAAGCAATACACTCACCTCAGCTTACAGGAACTACAAGCGACATGATACCGTCTCTAATAAAGAGATATACCTCTCTGCCAAACAAATATATGATACTTTTGTCACTTAACATGCCCAGACATCTTATGGTTTCCAACGGAATAAGTTTCACAGATGGGGTAATAAATCGGGCAAACTCTTGGCCAATTTGGTTAAGGGACAAAGGCCCCGAACATGGGTCAATATGATAAACACTACAATAGCTAAGGTAACCGATCCCTCCCTAATATGCTCGGAATTCATGGCGTTCTATAAAACTCTCTACACTAAAGGTCCGGATAATGCACAAGCAGGCCTATCCTTCCTGGAGAAAGCCCAACTACCTGCTCTATCCCAGGAGGATAGGGACCTTTTAGATAGCCCATTTTCTGAACAGGAGGTTAAAGACACTATTAAATCCCTACCCAATAATAAAAGCCTTGGCCCAGATGGATTCGGAGCGGAGTACTACAAGATGTTAAGCGATGAGCTAACCCCGACCCTTACCAATCTTTACAATCACATTCTCCACTCCAGAGAAATGTCCCTCCGCTTTAATGAAGCCAAAATCATAGTACTTGCAAAGCCTGGCAAGGACCCCTCACTAGTTAGCTCCTACAGACCCATCTCACTCCTCAACCAGGATTTTAAAATCCTGACTAAGTTGATGGCCAACCGACTCCAGACATGCCTCTCTAGTCTGATTTCACCCGCGCAACTTGGCTTAGTAAAAAATAGGCAATCAGTGCAGGGAATTAAAGCCACCATTGCCGCCATAACACATTCCCGTATCCAGAAAAAACTCACAAACATTCGTATTAATTTAGATGCAGAAAAAGCATTTGACAAAATAGCCTGGTCGCACTTGGATAGGGTGCTGCACTTCCAACACTTTGGTCCAACTTTCTGCAATCTTATAAGCACCCTCTATGATACACCCACGGCACAAGTAACAGTCAATAATGTCACCTCCCTACCGTTCATTTTGGAGAGAGGCACTAGGCAGGGATGCCCCCTGTCCCCTCTTCTCTTTAACCTAGCTTTAGACCCCTTATACGCTACATTCTGTTACTCCCTGGATTTAAGGGAATACGGATTGGCAATAGGGAACTCCGTATTACCGCATTTGCGGATGATATCCTACTATTCATCTCCGAACCTCATCACACTGTCCCCTTACTCATAGAGACCATAAATGAATTTTCAATTTTTGCAAGCTTTTCGGTTAATTTTGAAAAATCAGAGGCACTCGCTAAACACGGCCAGGCGAGATCGGATTGGACCACTCCATTCCCCTTCCGATGGACTAACTCTTATATCACCTACCTGGGCATTCAATTGCCCGCTAACCCTATCCATCTCTACTCTAACAATTTACAACCGATCATACACAAAATTAAAACTGAGCTCAGTCTCTGGAACACGCTACCACTCAATTTTCTAGGTAGATGTAATTTAATTAAGATGGCCAGCTTCCCTAAACTGCTGTATGTGCTTCAAATGACCCCACTCTCTCTAAATCAGACCTCTTCACCCTTAACTCTAAATTTATCTGGAATAACAAAAGACCCAGGATTAGCACCAAAAAACTTTCTCAAACAACATTTAAACGGGGAGTAAACCTACCAGACATTAGACAGTATAACGTGGCTTGTCTTCTCCGTTTTGCCATGGACTGGACTAGGGACACAAATCCCAATTATGTACTCCCCTTTCTCTTAGTTATTTTTTGCATGCTACTCCTTCCACCCTAAAAATCCCTCACTCAGATAATACCTTGTTACGCTCTACTGCCCAAGCTTGGAGGCTGTCTAGGAAATCTCTTGGTCTCCAATTTCAACATTCCCTCTTCCTAGTTGGCAATTTAGAATTTCAACGGGGAACCGCTGCACTACCTTTCACTGCTTGGCGCTCACACGGTATTTTGAATATCCGTAACCTCCTAAACTCTAATACACCACTCTCATTTGATGAGGCGAAGGAAAAATTTAGCATTAGCCCTACCCATGGTTTTTTCTATGCCCAAGCTGTTCATTATATACAGACAATACTACATTACAGGACGCCGATTATATCAACCCTATGGACTCGCTCATACGTATAGGCTCCTACTCAACGTCTTTCATTTATTCACGAATCCGAGTCGAGATAGATCCCGAGACTGAATTACCACAAATCGACAGATGGGCTTCCCAGATCGCTTCCATCTCATCTGAACAGATAGTTGAAACCTTTAGTGCATCTCTGAGGCTTATTCCGGCAAGTTCTTACCAGGAAATGACATATAAGATGTTCCACCGGGCATACCTATCCCCCAAAAGGAGACATCTAATGGGTATATCTGATACTGCAGGTTGCACCAAGTGTCTTGCCACAGAAGCAGACATAATGTATTGCTTTTGGGAATGCCCTCCTATTCGACAATTCTGGTCCGACCTACACATATATGGCACCACAGTCCTAGGCATCCCATTTAGCTGCACGGCTCCTTGGGGCAATCTTTGGCTACCTAGCAGATCAATCGGGCATACCCAAAAATGAAAAAAAAATTAGTAATGATCCTGTCAGCCGTAGGCTATAAAGCAATCCTGCAACAATGGATCCATGATGTAGGACCCACTCTACCGATGGCTACCTCCCTTTTAATCTTCCTGTTTACAATGGATTGGCTTGAGACCTCCTAGTGCAAAGAAACCTTAACACCTGCTTTGTTTCGATGCTGGAATAAATTTATCCAGACCCTACCCCCTGCAACTAAACTTGCTCTAAGGCAATGTTTTCAATCTACAACCTGGTACTCATATCAACTCCTTGGCAATAAAGACCCTATTCCCATATAAGACTATTTAAATTTCTTTACTCTACGACTCTGATACCTCCCCCCCCCTCCCCTCCTTCCTTCATTTTCTCCCTTCACTCTCTTTCCCTCTTCCTCTTCTTACTCGAGCCTCTCCTATGGATGGATTGCCCCATGGATGGATCGGCGGCCTTGGGAACCGGGTAGGCGGCAATGGTTTGTTTTATTAAAGTTGTCTATATTGTTTTGTCCTCTGTTTTGGACAAAAAGCAGTATGGCTATACACGCACATCTTTCTAGGTGAAACACAGAATATGACAAATTATTGTTATACGACAAATTATTGTTATACGGTTATACGGTATACGCATAAACTAAATCTGTTGTGAATCGCGTAGCCTTCTTCTTACAAGATAGATCATCACTCTAGATGTGTGTGTGTTGCCCTCATGATTCGAGCTGTTATATTAAGTTTGGAAAAAGTTTCTTGAAGCTTCTCATTGTCTTAGACCATTACAAGACATACATGTACAATTTATTGTTTGACCACTCTTGTGCATTATATATGTGGACACTTTTATTGTATACTGTCTCATTACTTTTTTTGAGAAAGACTTCATTTGAGATTATTCCGTTTTCAGAATTCTGCCATTTTATTTACCCATCACACATTGGGCCGGATTCAGGTTTGATCAGTCCGGGGAACGATGTTTTTGGTCTGCACTTGCGTATATTCTCATATGTGCAGGGCCGCTGTGGGGACGCCCAGTTTATGCTGAACATCCACTAGCAATGCAGCGGGGATGTTCTCATGGCGGCGAGGGGCGGACATTCGCTCTCCCGGTGGGCGTAGGGCATTTTACGTTCCCTACACTTTCCTTTCATATCTGTTTTTATGTATGTCCCTGTCTTACATGAGCCCATTTCCCCCAGTATGCAGCACTGCTGGAGCAATTTATAATAATAACAATTAGTAATAATTAGGCAAAAATTATATTTATTAGAATTATGGCTCCTGCAAATGACGTTAATACAGCACAGCAATAAAGCAGCAAGGCATTCTTGGAGTTGTAGTTCAACCCATCTTTTATTATTTAAGAAACGATCATTCCCTATAGGAGGAGCTATTATCCCAACACAAATCGCAGCCAATAGGAGCAAGTGGCTGCAGTGATGGGGTGAACACAGGTTGTTAGATATTGTAGCCAATCACAGCTGTCGGGGACTCAGAGGCGGAGACTCTCACAGAGATGTATAGAAATATATATTTATAGTGGCAATTACTACCACACCAACATGGGAACCCATTCAGACACACTGGTCATATGGTTGCACAGGGGGAGGGGGTCAGCTGTACCCGCATGCAATGTTATATGGGAAGTTCTCCCAGATCTGTCATCCGGATATATTTATACAACCTGAAATTATCCATAATGCAGCATAAAGGGGCTCAGTGAAGGTTACATTGTAGGTGTGTAAGTGTCTGATCGAGTCACATAGGGCATAAAATGACAACAGCCCTGCCTCATAATCCAGATATATCCTCACTCTGTCACAGGGAACATAGTCTAATAAAGAGATCTCTTTCTTGTTATGTATCAATGAATACTGATTATTATCTCTATACAGACACCAGGACTTTTTATTATATCCAATGTATGACTTACGTCCCCTCCTGCCCATACTGGGATAACACATCCCCACCCTCCAGCACACTGACTTACTGACATCCACCTCCCAGTAATGTCGCCCTGAGGAGAATCCCCTGGTGCTGATTACCTGAGGACACGGAAATCTCTGTGGTGTTACTGGGCGATTCTGGCTTATATCTGACCTGGATGCAGATTTCCTGTCATCTGATATCTGTATCTTATTACCAGCTGTGGCTACATCCAGTAATACTTCTGTCGCTTCCTGCACATAGATCCCCATATTTATACAAGTTATTAAATTAGTCAATCCTGTGTGTGTTGTCCCCAAGATGAGACCCACATCCAGATCTCCTGCACCACGGACCTGGTTATCATGTCTCTCTGTGTCCTCAGTGTCACACATGTCCCCTGTGTCCGGTTCCTGTAAGACAATCACTGGGTCAGACATGTTACACAGTTCCTCAATGTGACGCATCTTCCTGGACAACTTTTCCTTCTTTATTTCCAGCTGTCGGATGAGAAAAGAGACTGAGAGTGAAATGCTTTCTGCTTGCTTGTAGATCTCACTCAGGACTCTCTTCTCCAGGTCTTCCAGCTGTCTCCTGAGGTCTCTAAACAGGGCAGTGACTGTCTCTGTTACACCCGCTGCTTTTCTCTGATCTTCTCTCCTGCGCTCCTGCAGTCTCTGCACTCTATTCTCAGTCTCCTCTCTCTTTGTGGTCAGTTTCTGAAGAACGTCTCTCAGCTTCTCCTTCTTCTTCTCAGAGGCCTCACCCAGCATCTCCACCCGGTGTCCCCGATGTTCTTCAGCTAAACTGCAGGACACACAGATACAGGCAGCATCCTCAGTGCAGTAATACTCCAGGACCTTCTTATGGACGGAGCATTTCCTGTTCCCCAGGGCAGTGGTGGGGTCACATAAGACGTGTTCTGCTGACTTGCTGTGTACTCTCAGGTGTTTATCACACAGAGAAGCCTCACACAGCAGACAGAACTTAGCAGCAGGTACAAGAGAGTCCACACAGTAAGTGCAGAAGGTGACAATCTCCTTATGATCTGGCCAAGTAGAGAGGTAAATCCCCACTATGTTACACAAAGGATTGTTCCGTATCAGTACAGGACGCTCCTGACACTCTGCTCTGCACTCAGGACAGCTATAAACTCTAGCCCACTTCTGTGTATCCAGCACATGATCAATACAGACCCGGCAGAAGTTGTGGCCACATCTCAGGGTTACAGGATCTGTATAAATGCTCAGGCAGATGGAACAGACCAGCTCCTGTCTCAGATCAGCAGACGCCATCACTGGCAGCAGGAGGGAGAAACGGTTGTGACACTCTGTTAGATATCAGTGAGGTCACATTCTGCACACAGGGTGCAGCTGAGCTGTCACAGGCTCAGTTACTTACGCTCATGGACACACCCAGTACATAAAGGCACAATGTGTTTGTTCTAGAAACTAAAGGTCAGTAAATAATCTGATAATCATTTTGTATCTTTTGCAAGGATCACATAAAAGTTTTTTGTGCTTGTGGAAATACAGCTATTTAGCTTGTAATCTATACATTATTTATTTATTATATAGTGCAGCATATTCCTTTGCACTTTACAATAGGAGACAGTGATACAACAAGCAGGGTATTTACAGACAGTGAAAAGGTAGAAGGGCCCTGCTCGCAAGCTTACAATCTATTGCTTTATTCATACTTCCCAACACTTAGAGGTTCCAGACCAGGACGTGCCGTGTCGGAGGGGCGGCCACAGATAGAAAGGTGGCCTGGCTTCGGCTGAGAGCCGCCCGTAACTGAGATATAACACTAAACAGCATATATTTGTATAATAAGCTGAGCATTACTGACAGAGATAGGAATGCAGACATATGTGTGCAGCAGTGTTGCACAGCGTAGTATACCTGACCACAAACATGGTGTCCAGAGGTAAATAAGAAAAGTAGAACAATGGCAAAATGAGGTACGTGGTGGTATATGTGACCCTCATAATCCATAACGTCTATAGGAGTATTCCTACCCATAGGAATTAGAGACAAGTCGGGGAGTAGTAACAAGCCAGATGGCAGGAGCCCGTCTTCTTGGTTACTGTGTAGGTTACATAACCTATGCTCTTTAAATTATACTACAGAACTATCATTACTTTATAATGTTGTCGTCCCCCCCCCCCATACCTCCCGTTTTCCTTTGGTCTTTCCTTGTTGTCTCATCTCCACCCCCTTCCACCTCCTCTGGTACATCTGATTTATCAATGTCTCTATTAGAGAGAAAAGTTTCTTTGATGCCTATGTATGATACATTGTTTTCTCCACCTCACTTGAAAGGCCTCGATGTCTCTGAAGTTTGGCAGTTGGAAAATTGGAGGCATAAACTCCCTCAAAAAAGCATAGGAGTGTCTTGCTTTACTTAAACAGATTGCACTTGGATGTGTCCCTTTTGCAGGAGACCCATCTAACTGAAGCTCAACGCCCTGGGATGGAAACTTGCAGCTTCTGCTCCCTACACTCCCTACAGAGGTTTAGTGATCCTAGCAAAATATCTTTTACCCATTACTATTACCATTACGTTTCTAAAGGCCCCCATACATTAGGCCGACTTGTCCTAGGGACAAGTCGGACCATATTCTCCTGCGAGCCGCCCGGCAGGTCCCCAGGAGGCTCACATACAATTTGGCACTTGATGTGCCATTTTTTACATGTGATAAATCGCATGCGATTTATCACATATAAAACAAACCGAGGAGCTGCCGGGCGGTGAGGAGCAGTGTGGGGGAGGGGGGGGCACCGGTGGTGCCAGTGAGCAGCGGCGGTAGTGGGGGCTGGCAGCAGCGTCTCTGGGTGCAGTGGGGGATGCCGGTGACAGTGGGGCGGGCGGCGGTGATAATCAGCATGCTGTCACTCAGCGCCGAGCAGGCGGGCAGCGGCGGTTATTACATCTTTAAAATAACGTCAAATGACTATACACCTTCTGATTGGCTGAGATAGAGCACTCTCAGCCAATCAGTGATTTCCATAGGAATCAATGTTAAATGGTCCCAAATGGTCCCTGAGACCATTAGGGTCAATGTGAAATGCCCCCCAGGCCCCCCCATTGTTTGTATGCCCCCTCATTGTTAACGCCACCCCACCATCAATGCCAACCCGAAGCATGGGGGGGGACATACACACAATGGGGGGGCCTGGGGGGCATTTCACATTGACCCTAATGGTCTCAGGGACCATTTGGGACCATTTAACATTGATTCCTATGGAAAATCGAGTCAATAGCATCGCATCGCGTGCGATTTGGTTGCACGTGATACAATCAACGCGATTTTATCGTGGAAAATCGCGTCCATCATATCTGATTGTATGCCTTAAGTTAAGGCATACAATCAATCGCATCGGGCGCCCAGATAATACACAAGTACCTGAAAAAGACACATAAACCACGTCTAAGAGCAACAATGATGTTTTTGGACTCTCTACTTGCAATGTGGTGTACGCTCAGATATACGGAAGGTGCCGGTGTGAAAACGGCCGAGATCCGTCCGTGCACTGTGGCGTACGCTCTGATGTACACCAGGTATCGGTGACTAAGAGGGAGATCCGTCCGTGCACGGTGGCGTACGCCCAAGTGTACGCCACTCCCCATTGTCGGTGTTTGAGACCATCCTTGTGCGGCTGTTCTGTGGGCGGACTTACGCTCACCGTGAGCGTACGGGAAATGTACGGGAAACGCACGGTGTGACGGACCGTACGCACGTTTCACTGATCCGATCAGAAAAAGGCCCTATGTCACATGTTGTGTGAAACGCAATCCTTTTTATGTATGTTTTATTTATGCCTATGCTCCTAATGTCTACAAGAAGGATCTCTTTCTCAAATTAATATCTCTCCTCACCCCACACTTAGATATGCCAATAATTCTGGGTGGTGACCTTAATTTAATAACCTCATCAGTACTAGATAGACAGATCCCAAACAGAAATAGATGCAAGTTACCCAAATTGGTGTTCAAGCCCTATCCTCCCTTCTACAACGTTTAGATATCTGGAGGGTCCTACATCCAACCGAAAACGATTTAACATGCCTCTGAGCATCTACCAGCCAACTGTCTAGGATAGATTACAATCTGACGTCCTCCTCCCTTCTCCCTAATATAGCGGAATCCCTTATTGAACTGATTACACTATCGGACCATGCAGTAGAGAGGTTTAAATGTAAGTTAAAGAGGGAGAAGTCCTTCTTTATCTCATGGCGTTGCCCGTCCTCCCTTTCCACATCTGCAAAACTTAAAGACTTAGTTTTAACAGCTTGGGACTCATACCATCGAAATAATACAGTAGTTCCACCCAAACCTCAGTGCAACTCAATACACAAGGAATTTGTTTCCGACCACCACTGATCCTAGACATAGATAACAAGTGATAGCAAGTAATAGAAGTAACAAGTAATATGACAGTGACAATATGTTCCTGTGCCTGATTGTCCTCACTGGTTGCGAGCTGTACCTCCTACCGGATGGCAACCTTTTGAACAAGCTGGGTGTAGATGGTCACTGATAATCCTGCCCGCTTAGTGGCTCTTGACATGTCGATGACCTCAATCGCTGGGAGATCTGAACCTATGATTTTTTCTGCTACTCTCACAATTCGCTGTATTCCTGTCCTGAGCAGAGGCACCAGACTATCATTGATGAACAGATCACAGATTGGATGATTGCAGAGTAGAAGAGCAGCAGTAGTTCCCGCGGCAGTTTGAACTTCCTAAGTTAATGTAGGAAGAACAGTCTCTGCTAGGCTTTTCCCACGATTCCATCAATGTTGGCCATTTCAGGTCCTTCGTGATTGTGGTGCCTAGGAATCTGTAGGAATCCATTACCGCCACCACACTGCCGTCGATTGTTAGATGGGGGAGAGTAGGGGGGTACTTTCTGAAGTCAATCATCATTTCTACTGTCTTTGACGCATTCAGCTGCAGGTTGTTAGTTCTGCACCAGGTGACCAGCCTCTCACCCTCCCATCTGTAGGCAGACTCAGTTCTCTCCGAGATAAGGCCAATTAGAGTGGTGTCATCTGTGAATTTAAGGAGTTATAAAGTTACTAGCGACTTACCTCGGCTTCGCACGGGAAGCACTAATTATCTATAGCCAGATGAATTCTGGTGGATGGATGGGGGCGGTCATGTGACGAAGTTTTAGCATCTATAGGTACAGTGCCTTGCTACACCCAAGGAAAAAAAAAACATATGCATTTAAGGCAAATGGGAAATTATATTTATTTTATTAATTCATCTTAAGGCCAGCGGATGTTTTTTATTTGGAGTAAAACCGTATACATTTTTCAGTGTGTGCCAACACGAGAGCAAGCCACATACAACTGGGCGTGTGAAAAACATAAATTTTCCAAATCTAAGCCAGCAATAGTCAACGATTGGCCTTGTGCTTTGTTGATTGTATTAGCAAAGGCAAGACGCAAAGGGAACTGGAGCCACTTGAATTCGAATGGTAAATCGTTGGAAATCATTGGTATGCGTGGAATCAGTACGTCTTCGTCTTTGAATTTGCCACCGATGATTGTTGCCTTGATTAAATTTTTTGATTGTCAATCTGGTTCCGTTGCATTACTTTGGTGCGTTTAAGTTGAGAATAAGCAACACCAGTGATCCAACCTTCAATGGTAATACGTGCGCTGGCATTACGGCTGGTTCCAATGAATTCAAAAATTCAATCGGATAATTGACGGCTTGTTCTTCGTCCATTACTGTTACGATCGATTTGTACGAAATACCTTGTCGACAACGGCTTGAATATTCAGTTGCATTTGACAGAAGTTCGGCGGGAACGAAATCTCATTCGTGGCGCGATCAATTGGAATTTTGACATTTCCGATGTCCAAAAGTTGTTTTGAGAATGTTTGGGCAGATGGGTCTTGCAGCAAATGCACACACATGTTCGTCGATAGCGTAATTTTCTCGACTCGGTTCCAAAAGATATGATGATTTCAAGCATGTGTTCAGCTCATCTGCGGGCGTGGAATAACAGGCAAAGTTTGTCAGAAATCACCAGCAAGAAGAATAAGAGCGCCTCTTATCGGTTGGTTGTTTCCTCAAAAATCACGCAGAGTTATTCCAAAGAAGTCCTATCACCATAAAAAGGTTAAAAAGAATAAAAAAGGGTATACACAATCAGGTTTCCCAGCACTACTTCACCTCTGACACCACCACTCGCCCGGGATTTTGAGGGTGGTGTTGTGGAGCCAGGTAACCAGCATTACAGACCCTCTGTTGTCCGTTTCCAGTTTTCCATCAGAAGGACATCAATTCCACCCTCAAAATCACTCAAGTGGACATATTCCTCGATGTGCAGCATTGTTGATTCAACCGAATGAAGAACAGACATCCACTTTCAATTTTTGCGTACATGTCGTCAATGAATTGATGGAAGAGTTCGCTGCATTTCAACAAATAATTCGATTCATTCGGCCAGATTATAAGGCGATAGGCATAAAAGTCCATGCAGGAAACTTTTTTTGTCAACTCTTCACTTGTGTTATGGTTCATTTGCGTTGCGTTGAAATGATATCCATCCTCGACACGCGGAAAAAACACTGGATATTGTAGTGCATCATATGATCAATGAGTTTCTGCAACGCGTTGAACACTTTCATTCCGATGGTGGATGATGATATCGCATTGCTCGAATTCTGTGCCGACCATAACAACAGCGACATTGCCTATCACCGGTGCATTGAAGCGCCGCTCGTGCTCCCCAGCCGGTGTCTTGTCTGCTCTTATCACAACCGTATAATCATCTGACAGCATCTGGTCTAGGGCTGTTTTTAATAGACGGATGAGGCTGTTGTGTACATGCAACATAGCTTGATGGCTCAAAACAATTTCCCCGTCTGACTTCAGTACTGATTGCGCAACGCTGCTCAACTTCTGTTGTTTCATTGTCAGTGAAATAAATTTGGAGGAACTTGGCATCTTCATCGGGAACTGGGAGCAACTATCCAATTCTGTGGTAGATTTGGCCTTGCACTTTGAAGGTGGGCATGTAGCCGGCGTCATTTACTAAGTTAGTTGCTCCCAAGGACGTCATGCATGAGTTGTACTTTGGGATGTTTTGAAGGAAGTGCTTTGAAATCGGAGTGGCGCCAGAAATGTAACTTAGTAGCGGCTCAGGCGGCTCAATCGGTGGTGGCAAAACAACTTCACAGTTCGAACAGCACATTCCAGGGGATTCCTTAGCGAACTTCAAAACACGACAATGTAAGCAAACTTTGTCAATTGTGCCAATCTTGATTCCGGTAGTCATCATTCTTATTGTAATGAAATGCCGCCAACTTTAAATTGATTCTTTCTCTTGATCGAGCCATTCGTGAGCAATTGGCATCAAGCCATTCGATATGCTGTTGGGGTGTCTCTGCAGCTCTTGATGAAGATGCACTGTCCTGCATTTGCTGAAGCCGCAATTCGCATTCTCCTTCCGTTTCTGCTGCTCTTGACGTGGACACTCTGTCCCGCTTTTGTCGAAGCCGTGATTTGTGTTCGCCTTCCGCTTCTGTGGCTCTCGATGTAGATGCTGTTGTGCATTTGATGAAGCCGCGACTCATGTTCTCCTTCAGTTTTTGTAACTCTAGAAAAAGATGATCGTCCCGCTTTTGTCAAAGCCGTAATTCTCGTTCACCTTCCGTTTCTGTGGCTCTAGATGTAGATGCCCTGTCGCGATTTTCCTGAAGACGTGATTTGTATTACTCAGCTGTTTCAGCTGCTCTTCTTTCCTTCATCTTCTTTGATTTGGTGTTTTTTTTTATAAACTGTAATCGTGCAAAAGAAACAATGATGAAAATGTCATCAAAATCGGTCACGCCGTTTTGTAGTCCATAGGGAACATACACACATCGATTTATATATAGATATATATATCTATATATATAGATATATATATATATATATATATATCTATATATAGATATATATATATATATATATATAAACTTATACTGGCAAGGCTCTAAGGCTACCATACAAGGGGGATTATATCCTTCTCAGGTTTTCAAAAACGTGAAACAACCCGGGAATACCTAGAGGCCCAGCAACACCTTACTGAGTAAGAATTAAAAATTGACCCCATCCCTCATTCCAAATCTCAATACATGAAAGCTAGGACTAGCTATGAGACAATATTGTCCAAAATGGAAGCCTGGTATTCATTTAACAACGACTTAAAGTTCCATAAATTTGGGAACAAATCTGGGAAACTGTTGTCTAATGCACTCCCTCCACAATACAACCACTGAAAACACAACATAATACCCTCACAACTAACAACACAGAGATAGCTGCTCGGACTTGAGTCAGGCGACAACTTTCTGGGATAAATACCTCTCCCTCCGCTCCCAACCAAGCTTAGTTCAGCCTTTGTCAGAGATATTGCGCTACAAGAGGTGGTTCATGCTACCTCCACCCTTAAACCTAACAAAGCCCCGGGATCTGACGGCCTCACGTCCGAATGTGTTAAAGTGTTACTACAAATTGTTGACAAAGATCTTGGCCGAACATCTTCAATTACTCGTCCCTAAGCTGGTCCATAAAGACCAGACAGGATATGTAATGGGTAGAAATTTGAATGGAGGTCTGGCAAACCCAGAATATCCCTCACAAAAGCTCCAGCTACCTAAAACTGAAGGAGGCCTAGGACTCCCAAACTTAACCCTACAGTATATTCTAGAGCACTGATTAGCAGATACGTCATGGATTGGCTACTGGAATCAGATCATTTTATTATCTTTGAGCTAGATTGTACCCTGCTCTACCCCTTCTCCCCAAGTGCTCTCCTCCACACGCCACCCCAAACACATACTTACCCACCTCTTCTTCAAAGACACATACGAGGCATGGTGGTCCACATGCAAATCATTGGATGCAAACCCCTTTACGCTCGGTCTGGCTTCAAATTTGGGGTAATGCTCACACCAGGAATTGACAACCCTGCCTTACAACGCCTTTTCTCTAAAGGCCTCAAACTCAGCTCACAGGTGTTTGATCCAGGAGGTGCATGCTTGGATGCAAAGGGGACAGTGCTTGATGAGAGGAAGAGATTGAGGAGGTGGGCAAGATTGGAACAGGCAAAAGGAGAGCAATCAATCAAGTGGGGAGGGGTGGACGGTGGGGGGTGGATGAAGGTCACGGCTTTTTCTCCAGATACAGGGGAGAAAGAAGTCAGAGAAAGAAAGGGTGAACATTAGGGTTGCCAATCCCAGAGCATTTTTTCAATCCCGGAATTCGGGATTGAAAAATGCCCGATCCCGGGATTGGCTTCCCTATTTAAAAAACCCGCCCCGGCCGCCCCGCATATTTACTTACATGTGCGGTGCGGCTGGGAGGGTGGTCGGTGAAGCAGAGAGGGTGGGCAGCCGATTACTGATGCCGGGAGGCAGGTGGGTGAGTGAGCGGCCAGCAGCAGGAGCCGGGTGGACAGACGGGTGATGATGTCATGCTGCGCGCCGGGTCTGCACAGCTGCTTGGCCTGCGCAGCGTGACCTCTGGCCTTGTCACGCTGCACAGAGCCACGCCAGGGAAGGGAAAAGCCAGGCAGCGTCTGAGCACACGCTCAGACGCTGCAAGGGCATTAGACTGGCGTTTTAGGGGCCGGATCCTGCTGATCCTGGGATTGGCCACCCTAGTGAACATGGAAAGGAGAGGGTTGCTGAGGGACATGATATATGGAGGCAATTTTAGATGTGAATAAGGTGGCAAGGTCAAGGACAGAGAGGGAGGAGGGGAGACAAGGTGGGGTAGACAGAGAAGGGATTGGAAAGTGGTGAAGAGACACCAGGGGGTTGAGGGATGACCATTTATAGGGGTAGAGGGTGTTCATGAGCATTGCTGGAGATATCTGCTGCATTTGGAGGGCCAGGGTCCAGACCGTGACCTGTGAGGAGGAGCAGTGATCGCCAGAGCAACAAAAGACGTAGTCAGTGAGGAACTGTATAGGGAAGTAGCTTGTTCATGGCGGGAGAGGGAAGAGGACAGAGAAGTAATGGTATGATGTCAGTAGCCTCAATGTTACACTTAGTGATGGCAGCCTTAGGAGGTAGAGGTGGTGAAACAGATGGATAATGGAGCAGGTGATGGTCAGGGAGGGTGAATGGGGAGTTGGAGAAGTCAAAAATATCACAATGATGTGTGAAGACCATATCAAGTGAGCAGTCACTCACATTGGAGGATGAGGAGGTGTAGTGGGAGAGACCAACCAATGATGTGAGGGTAAGGAGTTTAGAGGTAGAGGATTCTGATCTGACCTTCCTCAGGCACAGGAAAGGGGGAGATATATAATATCAGGGCTGCTGTAGCATTTAGATTATACCACACTGCAGCCTCCACACATTATACTACACTACAGCCCCCACATAATATACCCCACTGCAGCCCCCACACATTATACCACACTGCAGTTCCCACACATTATACCACACTGCAACCCCCACACATAACACCCCACTTCAGCCCCACACATAATACCCCACTGCAACCCCCACACATAACACCCCACTGCAGCCCCCACACATAATACCCCACTGCAGCCCCCACACATAATACCCCACTGCAGCCCCCACACATTATACCCCACTGCAGCCACCACACATTATACCACACCGCAGCCCCCACACATTATACCACACCACAGTCCCCACACATTATACCATACTGCAGCCCCCAAACATTATACCACACTACAATGCCCACACACTATACCACACTGCAGACCCAAAGCATCATATTACACTACAGTGCCCACACATTATACCACACTGCAGCCCCCACACATTATACCACACTGCAGTTCCCACACATTATACCACACTGCAACCCCCACACATTACACCCCACTTCAGCCCCACACATAATACCCCACTGCAACCCCCACACATAACACCCCACTGCAGCCCCCACACATAATACCCCACTGCAGCCCCCACACATAATACCCCACTGCAGCCCCCACACATAATACCCCACTGCAGCCACCACACATTATACCACACCGCAGCCCCCACACATTATACCACACCACAGTCCCCACACATTATACCATACTGCAGCCCCCAAACATTATACCACACTACAATGCCCACACACTATACCACACTGCAGACCCAAAGCATCATATTACACTACAGTGCCCACACATTATACCACACTGCAGCCCCCACACATTATACCATAATGCAGTCCCCACACATACCACACTACAGTGCCCACATATTATACCACACTGCAGCCACACACATTATACCACACTGCAGTTCCCACATATTATACCACACTACAGTACCCACACATTATACCACACTGCAGCCCCACACATTATGCCACACTGCAGTTCCCACATATTATACCACACTGCAGCCCCCACACATTATACCACACTGCAGCCCCCACACATTATACCACACTGCAGTTCCCACATATTATACCACACTGCAGCCCCCACACATCATACCCCACTGCAACCTCCAAACATTATACCATACTGCAGCCCCTAGACATACCACACTACAATGCCCACACATTATACCACACTGCAGACCCAAAGCATTATATTACACTAGAGTGCCCACACATTATACCACACTGCAGCCCCCACACATTATACCATAATGCAGTCCCCACACATACCACACTACAGTGCCCACATATTATACCACACTGCAGCCCCACACATTATACCACACTGCAGCCCCACACATTATACCACACTACAATGCCCACACATTATACCACACTGCAGACCCAAAGCATCATATTACACTACAGTGCCCAAAACATTATGTGGTGCCCCACTTCTGAGGTACCCCTGTTTGTGTATTTAAACCAGGAGCTAACTGCCCTTCCTTGTTGTCTGGTAACAGGAGGAGCCAAAAGAGAGAGCATCTGTAGAGCACTAGGACCCAGGGGAGTTGTCAGAATCCCTGAAAGAGAGGGAAACAGAGCTGTGCTGCTATTGGGCAGAGGTCAGAGAGGTGAAGGTTGAGTTGAGACAGAGGGCAGTATTCAATGAGGCTGATTCGCCATGTTTTATGGCGATTTTGTGCTATTTTCGTGCTGTACGGCGATTTTTTGACTAAAACGGTGAATCACCCTATTCAATAACCAGATGGCGAATACATTTCAAGGTTTTTATCGCCATGATTCACTGAGTAGCAATCGCTATCTTTTTATGGTGAAGTGGAATGTGAACTTTTAAAATAAAGTGTTTTGTTTTTTACATTTGGTGTAAAAAAATCAGGAATTATATATATTTAATAAAAAAATAAATATATATATATTTTTACACAGACCAGCAAGCAGGGGGCCGGAGCCGAGCCACTCATTACATATTCATATATTCACTGCACCCGATCATTACATATGCACGATCGGGTGCAGTGAATACCCGGCCCCCTGTTGGCTCTCCCGGGGGGCAGCCTGTGCCGGGGAGCCCACCACCCCCCACAAACGTTCTGGGGCAGGCAGGGAGACTTCCATCTCCCTGCCTGCCGCCGTCCTCAGGCTCCCTGCGGCATCGCTGCAGGAGTTAAAATTCGCCCCTGACTCGTTGAATACTGGAGCCGGCGAGGCTCCGGAATGCGGCGGGCAGTGGCGAATGTGCAGCGAATCCTAAATAGGATTCGCTGCACATTGTCAAAATTCTCATTGAATACTGCCCAGAGAGTGAGGAGAGCAGCAGCATGGGGCATGGCTGCAGAGTGAGAAGCAGTGCGACAAGTGAGGACAGGACCACATGTGAAGAGGACACAGCTTGGCATGCTGTGGTGGACAGAGAGACAGAGAGTGAGGAGAGCAGCAGCATGACATGGCTACAGCAGAGTGAGAAGCAGTGTGACAAGTGAGGACAGGACCACATGTGAAGAGGACACAGCTTGGCATGCTGTAGTGGACAGAGAGACAGAGAGTGAGGAGAGCAGCAGCATGACATGGCTACAGCAGAGTGAGAAGCAGTGTGACAAGTGAGGACAGGACCACATGTGAAGAGGACACAGCTTGGCATGCTGTGGTGGACAGAGAGAGAGAGTGAGGAGAGCAGCAACATGACATGGCTACAGCAGAGTGAGAAGCAGTGTGACAAGTGAGGACAGGACCACATGTGAAGAGGACACAGCTTGGCATGCTGTGGTGGACAGAGACAGAGAGTGAGGAGAGCAGCAGCATGACATGGCTGCAGCAGAGTGAGAAGCAGTGTGACAAGTGAGGACAGGACCACATGTGGAGAGGACACAGCTTGGCATGCTGTGGTGGACAGAGACAGAGAGTGAGGAGAGCAGCAGCATGACATGGCTGCAGAGTGAGAAGCAGTGTGACAAGTGAGGACAGGACCACATGTGGAGAGGACACAGCTTGGCATGCTGTGGTGGACAGAGAGACAGAGAGTGAGGAGAGCAGCAGCATGACATGGCTGCAGCAGAGTGAGAAGCAGTGTGACAAGTGAGGACAGGACCACATGTGGAGAGGACACAGCTTGGCATGCTGTGGTGGACAGAGAGACAGAGAGTGAGGAGAGCAGCAGCATGGCATGGCTGCAGAGTGAGAAGCAGTGTGACAAGTGAGGACAGGACCACATGTGGAGAGGACACAGCTTGGCATGCTGTGGTGGACAGAGACAGAGAGTGAGGAGAGCAGCAGCATGACATGGCTACAGCAGAGTGAGAAGCAGTGTGACAAGTGAGGACAGGACCACATGTGAAGAGGACACAGCTTGGCATGCTGTGGTGGACAGAGAGACAGAGAGTGAGGAGAGCAGCAGCATGACATGGCTGCAGCAGAGTGAGAAGCAGTGTGACAAGTGAGGACAGGACCACATGTGGAGAGGACACAGCTTGGCATGCTGTGGTGGACAGAGAGACAGAGAGTGAGGAGAGCAGCAGCATGGCATGGCTGCAGAGTGAGAAGCAGTGTGACAAGTGAGGACAGGACCACATGTGGAGAGGACACAGCTTGGCATGCTGTGGTGGACAGAGACAGAGAGTGAGGAGAGCAGCAGCATGACATGGCTGCAGCAGAGTGAGAAGCAGTGTGACAAGTGAGGACAGGACCACATGTGAAGAAGACACAGCTTGGCATGCTGTGGTGGACAGAGACAGAGAGTGAGGAGAGCAGCAGCATGACATGGCTACAGAGTGAGAAGCAGTGTGACAAGTGAGGACAGGACCACATGTGAAGAAGACACAGCTTGGCATGCTGTGGAGGACAGAGACAGAGAGTGAGGAGAGCAGCAGCATGACATGGCTGCAGCAGAGTGAGAAGCAGTGTGACAAGTGAGGACAGGACCACATGTGGAGAGGACACAGCTTGGCATGCTGTGGTGGACAGAGACAGAGAGTGAGGAGAGCAGCAGCATGACATGGCTGCAGAGTGAGAAGCAGTGTGACAAGTGAGGACAGGACCACATGTGGAGAGGACACAGCTTGGCATGCTGTGGTGGACAGAGAGAGAGAGAGTGAGGAGAGCAGCAGCATGACATGGCTGCAGCAGAGTGAGAAGCAGTGTGACAAGTGAGGACAGGACCACATGTGAAGAGGACACAGCTTGGCATGCTGTGGTGGACAGAGACAGAGAGTGAGGAGAGCAGCAGCATGACATGGCTACAGAGTGAGAAGCAGTGTGACAAGTG
Organism: Crinia signifera; assembly: GCF_055691185.1. NCBI lineage: Eukaryota > Metazoa > Chordata > Amphibia > Anura > Myobatrachidae > Crinia > Crinia signifera. The sequence goes on from NC_139220.1 coordinate 6,954,980, forward strand.
AGGACAGGACCACATGTGAAGAGGACACAGCTTGGCATTCTGTGGAGAACAGACAGAGAGTGAGGAGAGCAGCAGCATGACATGGCTGCAGAGTGAGAAGCAGTGTGACAAGTGAGGACAGGACCACATGTGAAGAGGACACAGCTTGGCATGCTGTGGAGGACAGAGACAGCAGCTGCAGACAGAGTGGGTGCCTGTGGGAGGAGCCACAAGTCAGAGAAGTGATTGGCAGGAGCCAGCAACTGCAGCAGCTAGTACAGGTACCCTGATAACACACAGCCCTTGTCCATGAACCCCTTCAGAATCTGCCCTGAGAGACTGCCCCTGTATCCACCTGAAGGCACCCCACAGTACCCCTGATGCCCAGGCAGTGCATATCAGGCAGCACTGGCCCCTTCTTGTCCCTGTATGTGCGGAAGCCACAGATAGCTCAGCCCAGGCCACACAGTGCAAATGAACCAAGTGTAATTTCTCACAGTGTGGCCTGAAAGAGACACTAGGGGGCGCATTTATCAATATAGTGCGATGCCGGCGCAGTGGCACCGCCGGACATCGCATTGCGGTGTTGAGTTACACCGCCGGGATGTATCATTAGAAGGGCGCAGGGACAGGGCTCCGATAGGAGCCCGTCCCTGCGAAGCCCTAACCCAGAAGCCGGGGGGGTCTGCGCATGCGCGGTTATGCGCTGACCCCCGCCGACCCCTGTGACCGCACTGCCCCGCTCGGCAGTGCGATCACGTAGCCATAGGCTACAATGGGCTATCGCCATCCCAGAATGGCCATCGTCCAAGCTGACCTAAATTGGCAATACTCCAAAACACCAATTAAAAAATCTATTCAGATTGATATAAAATAAGGAAGGCAGCGTGTGATGTATAAAACCTGTCTGAAATTTATACAGACAGGCATTATTTATGAATATCGCCTAAACTGACCCAAATCAGCAGTGTTCCAAACGCTGATTACAAAAGACCTGTCTGAATTTCACAGTTTACCAACACCATCCAATCTGACTTAATATATCAGCACTACTTTAATGCTGACGCTGGAGATAGAATGCCAGAATGTCAAGTTACAGGAATTTCTAAAACCTGCTAATAAAGATTCTTGTCATTTAAACTCAGCCAGTCAGTACCTGACATCACTGAATGTTAAAAATCCGCCGTTATATATATATAAACCCTGTTTTTGCTGACTAGATATAAGCAAAATTTCAAATGCTTAAAAAGTGTAAAAATCTAAATATCAGAGCCAGCCAAAACAATTAAAGGGCTAAACGGAACATTGGATAAGGATCATTAAATAAATATCCAGAGGGGAACTATAACCCTCAGAACATCAATGAATATAAGCATATACAGTAATAAGGAGTTATCCTGTTTCAAATGGCTGGTGGAAGGGGATGGCGAAATTTGGTGGGCCCCAGCTGGACCCATTGTCTCCTCCTCTTCCTCCTCCTCTTCCTCCTCCTCCTCTTCCTCCTCCTCTTCCTCCTCCTCTTCCTCCTCCTCGTCTGGCTGCTCCTGGGCTGCCTGCTCCCGGGCTGCCTGCTCCCGGGCTTCTATGCGTGCCCTTGCCCGTGCTGAAATGTTCATGTTGATGGCATAGAAATCGAAGATTGGGTTTCATAAAAAAGGGGGAAAGAAAAATTCACATTAGTCATGCTCATAACCTTCCAAATTATCATTGCTGTTATATTTCAGACATTTATCATGCAAACTAATTGATATGCTACACCCAAAAACTGAGCAACTACTTAAACCCCCCCCCTATACACCCCATATACACCCCCTATACACCCCCTATACACCCCATATACACCCACATACTCAGGAACATATTTATAAAAAGTACAGAAAACATTGCAAAAAAACGCAGACATACTAGTAAATAAAAACTTACATCGGGCAATATGGCGGCGAATAGAGCAAAGTAACACTGGCTGCCGCCGGCGCAGGTCAGACCAGCGGCGCTCCACCTGTGCCAGGCTTCTGCGGACGCCGGTCCGGGTGTATATTAGGCGGTGGGCAGCATTATACGCCCGCCGCTTGTCCATGTTGGACACATATGGGCCCCTGGGCCCCAGCCAAAGGTCCATGACCTCAACCAAGGCCAGCAGCTCCTGGGTCGAAAACGCGTGAGCCCTGGTTGAAGTCATAGTGGCAATGGCGCAGTTATTAATTGCAGATACATATATCACTTTTGGTGCTTGCTGATTGGTGTAAAAAATTGTTTGTTTAGTATTAACTTTATTAATCCTTCTTACATGAACAAACTGGATGCGAATAGAAACTTACGCGGACCGTTCCGATATACACACACCATAACCAACAGCATGCATTCAATGTATAGAGAGGAACTGTATATACAGTGTGCGTAAAAGAATACACGCAACCGTCTACTAATAAATACGCTGCTAAAAGGGGCACAATGCAACATGTTGGTGTATGACAATTTCATACTCATTACATATGTAAGGAAAGCATTATAACGTGATGTTTTGAAATGTGACTCACAAAGCATACACGAACTCCAACAGATACCAGCTGACAACACTCATCATTGGAATGACAGGTGCACACATTTCACGATGTAGCACACAATGCTCCACAACCTGTGTATGTGCATATACAGGTGATTGATCAGGTGCGTTGAGACCTGCGTAATTTAAGCGGCAATTATCGGCGGGAAATATCGGCGTAAATTAGAAACTACATTGCGGGGAAAAATATACGCCCCCTTGTTCATGGCGGGAGATTAACATATAAATATTCAGTCAGATGCAGGCCAGAATTGCTGCAAACATGTCTAGCTCAGACGATTCCGCAGCTGAGGACGCTCTACAGAGAGCTACAGCAGAATCCCTGCTTGAAGCTTTGCAGAAGAGGGAACAGGAGCGGAGAAGGAGGGCTCAAGAGAGAAGTAGCCTGCAAGACCAAGCGGGCCCCTCACTAACAGGCCCTGTTCAACCTCCACCAGCTCCACAAGGGCCAAGCAACCAGCCAGAACAAGAGGTTGCATCTCTCCAAACAGGTGTGACCCAGCAGGTGCATGGTGAGAGAACTGGGGCCACCAGAAAACGAGCTGCAACATCTAGGGTGAGGACTGAGCAGGATACCACCACCAAAAAGAGAAACCCTGCATTTGTAGAGGCAGAATTAAGAATTTTAGTGCCCAGAGCACGCGAATGGATCGAATTGCCAACCAGGAAGCCGGGTGCCAGTGCAAGGAGAAACCTTTGGGACAAGATCACAGAGGAAGTGAACCAGGTGTCACCAGTGGTCAGAGATTGGCAAGCGGTGAAGAAAAGGCAAGTGTGTTTGTCCCCCTGATAATGTCATATGTGTGTACATATGTTACATGTATGTTTTGAGAATAATAGAAAGGTGTGTTTGTAGATAGTGCTACACTTCAATGTCACATGTGAACACAACCATGTCTAATAACCCACATTGATATATGAAACATGCACCATTGGTGTGATGTGAGGTTATGGGCACAGTTCTGCTCATGTGAAGTATGTGAAGTATGTGATGGGACAAGAGAAAGTGTGTTTTTGAAAGAGTTGTTGTAACATGTTCCATATGATGCTACTGAAACAAGAATGACCAAACTGTGCACATGTAGCTGGTGAGAAACTACACATCCCAGTATGCCATCCCATAGTTAAATTACTCCATAATAACCACACTGTCAAGCTATGGTGGAATGTGTAGTTTCACAACAGGTGGGGGTGCATAATTTGGCCATGGATGATGTCATTTCTGCATAGTGATCTATGTATGTGCATTTAGTGGCCTAATGAATGAAATGAGACACTGAAATGCCTCCTAATGGAGACATTAATGTGTGTGTGGGACACATATGGCTAAAAAACATAAGATCACCCACACTAGGAAATGTCACGTAGCACAGTGGTGCACATATCTCATGGTGATATTTGTATTTTTAAACTTGTAGGTGGACCGACTTCAAAACAACACTGAAGAGGAAGATGACTGACCGGTACAACCACAGCATGTCCACCGGGAGAGGGCCTATGCCAGATAATTTGGAGTATACCCCCCTGGAGCAGGACGCCTTGGATGTCATTGATGTGGCCGAGGTCAGGGGGATATCCAATATGGATAGTGAGCTCCCGGCGGAGGTCTTTGCTGCTGCTTTTGATGGTAAGTCACAGTAATGCATTGTATTTTGAAAGATATTTTTTTGTGCGTATGTGATGGTGACATTGTTTTCAATTAT